>NC_012875.2:4817878-6017878 GCF_000003195.3 Sorghum bicolor
AGCAACAACTCTACCTTCTAGCATAAGAACACAACCCAAACCTAGACGAGAAGCATCGTAATAGATAGAGAAACTCTTACTCAGATCTGGCAATACCAACATAGGTGCAGTAGTCAATCTCTTCTTAAACTCCTCAAAACTAGCTTGACACTTATCAGACCATACAAACTTAGCATTCTTCTCCAACAGAGCAGTCATAGGCTTTGCAAGTTTTGAGAACCCTTCAATGAATCTACGATAGTAACCAGCTAAACCAAGAAAACTGCGAATTTCACTTACATCTGTAGGCGGTTTCCAATTCAACACATCTTTCACCTTACTAGGATCCACTGCAATACCACCATTAGAGACAACATGACCAAGAAAAGAAACTTCTTCCAACCAAAACTCACATTTACTACGCTTAGCGTATAGCTTATGTTCTCTGAGTTTCTGTAAGACCAATCTCAGATGTTCAGCATGTTCTTCCTTTGTTTTAGAGAATACCAGAATATCATCAATAAATACCACCACAAACTCATCAAGGTACTCCATAAATACTTTATTCATCATGTACATGAAGTAAGCTGGTGCATTGGTCAAACCAAAAGACATAACTGTATACTCATACAACCCATACCTTGTTGTGAAAGCTGTCTTTGGTATATCTGAATTGCGGATCTTCAACTGATGATAACTAGATCACAGATCAATCTTAGAGAACACACAAGCACCTCTTAACTGGTCAAATAAGTCATCAATCCTAGGCAAGGGATACTTATTCTTGATGGTGACCTCATTGAGTGATCGATAATCAACACACATCCTCTGGCTACCATCTTTCTTATCAACAAAGATAACTGGAGCACCCCATGGTGAAGAACTAGGACGAATGAACCTTTTATCTTGCAATTCCTTTATTTGTTTCTTAAGTTCTTCTAGCTCATTAACCCCCATTCTATATGGTCTTTTAGCGATAGGTGCAGTACCAGGTAGTAATTCAATTATAAACTTGATGTCATGGTCAGGTGGCATACCCGGCAATTCATCTGGAAATTCATTCACAACACGGTCCTGAGGGTTGGCATCTTCATCCAACTGGTTCACTATGGCTGTCTTTTGTTTTTGCACCTCGACCTTGAGTCAGTCTCCAGTTGGTGTTGTTAGTTCCATTACCTTGCCTTCACACTTAATCTTTACATCTTGTTGCATCATCCAATCTGTACCCACAATAAGATCAACTCCAGCTGTCCTCAGCACTATGGGGCTCACTTTAAAGTCTACCCCCCTTAGAGTCAAATTAATTGGAAAGCAACAATGTGTAGCTGGTATAGTTCCTTCTGGTGAATTTACGGTTATAGCGCTTTTCATGGCACGAGCAGGTATATTATGTGTCCTAATGAAAGCTTGTGAAATAAATATATGCGAAGCTCCAGAATCAAAAAGAACAGCAGCAGGAGTGGAATGGACATCAAATATACCAATCATAACTTTAGATTCCCCCATAGCTGTCCCTGCAAACACATGATTCACTCTTCCAGTGTTGGGTGTTCAGCTGTTCTCCTGGTTGCTATTTTGCCCTTGGGAGTTCTGTGGGTTGAAGTTCTCTGGACAATCATAAGACATATGTCCCTCTTTTCCACAGCGGAAACACCTGTCAGGAGTGTTGGGAGCACAGTTCTTCCTAGGGGTGACATTAGGATTCCTTGATTGAGATGTCTGTCGACCATCTTGCTACTGATAAGAGTTACGCTGCTGAAAATGAAAGCGTTGATTCCCACTCTGCTGTTGATTCTGGTATTGCTGAGGATACTGATCATGGTTCTACTGACTAACTGGTCCCTGATAACTCTGATGGAAACCTTGTTGAGAGCCAAAGAACGGGCGGTTATTACTACCCGAACTTTGTCATTGCATTCTCCTCTTCCGATCCTGACTCTTGCGCATATCATCCAGCACAATGGCACGGTTCACCAGAGCTTGGAAAGTAGGATAAGTGTTTCCAGCCAACTGCAACCTGAGATCATAGTAAAGGCCTTTCATAAACAGATGTTGCTTATCAACATCTTCCCTGACCTCATTCGAAGCATAGCGAGCCAGCTGTTCAAAGGCATCATGATACTCTGCAACAGTCATAGAACCCATTCTAAGAGATCTAAATTTCTCTTGCTTTATCTCTATCATCCCTTCATTGATGTGACGTGCCTTAAAATCTCTGCAGAATTCTTGCCAAGTGATTACGGGAGCATTATTAGGACGAGCAGCTTGGTATGATTCCCACCAAGTCTGAGCTGCTCCCTGCAGCTGTCCAGAAGCGTATAACACCTTCTCCAGATCATTACACTGAGCTATGTTTAACTATCTTTCCACAGCACGCAACCAATCATATGCTTCCATAGGGTCAGCAGAATGAGTGAACACTGAGGTCGTCCTTTCATAAACTCACCGCCCTCACATAGACAGGTGGTGGTGGAGCTGCAGGCTGGTGCTGAAGATGTTGTAGGAATGCATGCATCATCTCATTCTGTGTATGCATAAGTTCCTCCACTGAGATTGGGGCATTAGCACCCCTACCACGGCCTCTACATCTGCCTCTACCTCTTGCTGCCATCTGCATTCCAAGGTACAGAACCATATCTCAGTAATATCCAACATGATAAATACAAGAGATAGTTGAATCTGAATTTTTCTGGGCAACATCCAACATTAGCAGTTCAGAAAATCAGTCATATCTCGAGTTCCGGAACCCAAAAGTACATTCTGTACAATGTTGGAAAGATAAAGAGATGATCTACAACTTTCATTTAGACCATATTAACAGATTCTGTTGTTAAATTAGTCAAAACTGGGCATAACCAAAACTGTTCCAGAATTCCAGACAACGCAGAAACCTCAACTTTAAACAGTTATATCTCACAGACCATAATAGATAATAATTTCATTCTTGCTGCATTGGAAAGATCATGAAGTCTAGTTGTTCCCAGAAAAGTTTGATAAACTTTGCATGAACAGAGTTTGAGATATGCCAGAATTAGTGCAGGCTGCTCCAGAAAACAGCAAGGGATAGAAGCAGAATTTTAACCAAACCCAACTATTTAGTTCATTAATCCTTATGCCTTAGGCCTATAAACTAAATGAGATTGTGGAGAGAATCCACAAGATCATTACACCCATTACAAAGATCCAAATCAAACATAGGCATAATAACAAACCAAACCAAGCATAAAAGGTTCACACTGCAAGCATTGACTCAACTTGCGGTACTATCGTTCTCTTCCTATTAAGGGTAAAGATCCTAAAACACCTATTTCAATGACGTCAGAAGGTGGTAAGAAAAAGTTCTAAGAGCATATCAAGCAAGGAGTGGGGATGAAAACAAGTCTTTACAATAAGCAACAAGGTGAAGATGAATAACAATGAAAAGGATATAGTATAGAGGAAAATACCAAGGTTTATAGAACAAGGATTTTACAACAATTTCAAAACCTTAATACGACCAATTTCTAACTTGGCTTGCATCCGACGTCAACAAAGCTTTGATACCAATTTGTCACACCCATATTTTAAGAACAAAATAGGATGCATAAAAGACTCATATGTGCCCTAGGAATAGTCGCACACATAACTAGACAAATCTCAAATGTACCATTGCAGTGTTTATTACATAGCGGAACATAATAAATCACATAGTCTTACACAAAAATAATATGAGATAAACAACGCTCTCGACGGAAGCTCCATACAGGGACACTGTTGACTGGTTGACTCCAAACCTAGTACTCATAATGGTAGTCCTCATTCCAAGCATCATCAATATCATAACCTGGGGTGTTGGGAAATTGCAAGAGTGGGCACATATCGTACTCAACAAGTATAACCAGGGGTTCATGAGGCTCAAATAGCTCACACTGGTTTGACTACATTTAGCTTTTATATGTAGATAGCAAATGTCAAGGTAGCATGAATAAATCCCATAACCACATGATCAATTGTATACAAGAATTATGAATAACACATATAAACAACATAATAAACCATCATTTATCTTCATTAATCATGTTCATCCGTGTCTATCTATTTCATCTGTTTTTCGGGCCGCCCGTATCCGTGGGCACGGCTAGTATACCAGATTTAACACTCTGCAGAGGTTGTACATCTTTACCCATGAGTCGTGATTTACCCTTTCGCCCGAGGTTGCAAGTCTCTTAACCCCCTGTTGACACCGTTTTTGGGCACGTGTCCAGGATGGCAGGATAGGGTGGCAGTACAATGCGGGTTGCTGATGAGGATGGTTGCCGATGAGGGAGAGGTTGAATGTGACTAAGTCCACAGGCAGTAATATGGTGCCGATGGCTGGGTAAAAGGGTCTGCCGATGACTATGGCAAGGGGATTGCCGATGACGCGAAGGAGGAGTCCGGAAGCTGCCAGTTGTCATCTGGAGGAGTTTCGGTTTGTCACGAAGGATAGTTTTATTATTTCCTTAGTTATTTGCATCGTTTTGTATACGGATTCCGTGTAATTTGGGATTCGAATTCTAATCGTGTCTGGTCGTAGCTCTTTGAGCAGGGTATAAATATAAACCCTAGGACCTTGTAATCAAAATATCAAGAAATCAATCAAACACACGTTTTTACTCATATTCCAGTATCTACTTTTCGACGACTTCGTCATACTTTTTTCCTTTTATTACGAGTTCTTAGGAATTCGTCGACTTAAGCTCGGCGTATTCTCGAGTTCCGCGTGAGTACCTCTTAGCCGTGACATCCGGGCGCATCGCTGTTGTCAGGACTAAAGTATTCGAATTATCACCTTTGCCGATAGTAAGGTCAAATCGGCTGGCACGCCTTAACGTTTGAATCGGGTATTAGCCCTTTGTGTTTGCAGATCAGTTTTGCATTCAACACCCCCTTCCTAGGGAGGTCGGCAGGGATCACTATGAAGCCTTTCCAAGGTTTCGTCTAACAAGTTAGGCCCATTACATTCACTCGGCATGCAGATATAGAGCCCCCTTCCATGGCACATAACCCACGGCCTATACACATGGACAGAGGCCACACTATACCCAATGTGTCTAGCCATTCTTACGCCATTTAAGGTAACCGCTAACAAGCTAGAAAAAGGTCCTCATACTGAGCTAAAACCAGAGCCATGTAGCCCTCATGGTTGTACGAGTGTCCCAGCTTTTGCCAAGGGATAAGTCCTTATGGAGGGTCAAGATCAATCTAGCAAAAGCTAGAGTTCTTTCCACCCTTTATGTTCAAGTTGCTAGAAAGCTTATTTTATTGTTTATTGTATATCCAAACATTCATGTTACAAGATCATGGATTATAATCAAGCACTAGCAAGAACTACTCAATTGCATATCCAAAATAGGTAACAAGGAATTTAGGATAACAATCATCTATGATTTTGCTAAGGTCATCAAGGTGGACACATGCATATGATATATATTGTATTAATTGTGTATAGGTAACAAGGATAATCCTCAACTATACTTGCCTTGATCAAAGCTCTCTTGAGCCTGCTGGTCTTCAAAAGATTGATCTTGCTCACCAACGTACGGCTCACCGTCTATTCCCAAACATCAATCAACAACACGCAATCCAATGGAGACAATCATACACAAAGCAAACAAGATATAATTAGAACATTACACCAAATAGTGGTAAAACAAAGATAAAAGTTTATGAAAATATTCTACGCAGCTCTACGATCACAGAAACGTAAGGTTCACGAAAATCGGAATTAAAACGTGGAAGATATAAATTTTCTAGGATTTCCTATAGAGAAATAATTAATTAAATGCTACTGCGAAAATAAAAGGTTTCAAAACAGAGAGCACGTAAACATGAATCTAACGAAATTTGAATAGACAAAAATGGATTTAAAATGAGCATGTTATAAGCAAATTAAGTCTGATGGCAAAACTGTAAATACTGGAAAGCGTATTTTCAAACAGCCGTCTAGAGTACGCTTTCAAAACTGAGAAACGCATACCGCCAACCATGCCAGGGACCGCGGGCTGGATTCTCCAAAAATTCAGGGTCTCTTTAAGAAAATGTGCAGTGAAAGGGTATCTTCTGTTGATGGCCCTTGATCTTCAATCCAACGGTCCAGGATCCACACCGGGCGCCGGAGTTGGCCTTCGGCGTGGCGGCGCCATGGCCGGAGGGCCAGAGCTCGCCGGAGCTCCTCATTTGCGCGTTTTAGGGCACCTCGGAGCAAACTAAAAACACCAGGAGATCGAGGAGAAGGAGGCGAACCCACCTAGGCCCTTAGCTCGTGCCGATAAGGAGCAGGGAGGTCGCGCCGTGTTGGGGAAAGTGTACGGTTCGTCGGGATCTGAGGAACGGCGACGGGTAGGGCTAGGGCTCGAGTCCGGCAACTTGGAAGCGAAAAGGAAGCTGCGGGATTGATTTGGGATCTTTATAGGGGCATAGCGCGCGGGTTGGCAAGAGATCCCGAGGAAACCGGGATCGATTTCCCCTGGAAGAGTCCCAGTCGAACTCGGCGTCAGGAGGAAGAAGAGGAGTCGCTGGCGGGCGGGCCCCACATGTCAATGACTCAAGGCGCGGGACCCGGGTGAAAGAGAGAAGGAGAAGGGGGTGGCGCGCGTAGGGGAGGAGAACTGGGCCGTTTTGGTGGCTGGGCCGGGACTAGGAAACTGGCTGCAGTTTTCTTTTCTTTTCTCTTTTTTTTCCAAAGCCTTTTCCCATTTGAACTTTTGAGCAAAGTAGATAAAATAAAAACAAAACACCAGCACCAAAAATACCCTACTCTAGCATATATGCACAACCATGTTTGTAAACTTATGATAAATTTTATTTTCCACAAAAATTATTTAATTGCTAAATTTAAATGCTCACAAAAAATATACTTAATTAAATTCATTTATTTCCTATTAATTCGAAATCGAATTTTTGGGTGTTACATAGAATCACCATATCAGATGAACTAATCACCCAATAACCAAAATAAACTTTGTAGATCTTGAGAAGTTATAAAATTTTATAGTTGACAACTTTTACATATGAGTTCATCTTGTCATGCAAAACTGCGTCTTTATTTGAAAATTTTAAATTTTTTATTTTTTAAACAATCTCAAATGGAAAAAACACTCTAAATAAACTTTGTAGATCTTGAAAAGTTATGAAACTCTATAGTTGACAACTTTTTGATTTTAAATCATCTTGTCATGCAAAAACTATGTTTGAATTTTTCAAATTTAAAATTCAAATTTTGTAAATGACCTTAGAAAGAGAAACTCCCTAAATGAAAACTGTAGATCTCGAAAAGTTATGAAACTTTGTAGTTGATAACTTTTTGATTTGAAACTATTTAGAGCCTCAAACAATAAATTTATACGTGGGTTAGCAAATATATGACACTACTACAAAATTCTTAACTGCGACGGTCGTTTATGGTTAACTGAGGCGGGCACATACGACCGCCACAAATCAAAGGTCACCATTATGGTGGCTTAACCGCAGTGGTTGCCTGTGCCCGCCATGGTTAATGAATTTAATAAAAACAAAAAACCTAGAGCCCACCGGAGAGTCCATTTCACTACTACAGAATTGATTTCTAGGAGCGGTTAGGAACCCTCTGTAAGGGCGGCTGGCCCAGCCGCCCCTCCAGCCTCGCACTTACAAATAAAACATTTGTAAGGGCGGGTGCCTCAGCTGCCTTTACAAATACATTTGTAAGGGCGGCTAGTGTTATCAGCCGCCCTTAGAAATACCATTTGTAAGGGCGGCTCGTGACCCAACCCCCCTTACAAATAGTATTTCTAAGGGCGGTTGGTGACCCAGCCCCACTTACAAATAGTATTTCTAAGGGCGGCTGAAACACCATCCGCCCCTAAAGTGATAATTTGTAGGGGCGGTTCAATCTACAGCCGCTCCTACAGCCTGTTTTTCAGCAAAAAAATTTCAAATCTGAATTCAAATATGACTAGAGCACGTAATATATAATTTAAATCTGACCACCATATATATATATATATTCATCCACAACCACACAAGAACAATATAAACCACAAATTACATGTCTAATTCATCGCAAAGTCTATTACATAACCATAATTCACAAGTTCAAATATTCCTACAAGTCCATATGCATCTTAGTCTAGATTGTGATCAACGTCCTAGACAGAGCCTATGTGTCTCACGCAGGTGTTGCTGAAGTGGATTGGAGCCTAAGTCGGACCTTACATCATGATAAGCGCCTGTAGAATCAACAATCTCGTCAATGATGAAGTTGCAAAGGTCGCCGACGAGCCCTAGGAGTTCATCCTCCTTGATTAGGTTCCTTCGCTTGTCTTTATATTCTTTCAACTATAGGAGAACAAGTTTAAGATTTCATAACATGAGGGAACTAAATTTCATAACATAAGCTAAGTTTTCATAATATGAGGGAACAAAGTGTGAAACTAACCAGATTGGGGTGTCTCGTGTAGGCACTAGTGTGACTCATCATGCAACATATGTAATATCCACAATGGTTACTTCTAGGCCTCTACTTGAGACTCTGTGTGTTTTGCATATGGAAATAGTAAGTAATGCTATTTCATAATGTAATCGAGTATAACGATGTAAGTTACACGTACCGCACAGAGCGTCTTGATCGCCAAATCGCTCTTCAATTTTGGACAATGCCTTCCTTTATGATATTCGACATAGTGCTTGAATGCCCTATTCAAATGGTTTTATCAATGACAACTTGTTAGTATCAAAAAGCAAAGTTTACATGTATGTATAGCAACATATAAAAGCAAATGAGGATTTGTATTACGTCTTGAGAATCGATATGAAGTCCTTGTATGTCGCTGGAGCATAATCTGCCGAATCATACATATGTGCCATGCTCAACCCAACATCGACCCCTACAACAATCCAGTGATTCCTGCATGAATTTAATCATTAAAGAAACAAATAAGGTCTTTTGCAACAAACTAAATATATCGAACAATGCTTTATTCAAGTATAGAGTCGAACTTACCCAAAGTGGTATGGTATCCATATCATATCATTATGCTGGAGAGTTAGAAGAGCTTTAGAAATCCGTGCCGCAACCATATAGGCCTTTTTGCGAATAGCTTCTTTCCGGATCACCTCTTTCTCCTCAATAGTTTTTCCAACAGCCAGTTCTTCACCATCAAGTTTCCAGCACTTGGGTTCGTTAAAAATTGATGAAGAGATCCAAAAAGGATCTATATACCCAGCTCTGAGACTTGACGCCTGCTTCACAATATGTGCTTGCATTCTACAAATCACGACATAGGTCAGGTACAACAAAATCCAAAGATTTCATTCATATCGGATTGAGATGGCAAGGACTTACAAGCACCACACGCGGACTAGATTCATTTCCATCATTTCAAGGTGAAAGCATTCGTGCATGTCATCGAAGTCAAATATAATATGCCCACTTGAGCCTCCAAATGTGCCTCTAGGGAAGGTTGCATATATTTCATTTAGTCGCGTCGACATAGCACGCAAGTACCAATCATGAAACCTTTTCATTCCACCTGTCATGCGCTGCATGATTTGGTTTGGTAGGAAATTCTTGCCTCTTTCATATTTTTTTGGGCAATCCTCTGTCCAATTGATGGCCTCAATATTTGGATACTTCTTTGGTAGTTGGTGGAGTGTGCTAGTGTCGGTCGGCTCAGAATCACGAGCGTATTGGCTTTTGATTTGGTGCTCACGTAGGAACTTGTCACGAGCAAACCACTTGTCTCTGATGGTAGCAAACCCCTTCATCGGGACATAAACTGGCCTTGTATGGTAGGGAATCTTCTTTCGAGACTCCGATTCAGGCACACGCTCACCTTGTTTTTCAGAAGGCACACACTCACCTTGTTTTTCAGAAGGCGGTCCTTGTTGTTCCTGTCGTGCCTGTTGAGAAGGATCTCGCTTGCCATCAGGCCCGTGCTCGAGTGGACAAGCCTGTGACATGTCATCATGCCCTTCCTTGATATGATGAGCTGGAGAACATTGTGGCATCTGTTGACGATCATTAAGTACTAAATTTAACCATCAACTAAACATGGAAAAGGATCAATATGCACCAAACACCTAGAATTAGGGTTTTATCTGACAGAATTCCATGAGCTTTGGTGTTTAACTATTTCTGCAGGGGGTATCAGAAAATACGGAGAGAAGGCTCACATGCCAGGTGTACAACGAGATAATTACGTGCCGTGCAATTTTCCTTAATCTAGAAGAGTCCAGAAGCCACGGAAACGAACGGGAGACCGGACGGGCTCGGGGGCAGGGCGCCCGCCCTCCCCCCTTGGGCGCCCGCCCTGGCCTCGGGGCCAATCACAGCCAATCTCACGGATTATGCTCCACCAATCTAAAGGATCAAGGAAAACCGTGCGATCAATGTCGGTTTGATCCGATGGCCCAAATTCACTTGAAAGAACTATATAATCAAGGCCTCTCCACCCAAGGGGGAGAGAGGAGAAATCATTATCAGAGGTAGCCATTAAAGTTAGGGTTTAGAACATCTCTCCCACAGAGAATTAGAATTAGCTAGTCCCTAATCCTTCAAGTTTAGAGGATGGATTAGATAGGAATTAGAGAAGTAGAGCACTACGCTCTGGATTCGGATCATCGCTAATAAAGATTGGTATTATTTCATATCTTTCTCTAATACTTTGTTCTAATCGCATTATGTCTCTATTTATTATGCTCTTAGTTTGCTCTAGTTCTATATTTGATATAGTTATGATTGATAATAAGTTTATGTATAAGTTTGCAAAGCGCTTAGCTCTTGACATGTTGGAGTTAAGTGGTAGATCATATGTAGGCGTGGTGCTTAGATATTATTTACCTGCAAATGTATCCTATTGGCCGGGTTGTGTGGTAGTTCGCGATAGTGACAGCTTCGTTGATTCTTATATAGTCCACCCTCCGTTGATAGGACAGGCATAATTTGTATTGCGGAGTAAGTCTTGCGATGCTCTGATTTACTTTAGCAATGTTCCTTATACATGAATGAAGAGTCTTTTATGCTATATATGATCTTGTAGATAACTAGAGTAGATTGTGACTTAGTAGATAGTAGATAACTTAGAATCCATTCTCTAGCTAATCCGACGTCACCTTACATATATGAGGAGTAGTCTAATTTCTAATCGCTGTGTTATTTACCCATGAGCTTATATTTCATTATCATTATTATTATGGCTTACCTTCCTGCCAAAGTAAGTGACTGTGTGACGAGTTCCTCATTAGTAATCATGTTCTTGCAAGTTTATCTCTAGTCTATGCCTTGATAGATTTTATCCTTATTTTCATCTCCATTATTCTCTTAAGCAAAATTATAAATAACGATACCTGGAATACTTACCTGGTGAAATGCTAAAATGAGGTGTTTTATCTGTGCGCTTGCGGATAGAATAGATTATTTTCTAGAGAGCCTCCATATTTATAAATACCTTTGTACACTCTGGCACCATGCTAGGGATGACAACCTAGTATCTAAGTGGTGTTAGTAAGTGTCCACAAGCATTTCTGTGGCCGTTGCCGGGGATTAGAAGGGAACACGCAGGAATGGTAAGGAAAGTCAGGAAGTCAGTCAAGGTTATTCACATAAAATATTAGACTAGACTATAGAGAAATAATTGCATAAAACAGCTACTAAGTGAGAAATCATAATAAGGCACCTCTACTTTGGCAGGTTCACCCTGTTGTTTTTCTATGTTTATATTTTTATACAGGGTATATCAGGATTGACTTTGGTACATTCAACTCTTCATCATCAGAACCAAAGCAATCAAGAAAGAAAGAAATAAGCTAGCTACCAATTGCTGAAGCTATGGCACAGAAGACCCTACGTGAATTCTCTGCTCCAAGCCTTGAGAACATTCCAACTGGTCCAAGATTTGCAGTAGAAGAAGGAGCACCCGAGTTTGAGCTCATGTCAAGCCTCATCAATTTGGTACAAGCTACACAATTCAGTGGAAAGGCACATGAAGATGCTAGTGCACACTTGCAGAATTTCTTAGAGATTGGAAGCACAATCCACATCAACGGAGTTGACAAAGACGTCATACTGCTTCGCCTCTCTCCATTCTCACTAGAAGGGAAAGCAAAGAAGTGGTTCTACATTCATCAAGATAACATCAACAACTGGACGAACTTGACAGATGCCTTTCTATCAAAGTTTTTCCCAATGGGCACGACAGCTGCCTTAAGAGGAAATATTATCAGTTTCCAACAGCAGAAGACAGAAACCATCCCAAAAGCATGGGAGCATTTTCAAGGATACATATCAGATTGTCCTCATCATGGAATGGCCACATGGTTACTTATGCAGACCTTCTACCATGGATTAACCCAGAAGGCTCGTGAGTGCCTAGATGCATCTGCTAAGGGATCATTCTTGGAGCTTACAATTGGGAAAGCAGAGATACTTTTGGATAAGATAGCAGAAAACCAAAGCTGGTTCCAAGATAAAGCTCAACGATGTCATCAAACTGAAGAAGTACCACAAGAAGTAAATGCATTATCAACCAAGATGGAAATTTTGCTCCATTGGATTGACCAGAGGGCCAAGTTCAAAGAAGATCAAAGGGCCATTGAGACAGCATACAAATATCAACCTACCTCGAGTCAACCCAATAGCAAAGGTATGAATTCAGGTAATACTTTCAAGCAACTTTCATTAAAAGAGATAATTGCTCAACAAACAAAAACTAATGATGAAGTTAAACAAAGGCTAGATACAAATGAATCATCTCTAAAAGATATACACAATAAAATGGATTTTCTATTAACTACCTTTGATGAGCTAAACACTATCGATAAAAGGGTAGAGCTTAAATTAATAAAGCTAGCTACTACATTGCCTGTTGCCACTAACATTGAGCATGTAAAGAACATAACTACTAGAGGAGGCAAAACCACCAGGGATCCTCCATACCCAAAAGAGAAACAGAGAACATCAGCACCAGTGCAACCAGCAGTGATAGAAGAAGAAAGCCCAGTTGAAGCAGAAGATCTGCTGCAACCACCAAGAACTGGAGAAATGAGGAAAGATTTTTACGACACCAACTATTTGCCATTTCCCAGAAGAAACAGAGGATTGCAGTCGGATGAGCAGTTTGGTGAGTTTGTAGAGGTCATTCAGAAATTATATGTCAACATACCTCTACTTGATGCCATACAGGTACACACATATGCAAAGTACATCAGAGATATTCTTAACAAGAAGAGACCATTGCCCACCATTGAGATTATCAAGCTGACAGAAGAATGTAGTGCGGCCATCCTCAACAAACCACCAAGGAAGAGGAAGGATCCCGGATGTCCCACTATTGATTGCTCGATCGGAAACCAATACTTCAACAATGCACTTTGTGATCTCGGAGCAAGTATCAGTGTGATGCCAGCATCAGTCTACGAGAAGCTTGAGCATATGACCCTAGAACCAACATCAATGTGCCTGCAACTAGCAGATCAATTAGTTCGACACCCGCTGGGCATTGCTGAAAACATCCCAGTCAAGATAAGAGATTTCCTTGTGCCAGTAGACTTCGTGGTACTGGACATGAGTCCTGACTCAAAAGTATCCATCATCCTTGGAAGGCCATTTCTGAGCACTGCCAATTCCCACATTGATGTCGGGAAAGGAGAAATCAAGTTCAACATAAACGAAAAAGAAGAACACTTCACATTTAGGCCCAGACTAGAGAGAGACTCTACAGTGAAGGAAGTTCATGAAGAAGAACCACTAGAGACACCATCTCCGGAGGAAGGTAATTCAGAAGATTAAAATATTTGGAGGTCCAGCTTGGGGGACCTAAAAATCCCAAACCCTCACCGGGAGGATGTTCAAGAAGGTGAAGAACGCAGGGAAGGTCCTCAGGAACATAGGTACAAGGAGTTCACCCCGACACTCCTCAGAGATGAGCGTCGACCCAACATCCCCGCAAGCTCCGTCATCTTCATCTGATCCACAAGTCAAGGTCCTTCTCAAGATAGGAGACCTTGGACTGAAGACCCGCAGGGAAAAGGAAGTTTACCAGCAGCTAAAGAACAAAGATTTCATTCACACCCCCACTCTTGATCCTATCTTGCTACAAGAAACAGGTATGGATACTGAATTTGATTTGATTTTTCAGATGGTGGGATGGACAAATTTTTGGAACATAACTGAGCTGGGTTCCCATCTTCTCACCCTTGAATTTCTTTGCACTTTACAATATTATGAGGGGGAATTGCTTTTCGGATTTTCAAACAGGATATTATGTTGTCTTGGAGAGAACTGAGCAACCATCTCGGTTTCTCTTCAAGATGCATCTTGGACATTGACTTTGACTTACCCAATTTTGAGAGACACCAGTTCTGGAGAGAGATATCTAGAGATGAGTTTTATAGCCAAGCCCGAACCAGCGACATGGAACACCCCACTCTTAGGATGTTTCACAAATGGCTTGGGTACAATCTTTTCTATCGTGATGATATTAGAAAAGTAAGAGTAGGAGATCTACAACTGCTATATGCTGCTATAAATAAAGTACCCACTTCACCTATTACACTTTTGGTTTCTCATTGGCTTAGTATACCTAGCCTTCAGGGACCTGTAGGATGTACTTTACTTATCACTCGTCTAGCCTCTAGTCTTCATTTGCTAGAAAACTCGTCATTGGAATTCATAGATGAGTTACGGATTTATCATGGCCATGACACATTTAGGCTTGCTCGGATGTTGAAAAAAGAGGGGAACATAATGTATATGTTATACGATAATAAAGGCAAGATTCGGTTACTTAACCCGAACCTTGGCCTCTATGTTGTTCAAAATTTTTTGATTGAGATTGCAGTGACACCGGTAAACCAGAGAGCTCCACAAGGAGTGGCATCTGAAAGGATGACCACCCATCAAGAACGCACCTAGTATGGAGCTGATCCCGGGCCGGAAGAAGCAGCGCACCTGCATTATTGCGACTACAACCCCCGAGTCCTTCGAGACCCATGGGTTCGACATGCTCAACCACAAGAGCCAACACAGGAGACATGGCCGGAGAGCCAAGATCACCAGTGGACAAACCCGCCTTTCCGTACGGGCAGGCACTCGACTAATCCATATGGAGCTTCAGGATCCAAATCTCCGCCCCAATTCGATGCAGGACGGTACTCTGATGCCTCTTATGCTTTCACGAACGACTACTACCAAGAGGCCGGCGCTTTCTTCACCCGTACTGACAACACCCTCCTCGACATCCAGAATACGCAAGCAGAACATGGACGACTCCTGGAACAGCAACAAAAATGGAATCAGGACCACGCCACTGCAGTACAAGAACTGAGACAAGATACCACGACAATGAACGACAACATCACCACCATGATGCGATTCTGGAACATTGGGTAAGACCGACAACCACATCCAGCTTGGGGGAGTTCCTCCCCGTTTTATCAAGTAAGTTTTTATTTGCCCTTCTTATTTATTCTTCTCTGTTTTAGTGTTTTATTTTAAAGAGAAAAACTTAGAAAACCCAATAAATATTTTTTTCTTTAAATTATTGCATTCTATAAACATGAAAACAAAATAAAAAGAGTGTGTAGATAAGTGTGCTTTATTTATCTCCTAAGTGTTAATCTCTAGAAAAATAAAAAAACCAAAAATATGCTTGATGGAAATGATGAACAGTTGCTCTGTTTGCTTACTTTCAAGTACCTAGCTTTTATATTAGAGTTCTTCCAGGAATTACTAAAACTGAAATTACTATCTATGGGAAGCATAAAATTAAAGTCTAGGTAAGAGAAGGACATGATATAAAGTTTGAGCAACTGTTTATCTTGTTCCTACTACACTAAGTTCTGGAGATTTATTTTGAAAACTTGCAAATCACATGATGAGTTCCTAGCATGACAAAATTCCTACCACAGCCATACTTGCTATAACACACTATACTTATATTCACATTGAGTTTGATCGAGCTGTGTAGACCCTTAGGAGCTTTTCATGTGGTTAAATTAAGATATTCACTTGCACACATCCACTACACCATCCACCACCATTCATTAAAATTGCTAAATAATATTATCACTCACTGTCCCAAGTATTGTTATTTTCTCTCTCTGAAAAGATTCAATGCAGAAGAGGCATGGGTTATGCAAAAATATGCGAGGAAATAAAAAGGGGCAAGTGCCTGGAACCTCGAAAAAGAAAGAGAGTGAGACGAGAGGTAAAAATAGACAAGTGTCCGGAGTAGAATTAGGGGTACAAAGATACCCACTTGAGCGGAAAAAATGGACAAGTGTCCGACAGTAGAATTAGGGGTATTTACTACCCATCTGAAAAAAGGAGAGAAAAGAAAAAGATAGCCCATGTTCTCCCAAAGCAAAGATCAAGAGAGGTGGAGAGATAGCAATATGAGGAGCAATGAGAAGTAAGTTTTATCATCACTCATACATTTTTACCATTACTATCATTTACTCCACCACACATGCACATCTTGATTTAATTATATGCTGAGTTCCTTTGGATCCATGGCTCGATTAGACAACATATGTATGAGCTGTTTTTCACCACTATGAGCTCCACTTAAATATTCCATTAGCTATAGGTAGGTGACATTTTGGTAAGGATCCCCAAATACCACATATAGAGAGACTTGAGAGAATCAAAGCTGGGAACTCTGAGCTTTATTTTTGAAAACTTATGAAAAAACTCTGGAACAAAAGTGAAGTATAGACAGGAGGAATAGTGCTTGACTTAATTATTTTGTCCTTCGGCTACTTAAGACTTAAGTGCAGGTACTAAGCTCCATGACACTTCACTCTAATCTGGAAGAATTTTTATGTGAAAGCATGTGTGCCTATCAGGAAAGAAAACATCGAAGCAACTCCTGATCCATCTGAGTTTAGCTGTTTGCTCAGGGACGAGCAAAGGGTAAGCTTGGGGGAGTTTGTTGACGGTCCTTAAGTACTAAATTTAACCATCAACTAAACATGGAAAAGGATCAATATGCACCAAACACCTAGAATTAGGGTTTTATCTGACAGAATTCCATGAGCTTTGGTGTTTATCTATTTCTGCAGGGGCTTATCAGAAAATATGGAGAGAAGGCCCACATGTCAGGTTTACAACGAGATAATTACGTGCCGCGTAATTTTCCTTAATCTAGAAGAGTCCAGAAGCCATGGGAATGAACGGGAGACCGGACGGGCTCAAGGGCAGGGCGCCCACCCTCCCCCCTTGGGCGCCCGCCCTGGCCTCAGGGCCAATCACAGCCAATCTCGCGGATTATGCTCCATCGACCTAAAGGATCAAGGAAAACCGTGCGATCAATGTCGGTTTGATCCGACGGCCTAAATTCACTTGAAAGGACTATATAATCAAGGCCTCTCCACCCTAGGGGGAGAGAGGAGAAATTATTATCAGAGGTAGCCATCAAAGTTAGGGTTTGGAACATCTCTCCCACCGAGAATTAGAATTAGCTACTCCCTAATCCTTCAAGTTTAGAGGATTGATTAGATAGGAATTACAGAAGTAGAGCACTACGCTCTGGATTCGGATCTTCGGTAATAAAGTTTGGTATTATTTCATATCTTTCTCTAATACTTTGTTCTAATTGCATTATGTCTCTATTTATTATGCTCCTAGTTTTCTCTAGTTCTATATTTGATATAGTTATGATTGATAATATGTTTATGTATAAGTTTGCAAAGCGTTTAGCTCTTGACACGTGGGAGTTAAGTGGTAGATCATATGTAGGCGTGGTGCTTAGATATTATTTAACTGCAAATGTATCCTATTGACCGGGTTGTGTGGTAGTTCGCGATAGTGACAACTTCGTTGATTCTATATAGTCCACCCTCCGTTGATAGGACAGGCAGAATTTGTATTGCGGAGTAAGTCTTGCGATGCTCTGATTTACTTTAGCAATGTTCCTTATACATGAATGAAGAGTCTTTTATGCTATATATGATCTTGTAGATAACTAGAGTAGATTGTGACTTAGTAGATAGTAGATAACTTAGAATCCATTCTCTAGCTAATCCGACGTCACCTTACATATATGAGGATTAGTCTATTTTCTAATCGCTGTGTTATTTACCCATGAGCTTATATTTCATTATCATTATTATTATGGCTTACCTCCCTACCAAAGTAAGTGACTGTGTGACGAGTTCCTCATTAGTAATCATGTTCTTGCAAGTTTATCTCTAGTCTATGCCTTGATAGATTTTATCCTTATTTTCATCTCAATTATTCTCTTAAGCAAAATTATAAATAACGATACCTGGAATACTTACCTGGTGAAATGCTACAATGAGGTGTTTTATCTGTGCGCTTGCAGATAGAATAGATTATTTTCTAGAGAGCCTCCATATTTATAAATACCTTTGTACACTCTGGTACCATGCTGGGGATGACAACCTAGTATCTAAGTGGTGTTAGTAAGTGTCAACAGTATCCCATCACTCACTTGCTCGGTATGACGAGCTGGAGAAGTCTGTTTCTCCTCAGGCACATGGTCCCTAGGAGTTTGGGAAGAATGTAGCACCTCATCAGTCATGTGTGTTGGGTATTCTTAACATCATTACCAAAAGTAGACTAAGTTCTCTAAATCTAGTAACGGTGCCAAAAATGCCAAACCTATCCCTCACACCACTTAAGCCAAGTTGTCATCCCCAGCATGACATGAGAGACGCGGTATTGAAATATGCAATTGCTCTTCTAAATAAATAATGAATGGGATCTGCAAGCGCACAGATTAATACCGATGCAGCATTTTAACCGGGAAGTATTCCAGGTATCGTTATTTATATTTTTACCACTGGGAAGGGATTAGCAATCATCACTATTGATTACAGAATAGAATATGAGATTGAGCATCTATCATTGCATGTATAATTGAGAACATTATATCTAACTCTTCATACAGGGATAAGTGTCACATAAAAGATATATGAAATAATAATAGTGACAAGGATAATTAATCTGATCTAGCCACATAATAAATATGATAAGCACCTCAATTAGATACTCTAGAAAGTCATTAGTATGGTATTAGAACGAACTACAAGAATATTCCCTAAGTTATTCTCAACTATATAGTCTAGCATTATCATAGTTAGTGCAAGCATACTTAGCAATCATTGCGAGACAAGACTACGCCCATGTATAGTGATATTAGCAAGGTAAATGAGAAACATAGCAATCACTTCCCTGTAATAATATTGCTCTGCCAGCCCAATACACGAGAGGGGGACTATATAAGAATCAATGAAGCTGTCACTATCACGAACCACCCCACGATCTGGCATTGGGTACAATCGCAGATAAATACGGTATAAGCACCACGCCTACACAATATCTATCATTTACCCATGGATCCGATGGATAAACGCTATACGATCCTAAGCATGTATATAGATCCAACCTAACTAAGCCAAGTACATAACTATGATAAATTAAGAACAATATAATCTTGAATATAAGCAAGTAGAGCAAAGTCATAAGCAATATATTGAAGTAGAACAAAGTCATATTCATAATATTAAAGAACAAAGATAATTAGAAAGTAATTAGAAGCACAATTAGAGAATTACCAAGAATCCTCCTGACAGATCCGGAAACCAATCGAAGATTGACTCCTTCTAGCTCTAATCCTATGTAGCTATGCTAATCTAGATGTCTAATTGATGTGGTGGCTCTAATCTTGATCAGAGGCTTCTTCTCCCTTGATGGAATAATGAATTAGGGTTGAGAGGCTCTCTCCTCCAGGGGCCAGGGGGTCTGGTTTTATAGTCCCTTCAAGTGAATATGGGCCATTGGATCAAACCGACATAGATTGTATGGTTTAGATTCATCCTTTAGGTCGGTGGAGATCTCCCGCAAAGCAGAGTCCTGATTGGACACAGGAGGTGGGCGGGCGCCCAGGGCAGGAGGGCGGGCGCCCTGCCTCTGGCCCCGTTTCGCCTCCGCTTCGGTCTCGTGGCTTCTAGAGTCTTCTAGATGTAAGATAATTGTGCAGCACGTTAATATCTTTACGTAATCCTGACATGTGGGTCTTTCTTCCATATTTCCTGATAACCCCCTGCAGAAATAGACAAACACCAAAACTCGTGGAATTCTGTCAGATAAAACCCTAAGTCTAGATGTTGATTTCATTTGGATCCTTTTCTTTATTTTTTTGATAATTAAATTTGATACTTAAGGACCGTCAACAAACTCCCCTAAGCTTACCTCTTGCTCGTCCCTGAGCAAGGATAGACTCAGCTATGGATCATAAGTTGTTGCAATATCTTTAAAAATTGACGGTACACATGCTTTTAAAATAAGATCTCATCTCTGAGTTAGAGTAAACTGTCAAGACTTAAAACTTACTTACTTTACCTTTACCATGGGACTTGCAACCGTCACTTCTGTCTTGAGTGGTTAAAAGATAGAATAGTCTAGCCAAGTGCCATGTCTCTTATTCTTGATCAGCTATAGCTCTAGAGTTTTTTTGCAGATTTTCAAATAAAACTCAGAGATTCCTTGTATGATTCTCTCAGGTCTCTCTTTTGTGGTATTTTTGGATCCTTACCAAGGAAGTGATGGTATATGCCTTCTCTCAATATATGTGGTATTTGTGGTATGAGGCATAGTGACATTGCCTTCTCTCTCATCCTACTCTAATAAGGCTTTAATATCTGGAGCTCATAGGTGGGAGATAAAATATACATACTTACAAGACATTTATTGCATAGTCAAACCATGGATCCAAAGAAACAATATCAATAAGTCAAATCAAGATGTGCATGTGTGGCGAATGAATGGTGTATGGTGATGATGGTGATAACAATGATGGAAACAATGGTGGTGGAAGTCTAATTCTACTTTGCTCTTTTGAGGGGATACATACCTTCCTTGCTTTTGAAACGTTATGAGGAGAATGAGATGCTCTTCTTTTTCTTTTCTTTTCTCTCAGGTGGGTATCTTGTACCCCTAATTCTACTGTCGGACACTTGTCCATTTTTACCTCTCGTCTCACTTTTTCTTTCGAGGTTCCGAGCACTTGCTCCTTTTTATTTCCTCGTATTATTATTTCTTTTCTTTTTTTAGAGTACTCAACTCTTGAGATAATATAGCAAGTGGTAGTAACAAGATAACTTGAGCATTTATTTCACAAGGGGAAAACAGAAATATTTTTGGTTATTCTCTCCCGGATTAGGAGTAGAATATTTTTAGGTGATTCTGGAGATGGAATGGGTGAATATATGTGGATGGTACTTCCGGAGTAGAAGTAGCATATATGAGTGAACGTGCAAGTGAAATCTTGATTTAACCACATGACAAGCTCCTAAGGGTCTACACAGCTTGACCACACTCAATGCTCATAAGCAGTAAATAATAAATGTGTGGCTCAAAGTCTAGCAAGCATGCATATATGGCTGTGGTAGGAATTTAAACTCTCATCATACAGGAACTCATCACGCAATATTTTAAAGATTTTCAAAGATAAAATTCTCCAGAATTCTAGCATCTCTAGAACAGATAAACAGCAGCTCAACCTTCCCATATCATATCCGTTAACAACTTAGACTTCAGATCAAGTTTTCATCCCACAAGTTTAGATCTAGAGCAAGCTTTAAATTATAACAGTTATGTCTAAACTTGAGAGAGAACTTAAAATGTGCAAATTAGGCAGAGCAACTATTCATCACATCCATGCTTAAGTTTTATTTAGATACAGATTAGCATAGCCACTTTATTTATTTATTAAACACACTAAGCAAAATACACATATATATATATATATAAGCATAAACTCTTTATTTGGTTTTCCATAGTTTATGTGTATTTGTATTCTAAAATAATATAAGTATAAAGATAGATAGAAATACTTATCGAGATAAATGGGGGTGCTCTCCCCCAAGCTGAATTTTGACGTAATTTCTCTTGATGTAGCTAGCAGGTGGCAGAGGTGTATTTGAAAGTCAGCAGCATTCTGACAGCGATTAGAATGTCCTCCGTCTGCTAGTCTTCTTAATTCCTGTGGAGCTCAAATAGACAACAAAGCTTGTGGAACTGATTAAGTGTTAGCATATATATCTAGCCTTTATCATGTTGAGACTCCTTAATAAATATTACTCCCTGTTTTTATATTTTTGTTTTATAAAGCAGAAAAGTATTTATTTTATTTTTATGCCACCACAGTGAATGTACTTATGGGTTTTATGCCACTCGTCTACTCACATGGGGCTTACAGTTTTTCACATTTTTATTTTCTTTCTAGGATAATACGAACATGATTAACTAAGTAAACTATTTGAAATAATTGAAAGAGAAAGGATAACTACCAAGTTTACCTCTTGGCAAGTCGTTCGGTGTTTTTAAGTCCTCCGAACGGGACTCCGTTTTCTCAATCGTCCTGAGGTTCGTTGGGTGGCGTAGTCGGTACTTCCGGCAGCGCCTCCTCTTCTTGTATAGTTATCTTCATTTTCCATACCTGACTCGGTGCTTCAATCTCCTCTGGATAATTCTGTTTAAACTCTACGTCTTCTGACCTTACAACTTCTCCTTCATAGTCTGCCCATCCGTCCTTGATGATCTGCCTCCTCTGGTTGCGGTTGCGTCGCTTTCTTACCTGCTTAGATTCTTCAACGATATAGTTAGGGTCAGTAAAATAACGGCGTACCTTCTCTGAGGGGAAGTGCATATGGTCTTCTCCAGTTCCAATGTAGATAATTGCTTTAACGGTGCTGAGGAACGGTCTTCCAAGGATGATGGGTGGATCATACTCGTCTTCTCCCATGTCAATAACTTGAAAGTCTGTGTGGACAAAGTGATCGTCTATTTTGACTGGGACATCAGATACTATTCCTTTAACTTCTCAAAATGTCTGATCTGCCATCTGAAGCTGAATGTATGTTGGTCTTAGTGGCATGGTTCCGAACAAGAGCCGATAGGTGACTGCGGCCATTATGTTGATGCCTGATCCGGTGTCACAAAACGTCTTGTAGAAGTTGTATCCATTTATTGAGCAGTAGATGCTTGGCATTCCTAGGTCATCCTTCTTGGTCAAAAGCGGTGACTTAAGTTGGTGATCTTGGTCTCCATGAACTACAGTGACCATCTTAGCTGACTCGGTCCACACTTGCTTGTTCCTGTTCCTCCTGTTGGTCCTCTTCCTTGATTCACGTCTGGATTGATCTGGAATTTGTATAGTCTTGTTCTTGAAGAAAAATGTCTCCTTCCTCCCTTTGACGTAGAAACTGATCTTGGCAGCACTAGCGTAGATGATAGCTCCCGTGGTGTTCAAGAATGGCCTCCCTAGGATGATAGGTGCTCTCTCATCATTTCCGGTCTCTACCACTACGAAGTCTGCTGGGGCATATAAGGTACCAACTCGGACACAAAGGTTCTTCACTATTCCTTTTGGAAAAGTTATCGTCTGATCTGCAAACTGCAAACACATGGTTGTCTCTAATAAAGGATATGTAAAGAATTTTTCATAGAGTACCCTAGGTATAATGTTGACACTAGAGCCAAAGTCGCAGAGTGCTTCTGGAACGTCCACCATGCCGATGGAGATCGGGATGACGGGGCGTCCTGGATCGCCTGTCTTGACCGGCAGAAGGTCAGTAGAGAATTCAGTGATGGGGTTACTCCAATTACCTGCATCAAACATGTCTACAAGATTTGCAGATTCTAATCCTTCCAGTTGTGATGGTATACCGGGGTTAGTAGTAGGAACAGCAGCAGCTATTTGATTTAACTGAGATTCAATCATTTTATTAAAGCTAATTTGATTCTTGATGGCAGTAGAAAAATTATCCATTCTATTATTTATATTTTCTAACATTTTATCATTAGATGCCAATTTCTTAGATAGGTTATCCATTAGCTTGCCTTGATTAGACACTAACTCTCTCAAAGGTGGAAAATTATTATTATTGTTGTAAGAATTGTTACCTTGATAATTACCTGAGTAGTTAGGCCTCTGTTGATTCCAACCTTGATTTTGTTGAGGATGGTTGTAGTTGTTGTTGTTGTTGTTGATGATGTAGTTCACACCCTCAAGCATCTCAGGGCAGTGGTTGCCTGAGTGTCCAGTGTCTCCACACTCCTCACAAGTCATGTGAGAGTCGTAGATGTGCATAACTTCTTTCTTATCTCCAGCTCTATCGTCGAGCTTCTTCATGAGCAGGTCTAGCTTTGCAGACAGCATGTCTACCTCCTTTAGCTGATGCATACCTCCACCTCTCTTGCGTGTCTGGGTCCTCTCTTCATTCCAGCTTTGATTGGACGCCATCTTCTCCATAAGAGTTGTGGCTTGTGGTATAGTAAGTGATAAAAATGCTCCTCCAGCTGCAACATCCATGGTCTCTCGGGCATTGTTGCCGAGCCCATGATAAAACATCTGCATCAATAGCCAACTCTCCATTCCATGATGGGGACATTCTAGGATGTAGTCTTGAAAGCGCTCCCATGCTTCTGGAACATATTCATCATTTTGTTGCTGAAAACTTGTAATCTTCCCACGGAGAGCATTGGTCTTGCCCATGGGAAAGAACTTAGCCAGGAAGTTTGTTGAGCAGAGTGCCCACGTAGTATTCTTCTCCTTTGTAGCGTAGAACCATTGCTTCGCTCTTCCTAATAGTGAGAATGGGAAGAGGCGAAGTAGTATAGCATCTTTGAAAACTCCTGATATGGTGAATGTGTTGCAAATCTCCAGGAAGTGTTGTAAATGAGCACTAGCATCTTCGTGTGCCTTCCTACAGAACTGGTTGGATTGTACCATGTTGATAAGTCCAGGCTTGAGCTCAAAGTTGCCATCGATCTCTGCAGCAGGTCCAGTGCGGATGTTGTCTGTAGTGGGAGCTGAGAACTCGCGGATTGATTTGTTCGCCATGGCCTCGAACTCTGAAGACAAGTTCCGGTGATCTTCTTGATTGGATGAAGCTTCTTGCTGAAGTGTTGATGATCTCTTCTTGAGCTTTGCTCTCGTCTTCGTGAATAATGCTTCGGGATTGTCAACAAAATTTCCTGGAAGATGTCTTCTATTCATACATTCCCCTGGATAAGATAACATAGAAAAATATCGGGGTAAAACTGTATGAGAGAATAGATAGCTCAATCATATTAGTGATGCGAATGATAACTCAAAATCTTTTATTCCATTCCTGATTACTAATCAACCTTCCCCGGCAACGGCACCAAAAATGCTTGTTGGGTATTCTTAACATCATTACCAAAAGTAGACTAAGTTCTCTAAATCTAGTAACGGTGCCAAAAATGCCAAACCTATCCCTCACACCACTTAAGCCAAGTTGTCATCCCCAGCACGACATGAGAGACACGGTATTGAAATATGCAATTGCTCTTCTAAATAAATAATGAATGGGATCTGCAAGCGCACAGATTAATACCGATGCAGCATTTTAACCGGGAAGTATTCCAGGTATCGTTATTTATATTTTTACCACTGGGAAGGGATTAGCAATCATCACTATTGATTACAGAATAGAATATGAGATTGAGCATCTATCATTGCATGTATAATTGAGAACATTATATCTAACTCTTCATACAGGGATAAGTGTCACATAAAAGATATATGAAATAATAATAGTGACAAGGATAATTAATCTGATCTAGCCACATAATAAATATGATAAGCACCTCAATTAGATACTCTAGAAAGTCATTAGCATGGTATTAGAACGAACTACAAGAATATTCTCTAAGTTATTCTCAACTATATAGTCTAGCATTATCATAGTTAGTGCAAGCATACTTAGCAATCATTGCGAGACAAGACTACGCCCATGCATAGTGATATTAGCAAGGTAAATGAGAAACATAGCAATCACTCCCCTGTAATAATATTGCTCTGCCAGCCCAATACACGAGAGGGGGACTATATAAGAATCAATGAAGCTGTCACTATCACGAACCACCCCACGATCTGGCATATTGGGTACAATCGCAGATAAATACGGTATAAGCACCACGCCTACACAATATCTATCATTTACCCATGGATCCGATGGATAAACGCTATACGATCCTAAGCATGTATATAGATCCAATCTAACTAAGCCAAGTACATAACTATGATAAATTAAGAACAATATAATCTTGAATATAAGCAAGTAGAGCAAAGTCATAAGCAATATATTGAAGTAGAACAAAGTCATATTCATAATATTGAAGAACAAAGATAATTAGAAAGTAATTAGAAGCACAATTAGAGAATTACCAAGAATCCTCCTGACAGATCCGGAAACCAATCGAAGATTGACTCCTTCTAGCTCTAATCCTATGTAGCTATGCTAATCTAGATGTCTAATTGATGTGGTGGCTCTAATCTTGATCAGAGGCTTCTTCTCCCTTGATGGAATAATGAATTAGGGTTGAGAGGCTCTCTCCTCCAGGGGCCAGGGGGTCTGGTTTTATAGTCCCTTCAAGTGAATATGGGCCATTGGATCAAACCGACATAGATTGTATGGTTTAGATTCATCCTTTAGGTCGGTGGAGATCTCCCGCAAAGCAGAGTCCTGATTGGACACAGGAGGTGGGCGGGCGCCCAGGGCAGGAGGGCGGGCGCCCTGCCTCTAGCCCCGTTTCGCCTCCGCTTCGGTCTCGTGGCTTCTAGAGTCCTCTAGATGTAAGATAATTGCACAGCATGTTAATATCTTTACGTAATCCCGACATGTGGGCCTTTCTTCCATATTTCCTGATAACCCCCTGCAGAAATAGACAAACACCAAAACTCGTGGAATTCTGTCAGATAAAACCCTAAGTCTAGATGTTGATTTCATTTGGATCCTTTTCTTTATTTTTTTGATAATTAAATTTGATACTTAAGGACCGTCAACAATGTGGTCGCCATGAGCCGGTGAATACACATCCCCACGTTGATCATCTAGCTGCATATGTACTTCACTAAGAGTGGGCGAAGAAACATTCAACACAATGTCCTTTTTGTGCCAAAGGATAAACTGATTTATGACATCTCCAAGCTTAACAAGCCCCTCGGGAGTTGGGTATTCTATCTCCCAAGAAATGTAGTTGGGATTCACGGTATGCACTTCGACCCTTGTGTAGTCGTCCGGGATGGGGTTACCATGCCACATGCCTCTAGGAGGATGTGCCCTACCAGTTGCCACCTCACGCAACTTGCTTGACCGGCCCAGAACCAATAGGGTGCAACTAGCTGGCTCCCGTAAGCAATCGACGGTGATTCAGGTTGTGGAGCCTTGGCTGCTACGAACATCCGAAGGGCTGCAAACTAAAGCGAGTTCTCCCACCGGCTGAATTTGCGTCCTTGGCTCCGTAGACAGCCCTTGCTCCGAAAGCGCCTTCGCAACTAGAGCCTTCACATGGAGCTCAAGACTAGCCTCTTGATTTCTGTTATGTTTCTTATAGATATTGCTATCCTCTCTGAATTATTGCTTCCAGGTCGTCCGTTTTCCTAGACCTCTAGTGCGGCCGGTGTGCTCGGCGTTTCCCAAGCCAAGGCTCAGCTCATCCTTCTCTCTAGAAGGGGTGAATGTGCCCTTCTCTGAGTCTTCAGCATATTTTAGTATCCTCGATACTGCCTCTTTGGTGTCTGGCTCAACAAACTTAAGGGCCGATGAATCCACACTCCTCGCATATATCCATTGTTTCACACGTGTCTTCAACTTCACTAATTTCTGCATCTTTGGATCCTCTGAAGCCTCGGCCGCTGCATCCAACTTTTGAAACTTGTCCTGCTTGCCCTTGCAGCCACCGGGGCCTAGGCGAGGGTGGTATTTGTTCTTCTTTGCCTGCTCGCTATTACGTTTGCTAATGGCCAATGGTTCAGGTGAAGTCTTCTCAGCCAAGAATTGTGCCTATTGATTGTGAGTTATGTTGCCAAACTCTTCGAAGGGAGTTAGCCCCTTCGAAGCAGACGTCACGTTTAGATATGACCTCCAACGTTGGAATGCGTTGCCCATCATCTTGAAAGTATGTTGTCTTACCAGTTCATGAGTTCCCCCAAGCAACCTAAAAGTGACCATCAGCCATTCATCCCATAGCACTTTCTTTTCCCTCTCAGGTACACCATTAGGGCCACTCCACATACGGATTGCTGGGTTCATATCCTCTCTTAATAGTGCCCCAACTGCATTTCAAAATCTAGAGACGTACTGTAGTGGCCCAAGGATCTCCCCATCTGGCCCGACTGCTGTTATCACATAGCATACCCCCTTCTTTGGATATTGGTTTGAACGTCTTTTCCCTCGTCCCCTCTTTGGTGCGGGAGTCGTGGTCGTGGTTGTGCCTTGAGGCTGTGGAGCAGAGGTCTGAATGTTAGACTCCGTGGCTGTTGCCTCCTCTCTCCTTTCCCGTGCTTCATCATGATCGACAAAACATGCTGGACGACGACGTCGTCTTTTCGAGGGTCTAGGAGGGAGCTGCGTATAAGACATGTCAATACTGTTAGCAAAGGTATATAACCAGAGCCTTAGCAAATTATACAGGATACAAAGGCTCTGTATCCCTACCTCTGATGTCATGTCAAAATCAGGGTCCAACTCGTCCTCTGTTGGCCTCCGTCTGGGTTCTGTTGGGTGAGGATCCCGGGACTTACATATCCCCCCGAGGATGAGCTCTCGTCCTCACCCTCCTCTTCTTCGCCTTCAACAGCCTCTCTAGCTTCATCCTCGTGAACATCCTCTTGAGTCAGCATTACATCAACATCATTTTGTAACTCTTCATCGAACTGCTCCTGAGTAAGTTGGTCCTCTATCTCTTGCCCTTCCTGGGGTGGCAACTCAGAATTTCCGAGGCCTCAGGCTGCACTGTCTGTCGACCTCAACATTTCGTGCTTTGTTCTAGTAGACAAAAGAAATCAAAAAATTAGCAAGGATGGCCTCAGAAACATGTCAATCATCATTTGATCATGAACATGGAGCACCACAACAAAATAACAGATAAGAGTCAAGATAAAGTAGGGGCAGCTAGTGTGATGATGCCAACTCCGTCACAAGTTATTGATCATCAGCTCATATTCCATATTATATATGGATTTTAGACAAATTCATCATTGGCAAAATAAAGAAGAGGAGAGGATAGGAGAGGAGAGGGTAGAGAAGAGTATGGCAGCTAGCAGTAGTAACCTAGCAGTAGTAGTAAGCTAGCACTAGTAGTAAGCTACCAACAGTAGTAAGCTAGCAGTAGTAGTAAGCTAGTAGGAGTAATAAGCTAGCACTAGTAGTAAGCTAGGAGTAGTAACCTCGTAGTAGTAGTAAGCTAGAAGTAGTAGTAAGCTAGTTGCAATAGTAAGCTAGCAGTAGTAGTAAGCTAGCAACAGTAGTAAGCTAGCAGTAGTAGTAGCTAGTAGTAGTAGTAAGCTAGCAGTAATAGTTAAGAGTGAAGATAAAGTAGGGGCGGCTAGTGTGATGATGCCAAGTCCCTCACAAATTATTGATTATCAGCTCATATTCCATATTATCTATGGATTTTAGACAAATTCATCATTGGCAAAACAAAGAAGAGGAGAGGATAGGAGAGGGAAGAGAAGAGTATGGCAACAGCTAGTAGTATTAGTAGAGTAAGTAAGCTAGCAGTAGTAAAAGATCATAGTAGTAGGCTACTAGTAGAGTGGTAAGCTAGCAGTAATAACCTAGCAGTAGTAGTAAGCTAGCAGCAGTAGTAAGCTAGCAGTAGTAGTAGTGATGATGATGCCAAGTATAGGGAAGTTCATATTCTAACTTAATGCATGGACTTGGACAATAAAAGGCACTACAAGAAATGTGCCAACTTTTGACATTTAATATATGTCACAATACCTATAAAATATGTCATAGGTCATTATTTATGACACCAAGTTGACGAAAAATCAAATGTCAAAAGATGAGCGTCTTTAACGACAACTTGTGACATTTAAGTGTTAATGTCATATCATTATGACACTGATTTTGAACGTCATAACCTTTATGACCTTTGCTTTTATGTCACAAGTTCTTTGATCTTGCCAGGTGGTGAATTCCATATAGCCCAATATTTATTTGGACATCATTCAAGACCCATAGTTGCACAAACAATCCAAAATAGCATGTGTGCCCAACAATATATTCCATTCATGACCAAATACACAAGTTCACAAGTCACACATCAACATCTTTGTTACATTCATCGCAAACACCAAAGTAATTGTTCAAGAATTGACCTTAGTCACAAAGGTATCTTAGATAAAATAAACAGATGGATATTTCACATCCCTGTCTCACAAGTGACCTTTGTCACCAAACTAATAGTCCTAACAGACAGTGCTAGCAGCTAATTATTCTTGGTGCCAGGAGCAAATAACTGAAGTTGCTGAATCTCTCCATATCCTGCAAATGCACAACACATTAGAAACAGCCATCACTTGTTGAAACAAATAAAATTATCAATAAAGAATGTTACATGTGTACTGCTGGAAGAAATCAAGCAACAACAATCTTTTCCACTTTAACATATATTTGAGCATTTATAAGAAATACACTAATTCACACTGAACATTCTCACACCAAGAATAAAGTTCAAATTGCTCTAGTCAATACTGAAAACTTAGTACATATTGACACAGTCACAACTACAAATGCAAATACTGAATTGCTAAAAATTGTAAAGCATAGGATAGGTGAGCTGAGCTGTTGCCAACAGCCTGCCAACTGCATAAATGTGATTGAACATGCTTCATGAAACTACATGATGCAATGGCGTGCTCAGTTAAGATGCATTCGTAACTATATTATCTAAACTCTAAATTAGCATGCTAAGTGACATGATGCAGTAAAGTATTTTCTAGGCTGCTCACTTGGTATTCTTGTTGACAGCTTCAGTTGGCAAAGGGGAAGTGTAAGAGCGAGTACCAGCAGCAGCCTCTGATTATTAGTAGTTGATCATGTGCAGAGAAGCAAATGATAAGTTCCTAGACAGTTATTATTAGCCTCACATTGCTCTACTGTCTAGCATTTTAGTTGCTGCACAGAACATTGACAAACACTCTGCTGTTATCACAGAGCCACTACTGAACATATTTTTCGATACTAAAAACAACTTTGCTGTTTATGCATGAAACAATATTTCATAGTGAAGTTTCCTATTTGCTCTAAAATAAAAGTCAGGGGCTGTCGTAAGTTAACAACCTAGAGCTGTTGTGAGGAAAGCTCTTAATTTTTCTCAGACCATCTCGTGAAAATCCTTGCATTAATCTTTATATACTCCTAATCTTATTTCTTTTTGAAATACTATTAACACTATCGCTAGGAAGTAGTTGAACAAATATTACAATCTGCATAATCTTAGTATAATTTGTTTCAAGCCACATTAATGACCATGACAATGATATGATTGATGACTATGAGCGATAAAGCAAACATTGGGTAGTGTTTTCGTGAATGAAACAAATGTCACATGAAAAATTACTTTATATCTGACAGTGTTCTCTGAGGATTTGGTTTTCTAGAACGCCATATCTATAAATCGACAACCCAACAAGAAATAGGAAGGCCACACCTTCTAGAATCCCTGCTATGATGGCTTCTTTCTAGCTTTGATTTCCCTGCAAGCAATCATGTATTGAGAACTCTGAACTAAAAATAAAATAGGACTGGAGATAAATTAAATCCAAACACAAGCTAATTTGGAGCAAAACCAAACTCTGAAGCAAATAAAGGGATATTAACTTCCCAAAATAATAAAAAAACTCAAAATTGGATTTTATGAAACATACACAGATACGATAAAAGAAATTTTAGGCATATCAATAAAAATATTTGTTTGAGCAATATGGTCTTGTTCTGCACATGCTAAAATTAGGAACTTTCTCAAGCACCACGTCGTAACATATGAAATTCTAGGCACGTAAATAGAAATATTAATGTTGGTTGTAGAGGGATATTGTGAGTGCACATCAATGGATAATGTGTGTGAGTTATCATGTTTCATTTTTCATCTCTAACTGTAGATTAAGCTTGCTACTACTGTCAATATTAAAAAAATCAGCAGGCCACCTTGTTCTCATGGCTATTCAAGATTACAGAATTGGTACAGAGAAAGACGATGATATAGCAGTCTGGTGAAGCACCTTAATGTGGAGAAAGTTGTTTTCGAATCAGCCATATATGTTTTATGTTTAGAACTCATTATGGACAAACGAGAAACAAATTTTTTTTTTCATCTTCAGACCTTCAGAAAACTTACCAAAATTCACATGCATTGTGAATTGATGGGCTTCATCAACTCTTCTATTTGTAAATATCCACTCTGACCCATCCTGCAATAACACGGAAAGACAAAAAACTATCACATTTTTTCCCCAAAGACTAAAAATACTATTGTTATCCGCCCTGCTAACAGCTGAATTCAACAACTACAGATGGGGCTCCATCTAGACCAAACCACAAAGGTTATGGTCGAAGGATAGACCATACCCAAATATGTAAGTAAAAGGCAAAATCAAACAACAATTGCAGTATCATAAAACAAATCACCTTATCACGAAGTTAGGGTTTGGGGAAGCTGCAGGATTTAGAAGGTAGGGATTGGGGAACGGGGAAGGGAATAGAAAGTGACAATGGAGAAAGTACTGAAGTGCCTTTGATCTGACTAAGCCTATTCTAGAATGTGTGAGCAAAAGGATCATTTTACACCTAAAATTTTGATCTGGCGGGGGATGCACGTGCTCACAGCGAATTCCATTCGCGCTCAGTAATCTCACTCCAAATTCAATTCAGAGTATAGCTACACGGAGGCTACAAAGAGTTGCTCACATCAAAGCTCAGAGTTCCAGGAGAGTTGCTCACCTTGCAGCTGTGCCACCCAGGCCGGATCCGTCGGACTGGATCCGCCGGACTAGGAGCGGAGAGGCCGCCAGGAGGGGGAGATGGGAGAGGCCAAGAGGGAGTGGGCGACGAAGAGCTGGTATACGCTGCAGCACCACCGGAGGCCAGATCCAGACGACGCGGGCAGCCTCTCGCCACGAGCGCGAGGAACCGCGGACGGGATTTCGGCGAGCCGCCGCAATGGTTCTCTCGGTAGATGGTAGATGACGAGCAGACTTCTGTATTTGGTTGGGTCTTTGTTTTTTACCTCGCCGAGCCCTTGCTTCTTGTTAACAAAGTTCAATACACCAGCATAAACGTCGTTGTATTGTAGTGGATTGTCTGTAGCCTTTGAACCTTTGGGTCACGAGTTCGAACTTTGATGCTCACCCATTTTTTTATAATAATTCCTGCGCTTGTTCTGCTGGCAGGTTGGGGCATGCATATTTTTTAAAAAATAATTCCTGTTCTGCTGGCAGGTTGGGGGTGGCGCATGTTGGGAAGTTTAATTAAATAGAATAGGTTAAAAACCAGAGCAAAAAAGAAAAAAGAAAATAAGCACATATGACCCAGATGAAGACAATACTAATATTTTAAAAATTAGAAGATATGAAAAATCATTCCTGTCATATAAAATACTTTTTGACACCATTATCCTTTATACATTTATGACCACCGCAATTAGTGGTTTTGACATAAACAAAAATGTCACCATATGGAATTTGACTACCTTTAAGATGTTTTTTGTGACGTTTATTTAGTTATATCACTAAGTTGAAATGCTTTCAAAGCAAACGTCATAAACAAGTCGATTTAGTGACTTTTTGATCAAATGTCATGCCATAAACGTCATAAATCAACACATTTCTTGTAGTGAGGCAAGGAAGGATGGCCTCACAAATATGTCAATCATCATTTGATCATGAACTTGGAGCACCACAGCATCATAACAGATAAGAGTCAAGGTAAAGTAGGGGCGGTTGGTGTGATGATGCCAAGTCCCTCACAAGTTATTGATCATCATCTCATATTCCATATTATCTATGGATTTTAGACAAATTCATCATTGGCAAAACAAAAAGAGGAGAGGAAAGGAGAGGGAAGAGAAGAGTATGGCAGCAGCTAGTAGTATTAGTAGAGTAAGTAAGCTAGCAGTAGTAAAAGATCATAGTAGTAGGCTACTAGTAGAGTGGTAAGCTAGCAGTAATAACCTAGCAGTAGTAGTAAGCTAGCAGCAGTAATGAGCTAGTAGTAGTAGTAGTAGTAGTGATGATGATGCCAAGTATAGGGAAGTTCATATTCTAACTTAATGCATGGACTTGGACAATAAAAGGCAAGGAAGGATGGCCTCAGAAATATGTCAATCATCATTTGATCATGAACTTGGAGCACCACGGCATCATAACAGATAAGAGTCAAGGTAAAGTAGGGGCTGCTGGTGTGATGATGCCAAGTCCCTCACAAGTTATTGATCATTAGCTCATATCCCATATTATCTATGGATTTAGACAAATTCATCATTGGCAAAACAAAGAAGAGGAGATGATAGGAGAGGAAAGGGAAGAGAAGAGTATGGTAGCAGCTTGTAGTATTAGTAGACTATGAAATGTAGCAGTGGTAAAAGATAATAGTTTATAGTCAGGGGGTAAAACTCCATCATTCATATGCCACAGCCTCAACAATTATATTATAAATAGTTGAGATATGACAGTTTATAAAACTTTCCAAAAAACCATAGTTGCATATGCCATTCACTAACTGTTACTAGTGCTAGCTTACTAAAATTGGCATCCAAATTGACAACATGCTATATAAGCAATAACAGTGAGTGGCATGTGATCAATTCAACAATTAATGTGCTCATTTCAGATAAAATGTCCTCAAAGTGTTCAAAATTGGCATATGATCATCATAGACAGTGGTAATATGCTCAGTTAACAAATAAAGAAGCATCACAGGCTCAGTTAACAAATAAAGATAGATAGATGCAGTAGAGAGAAGAGAGTACAGTAGTAGTAGAGATATTAGTACTAGAAGAGGAGAGGAGAGTTGGACAGCAGTAGGAGAGGGAAGCAGTGGAGAGTATAGGAGAGTTGCTCTATTTCATCATTGGCAAAACAAAGTAAAGGACATGAGGGGGAAGAGTTGGCAAAACAAAGTAGAGGACAGGAGAGGGATGAACTGCATAAATAGTGGCCTCAGAAACATGTCTAGATCATCAGCTCATATTCTAAATTAATGTATGCAGTTCAACAATTTCATCATCGGCAAAACAAAGGAGAAAGTAGAGGGGAAATTTGGCAGATATGGTCCAAATGTGCCATAAGCCGACATATCACACCATCAGAACAGGGCATCATGATAGACAATATATCAAATAGGGAGAGCAAATAATGTATAACAGATCAAGAGATCAATTTGAGACATGTCATGTATATACTGGCACAGATAAGCTTGGCATCAAATAAAGCAGCAAGCTTTCATATATATACTAGCACAGATAAGCTTCAAGATAAAACAACAAGCTTGCATTTATGGATTTAATTGAATCATAAGCCGGCTAGTGCATCTTTTACCAGCACAAGCACAAGCACCATCCAGGGGAAACAGCTAGGGTATTACCCAGACAAGCACAAGCACAAGCACCTCAAGAGATCAATTTGAGGTTCAATACATCTTTTACCAGCACAAGCACCATCCATGGGAGAACATACCTAGGAGGAAGGAGGGCACCAGCGCCAGCGCCAGCACCACCACCACGGCGCGAGTAGGGGAACCAGCACCGTACCAGCACCAGGCACACCGGTGACAAAAACCCTAGAACCACCGTGTACCAGTGCGAGCACAGGCACCAGCACCGGGGAGGAGGGAGGAGGGCCGCCGGGGAAGAGGTAGGAAGGCGGCAGGAGGTGCAGGCGGCACGACAGATCAAAACCCTAGAGCCACCATGGGGTGTCGTGGCACGCGAGCACGGGCGCCAGCAGCGGGGAGGAGGGTAGAGAGCCGCCGGTGAGGACGGAGGAGGGAGGAGGGCCGCCGGGATGGAGGGAGGAGAAGCGCACGGGGCGGCCGGCGGCGGAGTCGGGCAGCCTGCCGGCGTCAACAAAGAGTAATGTGCCCATGAGTTAGCCAAATTTTCTTGGCGATTGTATATATACCCGATTCATTTGTAAGGGCGGCTGGTGAGTGAGCCGCCCTTACAAATACATTTCTAGGGCCGGTTCCTAATCAAGCCGCCTTTACAAATACTTTTCTATAATTTATTTTATTTACAACCATGACATCTATTGTATTAGATAGTTAATATTTATAATAGTATATAGTTAACCATGACATATTTATTTATAATAAAAATATAAATTAGTCAAACCTAATTTTACTCTAATATTATCTCTTAATATGCCTTAATATTATAATAAAATTTGAGAAATTTGTTGCTAGCTTTATTTTTTTATTTAGATTAGGATTCTTATGAAATATGATATATCAGTTAAATATATGTAAGTGTTCATATGACATAACAATACATCGTGCATTAATTTTTCATAATAATTGGATTAGATAACTACAATTTCAATTTTACACTAAAAAGCATATATATGAAAGGTATATAATAAAAAGCATAGCTTGGAGTAGATAACTTTTCCGGATGGTAAAATGGCCTATGTATGAAACGTATATCTTGATGAGTTATAACAACTTTGTATTCAAAGGTTTTCCAACTGAGGTCATTAAGAGCCTCGTTTGACCACGTTTGACCAAGTCAAAGTCTTAGGTTTTCAGAACATGTGAACATAGTTTACCGAACCTTTTCCAGATGATGAAATGGTTCACGTATGAAATGTAGGTTTTGATGAGTTCTAACACTCTTGTATTCAAAAGTTTTTCATATGGGGTCATTTAGTGCCTCATTCTACCACGTTTGACCAAGTCAACTATTGGATTTTAACAGAAAGGCTCTTTGACCGAACCCTAAACAGTCTCAACTAGAAAAATCATAAATACAAAGTTTGTCAATCACATCAAGATCTATATTTCTTGTACTGGTCAACTTTTCATTTGACTGGGTTTGGACCGGTCGAATCTTGAATTTCGAAATTTTGATAGCAACGTGCGAGTTTCGACACCCTAGATGGCCCCAACATGAAAAGTCATGAATACCAAGTTTGTTCCACTCATCAATATCTACATTTGATATGTAGACCATTTCTCCATTGGAGAAAGTTTTATGAAAGTGTAGTTCAAAATCCACAAGTCTCGCGTATTGTTTCATGAAGTCTATGTGAGATTCAAGATTTTGTGGATATAGTCTACCGAAACTTTTCCGGATGGTAAAATGGCCTATGTATGAAACGTATATCTTGATGAGTTATAAAAACTTTGTATTCAAAGGTTTTCCGGCTGAGGTCATTAAGAGCCTCGTCTGACCACGTTTGACCAAGTCAAAGTCTTAGGTTTTCAGAACATGTGAACATAGTTTACCAAACCTTTTCGAGATGATGAAATGGTCCATGTATGAAATGTAGGTTTTGATGAGTTCTAACACTCTTGTATTCAAAAGTTTTTCATATGGGGTCATTTAGTGCCTCGTTCTACCACGTTTGACCAAGTCAACTATTGGATTTTAACAGAAAGGCTCTTTGACCGAACCCTAAACAGTCTGAACTAGAAAAATCATAAATACAAACTTTGTCAATCACATCAAGATCTACATTTCTTGTACTGGTCAACTTTTCATTTGACTGGGTTTGGACTGGTCGAATCTTGAATTTCAAAATTTTGATAGAATGTGCGAGTTTTACAAAAAGTAGTCTCACAAACGTACATAAATATATAGTCCGACTCACACACATACACAACAAATAGTTTTATAGATACACACACACTTATTCGAACTAGCTAGGTCCCGCCGTAACAAATTTTGCCTTGCCACCTTTTCTTTCCCATGGCATTATGTTTTTTGGTAGGTTTCTTTCCACAACACTAATTTTCCTACTAAAGTCAGAAAACAAATGCATCTCTTCGTAGTTATTGTGAGCTTCAACATCATCCACTCCATCAACTCCGATAAGGTGTTGTTTCCCGGGGACAACCACATGCATTATCTTCTTCCTCGGGGGGCGGATACTTAGCGGGTCTGGCAAATAAAAAACTTGTGCGACACTTGAAGCGAGCACCCAAGGGTCATCTTGGTATCCTATGTTCTGTAGGTCTAGGACTGTCAACCCAATCTTATTTACATTGTGTTGCTTGATCCAGCGACATCGAAATAGGGCCATCTTTAGATCCCTTCCATACTCATGCTCCCATATATCTTCAATTATGCCAAAGTAAGGGACCTTTCTCCCGTGCCCGTCAACCGCCTCACATCGAACACCACTGTTCTGGTTCACACTTTTACTATCCTTTGTGTGGGTGTAGTATGTGTACCCATTGATTTCATAAGCATTCCAAGACATCACTTGTCTCGATGGCCCCCTTGCCAACTTACTAATGACAATCGAATCTGCACTTTCTCCAGGCGGTATGTTCTGGTCCTTCAGCCATGAAGTTAGGCGTTGCTTGTGCTGTTTTATGACCCAATCATCTGAACGACCATTCCTCTCCTCCATAATGATAGCCAAGTGTTCGTCAACGTATGGCTGCATCAGTTTTGTGCTCTGCAAGACACAGTAATGCGCTCGGCTGGCCTCTGTAAAATTATTGTCGATGAATGTTTTTCCACCACATGTGCCCTTCCCAGCCACCCTACCCTTGTGACGAGAATTAGGATTGCCAATCCCTCTCTGTACTTTCAGGAACTCTTGACAGCACTCGATGACCTCTTCAGTACTATAACCCTCGATCATGGAGCCCTCTGGGTGTGCTCGATTATGCACGTATCGGCTTAGGACCGACATGAACCGCTCGTAGGACCACATTTCATGCAAGTGGCAAGGTCCCATTGCCTCTATCTGATGAACCATGTGAATCATAAGATGTACCATTATATCAAAAAAAGCAGGAGGTAAACACATCTCTAGTTGGTTCTGGGTCTCCACCATGAAATCATGTAGGTCTCTCAGCTCTTCCCTGTGAATCGTCTTCTGTGAGATCTTTGACCAGAAGTAGCACATGCGGGTGATGGCCATTTTCAAAAACTCTAGCTTTATAGCCCTAATTGCAATTGGTAGGTACACTGTTAGCATCATATGACAATCGTGAGCAATTGGTAGGTACACTGTTAGCATCATATGACAATCGTGTCCTTCATTGACACTAGCTTCTTTGGGTTTGCTAAAAACCCAGTCGGCACTTTGATCTTCCTCATAAAGTTGCATAAATCTCTCCTCTCTTCTAGGTCTAGCTAGGTTATAGGCAGCTGCGGGTAGAGTCTATTTTCCATTATCCTGGCATACTGGTTGAAGCTCTGGCATCACCTTTAGTTGCTCCATGTCCCTTCGTGCTTTCAGTCCATCCTTTGACTTGGGTGTGTCCATCAAGGTAGTGATCAGACTCTCAAAGACATTCTTTTGAACGTGCATAGAATCAATGGCATGGGGGACCTCCAACTATGGCCAATACGGTAGATACTGAAAGAAGATCGATTGTTTCTTAAAAGGTACCCCTTCGATAGGAGGTGTGCTTCTATCTCTAGTCGTTCCATCCATTTTCTTCTTTCCATAGATGACGCGTATGGTTTTCACCATTTCATACACATATTTTCCATCATGACGTCTCTCTGGAGGTCGTTCTTCGTACTCTGGGATGTTGCCAAAGTACTTTCAGTACAGTTTATTGCGGTACCTGTGACCTTCCTTTAAGAAACGATGATTTCCGATGTAAACACTCTTCTTGGATCCATCTAGGAACACCCACCTAGTATCATCCAGACAGACTAAGCATCCCATCTTGCCTTTGAACTGTCCAGACAAGGCAAACAACGCAGGGTGATCCTTGATAGTCACAACTATTATTGCCCTTAATGTGAAGGTCTCGTGTCGTAACGCGTCATACATCAGCTCCCCAGTCCTCCACAGTTTCTCGAATTCTTGCATCACAGGCTCGAGGAACACGTCCATATCGAAGCCTGGTTGTCGAGGGCCAGAAACAAGAACAGTGAGGAAAAGGTACTTTCTCTTATGACACAACCATGTCGGGATGTTGTACATGCTCAAGATCACTGGCCAAGTGTTGTGGTCACTATTCCTCTCATTGAAGGGATTCATTCCATCGGTGCTCAAGGCGAATCGTACATTCCTTGGGTCCGAGCTGAACAGCGGATTGTTCATATCGAAGTCCTGCCACTGACTAGCATCAGCCGGGTGTGCAATGACATCGTCATTGATGTTGCGCTCAATGTCCCACCATGTCATGAGCGCTGCTTCCTTAGGGTTCGTGAAGATACGCCTCAAGTGGTCGGTCACTGGCAGGTACCACATTACCAAGGCTGGAATTTTTCTCTTCTTTTCATCGTTGCCTAATGTAGTGTCCTCTAGTGGTTGAGATTCTTGTACCACATTTTTTGCCCCCTTCTTGTTCCTCTTGTTCCCGGTGGAGGATTCTCCGCCACTATAAAGGTCATTGTTCTTGTACCGGCTGGCCCCACACCGCGGACATTTGTCTAGATCTTTGAACGTATCACCACAAAAAAGGATACAGTGGTTGGGGCATGCATCTATTTTCTCAACACCCATTGATAATGGACTTATAACCTTCTTCGCATGATATGTGTTGGTGGAAACTAAGTTTGGCTGTGGCAACACCCATGATAAGAGACCCAACAGATCATTGAAACTGCAGTCAGACCAGCCGTACTTTGCCTTCAAGATGAGTAGCTCAAGCACAAAACGGAGCAGTGTCCAATGGGTCGGACAACCCTTCTCAACACTGTACACAGTCTCCATCGATGCTTTTTTCACCCTCTCTACATTTTCTACACCTTTATTCTGCAGTAATATTTCTGGTCCAATCACCCGAATCATGTCCTCTAAATTGTCAAAGTCATCTTCATCCCCCTCACGTGCTCCTCCATTAGTGCCGACATCACCAGCATCATTAGCACCATCTTGATTGCCAAAGTACTGACCACCTTGTCCATTGCCATAGTCATAGCCCATTTCTTCTTCAAGCTCAGTTGTGTATTGGTGCATATACCTCTCGGCTTCGTCGGCATCTCCTAGATCAAAGTTGCCATCATCAATAACCGTTGTTTCGCCATGATGAGTCCACACTGTGTAGTTCAGAACAAATCCTCGTATAATCAGATGTGATCTAATGGTATTCAGATCTGCAAATGCCATAAGGTTCTTGCAATCTTTGCAGGGACAAATAATTGTATCCTTTTAATGTGTCAATGTTAATGCATGCTTCTCTGCGGCTTCAATAAATTAATCCACCTCATCGTGAAAACCTTCATCAATCCTTGACCAACCATACATCCAAGAGTTCCTGTACTCCGTCTTTTAAAACAAAACAAAAATACAAAATAATAAAACAAAATAAACTAATGAAGAAAAATACAAAGTAGACATTAATTGTGTATATACTCATGGTAGAGGATAATTATTTAGTTGGCTATTAATAAAACTAAATATTTAGAAAACGAATAAGAAACAAGTATTATTTTACCAATTAGCAACAATTAACAACAAAACAAAAATATACAATACATAAAACAAAACAAATTAATGAATAAAAATACAAACTAGAGATTAATTGTGTATACATACTTATACTCATGGTAGAGGATAATTCTTTAGTTGGCTATTCTTGATTATAAAGTTGTAAATGGTGAAAATATTAACTTATATATTGATTAGTTGGCTATTAATGAAACTAAATATTTAGAAAAGAAATTAGAAACAAGTATTATTTTACCAATCAACAATATATTAGCAACAATTATTAAAATATAATTATATAAATAAACTTATATATAGTTCCATTGTCAACAATTAGGAATAATTATTATTTTACCAACAATTTTTCATATCCAAACCATTCTAATTTCATGAACCATAAATAAAAAAATTAAAAAGCAAATCCTAGATCTAGAACTAGATGAACACATACATGATAAAGTGAAATATATCACGACTAAAATCAAGCAAGATCGACCAATAAAGAGGGCAAGCTCATATCTCTAACTAATTCCAACTAATAGCTTAAGAACAAGGGTCTAATTTGCTCCATACAAAGCTCAAGCACCATGGAAGAGAGAGAAAAGCAAGACTCAAATTACTCACTAACCAACCACTAAAACTTTAATTAAAGTGTTGGAATAGCATTTTCTTACCTTTTCCAAGCTTCCCATCATAGTTTTTGAGACCAAAACCTCCCCCCTCACTAGAGCAATTTTTAGAAGGTGCCCAAGGCCTGCCAACCTTATCTCCTCGGGTTGGAGTGAGTGACCCGAGGAGGAAGAAGCCTGCAGCATATATACAGCCGTGATTTGTAAGGGTGGCTGGATCACGAGCTGCCCTTACAAATCCCACTGTAAGGGCGGCTGGGTCAACAACAGTCCTTACAAATGCAGCCATTTGTAAGGGCGGCTCGTGTTACCAGTCGCCCTTACTATGGTATTTGTAAGGGCGGCTCGTGATCAAGAAGCCAGGTGCTGATGGAAAATCCACTGTAAGGGCGGTTATATCACCAGCCGCCCTTACAGTGGAAGTGCCCTGGCTCTTACAAACCAATTCTGTAGTAGTGTTTCTAAGCCCACTGGCTAGATCCACGCCCACGTTCTGCCTCTGCTTCACCGGATCTGTCTCTGCTCCACTAGATCTTCAAAATGGAAAGGGTAAGGGAGATGAAGAGGGGAAGAGTGATGAGTGAAGGAGATGGAGAGAAAGAGGGTTCTACCTTCATCACCAGCACGACCACAGCGCACGCCTCACCGCATGGTCTTGCGACTCCTGCTTGCTGCTGCTAGCTCGCCGAAAGTGGAGCACCTCCCCGACACTGGATCCGCCGTCGCGCTGCCCTGGAGGGCCCTCCACGCTGTGGTGCCACACCACCGGGCCAAAGCCCCCCACGTCATGCCGGATCTGGCCTCGTCGCAAGAGGAACCCACTGCATGGGCGAGCACCAGTTGGTCCCTGCCCCGTCGCCCCGACGAGGCTGCAGGCCATCGAGCACGGCGACGTCGAGCCGTCACCGCTGCAGAAGAGGGAGGCGAGGATCACCCTGGCCCTGCTCCGACGCTGTTGCTCTAGGGAGAGATGGAGTCGCGCCCTTGCTGTAGGGAGCCATGCCGTCGCCGACGTGTGAGAGAGATGAGCTCGAGAGGGAGGGAAGGGGTGCCAGGATGGGAGTGGAGGGGAGGGGAGGGGCCGGGAAGGGAGGGGTACGGTGCGACGGGGTCGGGACCGATGCGACGAGTTCGGGAGGGGAGGAGATGGGGAGAGGGTGCGGCTCAAACTAGGAGAGGAGTTAGGGTTTGAGATGAGATTTCGTTTATATATTGCCTATGGTAGTGGGCCTGAAGTGGGCTTGTGGGTTGGGCTTGATTTACCGAGATGGGCTTTATAATATGACTGCCTCAGTTAATACATTAAGTAAGGAGGTTGAGTTAGAAAAACCAGCTCGGTGAATAGATTTTACAAGACGGTTAACTGTAAACGTCTCGGTTAATAAAAAATAACTGCATCGGTTAATGTTAGGCATTAACCGAGGCGGTTGAAAAGGTTACCCGCCTCCGAGGGCCATTTTGAAAGGTCACAGTCAATAAATTTTGTAGTAGTGTGAAGAACCGAAATGCAATATAAACACAAGTGATAGTGTGGTGTAGTAGTTGGAGAGGCAGACGCGCGAGAGGGAGGTTACGGGTTTGAATCCCACTGGCTTCGTATTTTGCGCGAAAAATACCATGACTTTTCGTTTCAATCTTGCCGATTGCCACGTATTGTTTTCATATTTTTTCAGGAATTTTTCATTTCAATCTTCGCTCGGCAAACGCTTTACCGAGTATCCAAAAAATAGCACTTGACAAACACCGCTTTACTGACAAAACATTTGCCGTGTGTTATTTGGCGAGTCTGGTAAAGAAGCTGTGTCCGGTAGTGAAAGTTGAATTCATGCTAAAACTAATACTTGCTAGCTTATTTGTAGCTACAATTATGTCGAGTAAACCTAGGGAAAGGACAGTTTTCTAAAACTAATACTACCCTAAATTTGCAGATTATATGGTAGTCTGAGTTGACCTAGGGAAAGGACAGTTTTCTAAAGTGATTTATGAGAACAGTAATGTAACGCCTCGGATAGGAACACCACCAGAGGCTACCAAACAACATCTAAATTCTATTATGGTTACAATCATTTAAATTTTGGGTAGAGTTTTCTTTTTTTTAGATAAAGGATAAAATATCCGACTTCATCTATACGAAGATAGAATCAGGCCAATTATTACACCGACCAAGTGTCGTAAGTTCGGCTGTATAAGTAGCAGCCCTACAAAACCACTGGAAAAAGTTTTGACTAAACACAACCAACATGTCTATATGCGAGCCAACCATTGGAACTAAAAAAAAGCTAAAGCCGATGTCTCAAGGTGGACTGCTGTTGAGATAAGATGATCTTTGAGATCATCATGCCGCTGCAAGCTCGCCCATTGGCGTAGCCAGTGAGTTCCTCTGAAGAGTACCTGCAAAAGAGATTTAGGTTTGCCTTTATCAAAAACTATTTCATTCCGTGTTATCCATATATCCCACAATAAGGCTGATGCTGCTGTTAACAACAACGTATTATATCTTTTAGTACTCAATTTGGACCAAGAGTCAAATAAGCCTCTAATACTAGTAGGCGGGACAATACCAAAAAGGATATGAATGGAGCGCCACAAGAACTTGGCGTAGTAACAATCAAAAAAAAGATGCTGAATTGTTTCTGGGAGATGACAGAGGCAACAAGACTTGTCTCCATGCCAATTTCTCCTAGCTAAGTTATCTTTTGTTAAAGTTACTCCTCTCTTTAAGTACCACAGAAAGATTTTTATCTTCATTGGTAACTTTGTTTGCCAAATATCCTGTGAAACTCGCTCCCCATTATTAATCAAAGCAGCATACATGGTCCTGACTGTAAAGGTTCCTGAAGCCTTTAAATTCCTCACAAACACATCTCGTTCTTGCATTAAATTAACTTGTTGTAAAGAAGCAACAATTCGCTGCCAATTGTCTAAATTTCTTCCCGTCAAATTTCTCCGAAAGGAGATATTTAAATTAGGAGAACTTAGCACTGTCGCAATTGAATCTTGTTTTCTTCTTACAATGTTAAACAATGCTGGGAACTTGTCTTTAAGTGGTTTATTGCCCAGCCAAGTATCAGCCCAAAATCTTGTTTGGGTGCCATCTTTGACATTGAAATGTCCTAGGCCAAAGAAACTATCTTTTACATTCATAAGACTTTTCCAGAAGTGCGAATCCATAGGCTTCTTTTCACAGCCTCCTAAAGTTTTGTCTTTAATATATTTATTTCTTAGTAACTCTTGCCACAGACCGTCTTCATTTAATAATTTAAACAACCACTTACTAAGCAAACATTTGTTTTGTATTTCCAAATTTTGAATTCCCAAACCACCTTGGTCTTTTGGTTGGCACATAATATTCCATTTAACTAGTCTGTATTTTTTTTGTGTTGGTCATTCTGCCAATAGAAACGAGACCTAAAGGCATCTAACTTTTCTAGTACCCCTTTTGGTAGCTCAAAGAAAGACATCATAAACATTGGCAAGCTAGACAACACCGAGTTTATAAGTACTAAACGCCCACCCCATGTTAGCATCTTGCCTTTCCAGCCGCTAAGGCGTTTCTCAATTCGTTCCTCAATATTTTTCCAATCTTTGTTAAGAAGCTTCCTAAAATGCATAGGTAGGCCCAAGTAACGAAAGGGGTATTTTCCTAAGGCACATCCAAATAGTTGCGAATAGAAATCTTCATGATCTTTTGCTTTCCCGAAGCAAAAGATTTCGCTTTTGTGAAAGTTTATTTTTAAGCCTGATAATTGTTCAAAAGTGCTTAGCAATAATTTCATATTAACAGCTTTGTCAACATCATGGCTCATAAAGATCACTGTGTCATCCGCATACTGAAGGATGGATAAACCATCCAGAATAAGGTGAGGAATAACCCCTTCTACTTGTCCTGCATCTTTTGCTCTGGCTATTAGTATGGCCAACATATCTACCACTATATTGAATAGTATTGGCGACATGGGGTCACCCTGTCTCAGACCTTTCTTTGTCTGAAAGTAAGCACCTAGCTGATCATTAACTTTAATGTTAACATTACCCCCTTGCGTGAAGTGTTGTACCCATTGACACCATTTCTGTGAGAAACCTTTCATTCTTAAGGTTTGCTGTAAAAAGTTCCAATTTACTTTGTCATAAGCTTTCTCAAAGTCTATTTTAAAAATAACTCCATCTTGCTTTTTGGTGTGTAACTCATGAATAGTTTCATGCAGAATAATAGCACCCTCCATAATATTCCTCCCTGGTAGGAAGGGTGTTTGAGTTGGTCTTATCAGTTTTTGAGCAATCGTAGATAATCTATTTGTTGCCACCTTGGTAAAAATCTTGAAAGATACATTCAACAAACATATGGGTCTGTATTGTTGAATGACTCTTGCATTAGACTTCTTGGGCAACAAAATAATATTACCGAAATTCAATCGATTTAGAGGTAAGGTTCCCTGATGGAAATCTGAGAACAAAGCCATCAAATCGTTTTTTATTAGAGCCCAAAAAACTTGATAAAATTCTAGAGGGAAACCATCTGGACCAGGTGCCTTATTATGTTCCATTTGGAAAATCGCAATTCTAACTTCCTCCTCGGTGAATGGGGTAGTTAAGAATTCATTTTCCAGATTCGAGACCTGTGGTATGTCTGTCGTCTGTGTTTCATCTAAAAAAATAGCGATGTTTCACCCGGACCAAACAGGTTCCTATAATAACTGGTAATATGCTGTTTAAGTTGAGCATCACCAGTTATAATATTCTCCCCATCCTCAAGGTGGAAAATACGAGTCTTCCTGTGCCTACCATTGGCTAAAAGATGGAAATACTTTGTATTAGCATCTCCTTCTAGTAGATGCTTTACTTTAGCCCTTTGGTACCATTTAATTTCCTCTTCTCTCAGCAGCTCCGCAAGTCTTTCATTTAGAACATGTTTTAAATTCCTTTCAGACTCATTTAACTCTACAATCTCTGATTTTTTGTCTAACTCGTCTAGTTTATTTAGAAGAGAAGCTTTTTCTTTTTTTATAAATTCCACTAGTGTGTTTTGCCCAACCTCTAAGGTGTTGTCTCAGTCTTCTAATTTTTATCTGCCACCTTTCGATAGGCGATCCTAAGACCTCAGTGTTCTGCCACACCTCTGAACACCATTTCACAAAATCCATCTCTCAATAACCAACCTAATTCAAACTTGAACTGGGGCTGATAAGTTGTCGATGAATTATTTGTGGAGACTAACAGGGGTGTATGGTCAGAAATTTCCCTATTAAGAGCATGTACCGAGGTATGTGGGAAGTGCTCCTCAAAATCTGTGCAAACTAGAACTCTGTCCAATTTTTTGAAGGTTTGATTTGGCATATTATTTGCCCAAGTGAAATTTCTACCTGACAACTCCAGCTCTCTGAGATTCAGGCTGTCAATGACTGCGTTAAACATAAACGGCCATCTATCATTGTAGTTATCATTATTTTTCTCATCAGGTCTACGGATAATATTGAAGTCACCACCTATAATGATAGGTATATTGTCCTTTGAACAAACCCGCACCAATTCAGACAAGAAATTTGCCTTTTGATCTACTTGAGCAGGCCCATAAACTGATATTAGATTAAATTTAAGATCATCCTCTTTGTGTCTTAATTTAAACCTTATTAAAAAATCTCCCTCCTCAATTTCTCCTATGTCAAAGGTTAACTAATGGATGCCTAGAACCATACCACCAGATCTGCCTCTCGGCGCCATACAGTGCCAAATAAAATCCCGACCAGCACAAATGGTACTAAGAATATTTGGTGAGAAAGAAGCTCGACCAGTTTCTGATAGTGCAATGAAGTCTAGACTCTTCTCCTTTGTTAGATCTGACAAAAATCTGTATTTCTTAAAATCAGCAAAGCCATTACAATTCCAGAATATCCCTTTCATCTTGAACTAAATTTATTTTTATTTCTCTTTTTATTTCGGAGCTGGACACTTGCCTTTTGTGATATAGGAGTTTGTAAGATCAACGGATCACAACCCCCATCACCAAGCCCCTCAGCAATATCTGAACAAACTAGATTTAAAGTCTCTAAATCTAAATTATCCTCAGTAGAGCAAACCGTTGAAGCGACTTCTACAGCTAAAGAACTTTGTTTTCGTAGCTTTTCACTTTCCACCAACCTAGAAAACTCTATGTCTTTCAAACGTTTTAGCGAGTTAAAAACAGCTTTATCATTGTCACCTAAAACAACCCCTAAAGTCTTTGAAGCATATAAAAGAGAGGCATCATCACGAGAAATAAAAGAGTGGGTTTGTTTGCAATTACCTTCTTCTATTGGCGAGTCCAAGTTCTTCCTAGCTTTCAGCTTCGCTGCCTTCTCAGTGGAGTCCAAGTCCATGGTTCCAACATGCCTCTTGCTAGATCTCACTGATGAAGGTGAAGCGCTGCTGAATTTTTTTAAAGATGTCCCAGAGTCATGCTTTGTTGGTAGCACAGAGGCTGACCAAGTCCCATTTTCGCCCAACATTCCACCACACTGAGATAGGACGGCTTTAGGCCTAGTCTTTTGCGCACCCTTGCCTTGGACAGTGGTAAACGCCCCATCACCCACCAGCAGTTCCGTCCCATTTTGGGTGACCTGATGGCCTGTAGAAGGTGGCGCACCATAGCCAAGACTTGGAGCCTGAGGATCTGCATCTTTGCCATCTACATCCATATTTTCCTCAGGGTTTACTCCCTTGGGGTGTTCACTTTTCTTTGGATCATCTTCTTTAGGGTCTCCCTCATTGGTAGAGTCCATATCAATTAGAAGGGGCTCACCAGTAGGGGATTGTACCTCGACTGCAAACTGTAACCCATAGACAAAATCCCCAATAACCACATCCACATAATCTGGGATAAGCTTTGGGTCCAGCACAACAATTTTCATCCTAGGTCTCCCAGTGTTCTTAGTGAAGGTAGTGTCTATCACCCGAGGCACACCCAGGATAGTTCCAACTGCCCATATTATGGGAAATTCCTTGAATTCACTGGGTAATCCTCTGAACTGCACCCACACCTTCTCAATTTCATATTTGTCAACTTCAGCATCAGTTCCTTTTTCAAACTGAATTTTTCCTTCTACTCCCTTTGCATTCATAGGGCCCCAATTAACCACTTGATCTAACAGTTCAGCAGAGGGGAAGTTTATAATAAAAGCACCAGTCCCAGTTGTTTGGATCTCCCATTTGTGGTTTTTGTCTGGACGGAATTTTTCCAGTTCCACCGCCAACTGATTGACAGTAAAAGAACCTTCCAAAACACGTACCACCACTCTAGTTTCATGAACATTCACTCTAGGATTTGTAGGAACTGGGATAAAATAAAAACCAAGGCCCTCCACGGCATAACCACAAGGAGTAGCACCCATGGCTGATTTTTTATTATGTGGGCATACCTTAGTGTTATGATCGCCGTAACACATCTCACAGCAGAGTACCATGGAACAATCATGAATAGTGTGCCCCTTTGTACGACATCTCCAGCAATAGGGTTTATTTTTATTTTTATGTGCACCTTTCGCCGATGACTCTAGGACATCTGAAACTTGTTGTTCAGCAGCCTTTGTTGGTTCTGGAGCCTTCGTGGAGGCAGGAACAGCCGCCGTTGCCGAGTCTTCTGTTGCCGCTGGTGTTCCAACGCCTGCAGGTACGACTTCTGCACCCTTCACCTGTTGCGGTGCCTGGTGAGCAGCGACCATGGCACTGGTGCCACCGTGCGCAGCGACCATGGCATTGTTGCCTCCGGGCCCTCCCTGGCCGGTAGCCACGCCTTGCTGAGAAGGCTGTGCGCCACCCTGCAGCTGCCTGGTTTCATCAGGTCGCGGAAGACCGTGTACACCCCCTTGGTGAGGCAACCCGGCATCAAGCTGATGGCCTGTGTGTGCTGGTTGCCGATAGCCGTCTGCCTCCGGGTGGAGACCCCCTTGGTGAGGCCACCCGGCAGCAAGCTGATGGCCTGTGTGTGCCGGTTGCCGATAGCCGTCTGCCTCGCCGTAGCCTCCATGAGGAAAGTGAGGAGCCAGGTAATTAGGGTTTGGGTAGGTAGCGTTCTGCCATCCCCCTCTACCCCGGCGCCTACCGTTCCCTCGATCTCCTCCGTAAGTTCTTGCGCCACCATAGAAGTGGACACCGCTATTCCTTGTGCCTTGGTTGTAGTATCCACTGAATCCACCGCGACCACGATGGGAGACAAAACCTCGTCCACCACCGTGGCCACCACGCCCCGGGTTGAATCCAGGTTGGAAACCTGGATCGTATCTTGCATCGTAGCCTCTCCCCCCACGCCCAGAGCTGCCGTTGCCTTGAGTCGCCATTGTTCTCCCTCGTCTCACGACTTCCGCGAACGTCCGGGATGGAGATGCGAGCAGTGGCTTGGGTGACGGCGCTGGAAGGGTTCTCGTGCGGCTCGATCTGGTCCCTGTTCGGGAGAAAAACGCGCACAAACCCTTCATGGGCCGGAACCACCTGTCAGGCCCGAGACGGACCACTGCCAGCGGCTTAGGCTTTCCCTTAATTCGTCCTTGTTCTGGAGTGTGCGCAGGGGATAGCGGGGGGAAGTGGACCTCTGGCCCCTTTGAAGTTGGGTCCGGGAAAAAATTCTTTGAAGCACCCCTCTCCGGATTTCGCATAGATCCCAACCCAGATGAGCCAAAGTTCATCGAGTAAGAGAATCTATTACAACCTGATGAGGAATGGTGCACAACAGCCTTTGCAATAGCATTTCCTAGTGTTCTCGGTGGAGAAATTCTAGGAGGAGGTAAAGGACCTTTCCAAGGTAACCCAACAGTTTTTGTTTGAACTAACTTGGATACAATTGAATTTGCAAGCCGAACATCACTAGAACTCGGATTCGAGTTACCCGAATCAAGCGCCTTTTCGGCAACCATCAACTGATGTAAAGTGAAACCCTCCGCCTGAGCCTGATTGATAAATTCAGGTGTCGATGGAACATCCTCATCATCCAAATCAACCAAATCAGGGTCATTATACTGTGCCCAAAATTTGGACTTGATTGGAGATGCATGCTCCTGAATAGCATGAATCGGCAAAGGCTTACGAGTCGAGTCCACCACAAAATCAATCACCCTAGAGAGAGCAGCTCTACCTGCCTCCCGGCGCTTAACATCCGATTTCTCCTTTTCATCGGAGACCGACACAGACCGTAGCACCTTGAGCGAGTTAGGAGCTAACGTCAAGCGTCTGTTCTTCAGCCTCATCTCCCCATGAAGCTGCAAGAAAGAAGAAAACCAAGAACAGAGAACAGGGAAATAGGATGAAGAAGGGAGAGCCTCTTATCGTATGTGTCTGAAGGCAGGAGACAAGCACGTGATCCGAAATAGATTTCGCCGGCTGCCTGGTCGCGGTCCCGAAGCCGCGACGAGTTGTTGAAGCGCCGGTGAGATCCAAAACGCGAGCGGATCCGCTGTGGCGCCCTACGCGCGGGCGGCACGACGAGCAGCGCGCGACCGTCACGGCCGAGCCAGCCAACGCCACCGGCTGCCGACCGCGGACGGAGGAAGGTGGAGCCCCGGTCGCCGCGATCCGGGAAGTGCGCTAGGTAATACCTGTACAGTTGTTTTACAAAGCATAGTATTCCGGGCATCTAAACTGGTAAATCACATTACATAATCTCATTAGAAAAAGCATAAAGTACACAGCCTAACTCAATAATAGTATTAAAAAACCATCCCAATAGCAAACACTGTCTCATCCAAACCAACCATTTAGCAACCTCTAGATAAGTTAAGCATATGAAACTAGGTGTTTGTATCATGAAGGTGCTACTCCTAGTTCCCATGCATGCTGCTGTCATTTGGTACCTAAAAACCAAATAAACATAAGGATGATTAAAAACAAACTGCAAGTACAATTAGAACCGAAAGACACTACTACACTAGGCATTTGTAGTGGCACGCGGCTGGCAATGGTTTGTAGAAGTGGTTTTGCCAGCCGCCCCTACGACATCGTCTCTACAAATTAATGGTTTGTAGGGGCGGTTCCCCAGCCGCTCCTACAAATTGATTTGTAGAGGCCACATTAGTCCCTACAAATGTATTTATAGGGACGGTTGGTAACACCAGTTGCCTCTATAAAAATAAATTATAGGGGCGGCTTAATTTAGAACTGCTCCTACAGTTTATTTTCCCACCAAAAAAATTCAAATTTGACCAGAACATATATACATATATGTATATATAATTCAAATATTGTATCCACAAGCACAAGAAAATTATATAAACTAACATTACAAGTCCAATTCACAAGAGCATATATAATTCATCGTTACATAGACATAATTCACAAGTCCAATACATTCCAAAAGTCCAAACAATTCCACAAGGTAAGATCAATGTCATGTTCCATACAATTATTATCAACAGTCTAGAGCTAGCCTTTCCCACTCACGAGGATGTTGGTACTGAGGATGTCTTCCTAAATCGGATTTTTGGTCACGATAAGTGCCTCTTGCGTGTATAATCTAGTCCAATATGAAGGTGCAAAGGTCACCGACGAGCTCCAAGAGGTTGTCATCTTTGTGTGGCTCAGCTTCTCATTCCTTTCTCGGATTGCCACTACAATAAAACAAGTTGGGGTTTAGTATGTCATAACATATGGGAGCTGGTTTTATAGTTAACATGGTTGTAGTCATAATTAAAGAGGTTGAAGAGGTTCAAACTTACCCTATGGGGTGTCTCCTATAAGCACCAGTGTTACTCATGAGAGTGCATACGCCGTATCTACAATATAGACTCCAGTGTGTGTTTCACATATGAAAATATTAAGCAATGCTCTTGACACCAACATAATGGAGTACTAAACTAAATTACACTTACCGCACATAGTGTTTTGACACATAGGTTGGGCCCTCTTGTTGGATCATGCATCCCTTTGTGTTCGTTTATGTAGAACCTGTATGCCCCATTCGAATGAAATTTACCGATGCAACTTGCTAGTATCCAAAAGTGAACATTACAAAGTACACAAACTAAGGTAATAAGGATTGCCGATATGTATATGTCTTGCGAATCGAGACGAAGTCTTTGTATGTCACCTGGTCCTTATCTATTGAATCATAGACACATTCCATGGTCATACCAACATCGACGCCTATAAAAATCTAGTGGTTGCTTCATGAATTTAATCATAGAAATGGATAAGCTCTATTGCATCGAACAAAATATATCGAATAAATCTTTGAGTATAGAGTTGAACTTATTTGGAGTTTTATGCTAGCCATACAGTAGAGTTATTTTGGAGATTTTTAAAAGCTAGGGAAATGTATGCCGCAACCTTAAGGGTCGCTTCACGTTTTCCTTCTTCTAGATTTTTGTCTCTCCAGCAGCTAGCTCTTTGCCATCAACTTCCAGTCCTTGGCGTATTTAAAACATGTTGCAGCTATACATTAAGGGTCCACGTACCCAACACACACACTTGGTATTTGTTTTGAAAGGTGCAATTGCATTCTACAAATCATGGCATGGGTTAGTATCAACAAAATCCAAAGATTACAATAATATCACATCGAGAGGGTAAGGACTTACAGGCACCATTCATTTCCATTGCGATGAGGTGAAAGCATGTCTAGATGTCATTAAAGTCAAAGATATTTTTCCGACTAGGCCTCTAAATGTGCCAGCACAGAAGCATGCTCGTATGAGATCTAGGGTCATTTGGAGAATACACAAGTACCAACACAAGTACCAATCATAGAACCTTCTCATTCCAAGTGGTAGGAGCTAGGTGTCCCGCTTTGATAGGAAGGGCTTGAAACGTCCCGCCTCCACGAGGCCGGGTCTGCTTAAATCTGGCAGCTTTTCTAGGACGTAATGAGCCCTCACAGGTCAACACCAGTCTTTTCTGCACACTTTGTCCTCACTCATGTGCACCCAGAAAGTATTTCCCGATCGGTCACCTATCCCTAAATTTCTTTAGACCAAGCACGCTTAACTTTAGAGTTTTTGGGAGATGGGTTTCGGAAAAGAAGTTGTAACTTGTTGATATGAGTATCCTATTGATCCTATTAAGCCCTGGGGCAGGATGTTATATCCTCACCCCCTTAAGAGACTGACGTCCTCGTCAGTTAACCCCAAGCCAGGAACGTCCTCTCTTGGCCACGTCCATGTGTCCAGTGCCAGCGCATGTGCCATGTTGTCTGACCACTTCAGGTCCACACCAGCCATGCACACCTTGCCTACGCAAATGTGACACACGCGCTCGTGAAACCGCGAGAGTCGGCTCTGATACCATTCTATAACATCTCGCCACCATGAGGCCAGGCCCACATACATCTAGCAGCTTTTCTAGGATATAGTCAGCCCTCCCAAATCAACACCAATCTTTTCTGCACACTTTGTCCTCACTCATGTGCACCCTAATTTTCTCTAGGCCAAGCACGCTTAACTTTAGAGTTTTTGAGAGATGGGCTTCCGAAAAAGAAGTTGCAACTTGTTGATATGAGTATCATATTAAGTCCTGAGCCGGGATGTTACAGGGCTTGCCTCTTTGATATATTTCTGAGCAATCCTTTGACCGTTTGATGGCATCAACATTTGGATACTTATTTGCCTATTGTTGTTTGCTAGTGATGGCCTCCTTCGAAGCCCGTGCTAGGAAATTGGTCATGGGCATCAACATTTGGATACTTCTTTAACTTGGTTCTCAGCCTTAAATTGGTCATGGGCATACCACTTGCATGTTGACGTCACGTCTCTCATCGACAAAAAAAATAGCCTTATGGTGATTCGATGATTTTTTTTGAATTTCCGTCTCCTTGCGGGCACCCTCTTGTGTATGAACTTCTCTTCTAGAGGCACTTGTTGTTTATGTATCTGGTCCATAGGCCCATGCTCCTTACAAGGCGGAGAAGGTTGTGGCATCTCTGGCATGTGCTCGCTATGAGGCGGGGAAGGCCCTGAATGATCCGTCGGGGCGGGGAAGACTATGGCATAGGATATGGCATCTCATGTACATGCTCGCTAGGAGGCGGGGAAGGCTGTTGCATAAGTGGTACCTTCAAAACTTTGCTCTAATTTACTTCATAAGTAGCTCAAGCACCATAGAGGAGACCGAAAAGCAAAACTTCAATTACTCACTAACCAACCATTAAAACTTCAAAAACGTTTAGAATAGCACTTCCTTACCTTCTACAACCTCCCTATCAAAAGATTTAAGACCAAAACCATCCCCCTTAGCAGATTAATTTTGGAGAGGTGCCCAAGGCCTCCCAAGCCTTTTTTCCATGTAATAGTGAGTGATCCAAAGAGGAAGAAAGGGGTTACGACTGTTTTTACATGGAGCATTTGTAGGAGCGGCTAGTGATTGAGGTTGTCCTATAAATCACAATAGGGGGGCAGGCGGCTGGTCTAGCCGCCCCTACAAATCGAATTGTAGGACGATTGGTTTCATGGGTCCTGAGTACGCCCAGTGTAGGGGTACCTCCATCACCATGTGCTCCTCCAAAAAAATTGAGTGGTTGCTATCTGTAGTAGTGAGAAGAAACACGATATGCGGTCTGTGATTGAAGAATCTGAAGATCCATAAATTGTTGTTTCCGCATGGAATGGACAACACTTGAATCCTTGACACGTTTTGGGAGGTGCCACTAAATGACTAATTCTCAGTTTTTTGGAATATTGGGTTAGGTCTCTGAATTTCCCTGCTACTTAGATCATATAACTCTTGATCGATGGACTCACTATATGAGGCTCCAATGACTGAGCTGAGATCCAAAAATGACAATACTCTTGGATTTGTTGATCCTTACGTCGTTTTCAAGGGGCCAAACCCTTCGGCGACTTGGATCAATGACATGTGTATGAATCTTATGAGGTTCTTCGTGGACCAAAAAGATAAAATAAGAATACTCTTCCCCTACAACTTCAAGTGAGTTATATATATTGTTAACATGCAAGTGTGCACCTTTAATTTTACTTAACCCTAATCTACGACTCATGTCTCTATGAATAGCTTTCACTGCATTCTCATAGTCATCGATCTTGCTGAAAGTAAGTTGGTAATCTATGACTCAATGAAGAAACTGCAACAAGATTACCAAGATATGATAGACATCATCGAAAGGTAATTTCGATCCATTGCATGCGAAAAGTAGACTAAGCTTGTATATATATGTATACTTAATGATCCAACTCTCTTTTTTCATATATATCATTGGTTCAGGGTTTGGGAAAGATTTATTGTTCGGGAACATCTAACTTAATGTAGGGCACCACTAAAGATAATACAACTACAAGTAAGTTTATCCTTCGTCAATGTACGTGGTGTATCTTATATCTTGTCTTTTTTACGAGATGAATATTTACATCCTATAGTGGATCTTGAGACAAGAACCGGGGAACAACATATGTGGATACTACGTTTGTTAGTATATTATGGCAGAAACAAATAGAATTCTTGAAGAATACCTCAGAGTGTGTAACACATGTCTCTTTTCATTTTCTCTCGAATTACTATTGATAATCTTGATATAACTAATACCTTCTTTTAATTCAAATTAAAGACTGAATGGTTGAAGCAAAAACTCATGCAATATGAACAACTCCAAGCAATATAAGAGACAATAGTAGAATTTCTTCGGGAACAAGTCATAAATCCAAGCGGCGAGTTCCACTATAATCCTAACAAGACGATGATTCCAAACAATGATGATGATTTGTATGCCATGTAGATCTTTGGATGATGAAGTACAACTTGTAATAGGTTTAGAGTATTAACTTTGGAGTACAACTTGTGCAGTAATAGATTTGGAGAACAACTTCTATATATTTGTGTGCATATATTTATATATATATGTAGTTATATAATTGAATTATATATACATAAAATAAGCTTTTATATATATATATGTATATATATATATATATATATATATATTAGTAGCAAAGAATACATATTGAAAAACCTGTTAAATGAATAAAAAAAACTAAAGATAGAACTGAAAAGAAAAGAAAAAGGAAAAAAATCAGAGGACTATTTAGTCTCGGCCGACTGGTATTACTGGCCGGGACTAAAGGATGCAGCTGCGTGGCACCGCTGGCAGTACTCTTTAATTCTGGCTGGTAATACCAACTGGGACTAAAGACAGAGCTTTAGCCCCGGTGAGTTGCGCCGGGACTAATGGGGGGCCTTTAGTCCCGGAACCGTAGTCCCGACTCGAAATCCAGGCTTAAAGCTCCTTCCCAGCCGGGACTAAAGGCCGATCGTGTAGCAGTGCCACTTAACCAATTAGAGCAAATAAATATACATTAGATATCCACATCACATTTCCTACTACTTTTGTTTCGAAACTTAGGACCAATTCTAACTCCAAACATGTTGAAAATATACAAACATATTTCTGCACATAGAATATGCCGAGCCCGACAGCAGCGCTAATTTAGGCATAACTCCTATGCTGCTAATGCGATTCGAGTGAGATAATTCAGAAAATTAAAAAAATGTCTTAGGCATGGATCGAACGTGTGACATGTAAAAAAATTTACACTGAACCTTACCAATAGGCAGCAAACATGTTCTCACTAACTCAAATTAATTTATATATAGTCTAGACCAGTGGGCCAGTAGGCAAGCCCACACGATGGTAGCCCAGGAGGCCTACACGGCGCGCTCTACATCATCGGCTCAGTTCACCACAAGAATAGTAGTTTTTTACCTTTTATTTAATGTGTACAAATGAAATTTAAAACTACTTTATATTACACATATGAAGTCCAAATTTAATGATTCTTTAGTTCCCATGAATACATGTATTATCTTAAACAAATATATTTCTTTTGTTCCAAGGAACACCTATATTATTAGATACACGTGCTTAAATTAGCAATGTAATCCTTTGGCATGATTAAAGAAACACGATTAATTGAAAAAACTTGTGGGCTAACCAAATCCGCATGGGCCAACCAAAATTCGTCTGCCACTGCCACTAGCCCAGGCCATCCAGATGGGCCAATAGGTGTATACATGCGAGGGCAGCCCAGCCAAAAGGCGAACTAGCAGACCTGCACCATTTGCTCAAATGAAAACCTACACCGAAACGGGAAATAATAAAGAAAAGTTGGCACACTAGCGCTCAAACTCTTGAACACAAGGATAGAGGCCATTGAACCACATTACGATTTCTGCATGTACTTGCACTTCACCCTATATGTACAAATATTACCACGTCATGCACCTCTGCCAATCCTCTCATGAAGTTCATCATAAGAATAGTAGTTTTTCACTTTTTAAGGCATGAATAAAATTTGAAACTAGTTTTAGTTTTACTCATGTGAACTTCAAATTGTGTGATTCTTTTTCTAGTCTTCGCATAAAATCATATTCTGTGATTTCGAGCACTTTTATTTGCAGCCGTAGGTTAGCCCAACACCCAATAACATGTCATCAAGTAAATAGAGAAGACTCCCACTGGTGCATGACGGGGCATTAGCACCAGTCGGGCCTGTTGCCTCGGTTTCCGAGTCGGTGCTGCCCTTCCGGGACTAAAGGCCCACCCTTTAGTCCCGATTCGGGGAACCGGGGCTAAAGCCCCCTTTTAACACCGGTTGGTAATACCAACCGGTGTTAAAGGGTCCTACCAGGGTTGCCACGTTGAAGGACTCTAAAGGGGTTCTTTTTTTGTTTCATTTCTTCGGTTCTGTTTATTGTTTTTATATAATAATAATAGGTTTTTCAATACATATTTTATGCTGATACAATAATATATATATATTACACGCATATTAAGCATATATAAATGAAAATTATAGGCTTATCTTTATAATTAAGCTTTGCCTATAGTAAAATGAATAGGTCACATCAAAAATTAAATAAATATGTAAAAAGCTTTATATATATAGTTTTATAAGTATAAAATTCATAACACATATATACATAGAGTTTTTTCTCCCAATGTCTAAAACTGATAGAAATGATCATCATTGTTTGCAATAAGAGTTTCGTTGCCATTGAAGTGAAACTTGCCATTTGCATTGATCACTTGCTCGCGGAGAAATCCTGCTATCGTCTCTTGGATAGCTTTGATTCGGTCTTTTTGCATGACCTTTTCCCTCAACCATTCTGTCTTTAATTTGAAATAAATAAAAAAGGTATTAGTTATCTAAGTTATTCAATATAATTTAGAAGATAATGAAAAGAGACATGTAACGTACTCTGAGCGTCTCTGTGAGTGTTTGATTGACTTGTGCCATCATGAATTTATACACGTAATATGCACATAGGTTGTTCCCCCCTTCTTGTCTTAAACACCACTGTATATATATATATATATATATATATATATATATATATATATATATATATATATATAATATTCACGACCACGACAATAAGAAGGCTAAAAGTTAGCGAAAGTTTGCTAGCTAGTAAAACTTACTTGTGGATGAATTATGTTAAGCGGCGCTTTACATCCAATGAGATGTTCACGGTCAATAAATCTTTCCCAAACCCTACACACAGCCATTGTGGATCATGAACTAATAATTACTGAGTCATATTATGATAATCTTCTAGCTGAGATCGACATTACGTACCTTTGAATAATGTTTACCATTTGTTGATAATTTTCTTATGGTTTTCTCATTGAGTCAAAGATTATCAACCGGTTCTTGGGAATTTCAATGACCATGAGTATCCAGTGAAAGCTGTTTACACACACATATATATAGTCAGGCCTATATATAACTATATAAAACTTGTCTCGAGTAATAATAAGTAAAATAAAATATGCATGCACTTAATAACTATATAACTCACTCGAAGTTGAAGGGGAAGAGTATTTTTTGTTTTTCTTTTTGGTTCACAAAGAACCTCATAAAATTAGTGCAGACTTGTTTCTCACGAGATGTTGTCCACATGGCCTGCGGAGCCTTGAAAACAATATAAGGGTCAACGAACCCAATACTATTGTAATTTCTGATTCTGAGCTCTCTCATTTGGTGCCTGCATATATACATACAAATCCTAAGTGTGTAAGGATTATATACATGTAATTAAAGAAGTTAGAAGTTTAATAAAAAGAAAGAAATACTTACAGACAAAAGCAGCTGACAAGAGATTTGTCGAGAGCGTCGAGGTGACATAATTGGTGCAATTCTTCGAACTGCACGTATGTGAGGTCATCTCCACAGAAGTAGTGATGTTGTCTAATACGAACAGAAATCCAATTATCTCTCCTTTTAGACACCTCAATGCACCACTTATTTATTGCAAACATTTGTGTGCCGAGATTATGTAAATGCTGAGGGTTGAATAGACTCCTGCCCGGTTCATATCTTGCCCTCCATTGATCAACTACCTCAGCTTTTTCAAATGTTTGACATCCAATAATGGTGGCAATGTCTTCAATATTTAAATAGCTCTGTCCAAAGTATTGCTCAAGCGAATCTAGCTTAGACAACGCTAAGGATTTCTTTGGCATCAAGTCTTCATTTGAGCCGTATTGATTTGGCACAATCAAAGGGGGCACCAGTTTTGATACTTCTCCGAGCTGTGGGACCCCCTTTCCTACTCTCTTTCTAGGCTGTGAAGACTTGACCAGAGACCGCTCATAGTCCGAAAGTGCTGGCTTTTTCTGAGCTTCCTGCTGCTTCTTTTGCTGGTCCGCCACCTTCTTCCTCAGTTCCTCTGGCTTTACATAAAAGTACGGCTTTTCTGAGTTTAGCCGCTTTTTCCTGTCCTCCTTCAATTTATCAAAAAATTGTTTCACCTCAGCTTTGGATGCAGCAATTACCTCCTCTTCACTCTTTTCATAAGGTAATTTCTCTCGTGTCTTAGCTCTCTTTGCTGAGGCAGCCTTCTTTGGTGGTGGGACCGATGACTTCGGTCATTCTTGGGCGGACCGCTTCTGACTACCACACTTTGGAGGCGAGGGGACCGACCGTGTACTCTTTGGAGAGGGCGGTGCAGGCGGTGGAGGTGGTGGGGCCAATCTTTTCGGTGTTGGAGAACGCGGTGGAGGAGTTGGAGACCTCGGTGGAGGAGGTGGAGACCGTGGTGGATGTTGACGGTCCTTAAGTATCAAATTTAATTTTCAAATAAACAAAGAAAAGGATCCAAATGAAATCAACATCCAGACTTAGGGTTTTATCTGATAGAATTCCACGAGTTTTGGTGTTTGTCTATTTCTGCAGGGGTTATCAGGAAATACGGAAGAAAGGCCCACACGTCGGGATTACATAGAGATATCAACATGCCGCGCAATTATCTCACATCTAGAAGACTCCAGAAGCCACGGGAACGAAGCGGAGGCGAAACGCGGCCTGGCCCTGGGCGCCCGCCCTCCTAAAGAGTCCAATCAGAACTCTCTTTCAGGATTACGCTCCACCGACCTAAAGGATCAAGGATAACCATTCAATCAATGTCGGTTTGATCCAACGACCCATATTCACTTGGAGGGACTATAAAACCAGACCCCCTGGCCCCTGGAGGAGAGAGCTCTCAACCCTAATTCGTTATTCATCAAGGGAGAAGAAGCCTCTGATCAAGCCTAGAGCCACCACATCAATTAGACATCTAGATTAGCATAGCTACATAGGATTAGAACTAGAAGGAGTCAATCTTCGATTGGTTTCCGGATCTGTCAAGAGGATTCTTGGTAATTCTCTAATTGTTCTTCTAATTGTTCATCTTTGTTCTTCAATATTATGAATATGACTTTGTTCTACTTCAATATATTGCTTATGACTTTGCTCTACTTATTTATATTCAAGATTATATTGTTCTTAGTTTATCATAGTTATATACTTGGCTTAGTTAGATTGGAATTATATACATGTTTAGGATCGTATAGCGTTTATCCATCGGATCCATGGATAAATGATAGAAATTGTGTAGGCGTGGTGCTTATACCGTATTTATCTGCGATTGTACCCAATATGCCAGATCGTGGGGTAGTTCGTGATAGTGACAACTTCACTGATTCTTATATAGTCCCCCTCTCGTGTATTGGGCTGGCAGAGCAACATTATTACAGGAGAGTGATTGCTATGTTTCTCATATTCCTTGCTAATACACTATGCATGGGTGTGATCTTGTCTCACAATGATTGCTAAGTATACTTGCACTAACTATGATAATGCTAGACTATATAGTTGAGAATAACTTAGGAAATATTCTTGTAGTTCGTTCTAATACCATGCTAATGACTTGCTAGAATATCTAATTGAGGTGCTTATCATATTTATATGTGGCTAGTTATGCTGATCAGATTAATTATCTTTGTCGCTATTCATTACTTTATATATCTTTTATGTGACACTTACCCCTGTATGAAAGAATTAGATAAATGTTCTCAATTATACATGCAATGATAGATACTCAATCTCATATTCCATTCTATAATCAACATTGATGGTTACTAATCCCTTCCCAATGGTAAAAATATAAATAACGATACCTGGAATACTTCCCGGTTAAAATGATACATCGGTATTAATCTGTGCGCTTGCAGATCCCATTTGATTATTTATTTAGATGAGCAATTGCATATTTCAATACCGCGTCTCTCATATCATGCTGGGGATGACAACTTGGCTTAAGTGGTATGAGGGATAGATTTAGCATTTTTGGCATCGTTATCAGAATTAGAAAACTAAGTCTACTTTTGGTAATGATGTTAAGAATACTCAACAAGCATTTTTGGCACCGTTGCCGGGGAAGGTTGATTACTAATCAGGAATGGATATAGAATTTTAAGTCATCATTCGCATCACTAATATGATTGAGATTATCAATTCTCTCATACAGTTTTACCCTGATATTTTTCTATTTTATCTTATGCAGGGTAATGTATGAATAGAAGACATCTTCCAGGAAATTTTGTTAACAATCCCGAAGCATTATTCAGAAAAACAAGAGCCAAGCTCAAGAAGAGATCATCAACACTTCAACACGAAACTTCATCCAATTAAGAAGATCACCGAAGTTTCACCCGGAACTTGTCTTCAGAGTTCGAAGTCATGGCGAACAAATCGATCCGTGAGTTCTCAGCTCCCACTACGGACAACATCCGCACCAGACCTGCTGTGGAGATCGATGGCAGCTTTGAGCTCAAGCCTGGACTTATCAACATGGTGCAATCCAACCAGTTCTGTGGGAAGGCACATGAAGATGCTAGTGCTCATCTCCAACACTTTCTGGAGATTTGCAGCACATTCACCATATCAGGAGTCTCCAGAGATGTTATACTACTTCACCTCTTCCCATTCTCACTGTTAGGGAGAGCGAAGCAGTGGTTCTACGCTACAAAGGAGAAGAATACTACGTGGGCACTCTGCTCCATGAACTTTCTGGCTAAATTCTTTCCCATGGGCAAGACCAATGCTCTCCGTGGGAAAATTACAAGTTTTCAGCAACAACATGATGAATCCGTTCCAGAAGCATGGGAGCGCTTCCAAGACTACATCCTAGAATGTCCCCATCATGGAATGGAGAGCTGGCTACTCATGCAGATGTTTTATCAAGGGCTCGGCAACAGTGCCCGAGAAACCATGGATGCTGCAGCTGGAGGAGCATTCTTATCACTCACCATACCACAAGCCACAGCTCTTGTGCAGAAGATGACATCCAACCAAAGCTGGAATGAAGAAAGGACCCAGACACGCAAGAGAGGTGGAGGTATGCATCAGCTCAAGGAGGTAGACATGCTGTCTACTAAGCTAGACCTGCTCATGAAGAAGCTCGATGATAGAGCTGGAGATAAGAAAGAAGTTATATACATCTACGACTCTCACATGACTTGTGAGGAGTGTGGAGATACTGGACACTCAGGCAATCACTGCCCTGAGATACTTGAGGATGTGAACTACATCAACAACAACAACTTCTACAACCATCCTCAACAAAATCAAGGTTGGAATCAACAAAGGCCTAACTACTCAGGTAATTATCAAGGTAACAATTCTTACAACAATAATAATAATTTTCCACCTCTGAAAGAGTTAGTGTCTAATCAAGGAAAGCTAATGGATAATCTGTCTAAGAAATTGGCATCTAATGATAAAATGCTGTAAAATATAAATAATAGAATGGATAATTTCTCTACTGCCATCAAGAATCAAATTAGCTTTAATAAAATGATTGAATCTCAGTTGAATCAAATAGCTGCTGCTGTTCCTGCTACTAACCCCGGTATACCATCACAACCGGAAGGATTAGAATCTGCAAATCTTGTAGACATGTTTGATGCAGGTAACTGGAGTAACCCTGTCACTGAAGTTACTAGTGACCTTCTGCCGGTCAAGAGAGGCGATCCAGGACGCCCCGTCATCCCGATCTCCATCGGCATGGTGGACTTCTCAGAAGCACTCTGCGACTTTGGCTCTAGTGTCAACATTATGCCCAGGGTACTCTATGAAAAATTCTTTACATATCCTTTATTAGAAACAACCATGTGTTTGCAGTTTGCAGATTGGACGTTAAGTTTTTCAAAGGAAATATTGAAGAACCTTTGTGTCCGAGTTGGTACCTTGTATGCCCCAGCAGACTTCGTGGTGATAAAGACCGGTAATGATGAGAGGGCACCCATCATCTTAGGGAGGCTATTCTTAAACACCTCGGGAGCTATGATCTATGCTAGTGTTGCCAAGATCAGTTTCTACATCAAAGGGAGAAAGGAGACGTTTTCCTTCAAGAACAAGACAACACAAATTCCAGAGCAATCCCGACATGAACCAAGGAAGAGGACCAACAGGAGGAACAGGAACAAGCAAGTGTGGACCGAGTCAGCTAAGATGGTCACTGCAGTTCATGAAGGTCAAGATCATCGACTTAAGTCACCATTTCTGACCAAGAAGGACGACCCAGGAATGCCAAGCATCTATTGCTCGATTAATGGATACAACTTCTACAAGACGTTTTGCGACACCGGATCGGGCGTCAACATAATGGCCGCAGTCACCTATCGGCTTTTGTTTGAGACCATGCCCCTAAAACCAACATACATTCAGCTCGAGATGGCAGATCAGACATTTCGAGAGGTTAAAGGTACAGTAACTGATGTCCCTATCAAAATAGACGATCATTTTATCTACACAGACTTTCAGATTATTGACATAGGAGAAGACGAATACGATCCACCCGTCATCCTTGGAAGACCGTTCCTCAGCACCGTTAAAGCAATTATCTACATTGGAACTGGAGAAGTCCATATGCACTTTCCCTTAGAGAAGGTACGCCGCTATTTTATTGACCCTAACTATATCGTTGAAGACTCTAAGCATGTCAGAAAGCGACGCAACCGCAACCAGAAGAGGCAAATCATCAAGGATGGATGGGCAGACTACGAAGGAGAAGTGATAAGGTCAGAAGACATACAGTTTCAACAGAACTATCCTGAGGAGACCGTAGCACCGAGTCAGGTGTGGAGAGAGAAGATAACTGTTCATGAAGAGGAGGCGTTGCCAGAAGTACCGACTACGCCACCCAACGAATCCCAGGACAACAGAGGAAACGGAGAGTCCCGTTCGGAGGACTTAAAAACACCGAACGCCTTGCCAAGAGGTAAACTTGGTAGTTATCCTTTCCCTTTCAATTATTTAAAATAGTTTACTTAGTTAATTATGTTCATACAATCCTAAAAAGAAAATAAAAATGTTAAAAACAGTAAGCCCCATGTGAGTATACGAGTGGCATAAAACCCATAAGTGGTGGCATAAAAATAAAATAAATATTTCTTTTGTGCTTTATAAAACGAAAATATAAAAATAGGGAGTAATATTTATTGAGGAGGCTCAACATGATAAAGGCTAGATATTTATGCTAACACTTAATCAGTTCCACAAAGCTTTGTTGTCTATTTGAGCTCCACAGAATTTAAGAATCAACAAGACTAGCAGACGGAGGACATTCTAATCGCTGTCAGGATACTGCCAACTTTCAAATACACCTCTGCCACCTGCTAGCTACATCAGAAGAAATTACGTCAAAATTTAGCTTGGGGGAGAGCACCCCCATTTATCCCGCTAAGTATTTCTATCTATCTTTATACTTATACTATATTAAAATATAATTATACATAAACATGAAAAACCAAATAAAGATTTTGTGCCTATATATATATATCTTTTGTTTAGTGTGCTTAATAAATAAATAAAGTGGTTATGCTAAACTGAATCTTAATAATAAAACTCTAGCATGGATGTGATGAATAGTTGCTCTACCTAATTTTCAAATTTGAGTTTTCTCTCTAGTTTAGACATAACTGTTATAATTTAAAGCTTGCTCTAAACCTAAACTTGTGGGAAGAAAACTTGATTTGAAGTCTAGTTGTTAACGGATATTATATGGGAAGGTTGAGCTGCTGTTTATCTGTTCCTAGAGATGCTAGAATTCTGGAGAATTTTATCTTTAAAATATCACATGATGAGTTCCTGTATGATGAGAGTTTAAATTCCAACCACAGCTATATATACATGCTTGCTAGACTTTGAGCCACACATTTACTTTTTACTGCTTATGAGCATTGAGTGTGGTCAAGCTGTGTAGACCCTTAGGAGCTTGTCATGTGGTTAAATCAAGATTCACTTGCATATTCACTCACACATGCTACTTCTACTCCAGAAGTACCATCCACATATATCCACTCATTTCCATTTCCAGAACCACCCAAAAATATTCTACTCCTTATCCTGGAGAGAATAGCCAAAAATATTTCTATTTTTCCCCTGTGAAATAAATGCTCAAGTTATCTTGGTTACTACCACTTGCTACATTATCTCAAGAGATGAGTGCTCTAATAAAAAAAGAAAGATACGAGGAAATAAAAAGGGGCAAGTGCCCGGAACCTCGAAAGAAAATAAAAAGTGAGACAAGAGGTAAAAATGGACAAGTGTCCGACAGTAGAATTAGGGGTACAAAATACCCACCTGAGAGGAAAGAAAAAAAAAGAGCATCTCATTCTCCTCATCAAGTTTCAAAAGAGCAAGGAAGGTATGTATCCCCTAAAAGAGCAAAAGTAGAATTAGGCTTTCACCATTGTTATCACCATCATCACCATACACCATTCATTCGCCACACATGCACATCTTGATTTGACTTATTGATATGTTTCTTTGGATCCATGGTTTGACTATACAATAAATGTCTTGTAAGTATGTATATTTTATCTCCCACCTATGCGCTCCAGATATCAAAAGCCTTATTAGAATAGGGTAAGAGAAGGCAATGTCACTATGCTTTATACCACAGATACTATATTTTGAGAGAAGGCATATACCATCACTGCACGTCGGGATTACATAGAGATGTCAACGTGTCGCGCAATTATCTTACATCTAGAAGACTCCAGAAGTAACGGGAACGAAGCGGAGGCTAAACGGGGCCTGGCCCTGGGCGCCCGCCTAGGAGACCAGGGCGCCCGCCCTCGTGAAGAGTCCAATCAGAACTCTCTTTCGGGATTACGCTCCACCAACCTAAAGGATCAAGGATAACCGTTCAATCAATGTCGGTTTGATCCAACGGCCCATATTCACTTGGAGGGACTATAAAACCAGACCCCCTAGCCCTGGAGGAGAGAGCTCTCAACCCTAATTCATTATTCATCAAGGGAGAAGAAGCCTCTGATCAAGCCTAGAGCCACCACATCAATTAGACATCTAGATTACCATAGCTACATAGGATTAGAACTAGAAGGAGTCAATCTTCGATTGGTTTCCGGATCTGTCAAGAGGATTCTTGGTAATTCTCTAATTGTTAATCTTTGTTCTTCAATATTATGAATATGACTTTGTTCTACTTGAATATATTGCTTATGACTTTGCTCTACTTGTTTATATTCAAGATTATATTGTTCTTAGTTTATCATAGTTATATACTTGGCTTAGTTAGATTGGAATTATATACATGTTTAGGATCGTATAACGTTTATCCATCGGATCCATGGGTAAATGATAGATACTGTGTAGGCGTGGTGCTTATACCGTATTTATCTGCGATTGTACCCAATATGCCAGATCGTGGGGTAGTTCGTGATAGTGACAGCTTCACTGATTCTTATATAGTCCCCCTCTCGTGTATTGGGCTGGCAGAGCAACATTATTACAGGAGAGTGATTGCTATGTTTCTCATATTCCTTGCTAATACACTATGCATGGGTGTGATCTTGTCTCACAATGATTGCTAAGTATACTTGCACTAACTATGATAATGCTAGACTATTCATTACTTTATATATCTTTTATGTGACACTTACCCCTGTATGAAAGAATTAGATAAATGTTCTCAATTATACATGCAATGATAGATACTCAATCTCATATTCCATTCTATAATCAACATTGATGGTTACTAATCCCTTCCCAATGGTAAAAATATAAATAACGATACCTGGAATACTTCCCGGTTAAAATGATACATCGGTATTAATCTGTGCGCTTGCAGATCCCATTTGATTATTTATTTAGATGAGCAATTGCATATTTCAATACCGCATCTCTCATATCATGCTTGGGATGACAACTTGGCTTAAGTGGTATGAGGGATAGATTTAGCATTTTTGGCATCGTTATCAGAATTAGAAAACTAAGTCTACTTTTGGTAATGATGTTAAGAATACCCAACAGTGGAGGCGGTGGCGGGGTCGGTGTGGCCGCCGCAGGTGTTGGAGGAGATCCAGCATTGTCACCGCCAGTAGCACTATAATGCGCTGGGGAAAGAACTGGACTTAGGTTGGAGGAGTCCCTGCAAAGAAAACAATTACAAGTTTTGTGAGCAAACTTTTTTTAAATTCAATACATAATAAATAATATAAGAAGTAAAATCACGCACAAACCTATGGTGAGGAATAATTATGAAGCGCTTGCGCCAACAAATAAACGTCTTCTCAGCTTCACCTAAGGTCTTCTCTCCGTCTCCCCCTTCTATTTCTAGAGGCACATTGCCACAACCTTTCTCAACCCTATCAACCGAGACGCTAGCATATCCACCAGGTACTGGTCGATTATGGATTCTTGGAGTTCTCGTTCGGTCGATAGAGTTGACAACAGCGATAGCCACCTTTTTTGTTGCATTCCCATCTGGTACATGCAGCTCACAGGTAGTAAAAGCCTCTGTGACATCATCCACGGGGAAGTGTAGCTTCGTGTCATCCTGAATGGTTGGTACTTCTGTGGATGCGCAGCTGCTTTTCAACTGGCCTAGGGGCTAACGATGACCTTAGGCTATGATGTACCTTGCCCTTTCGTCATTTGACTAAGCGCTGCTTGCACTTGTCTTTGAATCTCCGCCTGCATCCATTCTTCACAAGCTTTTTCGCGCTCTTCTGACTGCAGAACAAAAGCTTCCAGCCGGCGGATCTGCTCTGCCTCCTCATCCTTCTTTCTCTGGCGGCTTCTGTAGGTAGCTTGATCATCTTGGAATGATTGCAGCCACAGAACTGCCTCATAGCCTCTCATACGCCCACCATGCTCAGGATTTTCAAGTGCATAGGTGAGTTCATCCTTCTCCCTGTTAGGCCTGAACTCACCAGACTGAACCGCCTCTCATGCACGGACTAGTCTCTCTGCTGCTCTTGAGATTTCTTGGCCCCAAACTAGCGCCCCGATGTCTAGGTCCACGCTTCCCCAATGATCGTAGAACCAATGCTTGGAGCGCTCGCTCCAATTCTTTGCTATTGTCTCGGGTGTGACCCCCCTAACAAGCATCTCCTGTTCCATTCGGTCCCACTTGGGAACATCACTCTTATAACCACCTGATCCCATATGATGGTGGTATGTCTTTTTACTTGCATTCTCTATGTTTCTAATGGCTCGTTCCTCACCCTCTTCTGATGTTTTGTACTGCACGAAGTCATCCCAGAAGACCCTTAGCTTTACATATTGCTTGAGGTTGAAATTTGGAGTCTCGTTTTTCTTGACAAATTTATTGTACAAAGACTTCTTCCAATTCTGGAACAGTACCGCCATCTTCTACATAGTCCAGTCATAAATTCGCACCTCCAACTCTTCATCGTTGGTGTCGAAGGTGAAAACGTCTGTGACGGCTTTCCAAACTAACTCCTTGTAACGATCAGAGACAAAACTGATTTCAGGAGCACCTCGCTTCTCTCTCCATTCACGAGCACTGATCGGTATTTGATCTCTCACAAGGTATCCACAGTGACTAACATATTTATTTGCATATTCACCAAGTGGTCTGCCTGTAGCTATCTCACACTCGGAGATTACATAGCAGCCCTCCAACGGCTTCTTTGGCCCTCGTGGAGGTACGCTTCTCCCTGTAGAGGTCGATCCAAAAGGCTACACGTAGATATAGAAACAAAAGTACTAAATTAATAACCAAGTAAGTCTAAAACCTAATGCAAGAGATGCATTATATATGTTTACATTTACATACCTCGCCGGTATTTCCTTCTTGTTGCACGACAAGTTGTTGCTCAGGCGCATTGCCCTCTTGTTTCTCAGGGGCATTGCCCTCTTGTTGCTCAGTCGGATTGTCTTGCATGATCTCGTTGTAATCAATAAAGTACTGACTACCGTCATTGATCATATTTTGAATGGCATCTTCCATATATTCAACATGTAATCAATAAAGTATTCAGATTTTTTTCATTTTAAGTAATTTAGTTTGTCATTTGGCCAAGTTTGACCAAAACCCTTCTTGGATTTTAAAGAAATGTGCTTAGGATTGGCTCAAAATTATCCAAATGGAAAAATGGACAATATATCAAATGTAGATCTCGATGATCTCTAACAACTTTGTATTCAAAAGTTTTTCATTTGAAGTCATCAAATGGGTCAGTTGACCAAGTTTGACCAAAGTCAAAGCATTGGTTTTTACAAAAACACCCTTTGACCGAACCCTAGATGGCCCCAAATGTAAAAGTCATGAATACAAAGTTTGTTACACTCATCAAAATTCACAATTCTCAAATATAGTTTCATACAATTCTCAGAATTCGTACATTTTACAACACATACTATTAAACATGACTTTATGTTAAGCCGACACAACAGTGAACTTCTTCTTGACGTATGACCCTTGGTTATGATCCTGCCGTAACCATGGAGTATCCTCATTGTTTAACAGAATGCTTGGGTCTTTGTTGACTATGAAGGGTGGAATTCGATCATCCCTTTCGTAATCGCTTAACATGTCTGACTTGTCCTCAATTCCGACAATGTTTCTTTTCCCAGAAAGGACAATGTGGCGCTTTGGCTCATTGACGATTGAGTGGTCATTATTTTTTCCTCTCTTTGGTTTCATAGACATATCTTTGACATAGAACACCTGACTCACGTCTGCAGCAAGGATGAACGGTTCGTCTTTGAACCCACTATTGTTAAGGTCCACGGTTGTCATCTGATACTCCTTGTCGACTGTTACCCCACCTCCGGTCATCTTCACCCATTGGCACCAGAACAAAGGAACTTTAAAATTTGCTGCATAGACTAGTTCTCATATGTCTTCTATGCGTCCATCATATGTTTGTCTGTTCCCATTTGGATCCGTGGCATCCACGCGTACACCACTATTTTGGTTGGTGCTCCTTTTATCTTGGCCAACTGTGTAAAATGTGTTACCATTTATCTCATACCCTTTGTACATGAGGACATGCCATGATGGTTGTCTGGCCAACAAATAAAGCTGCTCATCAATGTTTTCATCACCCTGACATTTTTTGCGCAACCAATCGCCAAATGTTTCCATGTGCTGACGCATTATCCAAGCTTCATTCTTCCCAGGCCACTGGGACCATAGGAAATCTTTGTGTACCTCAACATATGGTTCCACCAATGAGTAGTTCTGGAGAACTGTATAGTGTGCTTTATTGAAGTAATCGTCTCCCGTACCAATATATGTTTTCTTCCCAAGTGTTTCCTTTCCGCTGAGTGTGCCCTCATGTTGAGATTCAGGAATGCCAATTGGGTCAAGGTTTGGAATAAAGTCAACACAGAACTCTATGACCTCCTCTGTTTCGTAGCCCTTGGCAATGCTTCCTTCTAGCCAGGAACGACTATGGACATATTTCTTTAGGACACCCATGAATCTCTCGAAGGGGAACATGTTGTGTAGGAACACAGGACCGAGAATACGAATCTCTTTGATCAGATGAACTAGGAGGTGTGTCATGATATCGAAGAAGGATGGAGGGAACACCTACTCAAAGCTGACGAGACATTGAACGACATCATTCTGCAGAGTAGCTAGTTGCTCTGGATTGATTGCCTTCTGAGAAATTGCATTGAGGAATGCACATAGCTTTACGGTGGCTAGACGTACGTGTGGAGGTAAAATTCCTCTTAAAACCACCGGCAGCAATTGCGTCATTAGAACATGACAGTCATGGGACTTCAAGTTCAGGAATTTCTTCTCTGGCACATTAATTATTCCCTTGATATTGGAGGAGAATCCAGGTAGGACCTTGATGCTGCTAAGACATTCAAACATGCTTTCCTTCTCTTCTTTGCTCAGAGTGTAGCTAGCAGAGCTTAAGTAATGACGTCCATCATCTGTCTTTTCAGGATGCAGGTTGTCTCGTTCTTTCATGTGCTGCAAGTCTTGTCGTGCTTCAAGTGAATCCTTAGACTTCCCGTAGACACCCATGAATCCGAGCAAGTTCACACAAAGATTCTTTGTCAGATGCATCACGTCGATCACGTTGCGGACCTCTAGGACATTCTAGTAAGGTAGCTCCCAAAATATGGATTTCTTCTTCCACATGGGTACGTGTCCCTTAGCATCCTTGGGAATAGGTTCACTGCCTTGTCCCTTTCCAAATACCACTTTTATATCCTTGACCATTTCAAGTACATCATCCCCAGTTCGATTGAAAGGTTTGGTCCGGTAGTCTGCCTTGCCTTTAAAATGCTTGCCTTGCTTTCGTACTGGGTGGTTCATAGGAAGAAACCGACGGTGGCCAAGGTACATGACCTTTTGACACTTTTTCAAAAATACACAGTCAAGGTCTTCATAACAATGTGTGCATGCATTATATCCCTTGTTTGACTGGCCTGAAAGATTACTCAGAGCTAGCCAATCATTGATTGTTACAAACAACAATGCTCGTAGGTCAAAGTGCTCTTGTTTGTAATCATCCCACATGCGAACTCCAGGTTTGCTCCATAAAAGTTGAAGTTCCTCAACTAATGGCCTCAGGTAGACATCTATGTCATTCCCAGGTTGCTTCGGTCCTTGGATAAGCACCAACATCATAATAAACTTCCGCTTCATGCATAGCCATGGAGGAAGGTTGTAGATACATAGAGTAACTGGCCAAGTGCTGTGACTACTGCTCTGCTCACCGAAAGGATTCATACCATCTGTACTTAAGGCGAACAGCAAGTTTCTAGCATCATCTGCAAAATCTGGAAATTCTCTGTCTATCGCTCTCCACTGGGATCCATCGGCAGGGTGTCTCAGCATATTGTCAATCTTACGGTCTTCTTTATGCCACCGCAACAACTTTGCATTGTCCTTGTTTCTGAACAGACGTTTTAATCGTGGTATTATAGGAGCATAGCACATAACCTTGGCAGAAATTTTCTTCCTATGACGTTCTTCACCCTCAACATCGCCAGGATCATCTCGTCTGATCTTATACCGTGATGCCTTGCATACTGGACATGCATCCAAATTCTCGTATTCCTCCCCACGGTAGAGGATGCGGTCATTAGGACATGTGTGTATCTTCTGGATTTCTAATCCCAAAGGGTAGACAACATGTTTTGCTTCATACGTAGTGGTGGGCAATTTGCTGCCTTTCGGAAGAATCTTTTTTATGATCTTCAATAACTGCCCAAATGCCTTGTTAGATGTACCGTTCTTTGCCTTCCATTGCAGCAATTCCAGTGTGGTACCCAGTTTTTTTTGCCCCTCTTCAGCGGTGGGATATAGCGATTTCCTGTGGTCCTCTAGCATGCGCTCGAACTTGGCTTTCTCTTTATTACATTCACATTCTCTTTGTGCATCACGGATGGCATCACCAAGAGCATCATCGCCTCGATCATCTTCTGCCGCTACCTCTTCTTCATTATCTCTCCCCATTGCAACATCATTGAAGCCACCATACTGAGCAATAATATTAGCATGGTCCAATTCTTCTTCTTCTTCTTCTTCTTCTTCTTCACCTTCATCCATTATAATCCCGCTTTCTCCACGCTTGGTCCAACAAATATAGTTTGGTACGAAACTAGACTTTAATAAGTGCGAATGAAGAGTTCTTGAGTTAGAATATTCCGTCAAATTCTTGCACACGGCACATGGACAGCACATGAAACCGTCCCTCTTATTTGTCTCGGCCACACTTAAGAAATAGTGCACGCCATTAATGAACTCTTCGAAGCGCCGATCGGCATTATACATCCAATTACATGTTACCATCTACATTAAATATAACATATATATTATGAAAACCATGCACACATATAGTTTCTCATCTTATTGCACAACATGTCTAACACACATAGTTGATTAATTTAAGTAAGCTTGGCTACAACAAATACAATCGCAACTAGCACTAAAAAAACCAAAACTAAAATGCACTTAAGCAACATAATTAGTTCGCGTCCGATCCCAACTATAATAGATAGATCATTCGCTTGATCAACATCATTGAACTCCTTTCGCCGGCTCACTGCCTCATCACCTTCAGCCTCAACCACCTGTGCAAAAGATTTCTTGATGTGTTCAATGTATTCTTCCTCTCAGTACCAACCTGTACATCCGCCGGTACCGTCCCACTGAAATTAAAAGAGAGAATCAAAAGTTTAATTAATATCATTTAAAAAAATAAGCACATATATAAGCAAATGTCTGGAAATAACTCACATTACCATCCGAACACTTGTAGAATATACGACCCTTGTTTACTCCCTCTTTGGACACTTTGTACTCCATCACAATCTTCTGCCCACACTTGCCACAAGTAATGAGAGGGAGTTCTGGCCGGTATCGCTTTTGAACCCATTGAGAGACCGAAGACCCGGTCACGGTTGTCATCTACTATCCATACTCAATTTTTAAACAATTATAAATTCCACATTTACTAGTAAACATGTATGATTAAAGAAGAACCTAATAATATCCTTTATTTGTCTAGTTACTTCAACAAATCTTCTATATTATACAATGGACATTATGTAGTAATAAAAATAAATCAAGTGATATTAATAAACCAATTAATTTGAATTATCCTACTTTCTAAGATCACAAAAAGATACTATAATTCATTCTTGCAAACTACATTAATACTAGGTCAAGCATGAAATATGATATATATGGATACTAATTCATGTGAATGATTCAAAATAACAAAGTGGATTTGAGCTAAAAATGATGGGAACATCACAAGCCAAAACCAACATGAAAAAGACAAGAAAGGCTGAAGTTAGTCACCTCCAAGCACGAAGAGACGATGACAGAGTCGAAGAAGATCAACGATGGGCGTCGGAGATGAAGAACAAATGAAGAACAAGCAAGAAGAAGCTCCAAGAACAACAATGGTGCTCTCGGTTTCAAATGGGCAGAGGGGAGGAGGGAGCCGGCCTATAAACCGGACCTTTAGCACCGGTTCAGGGCAAAAACCGGTGCTAAAGGGTCACCCTTTAGCACCGGTTTGTGTTACAAACCGGTGCTAAAGGCTTTGCCTCGACCTGTGGCACTGGCTGGTGCTATAGGGGACCCTTTAGCACCGGTTGGTAACACGAACCGGTGCTAAAGGGTCCCTGCCCTGACAGCACCTGTCAGTAGCCGTTGGGCAAGACCCTTTAGCACCGGTGTTAAAGGGGCCTTTAACTCCGGGCCGCAAAATGCCGAGGTTTTTGGCGATTTTGGGCATCGACCAATGCCTCATTCTGTAGTAGTGTCCGGGTGAAGCAGCCTTACAAAATATCTTTTATACTCGTCTTTTTGTTACATATAATATAATATCCTACGTATGTGTTGCTATTTATGAGTTTTAGAAATTTTAAAATCGGTTTGCTATTTTCTATAGTTTAAATGAATATCTATGTGCTTATCATAAGTAATTCCAAAATTGAACTTTGCATACTGATAATATAGCTTTAAAAAAATCACAAAAAGTATATTTAGACTCATGTGTTTCACTCTAGCCCGCATCCTATTTGCTAAAGATAATTCATACTTCCATATCCAAATTACCAACATGAACTGACAAAACCCATCTCAAATTTGGTGCTCTACTCATCCAATCGACAAACCAACACTTGAAAGATAAAAATACTCTAAGTGAGAAATGAGCTCACCAAGTGTTGTGCCACTCCAACCATATTTGAGACTCCAATCATAGGCTTGAAGAAGACCAATTTAGATCCACCAAATCTAGACAAATTTGTTTCTCCTTCTCTCTTCTTACATTGTGGTGTTCTTATTCTGCTCTCACTTCCCTCTCTCATAGCACAAGCAGCTAAGGCAAGGACACTAGGGTTTTTGCAATTGAGTTCAATCGTTGATTTAGCCTCCAAATCAACGGTTTACAATCAGTGAGTTTGTGGGCTATTTTGCTAGGCTTAAATGCATCCTACATGTGGAGGGATAGCCCAACAGGTTGTATAAACACTTCAATAACATTTAAACTTGTCACCGGTGCAATGTGTGAGCTTCATATCTAAAAGCAAAACATGTTTTTTTTGAAAGATCCGGACATTGTCCGGCTTTGATTAATAATAAGGAGAAGGAGCAAAACATCCGTTTACATGCGCGAGCAGCGCGCCCCCACCGTGGCCTAGGCCGCGCGGGAGTAGGAAACAGCTAACTAGCTAATTACTCACTAATTAAGTGGGCAACAAAGAGAGACTGCAGAACAGTACAACCAGCCAAGCTCCATTGATGCGCCAAATCCTTTATTTCAATTAGCAGTGTCTGTGCTGTTCTCCATTCTTGCCTGAAGACGACCGCTTCCGTCTATTCCAGATGCTCCACAGGGTAAAGCAAAACATGTTTGCTCAGTGTGTCAGTTGTTTTTATTATATCAATGTTTAACATTCAGTATATCATACTTAACTTGTGAATTTTTAAAATGTTTGTGAGAATTCAGATTGTATCTTTTGCTCTTTCTTTTGGTATACATGATTGTCTTTTGACCACTTAATTTATGAAGCAAAGAACGTTGTCCTTGCGTGTGTTAGGTCTGTAATAACCTTGGATGATTATGGAGTAGTCGAGCATGGGACTTGTCATGTAACTTCTGTACATGAGCAGGGAATGATTTGTGCTTTCCTTAGGTGTTTTATTATAAAGGAAGGGTATTATCCTTTTGTCTAGGTTTATTAATGTTTGAAAGCCATGTTCATGTTTCAAGTGGTGGAGAACTGCTTATTAATAGTCAAGCTCAACTGCCTCTGCGTCTCTGGAGACCGACATCCACATTTCCGTTTTCATCATCATACGTCTTCCAGCTTCCCTCTATCTCTCTCCTTTGATGCTCTCTTCCTCTTGCTTCCTGATCTGGCATATATCCAACTACTAGGTTCCCTTCTGAAGCAGGTGCTCGATGGAAAAAGAGGAGTTCCTGCAGTGGTGGTAAGCTCCTACAAGTTGCCAAAAATCAAAGCTATTGTTGAGTAAGTTTTTCGATACGATGTACACAATATCATGAACTCAACTGAGATTTGGATACCAAAATGTCTAATACCCCCTCCGTCCCAAAATAAGTGATGTATTAGGATTGTCCTAAGTCAAATTATTTCAAGTTTGAACAAATATTGAGTTATTTTGTATAGATTTGGTTAAACTTGAAATAGTTTGACTTAGGACAAACCTAAAGCATCGCTTATTTTGGGATGGAGGGAGTGTACACTTCTCTTCGGATGCCTTTTATATGGCCTTCCATGTGCATACATCTATATGCATATTTTAGATTACTATGACTGAAATGTTTTATAATCAAGGTCCTTACTATCTTGGATAAAAAATTATTTGTGAGTAATTACCATTTATATGTAGTAGCCAAACAAGCCATAGAGATGCAAATTATTTTAGAACATGTAGTTTTGTGTTTCTATTGTATATATGTGTCAGCAGTCGAGCAATATATTTAATTTCTCACTATTTGGAGTTGCTTTTCAGGTTACCTTTTTGGTCTCTGCTAGCATCCTATGCAATTAAAGCATTATCGATTTTGGCAAGAAATGATTCCAAGCGAACCACCTTATCCAATAACAGATGTTCAGAGACATGATTTTTCAGGAATTGATTAATGATCGACTATCGATTCCAACATGCAACAGTATAAACACTCCTGTATTGAATTGTTGGAGACAAATGTATCAATAATCCTGTATTGAATTGTATGGTTTTATTGGAATAGGCGCCTTCATCTGGGATTTTTTTGTCAAAACAAATTATATTATGTCTATACTGGGTTGATAACACATAGTTATGTTGTAGTGTCACTGTATGTCTTATAATGATGCTTTATTCTATTTTGTGTTTGGAATGTTCAGGATCTGGCTCTTGTTGAACTAGATTACCTGGGTTGTCAATGTGTGCTTAGATAAGATTTGGGAGGTTATGATTAAGAAGAACAGTGGATCAGGTGTTTTCTCTTGTACACTTGAAATACTTTTTTATTTAGTAGTACTTAGTTTAGCCTCTGCTTATGTGTTGTTAGAAATCTTGTAGCATAAGTTGTCCCTAAAGTTTTCAAAGAATTTGATTGCTAAAATGGATGAAACATTTGTAGGATGTATATAGGACCATGATGATAAAGTTTTTCATTTTTTTCCTAATTCATAGCCAAAATGTGTCTCTAATTAGACCATCACATTCTGGCTATATGGGTCTCTAACGAATCAATGTCACGTTTTGGTTTAAGAGTGTCTATTCGCACTACTAAAAAAATTTAGGAGGCGTTTTGAAAGCCCCCTCGATGACAGTTGGGCCATCATTGTAATTATCCGCCTCAATTAATCAAATATTAATTGAGGTGGTTGTCCTAACGTAACCGCATCGATTAATACATTAACTGAGGCAGGCATTGTAAAACAATCGCCTCGGTTAATCGATATTAACCAAGGCGGTTACGTTACAATTCCCACCTTAGTTAATAGTTTAAAAAAAAGTAATTCATAATTTTTTATAGAATTTGGATAAAGACAAACATAATATCAAAATTGTAGCTCTTGACGGGATCTACAACTTTGTAGTTGAAAAGTTTTTGAATTGAAACTGTCTAGGGTCTAAAAAATATTGTTTTAAGTATGCAGAGTTCGAAATTTGAAATTTAAAATTATCAAACAATCTCAGGAATTGTAATACCCGATTTGAAGGACAAAACCAGATATGCACCATATGTGAGTCTTAGAAGCCAAATCTCACATATAGCTACAAATAAGGGGTAATATCAAAAGACAATGCATAAACTTATAACGTACTTAGTATAAAAGAGATAACCTTTAATAGCAAACAGCGGATAGACAACTCTAAACTCCGGGTATTAACTTCTCTCTACAGGATCCAACTGACTGGTTGATCACAAGCCTAAACTTCTCCTGAGGTTTGGGGGAAATAGCAAGAGTGAGTCCATGTCGAACTCCACAAGTATAGCAACTAGATTGTATAGCTCCCACAATCTCATGATCAATGTGACATAAATAATGTAGAGCATTAAATAATAAATAATGAACATATATAACACACAAGAATCATCATCGTCGATGCAAGAATCCCCAAGGCCGCTCTTGACCGTGAGCACGGCTAGTATACCAGTTTTTAACACTCTGCAGAGGTTGCACATCTTTACCCATGAGTCATGATTTACCCTTTCGCCCGAGGCCCGTCGACCTCTTAACCCACTACCAAGGAAGGTCGGAAGGGATCACTATGAAGCCTTTCAAAAGTTTGTCTAACATGTTAGGGCCGCAAGGTTTCCTTCGCGAGCAGATATAGATACCCCCCTTCCGAATGGCACAATGACGCGCAGCCTATACACATAGGGACAGGGGCTCGCACTATACCCGTGTCGGTTCAGCCCCTCTAGCGCCCTTTCGGGTAACCTCTAACAAGCTAGAAAAGGTCTTCATACTGAGCTAAAGCCAGAGCCATTATAGCCCTCATGGTTGCACGGTTGTCCCGGTTATCACTTACAGATAAATCATCAAGTGGCTAAAAACTCATTTTTATCATTTATTACTTAACATTAATCTAGTCACACGATCATGGTCACAGAAATAAAATCCAAATGCTATACTTGCCTTGATCAAAGCTCTCCAAGCCTGCTGCTGGTCTTATTAGTTGTCCAAGGCTCTGATCTTGATCACTGAAGCACTCTTGATTACCACGAATTGTTCACTGTCTAAACTCGATCATCGATCATCAACACACAAACAATCAGAGACAACATACACGAAGCAAACAAAGCTACAATTAGAACAGACACCAAACAATAGCAAAATAGTAAGAAACGTTTATAAAATGGTTCTACGCGTCACTACGATCACAAAAACGTGAGAAGCATTCTAATTGGAGCTACGACGAAAGAGAAATGACTATTGTAAAATTTACATTCGAGAAAAAGAAAACTACATGCTTCGTATAAAACATCTATAAGATACTTTAGAGTAATACCTAGATTGAATTAAATAAAATTATATTTGAATTAGAAAATCAAGTTAAAACTAATAATATTTTATTTATAAATGTGGTCGTATAAATCAAGCAAATTAATCTCTAATTTTATAAAAAGAAGTAACGCGTGGAAATCTATTGGAATTGTGTATGATCATGTTCAAGCTAAGTAATTAAGATTGAGAAACATGATTATGTTAGTAACTAATTATATTAATGATTACCAAAGTTCGACACCTATATGGCTTTTAGTTATAAAACTATAGTTGTATGCATATTAGTCAAATTAATATTTGATTATAAGTATTTGGCATGGGAACCTTTGCTTCTAGATAGAAGATTACATTACTAAGCTTACAAACTTATCATCCTTGGCACTTGTTGCATCTGTTGTAGGAGGAAAATAAAAGACGAAAAGCAAAGCAGGCGGCTAGCAAGAAACAGCAGGTCAGCTGCAGCCATGGCCATCTATCACACAAACACGGTCAGCGGTTCTATCCACGGCAGAAGACAATGTAGGCAGGGAGTAGTAGGCAGCCTATGACGTATTGGAGAGAGCTGGCTGGAGGTTGGGCCGTCTAACGACAAGATCAGATCAGGGCAGTGATAACGCTGAGCTAGAACTAAGAAACGGAATCACGAAGACAGAATGTTCCTCACCAGGCAGGGATAGAAGGGGTGGATCGCTGGTGACGGCCAGATGGAAAAAAAAACAACGACGTCGGGTCTTCACGTGGAGAAAAGTATATATGAGGACTTCTCCACGGTAGTTTTATAGTATGCTTAACTCAAGGAATTGGTTCAGATATATAGGGAGAAAAACTCTTCACATCTAGATCAACTAGCAATATGGTACTAATTAATGATACATCTTCCACCTTTTTACTAATAGGCCTAAATAAAATTAAAGCCCATTAGTAAATAAAGACAAAGGCCTTTGATAGTTGGTGGAAAATAAGAGATTTATTGTTTTCGAAATTAATTATTTTCATGGATAAAATAATTCTACAAAAATCTAGAATTAGTAGTTAAGCCACGAAAAATACTCCGAAAGCTCCGAAAATTCGAGAAAAATTCTCAGAGATATTATAGAACATGGGGAACCCGAATAAAGTTTTTGGAGCTCATGATAAGATTATTTAGAGCATCTAAAAATTAGATCTTGCTCAGAGAAAAGTGAGAACACAAGATGGAAAAATTTCCGAAAATTTTGTAGAGAGTGCTTGATGGACGAGGAACTAAAAGAAGTGCTTTGAGTGACAAAGAAAATATTTTAGGAAGGTCCTAATAAAAATTTGAGCTTAGAAACAAGGAATTTGGTTGTAAATAAAAGATAAATACGTGCCGAATAAGGAAGATCGATCTACTAAACGTATTTTAAATATTTTTCTTACTATCAACACATAAAGGAGCAACAAGCATCACATCAAAACATATGCACCAGAGTGTATGCATAATAATATTGCTAAGCCTTATGATAAATTTTAATTTAATAAAAAATATTAATTTTCCTATATTTTCATGAGCACAAAAATACAAAATTAAATAATTTTATCTATATTTCAAAAGGAGTAAATTTTAGGGTGTTACAATTCTACCCCCTTAAAATGAATCTCGTCCTCCAGATTCGGAAGAGACACGGATTCCAAAAGAGAAAAAAAAGAAAAGATACTGATAACTATTTCAACTTCACCACTTGCACTCCAAAGGCAAACACTCATGTCTCGGGATCACAACTTGTGAACAATACTTCCATAAAATGTCTATTATTCGTAATTGTTCAAGGTCCATCTTGACTACCAACCTTTTGTCTTACACAACTCAAGGACATGATAACTTAGCATGGATATGCCTACTCGGGTAGGAGTGGACCACCCTGATACTCGATTCTTTTCCCTCATGGTGCGGTTAAGAAAATTTTCCACTGGGTAGCATAGATCACTCCTTTGTGTGCACATAACCATAAGATATCTCAGACGACAGTTATCACTTCATGATAGTTCAGAATGCATCTTCCAGTGATATTAAGATACTACCCCCTTAAGACGAGGTTGGTTGGGGGACATTAGGGATTAATTCTCCTATCCTTTTTAGATGCTACACATCATAGTCTTTTAAATTTCTTGTACCAAGTCTCTTAATCAAGGTTACTTTCATCACTAAGTTCCAATTATTGGTACCTTTATCACGGTCAAGCTGTTTCACTCTCCTATTGTATATATGACTTTGTAGACTTTGGTGTCATCTGATCCTCATACACAACTCTTAATCCATGAGTACATAAACCTCCATTGGTATTAGCACACTCCAAATGGAATGATATCTTGACACAAACGAACATACCAAGCACTTGATGTCCTTGTAGATGTTCCAGTCATTAACCACTTCTTCTCTTGTAACTTCTTTATTTAAGCTACCCCCCTTAAAAGGGTCAACTAGGGGACACAAGAAAGGTAGCTCGCATGTTTCCCAGCCAATTTAACTAACGTTGAGAACTTCTGACATCCCGAGGCACTTATGTGTAAGAGAAGGACAAATATCCTGAAACTTTCTCATGATATGAAAAACACCAGCGTAGTAAAATAGACATAACTCTTATTCTGTGAATCCAATAGAGTTGTTGCTTATACCGTTAGAAAACTTATGAAATTCCCTACAACTTTCATGTAGAAGACCTCCTTAGATTCTGTCTTTAAACTTAGGTAAAATAGCCAAACATAGTATCCATCCTGATAATGTCTCAGCAAAGGTGCAGTAACTTCCAGAAGTTATATCTCGAGCTACTTAACTCATCTGGAGATGATCCATACATTTTTGAAAAGCTTATGAAATCATCTACAACTTTCGTATACCACGTTTTTCCAGATTCTGTCTTTAACTTGGCCGAAAATAGGAAATGCCAGATCTGTCCAGATTTTGAAACAGAACAGAAACATCCAAGTATAAATGTCATATCTCAGGTTCTACTAATCCAAATGAGTTCCAGCTTATACTGTTGGAAAGCTTGGAAAAATTTCTACAACTTTTCTATAGAAGACTTTTCCAAATTCTATAGCTATATTTGTCTCAAATAGTAAGCAACCAAAACAGATCTAGATTCTTGGCAGCACAGTTGTATCATCTTGTGATTTTTGTAACTTCGAAACCATAATAGCTATGAGGGTGATTCTTGCGGTCAGAGAAAGATCTTGAAGTCTAGTTGTTCCCAGAAAAATTTGATAAACTTTGCATGATCAGACCTTTAGATACACCAGCATTATTACAAACTGCTCCAAAAATCAGCAAGGGATAGAAACAAGAGATAGCCAAACCCAACTACTTATTTCATTAATCCTTATGCCTTAGGTCTATAAACTAATGAAATTGTGAAGTAATTCCACAAGATCATTGCAATCATTACAAAGATCCAAATCAAACATAAGCATAATAACAAACCAACTAAGCACACTTCACTCAACTTGCGATATTATCGTTCTCTTCATTAAGGGCAAAGATCCTAAAACTTATGTTTCAAAGACGCAAGAAGGGGGTAAGAAAAGATTCTAATAGCATACCGAATCAAGAAGTGAAGGTGAGAACATGTACTTTTAAAATAAGCAACAAGGTGGAGACAAATAGCAAGGATAGGGATATAGTATGGATGAAAATACCAAGGTTTATAGAGCAAGGATTTTATGACAATTCCAAAACCTTAAGACGACAAATCTCTAACTAGGCTTGCGTCCTACAGTCAGCATTGCTCTGATACCACTTTGTAATACCCAATTTTAAGGACAAAACCAGATATGCACCATATGTGAGTCTTACAAGCCAAATCTCACATATAGCTACAAATAAGGGGTAATATCAAAAGACAATGCATAAATTTATAACGTACTTAGTATAAAAGAGATAACCTTTAATAGCAAACAGCGGATAGACAACTCCAAACTCCGGGTATTAACTTCTCTCTACAGGATCCAACTGACTGGTTGATCACAAGCCTAAACTTCTCCTGAGGTTTGGGGGAAATAGCAAGAGTGAGTCCATGTCGAACTCCACAAGTATAGCAACTAGATTGTATAGCTCCCACAATCTCATGATCAATGTGACATAAATAATGTAGAGCATTAAATAATAAATAATGAACATATATAACACACAAGAATCATCATCGTCGATGCAAGAATCCCCAAGGCCGCTCTTGACCGTGAGCACGGCTAGTATACCAGTTTTTAACACTCTGCAGAGGTTGCACATCTTTACCCATGAGTCATGATTTACCCTTTCGCCCGAGGCCCGTCGACCTCTTAACCCACTACCAAGGAAGGTCGGCAGGGATCACTATGAAGCCTTTCAAAAGTTTGTCTAACATGTTAGGGCCGCAAGGTTTCCTTCGCGAGCAGATATAGATACCCCCTTCCGAATGGCACAATGACGCGCAGCCTATACACATAGGGACAGGGGCTCGCACTATACCCGTGTCGGTTCAGCCCCTCTAGCGCCCTTTCGGGTAACCTCTAACAAGCTAGAAAAGGTCTTCATACTGAGCTAAAGCCAGAGCCATTATAGCCCTCATGGTTGCACGGTTGTCCCGGTTATCACTTACATATAAATCATCAAGTGGCTAAAAACTCATTTTTATCATTTATTACTTAACATTAATCTAGTCACACGATCATGGTCACAGAAATAAAATCCAAATGCTATACTTGCCTTGATCAAAGCTCTCCTGAGCCTGCTGCTGGTATTATTAGTTGTCCAAGGCTCTGATCTTGATCACTGAAGCACTCTTGATTACCACGAATTGTTCACTGTCTAAACTCGATCATCGATCATCAACACACAAACAATCAGAGACAACATACACGAAGCAAACAAAGCTACAATTAGAACAGACACCAAACAATAGCAAAATAGTAAGAAACGTTTATAAAATGGTTCTACGCGTCACTACGATCACAAAAACGTGAGAAGCATTCTAATTGGAGCTACGACGAAAGAGAAATGACTATTGTAAAATTTACATTCGAGAAAAAGAAAACTACATGCTTCGTTGATTTCAATAGTTATATAAAATATCTATAAGATACTTTAGAGTAATACCTAGATTGAATTAAATTAAATTATATTTGAATTAGAAAATCAAGTTAAAACTAATAATATTTTATTTATAAATGTGGTCGTATAAATCAAGCAAATTAATCTCTAATTTTATAAAAAGAAGTAACGCGTGGAAATCTATTGGAATTGTGTATGATCATGTTCAAGCTAAGTAATTAAGATTGAGAAACATGATTATGTTAGTAACTAATTATATTAATGATTACCAAAGTTCGACACCTATATGGCTTTTAGTTATAAAACTATAGTTGTATGCATATTAGTGAAATTAATATTTGATTATAAGTATTTGGCATGGGAACCTTTGCTTCTAGATAGAAGATTACATTACTAAGCTTACAAACTTATCATCCTTGGCACTTGTTGCATCTGTTGTAGGAGGAAAATAAAAGACGAAAAGCAAAGCAGGCGGCTAGCAAGAAACAGCAGGTCTGCTGCAGCCATGGCCATCTATCACACAAACACGGTCAGCGGTTCTATCCACGGCAGAAGACATTGTAGGCAGGGAGGAGTAGGCAGCCTATGACGTATTGGAGAGAGCTGGCTGGAGGTTGGGCCGTCTAACGACAAGATCAGATCAGGGCAGTGATAACGCTGAGCTAGAACTAAGAAACGGAATTACGAAGACAGAATGTTCCTCACCAGGCAGGGATAGAAGGGGTGGATCGCTGGTGACGGCTAGATGGAAAACAAAAAACAACGACGTCGGGTCTTCACGTGGAGAAAAAGTATATATGAGGACTTCTCCACGGTAGTTTTATAGTATGCTTAACTCAAGGAATTGGTTCACATATATAGGGAGAAAAACTCTTCACATCTAGATCAACTAGCAATATGGTACTAATTAATGATACATCTTCCACCTTTTTACTAATAGGCCTAAATAAAATTAAAGCCCATTAGTAAATAAAGACAAAGGCCTTTGATAGTTGGTGGAAAATAAGAGATTTATTATTTTCGAAATTAATTATTTTCATGGATAAAATAATTCTAAAAAAATCTAGAATTAGTAGTTAAGCCACGAAAAATACTCCGAAAGCTCCGAAAATTCGAGAAAAATTCTCAGAGATATTATAGAACATGGGGAACCCGAATAAAGTTTTTGGAGCTCATGATAAGATTATTTAGAGCATCTAAAAATTAGATCTTGCTCAGAGAAAAGTGAGAACAGAAGATGGAAAAATTTCCGAAAATTTTGTAGAGAGTGCTTGATGGACGAGGAACTAAAAGAAGTGCTTTGAGTGACAAAGAAAATATTTTAGGAAGGTCCTAATAAAAATTTGAGCTTAGAAACAAGAAATTTGGTTGTAAATAAAAGATAAATACGTGCCGAATAAGGAAGATCGATCTACTAAACGTATTTTAAATATTTTTCTTACTATCAACACATAAAGGAGCAACAAGCATCACATCAAAACATATGCACCAGAGTGTATGCATAATAATATTGCTAAGCCTTATGATAAATTTTAATTTAATAAAAAATATTAATTTTCCTATATTTTCATGAGCACAAAAATACAAAATTAAATAATTTTATCTATATTTCAAAAGGAGTAAATTTTAGGGTGTTACAGGAATCTTTACAAAAGTTATAGTTCTCAATAGAATCTACAACTTTATAGTTGAAAAGTTTTTAATTTTAACATGTTTAGAGTCTCAAATATGTGTTTGAAAGTTACAGTTTTTGAAATTTTAAAATTTAAATTTCTGAATGGTCTCCAATGTTCACATAGTCAGTACCAAAGTTCTAGTGGCCCAACTGGTCTACATATTTGATATTAATAAGTTTTTGATATAAGTTACCTAGAGCCTCAAATATGTGTTTGAAATTCACATGTTTTAGGGCTCATTTTTTAATTTTTTTCAAACTATCTCTAATGGTGATACATCATATACCAAAATTGTAGTAGTCGATAAGATTTAAAACTTTGTAGCTAAAAGTTTTTTAATTGAGTTCATTTAGAAGCCAAAATATCCGATGTAATATTACAAAATATTGATATAAAAAGATAGAGTATTATATATATTTGCATAAATGATTGTGTGGTGTAGTGGTAGACGGGTGACATTGTTGAGTGAGAGTTTATGGGTTTGACTCTTCAAAGTTGCAAATTTTTAGTTTTCTGGGTTTTTTGAGAACATTAATCGAGGCGGGCATTTTAAGGCATCTGCCTCGATTGATGGCATTAATCGAGGCGAGCACCTTAACGTGTCGTCTCATTAAGGCCCGATTAACCATGACTTCATTGGAGGCCGCCTAGGTTAATGCTTTTTGTCCGCCTCTGTTTTGTTTTTTTAGTAGTGAAGGGTCATCTATGACATGTTTTGACTAAATGCATCCCTAATTCGGTTAATGCTTTTTTCCCACCTTGAAGTTTTTGTGTAGTAGTGAAGGGTCATCTATGACATGTTTTGACTAAATGCATCTCTAATGAGGGTCATCAGTGACACATTTTGGTTAAACGTGTCTTTGATGAAGGATAACTAGTGATGTGTTTTACATGTCAATGATGTGTTCACATCAGAGACCTAATATAAGTGTTGTGTTTTCCCAGGTCTCTAATGACTGTTTATCTAGGTATCTAATATGTGATTCTAGCATAGTGTAATTTGATCTTTGTATAACATTATCAAAGTTATTTGTAAAGTTTGACCGACATAAAAACCAACTACTCCAAATTTCGTGGTCCTTGCTATATTTTGAGCCTAATGACTGGTTGACAATAGACATTAATAGCATGTGCACAAAATTTTGAGGCCGTAGACAATTAATTTAACTTGAACACCATATAATATATTATAGTATTGAACAACTCGATACCGTACATTTTAGAGTGTACATAATATATAAGCATGATATACCCTAGGGCAAAGTTTTCTAATGCAGTGATATGTTGCACTATCTATTGATAACATTGAAAAAATTTGATATATACGAGTCAATGCTCATCAAAATCAACACTGTGGATGAACTCTCCCCCATTAATTTGTGGTGATTCGAAGGGAAGCTCCTCATCCCGATCATCTATCTCACCGGTGATGTCCTCAAGTGACATGCCTTTAGATTCCGGTAATGCTAGGGTGAACATGACTCCAACTAGGTTACAACCAGCTAGCATGAGTAGTGAGTTCTGAATGCTTATTGGACACCGGAGGAACCAAAGCACGCCAAAAATTGCACCAATCTTCCCTCCAGCGCCAGATATGCCATGACATGTTGACCGTAACCGCGTCGGGAATATCTCCGTGGGAAGGATGAACGTGGTAGAGTTTGGTCCAAAGTTGGCGAAGAAGAAAACCAATGCGTACAAGAAGGCGAAGCCAATTTTCGTGCTTTTATTGTTCTTCCAAAAATTGTAAGGCCCAGCCAGGCAAAGCATCAATATAGTCATCATAGTGAATCCCACAATCTGTATCCTGGTGCGTCCGAGTTTGTCAATGAAGATGACTGTGAACAAGTACCCAGGGAGAGTGCCAGCGAGTACGATAATCGCCTGAGTACGTGCAATAGCGTATGTATGCTCAAGTGGCCCCTCGACATCTTCAAACCAACCGATGTCACTGAAGAATTCTTTCATGAACAGGTTGAGAGAGTAGAAGACGATGTCGAGAAGTAACCAGCACATGGTGGTGCTGAGCAGCTCACGGCCATAACGTTGGACGAATTCCATAGAGAAGAGTCCAAATTCATCTTGTATGGCAAGGGCGTCCATCTCTTCTTTTCCTAATGGGATGTCGATCTCGAGAACAGAGGTCATGTCTGATGCAGCCTGCTTTAGGTTCTTCGCAATCAACGCGGTGTAGCGCGCTGTCTCGGGCATCTTCATGCGCCAGTAGTATGTGAGGAGGGCTGGAACGGCGCCCAGCATGAGAACGATGCGCCACACGTAGTCTGCCTGCCCATATGGATCTGTTTCATAGGCCCTGGTGCTTTTGAACCTAGCAGAAATGGCCAGCACCATAGTTCCAGCAGCAAGATTCCCTAGGCCCTGATGCGCAAAATTAAGTAAAGGCAGGAAAAACATATATATATATATATATATATATATATATATTGTAATTAAATTAATTATCCAATGGAATGTAATCACTAGCATGTGTGTGAATTCTGATCACCTGCATGGCGAAGACAGCAGCAATGAAGGCACCACGAGTCCTGCGGTTTGCGTACTCCGACATGATGGTGGCAGAGAGCGGGTAGTCGCCACCGACGCCGACGCCTAGCCAGAAACGGAAGAAGCAGAGCGTAGCTATCACGTCCTTGGACTTGCGGCTGAAGGAGAGGCCGGATGCGAGTGAGCAAATCACCATGAGCTTCAGCGTGACGCCGTAGATTCGTTTGCGTCCCATCCTGTCACCGAGCCAACCAAAGAAGATCTGCCCCAGCACGGTGCCCACAAGAGCAATGCCGTTCACGGCAACGGCAGCGTCTTCGGGGAGACTTCCCTTGCCCTTGCCGTCAGGGTAGTAGATGCGTCCGAGGAGGTCAGTGATGAGGGAGATGGAGAAGAGGTCGTAGGCGTCGGTGAAGAAGCCCATCCCGGCGATCACGATGGTGATGAAGTGGTACAACTGCGTCCTGGCGACGTCGAGCGCGTTGAGCACGGTGATCTGCTGCTTGCGCGCCCTCCGTGTCGTCGTGGTCTCGCCGCCGCTGCCCGTCGCCGACGACGATGTCACCACGTTGAGCATGCGGTAGAACATGGCGTTGCTGACGCCGCTCAGGTGGTGGTAGATTACGGAGACGTATCCTCATGCGTTGTGTCTCCTCCCAGGACATGTGGAGGCAGACTCGCCGGTGTAGGACATTGTGATGTGCGTTTCCAATGCGCATGGGAACTTCTTAAACTTGCCCTGTATTTGTAGGATAGCCCTATTACAGTTTGCCTCGATAGATACACGATCGATGATCGAACAAAATATTACCAGCATGCTGATGCATCCGGCAATGACAATGATCGGCAAGCTGACGTACGTGTAGATCAATTAAAGATAAACGATAATGCAGCTATTATTGGTACGCTTCTTCTCCTTGTATGTATGTTGGTTGCGCTATACACACATACTCCAGCTCAAATATCCGACAGAGCCAGCTGCGTAAGATCCAAATAAATTGGTTTCTCCGATTTGGAACAAGATACACCTGTTTGGATTTATATCTAAATTGGTATGAGTTGCTAAAATCCATGTAAGTTTCTCCGAAAAAAACAAAGCTACAACTTGCCGGATGCGTAGATTAAATTGGATGACCCTGCTATGACCAACGCTGGCAGGATCATGTGTTAATGTCATGTTTAATAATCCCTCTAGTCACAATTATACGTTGTTCAAGATCTTGACACTGTCTGAAAAAAATTGACTACTAAATTTTGTAATAAATTCTGAACACATATAACCAGTGACAAACTATTTTTTTAATATAAATCTACCTATCATTTTCAAATATTAAAACTCAATCCACAAAATAATTTCTTGAAATCTTAGACTTAAATTCATAACCATTTTGAGAAAAGTAATAATGTTGACTAAATAACTCATGATCCTTTTGGCACAACTAATGGCAAAATAAGCTGTAACTTAACTTCTCCAAGGCCTACAATGGCCCATTAGTAATACTCCATCCATCCCATAATAATAAAAAAAAGTCAAAGTTTTGTATGACACCATTTTTTTTTTGACGCAATGTATGACACCAAATTTAGTGCCTATCTATTATTGTTTGTTGGTTGCGCTATACAGACAACTCTAATATTCCACAGAGCCTCGTGCGTTACATCCAAATAAATTGGTTTCTCCGATTCAATGAACTGGATGGAAACAAGGTATACCCGTTGCATGCATATCAAAACCTGTATGACTTGCTAAAATTCATGTGAGACTCTCCGAAAGAACAAAGCTATAACTTGCTGAATGCGTAAATTAAATTGGATGGCCCTTCTAATTAAGACCAACACTTTTTCTCGCAAAAAAAAAATAATAAAAATAAATGCTGCCAGGATCATGCTGTTCAGGATCTTGGCACGGTATCAAAAACCAAAAAAAGTAGGCACACTAAATTATATTTGTATAAATCTGCTTTGTCATTTTCCTAAATCAAAACACAACCCAGAAAGTAATTTGTAATCCAAAAATTCAAGTGGGAGACATTCAATAAATCCATAACCTTTTGGAGAAAAACAGTGTTACCATAATATTTGATGGATCCTTTTGGCACATCACTGATGACATTTAAGTAACTTCTCCAACACATGACCAATTACTTGCATGCCGATAGAGTTGAGGACTACAACAACCCATCACTAAAACTTCCTCTGACCCAATATAACTTGTGGCTAGTTTTATTAAAAAGAGTGATGAGGACATGACCTCCATGCATACGACCATGCTTGGAGAATTACATGGAAGCCAAGAAGATTAGCAAGAGTGTCCAAATCAAGAAGTAGGCCCGAAGCTTATCTGGTTCGAGTCATCAAGGTGGAGGCCCAAATAAAGTTTTGAGTCCACCTCGGAATCCATGAGCAGGCCCAAGTAAAATCAATGTCCAAGGTGCATATAGACTCTGTTTTCGACGATTCAGATATGCTTGAAAAGCTAATTTGATAAACTAATCAATAGCTTTAGTTTTGCATCAAAACTCATCCGGAGTCAACAAAAATCGTTCAAATAAGTCAACATCTAGAATAGTGTTGCGACACCATCCTTTGGTCTGTTGGGCCGTATCGTCTTACAGCCCATTAGGGGGCCTGTGTAGTGGGGGTGGCATCCAGAGCTTTATAATTAGCAGCCGCCGCTCTCGTTAGGGTTTGGGTTTTATTGCATTCTTGTTTTCCTCGTGGAACATATATGATTTTGCTATAACTATACTGCCAAGGTCGCTTGCTTTGAACTATGGCCCTGTTCTTGATCTTGTTCGCCTACGGTGATTACTCATTTTGAAACTCACTCTCATTATCATAAGCCCTATATTTATTTACAATTTAAGACTGCGTTCATGCCGTTCTTGCTTGCATTCTCGATTTGATTGCAGGAAAGTCTTCTCAGCGAGGTAAATCACGTTCGCGTGGTTGATAACCAACGATGCAGTGGTGCAACGGTTACGGGGTCCGAATCAGTCTTGGTTCGAAGCCTAGATCGTGAACATCGAGTCTCCACCAATCGACGCTATCATACCTATCGAAAGATCGGGGCTTGTCTACATCATGACTTCTCCTAGCTCCTCCTACAAACCTATACAAATTATTACAAAATTACCAAAGCCATTTTTGCCAAATATTTTAGAAAACAGCTTCAACTTCACCAGAGAAACTGCTCTACATGAGGAGCGAGTTTGCTTGCTCTCCTTTGTACTCATCTTGTTAAATGTTTGTTTAGATGTTGTCTTATCTTCATACGCATACATACATGCACTGAAATCTTGGAGAATACTTGGTTTTTTCTTGCTACCATCGCTATATGTTTGGTAGAAGTATCTGGTTTTTTCTTGCTGCCTCCAGCTAAATGTTTGGTAGAAGTGCTTGCTTCTTCATTTTTAGGTTTAGCTAATTGTTGTAAAAGGTGCAAAAAATATGCCATGTTTCTGAAAATACCACCTTAACTGCTTTTTGCGTTGCACAACCTTGGTCAATATAAATTGTTTTAGGTTTGGTTTCCATTAAGTGCTTTCAGGAAGGTCTAAAAAATCACTTGGAGGACTCAAATATCTCACCATTCATGAGAGCAGCACAAAAAAACCACTATTCCTTAAACTTATTGAAAGCAACAAATTAAATACACTAAAATCCATTTTATCTTCCACTCTATGACCATCCTTTTCATAGACATATCTGCAAGATATAACCTTCCTATCATATCATACTTCATTTCGTTTGTGGTCCAACGTCAAAGCCCTTTTGACCTCCACAGATTTGAAGAGCTAAAATAATGGAGCCTTGTGCGAAGCAATTAATCTGATCTCATGTAGAAAAATAAATAATCATGGTGCTAAACACCTACTTTCTTCCATGTCAAATATGCAGATTTTATTTTCTTGCAGACAAAAGGCTTCCTTCAATCAGTTTCAACACACCTGATGAGGGCAAACGCAACCAAATCTAAACACGAGCAAATCTAAGTACAGAGGATGATCTAGCAGTGTAGAATGCTCCACTAGTTTCCCATATTAATGAAAACTGATCACAAGTTTTTAATGCTATTATTGAATCTCTAGATCTTAAGGAGATTACTATGACTGGCCGCCAATACACATGGACTGGCCCAGGGGATAATCCAACTTTTGAAAAGTTGGATAGAGTCCTAGTTACCACAGAAATGGAAATCATGTTTCCTTTAACCACAGTAGAACCAAGGGATGGTAATATTTCAGACCATACCCCCCTGGTTTTTAATACAGGTGCTTCGACCCACCAGGCCCACAATAGTCCTTTCAAATTTGAGAGAGGATGGTTGATAAGAGATGGATTTTATGATATGGTTGCAAATATTTGGCAATCTCCATGCTCTGGGTCAACTCCCCTTGAACGGTGGCAGTTTAAAATTCGTAGACTCCGCCAATATCTAAGGGGATGGGCAAAACACACAGCAGGGTCATATCACAAAGAAAAAAAAGACTTTGTTAGCTCTTTTAGAGAAAATTGATAAGAAAGCTGAGATCTCTCCTTTATCTGATCAAGAGATCAATCTGAAGCATTATCTAAAAGAGCGTTTGGTTAACCTTCTGAGAGAGGAGGAACTGAAATGGTACCAGAGAGCCAAAGTTAAAACCCTATTGGAAGGGGATGCTAACACTCGGTTCTTTCATTTAGTGGCCAACGGGAAACATCGCAAGCAGCATATCTATAAACTTGAGAATGATCAAGGTGCTGTGATAGGAGATTATAATCTCAAAAGACATATTACGACTTACTATAAAGAACTCTTTGGACAGCCGGAGAGTGTAGAGATTTCTCTTAGTGACGACCAAATCCTGGATATTCCGTAGGTATCTCCGGAGGAAAATGACATCCTCATTAGCCCCTTCACTGAATCTGAAGTGAGGGATGCGGTCTTCCAAATGGAGCATAATAAAGCTCCAGGACCAGATGGTTTTCCGGTGGAATTCTATCAGGTGTTTTGGGAAGTGATAAAGGATGATCTCCTTCCCTTATTCACTGAGCTGCATAGGGAGACTCTTGACCTATATAGTCTGAATTTTGTTATTATTACCTTAATCCCAAAAGTTAATAATGCCATAAAAATTCAGCAATACAGGCCAATTTGTGTTTTTAATGTGAGCTTTAAAATATTCACTAAAGTGGGCACAAATAGGCTTAATATGGTAGCTAAAACTGTAGTGAGACCAACACAAACTGCCTTTATGCCAGGCAGGAATATAATGGAGGGGGTCGTCATCTTACACGAAACCATCCATGAGCTGCACACTAAAAAGAGAGACGGTGTCATTTTCAAAATTGATTTTGAAAAGGCATACGACAAAGTGAAGTGGTCTTTTTTTACAACAAACGCTACGTATGAAAGGTTTCTCCCCCAAATGGTGTCGATGGGTAGAAACTATGGTCACAGGTGGGAGTGTGGGAATCAAAGTCAATGATGACATAGAGCCCTACTTCCAAACCAAACGTGGACTCAGACAGGGAGATCCAATGTCACCAATCTTATTCAACATCGTTGCAGATATGCTAGCTCTCCTTATTAACAGAGCAAAAGCCAACGGTCAGATAAGAGGTGTTATACCCCACCTTATAGATGATGGTCTGTCCATATTACAGTATGCAGATGACACCATTATCTTTATTGATCACAACCTCGAACAAGCACAGAATTTGAAACTGTTGTTTTGTGCTTTTGAACAGCTATCAAGGCTGGAGATCAATTTCCACAAGAGCGAAGTCTTCTGCTATGGAGCTGCTAAAGAGATGGAATCCTTTTATACTAGTCTCTTTGGATGCAATACTGGTGAATATCCCTTCCGATATCTTGGGATCCCTATGCATCATAGACAACTCCTTAATTCTAAATGGAGAAAAGTAGAAGATCGTTTCAAACAGAAACTCTCTTGCTGGAAAGCGAAGTACCTGTCTTATGGAGGAAGACTAGTACTGCTTAATTCAGTCCTAAGTAGCCTGCCTATGTTCATGATGTCTTTCTTTGAGATCCCCAAGGGAGTCTTAAAGAACCTAGATCATTATAGATCAAGGTTCTTTTGGCAAGGATCTTCTGATAAACATAAATATCGCCTTGCCAAATGGGACATCCTGTGCTGCCCTAAGGATCAAGGAGGATTAGGTATCCTAAATTTACAATTGCAAAACAAGTGCCTCCTAGCCAAATGGCTGGTCAATCTATTGAATACAGAAGGTATATGGCAAACTATTTTAAGGAATAAATACCTAAACTCCAAAAGCCTATCCCAGGTGACAGCTAAGCCCCATGACTCCCATTTTTGGAGAGGCCTCATGCGTATTAAAGATGAGGTGTTGGCAAAAGGTTCTATTCATATTAAAGATGGAACCACAGCTAGGTTTTGGGATGATACATGGGTAGGGGCTAAGTCTCTGAAAGCTAGTTATCCATCTTTATATAACATAGTGAGAGATCCTCACGCCACAGTCTGAAAAGTTATGAGTACGAACTCTCTGAACATATCTTTTAGGAGGGCCTTGGTGGATAATAAACTTACAGAATCGCTTAGTCTAGTGGCAAAGATATCCCATGTTAAATTGGTGGATGGTTCAGATTATTTCAGATAGAGTTTAACCAGATCAGGGTTATTCTCTATTCGTTCCTTGTATCTCAATCTTATAGATACACATACACCCTTTCGGCATAGGAAGATCTGGAAGATAAAGGTACCTCTAAAAATTAAAATTTTTCATTGGTTCCTACAAAGGGGTGTCGTCCTAACCAAAGACAACCTTGCTAGAAAAAATTGCAAAGGGAGTCAGAAGTGCATTTGCTGTAATGGGAATGAAACTATTCAACATTTATTCCTAGACTGTCCCTTTACCAAAATGATTTGGAGGCTTATCTTCTTTGCTACTAGTTTGACCCAACCTAGATCAATCAGCCACATGTTTGGTACTTGGCTATCTAACCAAAATAAAAAGATTACAGATCTGATTTGGGTGGGGGTGGCTTGCTTTGGGCTATCTGGAGATGCCGCACTGATTATGTTTTTAATAAAATGAAAACTAACTCTATTATGCAGGTAATTTTCAGGGGAGCGTACTGGTTATTCCTTTGGGCTCAGCTGCAGCATGATGAGACAGCCAAGGACGTGCTCTCGAAGATAAGTAAGAAATTAGAAATAATTGCTTTAGAGTTATCCAATAAAGGATGGAAACATTTATATTATTTAAACTAGCGTCCCGGTCCATGTATAGGACTTTGGCTCTCTTTGTTTATCTCATTTAAAACACTGTAATACTGGGCTGTGTACATCCTCGGATGTAGAGACCGGATTTTATATCCTTTATGTAAAAAAAAGCAGTCACAGCAGACGATTGCTGCCTCTCGGCTCCACCCTTCCTGCCAAAACAAGTAGTGGCTGTGCTAAAATACTGAGGGAAGAGACACTGCTACGTTTTATGCCTAAACAGGCCGTGCTGTTGGATTGACGCTGTGACGCAGCATGTGGAGGAGGTGGAGTGCCTAAACTGAGTTGGTCCATTGGATGGCAGTGGACGTACGGTAGACGTCCTATGACTGCCAAGTGAAGTCGAGGAGCCCGACATCAGGCGATCTGATTCCCTCTCTTATTTGTGTTATTTTGAGAGTAGGTTAGGGTGACAAAGGGGACGAGAGGGAGAGGCTCTTCTTCTAAAGCCTTTTGCCATCTTAGCTTTGATTAGTGCCAAGAGTGGCCTGTAATCATACATCCTCATGTAATCCATGATCATTTTGTTATCATCTTGTTATTTTACTTATCTCCTAAGTCAGAAATTTGCCTTCTTTGGGATTTTCGGAGCTATTTTTGGTGATTTTTTTCGTTCTTTGGAGTTGGCTGTGATTTGGAGCAAATTTCTTAATACAAATTAGTGTTAGGATATGTGTGAACATGGTTAGGGTGATCGTCTAGCAAATTACTCACATGAGCACTGCAAATTTGAAATTTCCCCTAATATTCCCATTTTTTGATAGGGTTTCATGATTTTCAGAAAATCGCGATAAAGGTTCAATCTTTACAGAAAGTTATGGTTGTGATTGCTTTCCCATGATGATGTGATTGTGCGCTTCAATCTACTCATCAATCAAATTTGACTTGGCTTATTTTCATAATGTTCAGAGTAGTTCGGCTTGCACTATGGATCCGTTAGCAGCGCAGGGATACTTGGGAAAGGGGAACAAGAAGAACAGGAAGGATTCGGAGGGCAGCATTGTAGTATTAGGATTTGGTTCAAGTTCTTCGATAACAATTTCACGGGGGCTCCGTCCCCATTTATCCGGCACACAGGCGGTGGCCGGCACCAGAAGAATTAGCGGGCTGGGCCGTATTTGCCGTGTTACTCCGTATATGGGTTGGGCTTACTTCCCAACCTTCCTGATCATGGCTCCTGATAATCGTGTGCAGAATGTTGCGTTGCTATTTTAATTTGGCTTCAGCTCAGAGAAGGAGCAGGAGCAGGACTGCAGGAGCGCTCCATTTTCAGTTATCTTGAGCCAGGGTGCAGCTTCTATTGTTAGGCATAGCTTGTTTCTGCTGCTCCATTCATCTTTCTGCAGTTACGGTTTCAACATGAATTTTCAGTTCAGCTGGTTGCCTTCTTGTCCGCTCTCCTTGTTTCTCTGATGGTGTTGCAGCAGGTTTAACGTACCAGCAGCAGATCGGCTCCAGTTTTCAGGGAAACAGCACAGCAAGAAAAGCAAAAGAGTTCAGGGCTTCAGTTCTATTCAGCATGTCAGCATTACCGCATTAGTACTGCAGCATGTGAACAGGTAATAAATAAGTAGGTAAGCAGCAGATCGGCGTTAGTCATTAGTTACTCTCTTGAACATCAGTTTATCCCACTCCTACTATATAACTATCTTTAGAGGAGACCATTTTAAATGTTCAGAGATGGACGACGTTAATCGATCGGCCATTTGCACAGGTGTGCGTGCTCCCGTCTTTGTAAATCGATTAGCATAGGCGGGGAACTTAATAAGATGCCTGCCTCTGTGTTCTCTTTGCCAAGGCGGCACAAAAGGGCTGAGAATAAGAGAGGTGACCGCATCACGCACTTTGCAAACGGAGCCGGCCAGGCCAAAGCAGGGAAACGCGAACCTCAGTTTTGTTTCGTGGGATGCTGGCTCCACTGTGCTTTAAGCACCATATTCAGCCAAAGCTCATGCGTGGCAAACAAAACAAGCCCAGTTGCATCGCCTAGCTAGGGCTGTCCCTAGCTAACGTCCACGCAAACAAACACACACTATATCTATGACGTATAGGGTGCCATGCCTCACGTGGGCCATGACATGACATGTGGCATTGCGTCGTCCAGTCTCTTCATGCCTATCCGTGGTTGTTCGTCAAAGGTCCGGATGTGGATCTTGGGTAGCTCGTGCACTCAAAACATTGGACACAAGCGATTTATCCTGGTTCAGCCTTTTTATGTTAGGAATGGCCAATTGAGGGTTTTTACAATAGAGGAATCAAGCTAGAGATTTGTAGAGGATTACACGGTGCTATGCTACCAGGTCAGTTCGGTTGATCGGTCTATTGATCTTCCTATCATCATCTTATTCTAGAGGATCCCATGCCTCTCTCCTCTTATATACTGAGGAGGGCATGGTGGTACAAATCAGGGGTTTTGTCTAGGGTTTCATGCTTGGTGCTTTTGGTACCTTCATCTTGGCGTCACTGGGCCCTTCTTTGTTATGTAGGTGGTGGGCCGATAATTTCACAACCACTCCCTAACTTCTTTGTTGCAGTCTGACGCTTGACCATTAGGTTTTGTCTGCCGTCATGGAGCCTTCGTTGAGTAAGCCTTCTACAAGCTTCCTTACACACAAGGATCCTCTCCTGCCAGAGGAACTGACGAGCGGGCCCCAAAAAACCCTAACTTCGTGGGCTTGGGCAAGTCCTTTGTCCTGATGCTTAACACCCCAAATATGACCCTGCCAAGGGAGTGGCCGATAATGTGCTTCTATGCCTCTCAAGCTTTGAGCTATCTACTTGTCTTCTCTCAGGGCGTTTTTGGGTCTCGAGCAAAAGTAGGGATGGCCACTATGGCTGAGGCAGGTCGGGGTTCCCCTTCGGTCATGAATCCACGTGTTTTGGTCGAGCCGTCGAGCTCCAAGCGATGGCGGTTGTTGCTATCTTAGGCTTACCCCATGCATGATATCGGAGGCCTCCTCGGGAAGAGCCATTTACGGGTTGCTCAGCCATCCCTTTCTGCCAGACAGTGCGTGCTACCACACCCGATGGGTTTAGCCCCCAAGCCCTGGCTCATTCAGAGAGTCAACAAGGGGGTTAGCCTGACTCTCGCGTCCTTAACTCAGGCTTATCATATCCCTATGTTGGGCGCTCTTGGCACTATCCTTCTTTATGAAAAAGAAATATGAGTAAAGTCCATCACCGGTCCCTAAACTTGTTTGGGTGTGTCATCCCGGTCCTTAAACTCACAAAACGATTGTTTAGGTACCTAAACTTGTTCGGCTGTGTCAACCTAGTCCCTAAACTTAGAAATCTCCCATATAGGTCATCAAACTTGTTCAGTTGTGTCATCCCAGTCCCTAAACTTGTTTTTAAGTCTCATCCAGATCAAAGCAGGGTGAATCTAAAAACTCTATATAGGAAAATAATTAATAACTTTTTCATATGAACTCAAATGAAGATAAACTTTATATCAAATTTGTAGTAAGCAATGCGATCTACAACTTTGTAGTTGAAAAGTTTTTAAATTGAAATCTTTTGGGGTCCCAAAATATTTTTTGAAAGTTTTTAGATCTAGAAATTTAAAATGACTTTAAATATTAAACGACTTTAAATAAAAAACATTTCAACTATAAAGTTGTAGAACGCATTAAGGGCTACAACTTTGATATAAAGTTTGTCTTCATTCGAGTACATATGAAAAAGTTATGAATTATTTTTAATATAGAGTTTTTAGATCACTTTGTTTTGATCCAGATGAGACTTAAAATCAAGTTTAGGGACCCGGATGACACAACTGAACAAATTTGAGGACTTAAACGGGTGATTTTTAAGTTTAGGGACCTAAATGACACAACTAAACAAGTTTAGGGACTGAGATGATACAGACGAACAAGTTCGAGGACCTAAATGGTCGATTTGCAAGTTTAGGGACCGGGATGACACATTAATATAAGTTTAGGGACCGGTGGTGGACTTTACTCAAGAAATATTATTGCAGCTTGCTAGAGTTCAAACAACGAAGCTTGAAGCGGGCTCCTGTTGTGTCGTGCTGCTGTGGTAGGTGTCCTCTTTGGGCCAAGTGACACCTAATTTTATTGAATTTCCAAAATAATCTCGTATGTTGTATTTTTATTAGATTTTCTAGTGACTAGTATGCTAAAAAAAGCATAAGTTGTTGGAATTATTGTTGCGCCAGTAAAAATCGATATAAATTAGTTACCTCAAACACAAATATAAGGAGATATATGTTCATATTATTACTCGTTTCATCCAAAATAAACACACATCTGGTTTCTCGAGGATTTAAACTTTTCTAATTTAACTAAAATATAAAATATAGTATCAACATTTGTATCTCTAAATTTTATTGTTATGAAAATATATGTCATGTTTATTATAATATTTATTATGCAATCTAAGTATTAATATTCTTTGTATATATTTATTTAAATTTTAAAAGGTTTAACTCCTCGTCGGATAAGATACTCCTCCATACCAAAATAAATAGACATCTTGCTTCTCAAGGAGTCAAACTGTTTGACTATTATTATAGAAAATAGTATGAACATTTGTACCGTCAAATAAATTTGTTATGAAAATATACTCAATCTAATAATAATATTATCACTATTATCTCAAGGAGTCAAATAGTATATATTTTTTGTATATTTTTTGTATAAATTTGGTTAAATTTTATAAAATTTCACTATTTGAAAAACAAGACTTATATCTATTTTAGGACATAGGGAGGTAGTATGTGTAACAAAGGAGTACGACAAGAAGCGCTGATTTACATGTTATTTTTATAGGGATTTATAGCAAATTGGGTCATAAGTACTATGTTTCAGTTGATGAGACAAAGAGTTGTTGCACCTAACGAATCTTACACAGTTCAACGTTGATATTATCTCCTAATTAAGTTGATAATACAATACATGCTGTCAGCAGCATAGGCTGTATCCGGTATCCGTACAAGATTCTGAGTATATATACCATACGCGTACAGTCCATGTCATACGATACGTCATACAACCTAGAGCTTGTAACAGAACCGTCAAATTTATAAGAATTCAACCACAAGAGTAGTCAAGTCATGGACTTGAACCCATATAAACCCGGTAGTTCGACGAAACCTCAAAAGATCTCGATTTAACCAACATACAACCAAGACCGTACATGATCAAGCATCACTAGTAAAATCAGGCTCATAGCTGGCGCCCCCTTTTTATACCACAGGCGGTTACAGTTACGACGCGCCTGTGGTATAAATAGAGCGGTGTCAGATATTTTCGGCCGCCTGTGGAAACAATTTACCACAGGCGGTTGCCTTAAGCAACCGCTTGTGTTATCTCTCTATAAATACCCCTTCTTTCTCCCTGACCAGAACAGTATCTCGCACCCACCTTCCATTGGGGGCGATTTTGGAGTTTCAGATTTCTCAAAATACAAGGAGGAGGTTTTGATCTTTATTTCTAGGAAGAAGGTTGCTAAAAGAGGTCAGTTTATGTCCCTATTGCCTCAATTTGCTTATTCTAGCTCAATTTGAGCAACTTTTTGGATCTAGGGTTTCACCATGAGTGAGAGAGAAGAAGAGCTAGCTTTTTGTCTTGATTTGTTGATATGGTTAGATGGGGTTGTTTCATATGGTTGGATAATGTCTCTCAACATGTTTGCTTCTCAATTTAGCTAGTTTTTACAAGATTAAACTAATGGTGTGTTCTTGTATATTTATGTAGAGAGATAATTGTTGATTTTTTTAATTATATGATAGTTAGGTTTTTTATTGTCACCTTCCACATCATCTATCTATTTATAATGCATGTTGTATTTATATAGTTATGCTATACTTAGGTTTTCTAATTTATGTCTCTCTCTCTTTATAAATTTTTCAATTTATTTATCCACATGTATGTATGTTTTATGAGTGAGAAAGAAGAATAGCTAGCTTCTTGTCTTTATTTGTTGATATGGTTAGATGGGGTTGCTTAATATGGTTGGATAATGCCTCTCAACATGTTTGCTTCTCAATTTAGCTAGTTTTTACAAGATTAAACCAGTGGTGTGTTCTTTGTATATTTATGTAGAGAGATAATTGTTGATTTTTTTAATTATATGGTAGTTAGGTTTTTTATTATCACCTTCCACATCATCTATCTATTTATAATGAATGATGTATTTATATAGTTATGCTATACTTAGATTATTTTTTAATTATGTAACTTAGGTTTTTTTCTTTAATCTCAAGCTTAACAATAAACCCTAGCTAATAAACCCTAGATAAATCCTTTGTAAACCCTTAGATCATATGAATGGTGTTTTACAGGTAGTGATGGAGAGATCATTTTGGATGTATAATTTATCAATACTAGATCCATCATACATAACTGAGGTCCAGAGGTTTATTGATGCTGCTCAAAACCAAGCTTCAAGAACAAGAAAGACGCACATACATTGTCCATGCATGGATTGTAGAAATCTTGTTGTATCTGATGATATTCAACAAATCCTTACTCATCTGGTCCGTCGAGGATTTATGAAAGATTACTTGATTTGGACAAAGCATGGAGAGGGTAGCTCTGTGCCTTATACAACTGGAATTGTTGACGGGTTTGAGTTCGTACACGAGACACAACAACCTAATACCGATGGTCTAGCCACTGAACATGTTGTGCCAAATGTTCCTGATCATGGTTTTATAGGAGGAAATGAAGATGGCATCGAAACTAACATGGCTGCGGAAGATGCAGAATTTCTAGAGGCAATGTTGCGTCGTCATGCGGAAGATCCATCAGTGTTCTTCATGAAAGGTATGGAGGCCGTAATGAAGGTAGCAGAAGAGCCTTTGTATGATGAGTCCAAGGGTTGCACCAAAGAGTTCACGACGCTGCAGTCTGTGCTAAAGTTGTTGGTGTGCAAAGCTAGATATGGTCTTTCTGATGCTGGCTTTGATGCGTTCTTAAGCATTATCGCAGACATGCTTCCTAAGGATAACAAAGTGCCTGCTAACACATATTATGCAAAGAAGCTAATCAGCCCACTCACAATGGGTGTTGAGAAGATCCACGCTTGTAGAAATCACTGTATCCTATATCGAGGCGATGATTATAGGGACTTGGAGAGCTGTCCCAAGAGTGGTGCAAGTAGGTACAAGATAAATAAAGACTACATAGAGGAAGAGTGTGTTGCCTCTGTGCCTAAGGGAAAAAATGAAAGAAGGCCCAACAAAAGACCCAGAAGAGTAGTTCAAAACCCATCGGCAAAGAAAAGGAAGAAGTAGACTATTATGCGCAGAAAAAGATTCCTGCTTTGGTGATGTGATACCTTACTGTGATCGATCGATTGAGGTGCTTGTTTGCTAACCCAGAGGATGCCCAACTTATGAGCTGGCATGCTTGTGATGAGCACAAAGACGATGGGAAGCTTCGGCACCCAGCCGATGGCCAGCAGTGGAAAGATTTCAATGAAAACCACAAGGACTTTGCTAATGAACCAAGGAATGTTAGGTTCGCACTGAGTACTAACGGAATGAATCCATTTGCTGAGAGGAGCAGCAAGCACAACACATGGCCAGTGATCCTCACCATCTACAACCTCCCTCCATGGTTGATGTAGAAGCGAAAGTACCTTTTACTAACCATCCTTATCTCTGGACCTGCACAACCTGGAGTTGATATGGATGTTTTCTTGGAGCCCTCTTGACGGTCCTTAATGCTCACATTTAACCGTCAACTAATCATCTGATAGATTTCCACGAGTTTTGGTGTTTGTCTATTTCTGCAGAGGGTTATCAGGAAATATGAAGGAAAGGCCCACACGTCGGGTTTACATAGAGAATTAATGTGTGCGGTAATTTTCCATAATCAGGAAGACTCTAGAAGCAACTCGACCGAAGCGGAGCCGAGACGGGCCCGGGGCCGGGGCGCCAGCCCTTGATCCTAGGGGGCGCCCGCCCTGGTACATGCACTAATCACAGAATGAAGTACACCATTACAAAGATCTCGTCGAGCTGATCAAAATGCATATATTATTTGCTATATTTGGAGTTCGGAATCAAGAGATATTATATTAATAAAAGAAGGACTCCACATAAAAGAGCTACGGGATTAATTGGGCCCAAATCAGATTTTGGTCCATTAAGGCCTATGTGCATTTTAATGAGATATGGTGGAAAGTTTAGTACCACATCGCCTACTGAACCAAAAAGACACAAAGGAGGAGGCTATATAACCAAGGCCCCTGGCCCCTGGAGGAGAACATATCATTATAAAGTTGAGAGGTGCCCTCGAAGGATAACCTTTCCTCTATAGAGAATTAGGGCTAGACATTCCAATGTAGTAGATTAGTTCTAGTCGGGAGTTAGGAAGAGCGGAGCTGCGCTTCGGTTCTAGAGAAGTCTTCAGAGTTTTGGTATGTCTTTATATTTATTGTAAGACTTATGCTTTAATATATTTATCTTCTCTATTTACTTTTATGCCTTTATTATTATCGAGTAGTGTAGTTGTTATATTTTGGCATAGGATCTCCGTTCGCATCGAGTGCTCTAATTATTCATGGTAATTAGAGTAGTAATCGTTAGTGTAGACGTGGTGTCTATACTAGAGGTTACCTAAGGTTGCACCCAGTCCTGCGGATTGTTGTGGTAGCCCTAGGGTAGTGACAGTCCTAACAGTCGACGTATTCCACCTCGTTCGGATTGGTGTTTGTAGGACCGTAGTCAGAGCTTCCCAGCCCCCTTCCAGTTCTCTTTCTGTGGTTGGTGTTCTGATGTCCCAAAGTGCTAATATGTGATTGCTATATCTATTCATTCTTTGTTATCATAGAACTGAAATAATAGAGAAGTATATAGGAACCTAGGTCTCTCCCGTTGTCCTCCCGCTATGGCTATCTACACATTTATCATAGAATTCTCACCTTTATATTATTACCTATCATATATCATTTACCCCTACTTTAGTCTAATTGGTTTATTAAATTAGTAGATGCATGATAGTAAGTTATCAGATTCTTTGACCTTAGCTTCCCAGTGGTAAAATATAAATAACGATACCTGGACTACTCTCGGTAAAATGCTATGATGATGTTCTGTGCGCTTGCGGACTTTTTATTATTCTTATTGCACTTAACGAATGTCAACAAGCCCTTAATGCAGGACATGAGGATACTGTGGGAAACAGGTGTTCAAATATTCGACGAGTACCGCAAAGAATCATTCACACTGAGAGCAATTATCTTTGTTACGATCAATGACTACCCAGCTCTCTTTACATTATCAGGGCAGTTCAAGGGAAAGTTTGGTTGTGTGGTATGCATAGATGACACCCCTTACGTGTCCCTAACTGCATCTAAGAAGATAGTGTACATGAGGCACAGACGCTTCTTATTAAAAGGACACAGGTACCGGCTGAAAAAGATGGATAAGTACTTTGACAATAATAGTGAACTACAGACTACTGCTTCATTAGGTAACAGTAAAGGCCAAAGAGTTTTCAGCATAGTCAGCAAACTCAAATTTGTTTTTGGGAAGAAGACAAAAGATGGAAAACCAAGAAAGAATGTCAAGCCAGCTCCAGGGGCTACATTCAAGAAGAAGTCAATTTTCTTCGAGTATTTGGAATACTGGCCAGAGTTAGACGTCCGCGCACGCGATCGATGGTATGCATGTTCAGAAGAACGTGTTTGAAAGCGTATTTGGCACCTTGTTGGACATGAAGGACAAGACAAAGGAAGGATTAAATTCATGCTTGGACATGGTACAGTTAGGCATAAAAAAAGAACTTCACCCTATTAGGCTAGAAAATGGGAAGTACCACCTCCCGGCAGCAAGCTACAACCTCAACAATGAAGAGAAACATGAGATGTGTGTGTGGTTGAAGAAATTGAAAGTTCCATCTGGATTTTGCTCTAGCATACGGAGTATTGTGTCAATGAAAGACCTTACACTCACCAACTACAATTCACATGATTGTCATGTCATATTGACTACTTTTCTCCCTATTGCCATTAGGGCTATAAACCCAGTGTGGATAAAGGTTGTAGTTACACGGTTGTGCTACTTCTTCAACAGGATCTCACAGAAGGTGATTGAACGTGATGAGTTCGCGTCTCTTAAGGAATTCGCAATGGAGATAGTTTCACAGTTTGAGATGTGTTTCCCCCCAGCATTCTTCGATGTGATGGTTCACCTTGTGGTGCACTTGGTTTCACAAATAGAGGCATTGGGTCCCATGTATTTGCATGAGATGTGGACGTATGATCGTTTCATGTCAATACTAAATGGCTATGTATCAACTCGTGCTCGTCCAGAGGTGTCTGTGGTAGAGGGGTACTTAACCGAAGAGGCCATTTAGTCCGGAGGTCCATTCTGCAATAGGGTCCTAAAAGACCAGGTTGCAATAGGTTTGCCTCCGTCACGACACGAGGGTAGGGTGAATGGAAGAGGTAGGATGGGAAAGAAATCATACGTCTCAAAAGATTACAATTCAGTCATCGAAGCACATCACAACGTCCTGCATCAGCTCTCGATAATGGAGCCTTTGATCAATCTACACATTGAAGAGCTTCAAAAATATAATCATGGGCACATAGATGAATGGATAATGAAGGAACATAAGAATCAGTTCACCTCATGGCTAAGGGAGCAGGACATTCCAGATGGGGAAACACTCGAGGATTGTACCATCAAGGTCTTGGCATCTGGGCCATCACGCCAGGTCACAACTAGGCAAACCTATGACATTAGTGGCTTCACGTTCTGTACCAAGTCCAAGGACCAAAAGAGCATGGCAAAAAATAGTGGTGTTCGATGCGATGCCTTAGACTCTGAAACTGGTGAGCAAACAACTTACTTTGGCTTCGTTGAGGACACATGGGAACAAGACTATGCTACATTTCAGATCCCTGTATTTCGGTGTCAATGGGTTGAAGACAAACATGTCACAGTGGACAACTATGGGATTAGAGTTCTAGATCTAAGCAAGGTAGGCTACAAAGATGATCCATGGATAATGGCTAACTGTGCTGCACAGGTCTTCTATGCTGAGCAGGTCCTCTCTCCTAATGATAAGAAGAAAATTACGGACCATCCAAAGCACATAGTTTTCCCTAGAAAGCAACAAGCCATCAGAGTTGATGGTGTATCTGACTTGGATGAATTTAACCAGTTCAGTGACATGTCTCTCTTTGTAGACGACCATCCAGTAAAGATAAGGAATGTTGAGTGAAGCATTCCACAGAGCTCGTTGCCCTGGGTGCGTCACGATGGACAAGGAAGAACAGTAGCTGCCTAGATTTTATTTGTCATTTGCCATGTAATCTATTTATGATAAAATGTGTACCTTATGCTATGTGCCCTTCTCTATTTCTACATGTAAGACCCTAATTTACTAGTGCCATTGATGTTCCTTCCTAAAGAAGACTCAGGCGGTGAAAGACAGCACCTCAACCACTCTGACGCGAGTACAGCCACGACGTACAGGCGTGCCTTCGGATAAGCCGATCCAGGACAGCGCGCAGGAGCCGAATTCGGAGGCACGCGTAATCATCATCCAAGTACTGAGTAACAAGACGGCTCGAGGCCACGCCGGTACGGAAGCCTCGAGTAGGTCAGTGCACCACGCCCCTATCGACCCCTACTCTGTCACCTACGCCATGTAGCCTAGGTCTCTCCTTGGAACTATAAAAGGGGAGGCATAGGAAAGGATACGTAGGAGAACAACCATACACTACCCCCATCTAGAACTTAGAATCCATCACAACACCGGCTTGTATCCGCCCCTGTACAAGCACTTAGGTGCAAGATAATAGAAACATCCCCCCCCGCTGGACGTAGGGCTTTCTCTTGCCCGAACCAGGATAAATCTTTGTGTTTTTCTTGCATCACCGTCTGGGAAAGGGAACACGCATACAAGTTTTACTCGTTGGTGTGACCCCCCAGGGGTAAAACACCGACAGTTGGTGCGCCAGGTAGGGGTCCTGCGTGTTTTTTCACCAACTTCCCATCTCTTTCTAGATGGCCACTCTCGTTTCACCAATCCCACGCTCCACGGTGATTTGGTTCGGGACCGTCGAGTTCATGTCCACCGGTTTCGGCTACGACATGATCCTACTCTCGGTCAAGGGACCCAGAGGAGCCCGCACTGCACCCGTGCGACTGAAGGCCCCGAGACGGCCTCGCCACCATGCCTCCCCACCCAAGAAGAGGCGTGGACAGGACCGCCACCATCACTCTACCGCTTCACGGTCGTCGGCTCGTGCTAGGCGAGCGGTGGTGCAGCAGTCGACAGCCCCGCGCGCCGAAACCGCGGACACGGCGGCCCGACGTCGCGAGGGCCACGCGACGACGATGGGCGACGACGCGCCTCATGTGCTCTCGCCCTCCACGACATTGCTGCCGCACAGGTTGTTCACCACTAGGAGAACGCACCCGTTCGGTCTGGACAATGCCGCGGCATCGCTCACCAGGACAATTTGCCCGCACGCCTAGACGTACGTGGAGCGACCAATGGTCCTTCCACGCAACGTCAGAGCACAGCAGCAAGTAGCTGAACTGCCGGATTTCTCCCAGGTGTGAGACCTCCGATGCCTAGGACCCGGGCGATACACAATCACCTCGCTTAGGCAGCGGCTGGTGGAAGAAGGACGCGGCTGTTTCTACGCCGCCGGGCCAGACCCTGACTCTGAATCCGACAGCTACGACCCTATGAGGGAATGCTTCAACATCGACGGAGAGGTGGAGACCACGGAGGAAACACATGACACCGTCGCTGGCGGTCGAGCCCCTGTATAAGGGAGGACCTCAGGACACCTGGGAACAACGGTCAGGTCGACCCTCCGCCTCAGGAAGACAAAGGCGCGCAACTTGCATAGTTACGAGAGCTCAAAGCAAAGCTTGATGAAGACCGCGAGTGCCTCACCCAGCTCGAGCGGGCCCTCGAGCAGGACCAACCACACCCACATGGCAGAGGTGCACACAGGCGAGCTCGAGAAGTGCACCGGCAGATCGTCGGAAACGGGGAACCAGAACAGCCTGTCAGCCGTTTCCCTCGAGCAGGCCGGAATGTCATGGCGGCGACCATGCTACTACGTAACATGCCTAAACCCTCGAACTTCCAAGCACGGCGCATTCGAGATGAGGTGCAAACCCTGCTTCAAGTGGCGGCAGCTCAGCAAGCCGAGAGCTCGGCCTCTCGACGTCGAGGGGCGGCCTCGGAGAAACGCGACGAGCCGGTTCAAAATGAAAGGGAGGTGTCGGTCCATCAGCAACCCCCCCTCGAGGAAAGAAAACAGCGCCTATGCAAGACCACCCCGTCGATAATCAACAGCGGCACGATGCATGACACGACATCAACGAGTATCGTCACCGTCGACAAGGGGATGCGGAGGAACGCGGCTACATGGCCCACCGCGGCGGACGATACGACAGCGACGAGGACCGGATGGCTCCAGAAGCACCGGGCCCTCGCGTGTTCAGCAGAGCAATCCGTAGCACACCGCTGCCCAGCCCATTTCGACCCCCGACCAGCATTGCCAAATACAACGGCGAAACCAAGCCAGAGCTGTGGCTGGCGGACTTCCGACTAGCATGTCAGTTGGGAGGCGCTCGAGGAGATGATCGAGCCATCATCCGTCAGTTGCCGCTCTTTCTCTCCGACACCGCCCGCAGATGGCTCGAGGAACTCCCTGCCAACCAGATCCACGACTGGACCGATTTGGTCAGGGTGTTCGAGGGCAACTTCAAAGGGACCTACATATGACCCAGCAATTCGTGGGACCTCAGCAAGTGCAAGCAGAAATCAGGAGAAACTCTCCGAGAATATGCTCGATGCTTCTCGAAGCAGCGCACAGAGCTACCGCACATCCCCGACCACGACGTCATCCTGGCCTTTGTGTCAGGCACCACCTGCAGAGACCTAGTGCGAGAGTTGTGTCGGAATCGCCCTCAGACTGTCGACGAGCTAATGGACGTGGTGGCAAACTATGCTGCAGGGGAGGAAGCGGTCGTTGCTTTCTTCAGCTACGAAGCAAGCAAAGGCAAGGCGCCAGCCGACGACGATGAGGGCCCCAGTTGAGGGCCCAAGAGAAGCAAGAAGAAGAAGAAAGCACGACCGTTCCAACGAGAGGCCCTCGACGATGATCTCGTCGCCGCCGTGGAGCGTAAAAAGCATCGAGGTCCCCCTGAGGGAGCTATCTTCGATAAGATGCTAAAAGAACCCTGCCCTTATCATAAGGGAGGGGCAAATCACAAGCTTGAAGACTGCCGCATGTTGAAAAGATACTTCGATGGCCTGGGGCTTAAGGACGACCAAAAGAAAGAAAAGAGCGGCGACAAGGGGGGCGACAAAGAAGACGAGGGTTTCCCAGCCGTCCACGACTGCTACATGATTTACGGTGGACCCTCGACACAGCTAACTACGAGGCAGCACAAGAGGAAACGCCGTGAGGTCTTTGCAGCAAGGATGGCGGTACCCCAGTACCTCAACTGGTCTAGCACCCCCATCACCTTCAATCGTGACGACCATCTCGACAGGGTGGTCGCCCCGGGCGTCTACCCGCTCGTCGTCGACCCCATCATCGTCAACACAAGACTCTCGAAGGTACTGATGGATGGCGACAGCAGCCTGAACATCATCTACCTCGAGACCCTTGACCTCCTCAGCATCGAAAGGGCACAGCTCCAACCAAGCGCAGGCGGCTTCCATGGGGTCGTACTAGGAAAGAAGGCATTGCCGGTGGGTCGAATCGACCTACTGGTCTGTTTGGGCACGACAACCAACTTCAGGAAGGAGGTTCTCACCTTTGAAGTGGTGGGATTTCGAGGCACGTACCACGCCATCATCGGACTCCCGGGCTACGCCAAATTCATGGCTATCCCCAACTACACCTACTTGAAGCTAAAGATGCCTGGGCCCAAGGGGGTCATCACTGTCAGCTCCTCCTACGAGCATGCGTACGAGTGCGATGTCGAGTGCATCGAGTATGGAGAAGCCATCGAGAACTCCGCCGAACTCGCCTTGAAGCTCGAGGCCCTTGCTGCAGAGGCTCCGGAGCCTAAGCACCATGCAGGCAGCTTCAAACCAGCGGAAGGCACGAAGAAGATCCCGCTCGACCCCAAGGACACCGACGGCAAGGCGCAGACGATCAGCGCCGACCTCGACCCCAAATAGGAAGCAGTGCACGTCAACTTTCTCCATGCAAACGCCGACGTGTTTGCATGGAGTCCCTCGGACATGCCGGGCATACCGAGGGAAGTCGCCGAGCACTCTTTGGAAATTCGAGCCGGTTCCAAGCCAGTGAAACAATGACTGTGTCGCTTCGACGAGGAGAAACGCAAGATCATTAGCGAGGAGGTCCACAAGCTTTTGACGGCCGGATTCATCAAGGAGGTTCACCATCCCGACTGGTTAGCAAATCCTATACTAGTTAAGAAAAAGAATGGGAAAATGAGGATGTGTGTCGATTACACGAGTTTGAATAAAGCATGTCCAAAAGTTCCTTTCCCTTTGCCACGTATCGATGGAATTGTTGATTCTACTGTGGCATGTGAAACCCTTTTGTTCCTTGATGCATATTCTGGTTACCATCAAATAAAAATGAAAGAATCCGACCAGCTCACGACATCTTTCATTACGCCTTTTGGGATGTATTGCTACGTAACCATGCCCTTCGGGCTTCAAAACGCTGGGGGCGACATACCAGCGATCCATGCTCCATGTGTTTGGCAAACACATAGGGTCGACGGTCGAGGCATACGTCGACAACATCGTCGTCAAGTCGAAGAAGCGAGGCGACCTGATTCAAGACCTCGAAATCGCTTTCGATTATCTACGCGCCAATAAAATCAAGCTCAACCCCGAGAAGTGCGTCTTTGGCGTACCTCGAGGCATGCTATTAGGTTACATAGTATCCCAACGCAGCATCGAGGCCAATCCCGAGAAAGTCTCGGCCATTGCAAGAATGGGGCCGATTCGAGACGTCAAGGGAGTGCAAAAAGTCACAGGGTGTTTGGCGGCGCTAAGTCATTTCATCTCAAGGTTAGGAGAAAAGGCGTTGCCGCTGTATCGGCTTTTAAAAAAGGCTGAACATTTCTCCTAGACCCCAGAAGCCGAGGAAGCCCTCGATAGCCTGAAGAAAACATTGACCTCCGCTCCGGTCCTAGTTGCCCCTCAGCCCGCGAAACCTCTGCTCTTGTACGTCGCTGCGACAACCCAGGTGGTCAGTGCTGCTGTGGTGGTCGAAAGGTCGGAAGAAGGACACGCGCTGCCGGTCTAGAGGCCAGTCTACTTCATCAGCGAGGTACTCTCAGAAACCAAGGTACGGTACCCAGAGATCCAGAAATTGATCTACGCAGTGATTCTCACCCGACGCAAGCTGCAACACTACTTCCTCGGTCACCCTATCACGGTGGTCTCGTCCTTCCCCCTGAGAGAAATCATCCAGAGTCGAGAGGCCACAGGGAGGATCGCCAAATGGACGGTCAAGCTCATGAGTGAGACTCTCACTTATGTGCCCCGCAAGGCCATCAACTCTCAAGCTCTGGTGGACTTTGTTGCGGAGTGGACAGACTCCCAGCTCTCCCCAGCTCAAGTTCAAGTTGAGCTGTGGACGATGTACTTCGATGGATCCCTTATGAAGACGGGGGCTAGGGCAGGCCTCCTATTCGTCTCACCCCTTGGTGTCCACATGAGGTATGTCATTAGAATACACTTCGCCGCATCTAACAACATCGCAGAATATGAGGCCCTCGTCAAGGGGCTAAAGATCGCCATCGAGCTAGGAGTTCGGCGCCTCGACGTTCGAGGCGACTCTCAGCTCGTCATCGACCAACTAATGAAGGCTTCAAGCTGCCATGACCCAAAAATGGAGGCATACTGCAAGGAAGTACGACGGCTCGAGGACAAATTCCACGGCCTTGAGCTTGTCCACATCGCCCGACGATACAACGAGGCAGCCGACGAACTCGCTAAGATCGCGTCGACTCGAGGTACGGCCCTGCCCGACGCATTCTCAAGGGATCTACATGAGCCATCCGTCGACTTGGGCTCGAGGGCTAACGTCGAAACTGCCACCCCCATTCAACTGACGCCATCGAAGCCCTGCTAATGACGGCAGAAGTAATGGAGGTGGAACAGCGTCCCGGTCGACCGTTCGACTGGCGTACGCCGTTCCTTGATTACCTGATCCGATGCGAGCTATCGGAAGATCGATCCGAGGCCCACCGTATCGCTCGACGGGCCAAATCGTACGTAATCTACAGTGAAGACAAAGGGCTATATCGACGAAGTCCGACCGAGATCTTACAACGCTGTGTGACCATAGAAGAACACCGAAAGCTCCTCGTGGATCTACATTCAGGGGCTTGCGACCACCATGCTGCTCCAAGAACCCTTGTAGGGAACGCTTTCCGACAAGGCTTCTACTGGCCAACGGCCGTAGCTGACGCCATAGAACTCGTACGCTCATTCCATGGGTGTCAATTCTATGCCAAGCAAACCCATCTCCCTACTCACGCTCTCCAGATGATCCCCGTCACATGGCCATTTGCGGTGTGGGGTCTCGACCTTGTGGGCTCCCTACAGAAAGCTGTAGGAGGATACACCCATTTGCTAGTGGCCATTGACAAATTCTCCAAATGGATCGAGGCTCGACCCATTACGAACATCCGCTCCGAGCAAGCCATCCTTTTCTTCACCGACATCATCCACCGATTCGGGATACCCAACGTCATCATCGCCGAAACCCAGTTCACCGGCAAAAAGTTCTTGGACTTCTGTGACCAGCATCACATCCGTGTGAACTGGTCTGCAGTAGCTCACCCTCGAACTAATGGCCAGGTCGAACATGCCAACGACATGATTTTGCAGGGGCTCAAACCAAGAATCTACAACCGGTAGAAGAAATTCGGCAAAAAATGGGTCGAAGAACTCTCTTTCGTCCTATGGAGCTTAAGGACGATGTCGAGCAGGGCCACGAAATACACCACGTTCTTCATGGTCTACGGCTCTGAGGCCGTGCTTCCAACAGACCTTGAGTATGGGTCACCTCGACTCAAGGCCTACAACGAACAGACAAGCAAGGAGACCCAAGAGAACACGGTCGACCAGCTCGAGGAAGCTCGAGACATGGCCCTCCCCAACTCCGCAAGATACCAGCAGAAGCTTCGACGCTATCACGACAAGCACATGTGCAAAAGGGATCTGAACATGGGTGACCTTGTCCTACGGCGACGACAAAGCAACCAAGGACGCCACAAGCTGACTCCACCCTGAGAAGGCCCATACGTGGTGGCCGAGGTCCTGAAGCTAGGGACATACAAGCTTGCGGACGAAAAAGGGGCGGTCTTCACCAACGCGTGGAACATCGAACAACTATGTCGCTTCTACCCCTAGAGCTTTGAAGTTTTATGTTCTCATGTATATTCTGTACCAAGATCCTATGAATGAATGTATGAATAAACGAGATTTTTTCTTCAAATAGTTTACATTATCACCGGTCAAGTCTCAGCGTTAGAACGGACTCCCAACTATGACCCGTCATAGTCGATACTCCCTCAGGGGCTAGCAGGGGGGGACCCTCCTCCCCCCAAGATCCTACAAACCGAATGGCTTTTCTTTGCTAAGCCCTAGAACAAAATTTCACAAGATCAAGTAGCAAAGGCACCTCGAGCCCCTTATGGGCCGAAAAACGTCGAGCCTGAGAACCCCAACGCCCCTGGGCTATGGCGTCTCTACTCGCTTCCTCACCCTTAAGGTAATCAAAGATGCCTTAACGAAAGATCGAATAAGAATACAAAATTAGGTAGAAAAGGAAACAAAAGGATTTTCGAGCATAAAAATAAGCAAAATATTCACAAATCTTAAAGACTATTCAAGCCACAGTGTTTACTTAAGATAGGTGATAAGTATTTTACAACGGGTTCGAGTACCCAGAGTAGGCTCACAGGCCTTAGTGCACATCTCCACCCTCACCACCATCATCCGCACCTGAACTAGTCTCAGGAGGAAGTACCTTCGGCTCGAACAGCTTCGCCAGCCTTTCCCAGGGACCTCCGCGTCGTCGATCAAGGCGTGGAGCCTCTCCTCGTTCTCGACGTCGGTCTTAGAAATGTCGGTGACGAAGCCGTGGGACACCACCTCCATATCATAGGAGAAGCCCGAGCAGACAACCGCCATCGCTCGCTTCACCCCGGTATGAAGGGCGTCCCGCACTCGATCCCTCAGCGTGGTGCCTAGGTAGCACAGCTAGTCGACCAGCGCGTTGCGTCGAGCCGCTTCCCTCGACTCATCCATAGGCTCGAGCTCCCAAGAGGCCGAAAGGTCGCTTATCACAGTCCTCAGTCAACCGTTCAAAGCTACCTCCCCCTCGAGCTGAGCCCGGGCAGAACGGGGGTCAGCCTGGGTAGCCAGGAGATCGTCCTTAAGCCCTACAAAGACCAACACAGGAAAGTTAGGCAGCACAAAAGATATACCTTGCAAAAGAGAAAGCGTAAGGACGCTCACCACGAATCCTCTCTTCGAGAGCCCTGTTTTCATCTACTAGATCGGTGTTGGCCCTCTCAATCTCTTTGTAAGAGCGAGTCAGGTCGGTGTTGGCGACCCGTAAGTCCTCGATCACCTTACCTGCCTGGGAGATATCTCCCTCTTTCTCCAACAGCGCTCTCTTCAGACGATCGAAGTCGTCAGAGAGCCCGCGAGAGCGAGCTCGCTCCGCCTCGAGATCCTCACGGGGCTTCTTCCCCACCTCCTCTACGGCGCTCCGAGCGATCTCGCTCTTCACGCACTCTTCCTTCACCTCTCGATAGGCCTCCCAGGCAGAGGCAAGGTCCGCCTTGACAAGGCCCTTCTCTCTGTCAAGCTCAGCGGCCGCGTCCTTGTAAAATGCGGCCTCCTCCCGGGCTTGGACGGAGTCTCCTCAGCCGTCGTGGTCCGCTTCCTCAGCTACACGGCCTCTTCTATTGCCTTCTCTGAGGCCTCCTGAGCTTTGGCCAGGGTGGCCTCCCTCTCCTTCTTCTCCTCCTCAAGCGCCACAAGGTCCTTGTAGGCCTGGAGAAGCTTCTCCTGTGACTCTAGGAGTTGGTCCTTGAGAAGAGGGAGCTGTACCCAGCCGCCTCTCGTCGCGTGAATGAAACCCGACTTCAAGCGGGAGGTCTCTTTCAGATCCTGTGAACCAGTAATTGAATAATAAGAATACGAGACCAAATACCCAAATAGCTAAGGTCCAAGGATGCTTACGAAATAGGCTTGACCAAGCCCATTGTTGACAATATCAGACATAAGTCCCACAACGTGCTTCATCTAGAGACGAAGCTCCTCTAGATGCTCCCACTTCTCGGCTTCCTTCCGGTCATCCATAAAGATGTTGGGCTCCGATGGATCGGTGGAGGCTCAAATACGGATCTGGCCGAGGCCCCAGTTCTCCATCTCCTCCTCCGTGCGTGCCTTGATGCCCCGGATGAGCTCCTGGATAGTCTCGCGTGACCCCCCGTGGCGCAAGAACAAGTCAACAAGGGAGGGGAATCGTCCGTCGTCGTCCACCGTCCTCCAGGTCTCGGTCTTGCCGGTATCGCCTCCGCCCGACGTCCCAGCTTCATCTTCCCCAACGGTGCTGAGATCCACCCATGGCCGTCGGTCTCAAAGAAACCCGGGAGCGATTCCCTCGATACCGTAAATCGTGCCCTTGATCTCTGACGGGGGGTCCGCAGAAGTGCGCATGGCACAGGCAAGCGCCACCACACCGTCTTCTCGCCTAGGCTCGGCCGGGATGGAGGCGGGCGCCCCCGGACGGAGCCACACGGGGGTTGGAGGACTGTAAACTGGCAACACCTCTTCCCGGGCCTCGGGCCCTTGCGGTGGTGACGGTTCCGGCTGGCGCGGGCTGTGCAGTGGCTGTTCGAGCAGCTCTACCAGCTGTCGGCTTCGCTGTTGCTGCTGTCGCTGAAGTTCCTGCAGCTCCTGCTGTCGGCACTCCTCCAACTCGTCCTCGAGTGGTTCTTCCGGCCGCAGCTGTGGCTGCTCCTCCTACAACTATTGCTGCAGCTCCTGCTCACGCTCTTCTTCTTCCTTCTTCCTCCTCTCCTCGATGGAGTGAAGCCCGATGGGCCAAGGCGTCCGTTTCGTGACTGGAGAGGCCTCGACCTCTCCGTCCACGGTACGGGCGTCCTTCGAGAGCCGATCGCCGCCGGATCCGTCGCTAACGGTGATGGGATCCCCCATGCCCCAGACTGGGGAGGCTCGGGGGCTCCCTCCTGCTCTTGAAGGCTTGACTTCTCGACCTGCCTCGGTGACGGCGGAGCGGTCTCTCCCACCGATGGACGAGGCGGGTGTAACACCCCAGTGTTATGGTTGCATAAATCACATGCATAACATGAACATCATCATCTACTCAAGCATATCATGATCATCATCTACCTTGAGACATGTCATTTTATGCTTAAGTGTGCTTTAAGTTGTTTAATAGGCTTCCTATGCTTGTGTTTGTGTGAACCATGCTCATGCTTATGTGTTAAGCCTTGGTAATTAGATTATCTATGTTTAACACAACCTTAGGAACAATGTTCATGTTGATCACTTCTCCAAAATAATCACTTAAGTCATACTTCCTTTTATAAGCCCTAGAAACCTCTTTTTCTTAGTCTTTTAAAAAGTGTTTCATAAAACGTTTGCATGTTAAAACTTTCTACAGCACAGTTGTAGCAAATTTTATAAGGAACAAAAGTTGTTTTATGGCCATCTCATGAAAATGATCAAATCTTGCTCAAACAGTCCTTGCAAGGCAGATTTGGGTGCTGTTTTAGCACTTAGTCGAATTCGGCTAAGTCCTGGCGTGAGCAGTTTGCTCGATTGATTTTGGAAACTTCATATCTCTCAATCTAGGCCGATCTGGCTTTTGCTCTAGTTGACAATGTTGTAGAACTCAGCTAGTACTTCAACTTTGTCAACTACACCATCTCCTGACTAATGTAGTGTATAAAGTTCAACTACCAGTTGAGCTTCGAGCTATTTTTCCTATCTTCCACGTATCACAATTGAAGAAGTGCCTTCGTGTTCCGGAGGAACAAGTGGAAGTTTGGGATATCAGATTGAAATCTGACTTGGTGTACGAGGAGAAGCCTGTAGCGGTTCTTGACCGCAAGGAATGGGTGACTCGTAATCATGTGGTTAAGTTCTACAAGGTGTTGTGGAGTAACCACGGGGAGGAAGATGCCACTTGGGAAACGGAGGATTATTTAAAAGAAGTTTATAAAACCTTCTTCGAAAATCAGTAAGCTTCCAAATCTCGGGATGAGATTTTTGTAAGGGGGAGGGCTGTAACACCCTAGTGTTATGGTTGCATAAATCATATGCATAACATGAACATCATCATCTACTCAAGCATATCATGATCATCATCTACCTTGAGCCATGTCATTTTATGCTTAAGTGTGCTTTAAGTTGTTTAATAGGCTTCCTATGCTTGTGTTTGTGTGAACCATGCTCATGCTTATGTGTTAAGCCTTGGTAATTAGATTATCTATGTTTAACTCAACCTTAGGAACAATGTTCATGTTGATCACTTCTCCAAAATAATCACTTAAGTCATATTTCCTTGTATAAGCCCTAGAAACCTCTTTTTCTTAGTCTTTTAAAAAGTGTTTCATAAAAGGTTTGCATGTCAAAACTTTCTACAGCAAAGTTGTAACAAATTTTATAAGGAACAAAAGTTGTTCTATGGCCATCTCATGAAAATGATCACATCTTGCTCAAACAGTCCTTGCAAGGAAGATTTGGGTGCTGTTTTAGCACTTAGTCGAATTCGGCTAAGTCCTGGCGTGAGCAGTTTGCTCGATTGATTTTGGAAACTTCATATCTCTCAATCTAGGCCGGTCTGGCTTTTGCTCTAGTTGACAATGTTGTAGAACTCAGCTAGTACTTCAACTTTGTCAACTACACCATCTCCTGACTCGCTTTGGTTTGGAAGATAATCGTCGTTGAAGTTGCTCTGTCAGACGATCCACGCCGTGTCTGAATCGGAGCCGAGCTCGTCGACGTGGCCGACCGGCGACAAATCTTCGTCGACATTTGGCGCCTGTACGTCGCTCCTGGCCCCGCTCGTCAGCTCCCAGTGCGCGCATGACCTCCATCGCGACGCCCCGGATGCAGTGGACGCATCCACTCTCTCCTTCCTCCCGCTCTCTCGCCAGAAAAGCGGCCGCAGTGAGCTCACCGTTGCGAGCTCACCCCGGCGAGCTCAATCGCGCTCGTCACTGCGTTGCTGCTCACCAAAACTCGTCCACAGCTCCGCCATAACCCGCTCTCCACCCTCCACCCGCTAGCTCGTCGTGAAACCCACCGGTGAGCCGCCATTTCCAACTTCCCCCAAATCGGGTCGTCGTGACCTTCTTCTCCGGCGAACTCAATGCCGAGCTCCTCGGAGCCTCTCGTCTTCTTTGGTTAGGTCCTAGAGGTAGCTTAGGTCCTTACCAAACGTTCGCGCCTCTTGGTGGATGCTCTACCACGCTCCCTGTCGCCGGACACAACGCGCAGCGCCGCCGTGTTTCCGCCGGAGTTGGGCTCTCTCGTGGCCAGCTCAGTCCACACCGTCTCAAGTCAAGTCGCCTACCTAGGAAGCTTCATCGTAGTCCGCTGGTGCTGTAGGAAACCCTAGGTCGCGCTCTACCGGCCTGAGAGCTCACGGCCGAGCACCTCCGCCGAGCCACCATGGTCGACGGCAAGCCATTTCTGGTGGCTCCGCCACGGGGAAAAGGGGGTCAATCGGTTCGCAAGGGTCTGGGGATCACGTTGATGCCCGTGGGTTGGCCGAAGACCTCGCCGTCGTGGAGAAATCACCGGTGAGAGTCGCCTCGGCCGTGAGAGTCACCTACGCCATGTAGCCTAGGTCTCTTCTTGGAACTATAAAAGGGGAGGCATAGGAAAGGATACGTAGGAGAACAACCATACACTACCCCCGTCTAGAACTTAGAATCCATCATAACACCAGCTCGTATCTACCCCTGTACAAGCACTTAGGTGCAAGATAATAGAAACATCGCCCCCCCGCTGGACGTAGGGCCTTCTCTTGCCCGAACTAGGATAAATCTTTGTGTTTTTCTTGCATCACCGTCTGGGAAAGGGAACACGCATACAAGTTTTACTCGTTGGTGTGACCCCCCAGGGGTAAAACACCAACAGTGCTTTAGACAACATAGTTGAGGACATCTGCTCGTTCATCATGAAGCATGTCATTCTACGTGAAGGCAAATATCATGATGATGAAAGCCAATTATCCAGGCCACAGTTCCGAGTGCTAACAGAGATTAGTAAGCTCAAACTTACTAAAGAGGGTTATTAGAGGACAGAAACAAACTTTTATGTATATATATATGATGTGTGATGATGGATATACTCTTGTAATTAACTTTATGTCTTTGAGCTCCAAACTTTGATGTATACAAATGTATGTATGAGATGAAGTATTTAAATTACATGTTGCTATGTTAGAAGACCAACCAATATCAATATATTTAAATAATAACAATAAAATAATAAATTAATTAATTAATTAATTAAAAAAAATAAATAATACAAATTTTAATAGGTTTACACAGGCGGCTCTCTTAGGGAACCGCCTGTGTAAATGAACATTTACACAGGTGGTTCCCTAAGAGAGCCGCCTATGTAAATGGTTTCTATTGGCGGCTCTCAAGCAACCGCCTGTGGAAATGGACGATTTCTACTGGCCCCCAGCGCAGGCGGTGCTAGAAAACGCCTGTAGAAATATGTTACCAACCGCCTGTATAGTGTGCCCATGTACCAGTGCATTCTCCATCACAGATTATAACATTCATCACAAAACATAGTTTTACACACATCGGAGTTCAAATAGAATTATTACAACATAGTTCAGTAGCGGAAGCAAAGTAGTTTTGGAACTTCACACAAACTTAGTTTAATTACATGCCAGCTCCATTGTCATCCCAACAAAGCACAACCGAAGATACAAGAGGTGATCTTGCCCGAGATCTACTCATCATCCCTAGCCGGATGGTGACAACTAGCACAGTAGCCGTGGTACACGACATCATCTGCAACAAGGGTAAATAAAACCCTGAGTACGAGAATGCACTCAGCTAGACTTACCCGTCATAAACTAGAAATAAAGTGACACCAAAGAGTATGCAAGACTAATATTTGTGGGCTGGTTTGACTCACATTTTGCATAAAAGCTTTAGTTTTGAGTAACCTTTTTATAACATTTTCAGCAGCACGTTCATTACTTAAACATCTATCCACTAGATTAGCACATGTGCTAAGCATACACTTGATTATTTAAGCATCACAATAATAACCATATCTGGATTATCACAAAGCCATCATCATTCTCATCATAACCATTAAGTATATTTAGTGAATTCTATGTTGCTGCTGCTCGAGTCAAGTTCTCACTATCCGGGAGAGACGGCGATTCGAATCGGTTCCTATCCAGCTGGAGGGGTATTCCTAGCACTCACCCAAGCATACCTCACGAGGGTAGCTCGGATCACCTTTAGCACAACTCCAGACCAATTCACGGGTCCGTACAGCGCCGCACCCCCAGGGACCACCAATCTGCCAGGGTCAGGACTATAACCCGACACCTCGGTCTTACGCCATTGACTCCCCGCACATCCTTGATACCAACCGGGGTGCGCACTTAAACCGAACGGGGTATCCGGCTGGAGATGCACTCATAGGCTTCACGGTCGGAACGACTTATCCGGCCAACTAAGTGTTAGGAATGCGTTCAACATGACAAGAGGACATACAACGTATCGGTCCTTAAATGACACAGACGGGGATAGATTCACACCCAAGACCTCCATGCCTTGTTGCTTCACTATCGTCATCTCGCCCGGTCTCAGTTCATTATTAGCACATGGTTATCTCCACGATACTAAATATAGCCAACCGTGATCAAGTATCCACCTATCTCTCGCAGGTGACAGGAAATCACCCGGCTTCTACCGAACTAAGCATGGCTAAGCATTAATTCGATCCTGGACCTACTCAGGTGAGGTGTAATGTGGACAAGGTAGTCTTTATGCAGCAAGGTTGTCATATCAATGCAACACTTAATGCAACAATACATAACCATAGTTAATTGACAGCTGGATATGATAACAAAAATAGTAGGAGTCTTATAATACTCCGGTGCTTGCCTTCGACGTAGGTGGAAGGACGGTGGTCAGGACACTCCGATAGATCCTCCTCCTCAGCTCCTTCTTCTTGAGGTGGCTCCCTCTGCTGCTCCTCCAGCTCGGGTGGTGCAAATTCCAGGACCGTCACGCCCTTTGGTACACCTATGTATGCATGACAAGGCGATAAACATAGGGAATGCACATATGATGCATGATGTCATGATGAGGAGCCAAAGGAACATAAAACAAGGTGCAAACATGAGCATAAGCTTCTAAGATTAAGAGGATCATGAAATAAAAAGTAAGTGCATACTTGTTCTCTGGTGGAGAGGCTAACTAGACAAGCTAATCAACCTTAGCTACTCATACACAACAACTGGTGTCATGGACAGATTAACTAGTCACAAGGTTTAGCTATAGCTTAGTCATCAGTTGGCCAAACTAAGCAAGTAAGCACTTTCTGGAAAGCTTAACAAATTACCTACAAATCACTTTTAGACATCACAGAAGGATTCCCAACCGAAATAGACTAAAACAGACAAAGTCTCCTGGTTGTTCTGGAAAATCCAGAGAACAAGCACTTCGTAGCAGCTACTTGTAACAGTCATAGCTTTTAAATTACTCAGCCAAATGTCATGAAATTTGGATACAAGGTAGATATGTAAGTTAGCTACAAGTTTGTTATAAACAAGTTTTCCAGCAAACTTCATTTTCAAGCAATTCCTAAGCAATTGCTAACAGCTACCCAGAATATGCTCTAAACAAGGCGAAAATTAGTCAATTAATATTTTAGCACATATTAAGACTGTAACAATGGTTCAAACCAAAGGCACCAGTAGCTAGAACATGTCTAAGAAACACCATAAAACATCATGGCAAGGTTTAAACTCATTTTTATTATCACCTTTTCTATTTATTTGATTAATAAGGTGAATTAATGAGCATGTACTACAAGTACTCTAAAAATTCTAATAAACTTACAGCAAGCTATCTAGGCTACCACAAGGTTACTGTAAAATTTTCATGGCTCTTGCACATGCAGATTGTGAGATACAAAAATGACAAGCTAATAATGGCATTAAAAGCATAAATGTGAAACCCTATCAAAAGGTGTCAAACAACAGATGTCAGATTTTTCTTAGCTTTGTTTACACATGATTACATCACCCAGCAAGTTCCATCCTAAAAGGAGTCATACTTTATTTATAAAAAATACCACAAGAAACTTCTATTTAAAAAAAGGATAATTATAACTTTACCAACAGGCATCCAAAAATCATGAGAAATTTACCAGAGCCTACTTATATCATAAGTAACACTCTCCTAAATTTGCATGGCCATAGGACTCATAGATCTCAAGATATAATTACCTCCTTTCTACCAAGAATTAAATCATACCTATTTATTTCTGCAAAAACATGGCATGCTTCATATTTTTATTAAAAACTAGACTAACTCAAGGATCTGAAAAAATTAGAATCACCACATTTGGATCTGTCTAACTCAAGTTATGAATTTTCCAAGAATAGCATTGAATCTGCCAAAACAGAAATAGGAGGAGAGAGACAGTGGCTGACAGAGGGACCCACTGGTCAGCGGGACCCGCTTGACAGTGACACAGAGATAGGGGAGAGCTCATCGCCGGCGAATCTCGACGACGGTGAGGTCTCGGTCAAATCCAAGGGCACAGTCGTGACCCTCTCACCAAGGCGGACCTATCGAGCTACGATACCCTTACTGTACCAAGCTCTAGGGGGCTCGTCGGCGTGAATGGCGGCTCGGCGGCGCTGCGGGCGATACGCCGGCGTGCTCAGCCGATGCCTGTTAGGTATTTTAAATGCAAACAGAAAAATCCGCAAGCGCACGGATACCGATGTAGCTTTCACCCGGGAGTATTCCAGAGTATCGATTTTCCACAGGGAACGTGAGTGTACTAATTAAGAATCAAGATCGCCCAAGGATATAATTATTTTTGGTGGGAAGAGAGGAAGTTTTCTGAGAGTTCTCTAGTTGATCTAAGAATCAAGAATTACTTTAAGATTATCTATTTCGGGACATCAGAACACTAACCACAGAAAGAGATGAGAAGGGGGCTAGGAAGCTCTGACTACGGTCCTACAAACACCGATCCGAACGAGGTGGAATACGTCGACCGTTAGGGCTGTCACTACCATAGGGCTACCACAACAATCCGCAGGATTGGATGCAATTCCAGGTAATTGCAAGACTAAACACCACGTCTAATCTATTAATTACTACTCTAATGTTTCAAAGATTAGAGCACTTGATGCAAGCGGGAATCCAATAAATAACTTAAATGTAAATAAAAGTAAATAAAGAACACAGGAATTATGAATTGAAGAACTTGGAGAACGATGAAGAACGAACCAGTTGCTGCAAAACTACAATGTTGAGGAAGATTTGACAGATCCGGCTCCTCGTCCGCTCTCCCCTCTCTCCCTATTTTCTAGATTACAACTAGAACTAACTAGAAGTAGAACTAGAGAAACTAGAACTAGAACTAGAACTAGATGAACTAGAACTAGAACTAGATGAACTAGAGGTAGAACTAGATGAACTAGAGGTATCCTCTCTACTTGGATGAAGAATTGAAACCCTAACTTTGATTCTGTAGAAGAGGTATGATCTCCAGGGGCCAGGGGGCCTTGCTTATATAGTCTTTTCAGATGAATCTGGGCCGTCGGATCAAACCGACATTAATCGCATGGTTTTCCTTGATCCTTTAGGTCGGTGGAGCGTGATCCTCGAAAAGGACTCTGATTGGGCACTGTAGCAGGGCGGGCGCCCAAGAGAGTAGGGCGGGCGCCCTGCCTCCGAGCCTGATTGCCTTCCCGTTTGTTCCCGTGGCTTCTGGAGTCTTCTAGATGGTAGAAAATTGTGCGGCACGTTAACATCTCTATGTAAACCCGACGTGTGGGCCTTTCTTTCGTATTTCCTGATAACCCCGTGCAGAAATAGACAAACACCAAAACTTGTGGAATTCTGTCAGATAAAACCCTAAGTGTGGGTGTTGGTTGCATTTGGATCCTTTTCCATGATTAGTTGACGGTTAAATGTGAGCATTAAGGACTGTCAACAAGCTCCCCCGAGCTTAACCTTTGCTCGTCCCTAAGCAAAGATAAACTCAAGAGTTTGTGCAATGGTTTCATTCCTTAAAGGTACACATGCGTCCAAACAAAATCTCATCCCTGGGTTAGGGTAAACTGTTAAGATTTAAACTTACTCATTTTACCTTCCACCATGGGGCTTGCAACCATCACTTGTGTCTTGAGTAGTTAAAAGATAGAACGGTCTAGTCAAGCGCCATGTCTCTTGTTCTTCGATTAACTATAGCTCTGGAGTTTTTGCAGATTTTCAAATAAAATTCAGAGATTCCTTGTATGACTCTCTCTAGTCTTTCTTTTGTGGTATTTCTGGATCCTTACCAAGGCAGTGATGGTATATGCCTTCTCTCAAAGTATGTGGTATTTGTGGTATAAGGCATAGTGGCATTGCCTTCTCTCTCACCCTACTCTAATATGGTTTTGATATCTAGAGCTCATAGGTGGGAGACAGCTAATACATACTTACAAGACATTTATTGCATAGTCAAACCATAGATCCAGAAGAACAAGTCAATAAGTCAAATCAAGATGTGCATGTGTGGTGAATGAATGATGTATGGTGATGATGGTGATAACAATGGTGAAAGTCTAATTCTACTTGTGCTCTTTTGAGGGGATACATACCTTTCTTGCTATTTTGAAACTTTTTGAGGTGAACGAGATGCTCTATATTTTCTTTTTCTTTTCTCTCGGGTGGGTATCTTGTACCCCTAATTCTACTGTTGGACACTTATCCATTTTTACCTCTCGTCTCACTTTTTCTTTTCTTTCGAGGTTCCGGGCACTTGCCCCTTTTTATTTTCTCATATATTTTTTTCTTTTTTTTAGAGCACTCATCTCTTGAAATAATGTAGCAAGTGGTAGTAACCGAGATAACTTGAGCATTTATTTCACAAGGGAAAACAGAAATGTTTTTGGCTATTCTCTCCTGGATTAGGAGTAGAATATTTTTGGGTGGTTCTGGAGATGGAAATGGGTGGATATATGTGAATGCGTACTTCCGGAGTAGAAGCAGCATGTATGAGTGAACGTGCAAGTGAATCTTGATTTTAACCACATGACAAACTCCTAAGGGTCTACACAGCCTGACCACACTCAATGCTCATAAGCAGTAAAAAGTAAATGTGTGGCTCATAGTCTAGCAAGCATGTATATATGGCTGTGGTAGAAATTTAAACTCTCATCATACAGGAACTCATCATGTGTTTATTTTAAAGATTTTCAAAGATAAAATTCTCCAGTTTTCTAGCATCTCTAGGAACAGATAAACAACAGCTCAACCTTCCCATATCATATCCGTTAACAACTTAGACTTCAGATCAAGTTCTCTTCCCACAAGTTCAGGTTTAGAGCAAGCTTTAAATTATAACAGTTATGTCTAAACTTGAGAGAGCTTTCAATTTGGATAACTAGTCATGGCAGAGCAACTATTCATCATTTCCATGTGAGAGCTTATCATGAGGGTTCATAGCAAACTTTATTTATTTATTTATTTAGCAAACTAAGCAAAGATATATATATATATATATATAAGCACAAAATCTTTATTTGGGTTTTTATGATCATGCATCTTTTTATTATTTGAGTAAAGTATAAACGTGAGTAGAACACTTAGCTGGATAAATGGGGGTGCTCTCCCCCAAACTGGATTTTGACGTAATTCCTTTTGATGAAGCTAGCAGGTGGCAGAGGTGTATTTGAACGTCGGCAGCACCTTGACAGTAATTAGGATGTCCTTCGTCTGCTAGTCTTCTTTGATCCTTGAATTCTGTGGAGCTCAAATAGACAACAAAGCTTTGTGGAACTAGTTAAGTGTTAACATAAAATCTCTTAGTCGTTATCATGTTGAGCTTCCTCTAATAAATATTACTCTCTTTGGTAGGATCATAAATTTATTTTTATATTTTCATTTTTATAGGACAGGAATATATTTAGTTTATTTTTACGCCACCACAGTGAATGTACTTATGGTTTTTATGCCATGAGCATACTCACATGGGGCTTACTATTTTTAACATTTTTATTTTCTTTTCGAGATCATATGATCCTGATTAACTAAGCAAACTATTGAAAAAATAACTACCAAGTTTACCTCTTGGCAAGGCGTTTGGTGTGTTTAAGTCCTCCAAACGGGACTCTCCGTTTCCTCAGTCATCCTGGGATTTGCTGGATGGCGTAGTCGGTGGTTCTGGCAGCCCCTCCTCTTCGTGTATAACTATCTTTTCTCTCCACACCTGACTCGGTGCTACGGTCTCCTCAGGACAATTCTGTTCAAGCTGTATGTCTTCAGATCTTACTACTTCTCCTTCGTAGTCTGCCCATCCGTCATTGATGATTTGCCACCTCTGGTTGCGGTTGTGTCGTCTCCTTCTTGTCCTGACCTGCTTAAAGTCTTCAACTATATAGTTAGGGTCAGTAAAATAGCGACATACCTTCTCAGAGGGGAAGTGCATGTGGACTTCTCCGGTTCCAATGTTGATGATTGCTTTAACGGTGCTGAGGAACGGTCTCCTAAGGATGATGGGTGGATCGTACTCGTCTTCTCCCATGTCAATAACCTTCAACCTTTCGGAATGTCTGATCTGCCATCTGGAGCTAGGTCATCCTTTTTGGTCAAGAACGGTGACTTAAATCGACGATCTTGACCTCCTTGAACTATAGTGACCATCTTAGCTGACTTGGTCCATATTTGCTTGTTCCTGTTCCTCCTGTTGGTCCTTTCCTTGGTTCATGTCAGGATTGCTCTAAGATTTGTGTAGTCTTGTTCTTGAAGGAAAACGTCTCCATCCTCCCTTGATGTAGAAACTGATCTTGGCAGCACTAGCATAGATGAAAGCTCCCGAGGTATTTAGGAGTGGCCTCCCTAGGATGATGGGTGCCCTCTCATCAGTACCAGTCTCTATCACCACGAAGTCTGCTGGGGTGTACAAGGTACCAACTCGGACGTAGAGGTTCTTCAATATTCCCTTTGGGAAACATAGTGTCCGATCTGCAAGCTTGATTTTGTTGAGGACGGTAGTAGTAGTAGTTGTTGTTGTTGTTGATGTAGTTTATGTCCTCAAGCATCTCAGGGCAGTGATTGCCTGAGTGTCCAGTATCTCCAGTGTGTTTGTGCTTGTAGATCCAGATTCTTCACTTGGTGGAGTCTGGGAGTTATAATACTCCTCCATTTTTTGCTCGAAGTGTACCTGCTCGTAGAGACAAGGTAGAGATCAAGTGCATGGGCCCTGTTGGTGGAAAACACCAATAGAACCAAAAATGTATTTGTTCTTCTCTAACCTTAAGCATAGTGAGCAAGACAAAGTTGATGGATAATAAGATCATGAGTGTAGGATTTAAAACATTTGTCAGATCAGATCACTCAACCTTATGGAAAGATAATCTATCTAAGTAAATGTTTTTTTCTTTACATGACTATCATTTTCCAAAGATTGAGTGTGCAACATTTTAGTTCATATGATTAGGAGTGTGGGATCACAAAGGTGGAAGGACTAAACATATTGAATCGACTGGGTTGGTTATCTAGAGTTGTAAATCATACATGTTTGTCTCTTTTGTTCATGTGAACGCCATAACCAAGGAGAAGCTTATAAAAGTGATAGTCAAGTACCTTAAGATGTTACCTTACTTGAAGAGTGATGGTACAGTATTACCTTGTGGAAGGTTTCCTTTCTTAGCGGTTATGCATCGTGTTTGTGGCACCCTCCATGGATCATCTCTTGTGAGTTATGCCTTCCTTGTGTAAATTGTTAAACTTCATGTGCCTCTCTCTTTGTCTCCAATGTGAGTTTATCTCAGGACTTCCCAGGTCGATAGTGAAAGTTTTCCTGCAGGGGTTAGTCTAACAAAATATCCAATATCTACTATAGCATACTGTCGGCTCAAAAATCAACCTAGACACCATGTCTAATTTGATTTAGGAGGGCATTTTAACCTAAGCACCATGCTTAATTTAAAATCCCTTGGAAGTAAGATCATCATTCCTAAACTAAGCACCATGCTTAATTAAGAGATAAATGAAACTACTCCAAACCAAGACATATACTAAAGCAAATAAAGGTGGTATGAGAGCACTTATAGAGATCTACTCAAGTGGAGATGAAGTAGTGTGATTAGTATTTAACAAATTGAGCATGTCTCAAAGGTAGGGACAACCAACATAGCAACATGGCAAAGGATGTTTTTATGTAAAGTACTCCCCCAAGCTTGAATTTTGCAAAATTCAAGTTTGGATGAATTTAATTCAATGTTGTATTATGATTGGTTGGACATACCTTGTGCTTGTCATTCATCCGATCTTCTTGCTCCAATCCTGGAAAGGTTAGTGACAAGAATACCCGAAGGGATATTTTTACAATTATCCTTATATGCTCAACACACAAGGTAATGTTGCAAATAATTAACAGCTCATGTTACAATCTGATCAGTGCTTGTTTTAGGACACTAAGCTTGTCCTTGGGAAACCATCAATTTATGTCGGCGAAGTGGTTTCCCCTCCAACGCTGATCTATATCAAGATCAACTCAACGAGATCTATAATATTTAATATAGACATATGCATCGACACCCGCCCTTTTAAAGTTTTTATAAATAGAAAGGATGAGGGGGTTGGAGATCTCGAATGTGGTGATGTTGGAAAAACCAATGGATTGGGAAGATGTTGCATATGAGCATGGAGTAAATGAAGTGGCTATGAAATAAATTCCATGCTCATTAATGCTTAGAGAGAAATCCATGTGGTATGGTGAAAATGATTAGGTGAGTGTGGTAAAAAAAGGAAAAGAAAAAGAATACACAGATGACTTGGTTTGAAACTAGCACAGCTACCGTTCCCCGGCAACGGCGCCAGAAAGCTTGTTGGGTATTTTAAACGCAAACAGAAAAATCCGCAAGCGCACGGATATCGATGTAGCTTTCACCCGGGAGTATTCCAGAGTATCGATTTTTCATAGGGAACGTGAGTGTACTAATTAAGAATCAAGATCGCCAAAGGATATAATTATTTTTGGTGGGAAGAGAGGAATTTTCCTTAGAGTTCTCTAGTTGATCTAAGAATCAAGAATTACTTCAAGATTATCTATTTCGGGACATCAGAACACTAACCATAGAAAGAGATGAGAAGGTGGCCAGGAAGCTCTGACTACGGTCCTACAAATACCGATCCGAACGAGGTGGAATACGTCGACCGTTAGGGCTGTCACTACCCTAGGGCTACCACAACAATCCGCAGGATTGGGTGCAATTCCAGGTAATTGCAAGACTAAACACCACGTCTAATCTATTAATTACTACTCTAATGTTTCAAAGATTAGAGCACTTGATGCAAGCGGGAATCCAATAAATAACTTGAATGTAAATAAAAGTAATTAAAGAACACAGGAATTATGAATTGAAGAACTTGGAGAACGATGAAGAACGAACCAGTTGCTGCAAAAATACAATGTTGAGGAAGATCTGACAGATCTGGCTCCTCCTCCGCTCTCCTCTTCTCTCTCCCTATTTTCTAGATTACAACTAGAACTAACTAGAACTAGAACTAGATGAACTAGAACTAGAACTAGATGAACTAGAGGTAGAATTAGATGAACTAGAGGGATCCTCTCTACTTGGATGAAGAATTGAAACCCTAACTTTGATTCTGTAGAAGAGGTATGATCTCCAGGGGCTAGGGGGCCTTGCTTATATAGTCTTTTCAGATGAATCTGGGCCGTCGGATCAAACCGACATTAATCGCACTGTTTTCCTTGATCCTTTAGGTCGGTAGAGCGTGATCCGGGAAAAGGACTCTGATTGGGCACTGTAGCAGTGCGGGCGCCTAGGAGAGTAGGGCGGGCGCCCTGCCTCCGAGCCCGATTGCTTTCCCGTTCGTTCCCGTGGCTTCTGGAGTCTTCTAGATGGTAGAAAATTGCGCGGCATGTTAATATCTCTTTGTAAACCCGACGTGTGGGCCTTTCTTCCGTATTTACTGATAACCCCGTGCAGAAATAGACAAACACCAAAACTCGTGGAATTCTGTCAGATAAAACCCTAAGTCTGGGTGTTGGTTGCATTTGGATCCTTTTCCATGATTAGTTGACGGTTAAATGTGAGCATTAAGGACCGTCAACAATGCCGACCCAGTAGAGATTAACACCGGGCATCAGTGAGTCAAGGGGAAGCTCTGGGAACAAAAATTGAAAGAAACGGTGGAGTAGGGAGGCCTGGCCACGTCGCTGGTGAGCACGACGGAACTCCAGCGATGAAGAAATGGCTCGGAGTTGGCAATGCCGCCTTACCCGCGCTCGACAATGGCAATGGAGGTGAGGCCGAGGTAGAGGAAGCTCTGGCGAAGCTTTTGGCGGGCTGGCTTGGCCGGAGACGGCGAGGAAAGCTTGGGCGGAGTCGCTAACTCACGGCGGAGCTCGCCGAGGAAGAAGCGGAGAGGAGAGAGAGCGCTGGGGAGGGAAATGAGGTCGGCTGGCGCTCGGGGTGACGTCGTGGCGTCCAAGTGGAGGTGTTGGGGCTGACAATAGGGGTCGCTGTCAACGTACGGCCACCACAAGGCGTCCACGCATTGATCGGCCAGCGACTGACGAAACTGAATCGTTCGATTCAGTCGCCGTCGACAGTGTCTGAACCCTAATCTTCGTCGACGTTTTACTCACGATCTACTCGATGGTTTTGGCTTGGATTTGTTCCAATGGATAGAGCTACACGAGTTCTACAATATTGCTTAAAGGATCAAAGTCTGGTTTGGCCTAGAATTCAAACTACAACGCTCCCAAGTACCCTACCTCGATTCTGCGAAACCCAGACTTAGCCAAAATCGACTAAGTGTTGGAAACAGCACTGATTTCTAGCTTGTGGGCCCCTTTTGGTCAGGTTCCAGGCATTTTCATGAAAAGGTACCAAAACAACTTTTCTAGCTTATAAAATTTACTACAACTTTGCTTTAGATGTCACTTACATGCAAAGTGTCTAACACTGGTTTCATAAAGGATCTTTGAAAAGAGGTTTAGGGGGTCAACTAGGTCAACCTAGGGTTAACCATGACTTAGGGGCATTTTTGGGTGAGACCTCCAACATAAACTTTGTTCAAAATGTTATTCTAAACATGAATAAAGTATTTTGGAAGACAATGTGCAGTTGTATAAATTGTTCATACATGACTAACACATAGAACAAGCCATATAAGTCATTCAATCACATAATGTATACACAAGATGACATGTGATCATGATATGATGCTTATGAGTGTGCATGATGATGCTTATGTTGATGCAATGCTCATGGTTAACATGCAAGCTAACACTAGGAGTGTTACAGAGCTCCACTAGTAAACAGAAGTACTATAGAAGCGGTTTGCGACCCCTTTCTACAGGCGAATTGACGAACCGCCAGCGCTGATGGCCTGTGGAAATAAACTTTTCCACAGGCGGGTAACTGAGAACCGCCTGTAGAGTTCAAGTTCACTTTAGGGTTGCATTTGGCACAACGTGTTCACTCTAGGGTGTGTCGTGGAAAAACTGAAATCCATCAGCAAGCATGCCTGGAACATCGGCGTCGATGTTTGCTGGGTCCCCAACTGTATAAGGCGCCAAGCTAACCTCTCCATGCTTTGTCCAAATCAAGTAATCCATCATAAATCCTCGGGAGACTAGATGAGAAATGATTGCTTCGGTATCTTCAAACAGAACAATATTTCTGTAGTCGTAGCATGGACAATATATGTGCTTCGTCTTTGTTCTCAAAGCATAGTTGTTAGCGGCATCAACAAACCAATGCACCTCGGGTATATATGATGGATCTAGTCTTGATAAGTTACATCCATAAGGACCTCTCCATCATGAGCTGTGGAAAAATTAGTAAATTAATTGATCTCAATGCAAAACAAGTATGAAATATTGTCTAGGAATATTTGTTATCAAAAATAAAGAACACCTAACAACTAAATCAAATTGAAAAAATAAAACAACTATCAAAAATAAAGACAAAACCCTAAGTAATAATTCAAAAAAGAACACCTAACAACTAAAGCAAATGAACAAGGTAGAAAAGCACTTTTGATGGAAACTAAATATATATCTTGATTCACTAAAATAAATTTTAGAAGGAAACATAGAAATGGTGAGAAGAAGGGCAACATCTTAAGCAACCTCATACATGAAAAATGAATATTGCATAATTAAATCAAATTTACATAAAAAATAACATCCTAAACAATATAATTTAAAAAACTAAAAAGAAAATCTATCTTTCTCTCTCTTCCCAAGCATGGAAACACCATTCATGGAAACCACTACATATATATTTCTTGGATTCACTAATTAGAGAAGGAAACAAGGAAATGGGGAGAGGAGAGACATCATCTAACCATCTGAAGCAACCTCATTTGAGCAAATATAGTGCATACCTAGCTAGTCTACTCTCTCCCTCTCATGGTGAAACCCTAGATCCAAAAAGTAGCTCAATTGAGCAAGAGGGCACAATAAGAGGCATTAGAGACATGAACTAACCTTTCTTAGCCCCCTCCTTCCAAGAAAAGAAGATCAAAACCTCCCTCCTTGTATTTTGGAAAATTTAGACCTCTAAGATGGCCTCCAAAGGAAGGTGGCTGCGAGTAACAGTTCTGCCCGAGGAGGAAGAAGGGGTGCTGTGGGGTATTTTTAGAAAGATTATCACACACGGTTGGCTTAAGTGAGCCGCCTGTGAAAAGACATTACCACAGGTGGTTCACCTAACTTAATCGCCTGTCTAAATCCTCCATTTATACAGACGGTTCAGTTAAGTCAACTGCCTGTGGTAACCCATTTTCACAGGCGGCTCTTGTAACTGAACCGTCTGTGTAAATCGAGGATTTACACAGTGAAGAGCATCTAGGCCCCTAATGAGTTTCAGTGATTAATGATATTGTTGATTACTATGACTAACGTGTGTTTTGCAGAGGCAAAGTCATTAGTGTTAGGTCATGGTATAGACAAGAACGTTCATGCCTATGTAATGGTGGAAATCGTTTTGGTTTTCAAAGGATGGTTTTACATCGTCAAGACTAGACTAGGTCTAGGTGCCATATGGTGAAGAAAGGCACTTAGAGTAGTTTAGGACTTTGTTTTCCATTGACCGTACTATTAAGAGGGGAATTGATCTAATAGCTTAACCTAGGCAAGGCTTTAGGTTTAGGTGTGGTGCACACTTGGTAAACCTAGCACTAGGCAGCTCAGAGATAGTCCTTAGATCGAGAGGAACAAACTTCATTTTGGAAAGATCGCGTTTCGACGAAGTTTGGGTGCCTAAGTAGGCACCAAACGCAGCACTGGACGCTATGTGAGTGCGTTCGGTGAGGTTGACTTGAGTCAGAGTGACTGAGTGCCTAGGGTTAGGCACCGGACGCTAGCACCGGACTCACCGGGTAGCATCCGGTCCTACACCCAGGGAGGTCAGCATTTGACCAAGGCATCGGACGCTAGCACCGGACTCACCGGGTAGCGTCCGGTCCTAAACTCAGGGAGGGTGTAAGTTTCACCCTCACACCGGATGGTGCCACCAGACACTCTGTGGGAGCGTCCGGTGCTCTGTCAGAAGAGAGTACAGTTAGCCGTTGAGTGTCACCGGACACTCGATGCATTGCGTCCGGTGCAACATCAACAACGTCCGGTGCTCCAGTTTTTAGTGTATAACGATTGGCTAGCCCTTGGACTTGATGGGGAGTATTTATACTCCTCCACCTCGTCTATGGGAGGTCTCTTGCCCATTTGAGTTGAGAATCACCTTGTGGTGCAAGAGAGAAGCAAGAGCCTAGACAGGATTGAGATTTGAGAGATTTCTTATGAGAATCCTTCTCTAGTTGAGTTCCAAGAGTCAAGTGTGCATCCACCACTCTCTAGTGCCTTGATTGGGTCAAGTGAGAGTTCTTTGTTTGTTATTCTTGGTGATCGGCATCACCTAGATGGTTCGGTGGTGATTGGAGGCACGAAGACCATCCGGAGTTCTTGTGGGCGGCTCGTGTCAAGCTTGTGAGCGGTTGTGGGCGATTCACCCCGACGAAGTGTCAAAGAATCAGCCTGTAGAGAGCACTTGGTCCTTGCGCGGACCAAGTGGGAGCAAGACCCTTGCGCGGGTGCTCCAACGAGGACTAGTGGAGAGTGGCGACTCTTTGATACCTCGGCCAAACATCGCCGAGCCCTTTCTTGCTCTCCTCCTTTACATTCTAGTATTTATTTTGTGCAATTACTTTGAGCTTTTACATTCCTAGAATTGGCATGCTAGAATAGGATTGGAACTAGGTTGCAAAACTTTTTATCCGGTAGCTCTCTAGTCACACTAGGCACAAGGGGTTGAATTGGAGCTTATAGGTTGCTTAAATTTTTAGAGAAGCCCAATTCACCCCCCTCTTGGGCATCTTGATCCTTTCAATTGGTATCGGAGCCAAGTGCTAATTATTTAGGCTTCACCGCATAGAGAAAATATGTCTAACGGGGATGGACCACCACCCATGTTCGATGGCGATGACTTCCCATATTGGAAAATACGGATGGAGTCATACCTCGAGGCATGTGACACTAAGTGCCTCAAATCCATGACTGAAGGGTTTACCCCTCTGGCAAAAGACACCGCTCTTACTCCATAAGAGCAAGAGAATGAGAAGTGGAATGCAAAGGCCAAAAACCACATCTTTAGAGGTCTTTGCAAAAAGGTGTTTAACCGCGTAAGGAACCACAAAACCACCCATGAGTTATGGAAGGAACTTTGTGCGCTCCATGAGGGATCAAAGATTGAGCGTGAGGAACCCTTTCATCTTGTGATGAACGAGCTTAATACATTTGAAATGCTTCCAAAAGAAAATGCTAATGAAATGTATTCTCGCTTGAATGTCATTGTAGAGGAGCTAAATGGACTTGGGCTCAATCAAATGAGTCTGGCGGATGTGACGAGGAAGATACTATGTGTTCTCCCCATTCATAAAAATGGGCACATAGTAACCGTGCTTCATCAAGGCGATCTCTCCACCGCCACACCAACGTCCATATTGGGGAAGATCAACGCTCATCAGATGTACATGCACATGAGCCCCCAAGATGGCTCTTCATCAGCCAAGAAAGAGAAGAAGGACTTGGCCCACAAGGCTTCTCACAGGGGCAAAGCCATGAAGATTGAAGTTGAGTAATCAACTTCAGGTGATGAGGATGCATCCATTGCCCTCTTGGTGAGAAGAACCACCAAGATGTTGAAGAAGCTAAACAAGAATGGAGTCAACTTTGACTCCAAGAAGAAGAAGTTCTTCACAAGTAGCAAGGGGAAGCCCATCTTCGAGATGGATTGCTACAATTGTGGTGATCTTGGTCATCTTGCTCACCAATGTCCAAAGCCCAAGAAGGACAAGTACAAGAAGAAGAACAAAGAGCAAGATGATTCAAGTGATGATGAGAAGAACGACAGGAAGCAATACAAGAATAAAGGTGGCAAGATGAAGGAGTGCCACAAGAAGAAGAATGGCAAGGCTTACATTGTTGGTGATTGGCTCACCGACATTGAAAGCACAAGTGGTGACTCCTCCGGCAACGAAAGTGATGATGAGAAGGTTGCCGCCATTGCCATTCATGCCTCATCACCATCATCTTCACCACCATCTACTTCCTCTACACACCTATGCCTCATGGCCAAGGGTGACCAGAAGGTACAAATTGAGGATGAGAGTAGTGAGAGTGATAGTGAATATGAATCACCATCTTATGATGAACTTGTGCAATTGCTAAATAAATACACTAAAGTCATAAGAAAAACTAGAAGTGAAAATGACAAACTTGAACATGAAAATGAATCACTTCTAGCAAAGCTTAAATCTAGTGATGATCTTAGAGATCAAAATGATATCATGACCACTAAGCTCAAGGAGCTCAAACTTTCTCTAAAAGAGCTCAAAGAAAAACATGATACACTTGAGAGTGTTCATGATGAGCTTATCACTAGACATATAGCTTTGAAAGAAGAATTCACGACTCTAAAAGCAAACTATGACAACCTTGAGATAGCTTATGATCTTGCAATCAATGAAACACATGTTGCTACTAACAATGTTGTTAAGCTTGATGTAGCCACATCTTGTGATGACTTACTTGTGGAGAGCACTAGCAAATGTGTTGGTTGCAAGGGCAAGAAAGTGGTAGTGGTCGAGAGCTATGAGGACACTATCAAGATCAAGGAAGAAAATGTCAAGCTCAAGAAAGAGTTGCAAGACCAAGCCAAGCACAACACAATAGTGATTGAGTCACTTGATCAAGATAAGAAGCTTGCATATGAGAATAAGTTGCTCAAAGAAGAGAACCAATATCTCAAGCTTGGTTTGTTGTATGACAAGCAAGAAGAAGATGAGTCATTCATCTTGGAAGAGTTAGAGAGCAACAAGGACCCAATCATCAAGAAGCTAACTCAAGAGAAGAACAAGCTTAAGAAAGAGAAAGAACACCTAACCAAGGGGTTAGCCAAGTTCACCAAAGGGAAGGACCTTCAAAGTGAGCTTTTCATGAACACCATCATGAAGATGGACAAGAGTGGAATTGGCTACAAGGCTCATCAAGTCACTAGCCACTCATGATCAACCAAGCAAGCCCAAGCCAAAGAGGTGCTTTGAGTGTGGTCAAGAAGGACACTTTGCTCATGAGTGTGAGGCACCACTACCACCACCCTTGCCCAAGCATGCTAGACCATTTGCATTCAATGCTCACTACATTGTAAGGAAAGACAAGAGTGGCAAGGTCAAGGTTAGCTTCATGGGGCCACCAAACAAGAAAAGGCCAAAGAAGATTTGGGTGCCTAAGTAACTAGTTGAGAAGGTCAAGGGCCCTAAGCAAATGTGGGTCCCTAAATCTCAAGCTGGATCTCTTGTGTGTAGGTGAACTACAAGACCGGTGGATCACATTGGGTAATTGATAGTGGTTGCACTCAACATATGACCGGAGATCCCCGGATGTTCACCTCACTTGATGAAGATGTTGACAACCAAGAGAAGATCACATTTGGTGACAATTCAAAAGGCAAGGTCAAGGGTCTAGGAAAGGTTGCAATATCCAATGACAACTCCATCACCAATGTGCTCTATGTGCAATCCTTGAGTTTCAACTTGCTCTCAGTTAGACAACTTTGTGATCTTGGCTTCCAATGCCTATCAAGAAAAAGGAAGTAATAGTGACCAAGGAGGATGATTATAAAGTGGTATTCAAAGGCTTCTGTCACAACAACTTATATGTAGTTGATTTCTCATCCGATAAAGTTGATGTAAAGACTTGTTATTCACCAAGACCTCACTTGGGTGGTTGTGGCATAGAAGGTTAGCACATGTTGGAATGGGCACACTCAAGAAGTTGATGAATAAAGAATTGATTAGAGGCTTGAAGGATGTGACATTTGAAAAGGACAAGCTATGTAGTGCATGTCAAGCCGGCAAGCAAGTTGCAACCAAGGCCTATCTCTCTACTTCAAGAGTGCTTGAGCTACTCCACATGGATTTATTTGGACCAACCACATATGCTAGTCTTAGAGGCAACAAATATTGCTTGGTCATAGTTGATGATTACTCCCAGTACACTTGGATATTCTTCTTGCAAGAGAAGGCCGATGTTGCATAGATCTTCAAGTAATTTGCAAAGAATGCCCAAAATCAATTTGATGTGAAGATCAAGAAGATAAGAAGTGATAATGGAAAAGAATTTGACAACACTAACGTTGAAGAGTATTGTGATGAAGTTGGAATCAAACATGAGTTCTCCTCAACATACACACCACAACAAAATGGGGTTATAGAAAGAAAGAACCGGACATTGATCACCTTGGCAAGAACAATGCTTGATGAGTACAACACTTTGGAGAAGATGTGGGCTGAGGAAATCAACACCGCATGCTATGCATCAAACCGGCTCTTTCCTCACAAGTTCCTAGAGAAGACACCATATGAGTTGCTCAATGGGAAGAAGCCCTATGTCTCATTCTTTAGAGTGTTTGGGTGTAAATGCTACATCTACAAGAAGCGCCAACACTTGGGCAAGTTCCAAAGGAGATGTGACATTGGCTACTTGGTTGGCTATTCATCAAAGTCCAAGGCATATAGGGTCTTTAACCATGCCACAAACATGGTTGAAGAAACATTTGATGTTGAATTCGAAGAAACTAATGGCTCCCAAGGAGCATGTGATAATCTTGATGATGTAGGTGGTGAACCATTGAGGGATGCCATGAAGAACATGCCGATGGGGGACATCAAGCCAAAAGAAGATGATGATGTGCAAATCATTGAGCCACCATCCACCTCACATGTGCCACAGGATGAAGACAAGGATGTGAGAGATGCTCATGAAGACACTCAAGTCACTCATGAGCAAGCGATGGCACAAGCACAAGATGTTGATGCTCCCCAAGCAACCCCTCAAGTGGCGCCAAGAAGATCATCACATCTCCTCTAAGATCACTCTCAAGATCTCATCATCGGGAGTCCATCACGTGGTGTAACTACACGCTCTAGACATGCTTTATTTATTAAACATCACGCTTTTGTGTCTCTTGAAGATGAACCAAAGACTATAGAGGAAGCTCTTTGTGATGCGGATTGGATCATTGCCATGCAAGAGGAGTTTAACAACTTCTCTCACAACCAAGTGTGGACACTTGAAGAGCGACCGAAAGACGCAAGAGTGATTGGAACAAAGTGGGTCTTCCAGAACAAGAAAGATGATCAAGGTAAGGTGGTGCGCAACAAGGCAAGGCTCGTGGCAAAAGGCTTTTCACAAGTGGAAGGTCTTGACTTCGGTGAAACCTTTGCACCGGTGGCAAGACTTGAAGCTATCTGTATCCTACTTGCATATGCATCTAGCCATGATATCAAGTTATTTCAAATGGATGTGAAAAGTGCTTTTTTGAATGGTTATATTAATGAGCTTGTCTATGTTGAGCAACCCCCCGGTTTTGAAGACCCTAGGTACCCCAAGCATGTCTACCGGTTGTCCAAGGCTCTCTATGGTCTCAAGCAAGCTCCTAGGGCTTGGTATGAGAGGCTTAGGGACTTCCTCATTGAGAAGGGCTTCAAGATTGGGAAAGTTGACACAACACTCTTCACCAAGAAAATGAATGGGGAAATCTTCATTTGCCAAGTTTATGTTGATGATATTATTTTTGGCTCCACTAATGAAGATTTTTGCAAGGAATTTGGTGATTTGATGTCCAAGGAGTTTGATATGTCCATGATTGGCGAGCTATCCTTCTTCCTAGGATTTCAAGTCAAGCAAATGAAGGAAGGGGTCTTCATCTCTCAAGAGAAATACACACAAGATCTTCTCAAGAGGTTCAAGATGATGGATTGCAAGCCAATCAAGAGTCCCATGGCATCAAATGGGCATCTCGACTTGGATGAGGGAGGTAACCCAATTGACAAAACTCTCTATCGTTCCATGATAGGAAGTTTACTCTACCTCACCACATCTAGATCCGATATCATGTTTAGTGTGTGTATGTGTGCTAGATATCAAGCTATGCCTATGGAATCTCACTTGATTGTTGTCAAGAGAATTCTTAGGTACCTCAAATACACACCTTGCCTAGGCTTGTGGTATCCCATAGGTGTAAGATTCCAACTTGTAGGCTATTTTGATTTGAATTATGCCGGGTGCCGCATTGATAGAAACAGCACATCCGGAGGGTGCCACTTCCTAGGTAGATCACTTGTCTCTTGGATGTCAAAGAAACAAAATAGTGTTGCTTTGTCAATGGCCGAGGCAGAATACATTACCGCCGGTGCTTGTTGTGCACAAATACTTTACATGAAACAAACCTTGCTAGACTATGGAGTAGTACTAGACAAAGTACCTTTGTTGTGTGACAATGAAAGTGTCGTAAAACTTGCAAACAACCCAGTTCAACACACCCGCACAAAGCACATTGACATCCACGATCACTTCCTTAGGGATCATGTTGCTAAAGGTGATATGTCCCTAGAGAATGTGAGGACGGAAAATCAATTGGCAGACATCTTCACAAAACCCCTAGATGAAGCTAGGTTTTGTATGTTGAGAAATGAACTAAATGTGCTTGATCTTTCTAACTTCACTAAAAAATGAAGTTGTGTGTTGTCCTTGAAAATAGCTCTTGTTTTGCATTTCATGCATACCAAAAATAAAAAAAACAAAAAGATTGTGTGTAGGGCTTGTCTAACATGGTTAAGATAACCCCCATGTGTGTGTGAAAAAGCTTAACCTTGGATCAAACTTGACAAGCATTAGTTTACTTTCAAGTATTGCAATGCACTTCATATCATATGCATGCTTGTTAGTTTACCGTTTCTTTTTGGTTATGCTTTGAGCATCCGCTGTGTTCGTCCATTGATAGGGGGAGCATTCAAAGCTCGTCTTGATTTAAACACCTAGCTTTATGGCCACATGATGCTTCATGGTGCTTTCACTTGATTATTTTTGTAAAAACTACTATGCCTAAGGCTAAATATTTGTGAAAATTTGAGTGTTTGAGAGAGGTCACTCATACCAGTTCCAATTTGTGTTCATTTGAGTCTTCTTGAAGTTGAAACTTGGTTGGGTAAAAGTCGGGCGCAGTTCTCTATTGAAAAACTAGCTAAAGGTGCACCAGATGCTGCATCGGACGCACCCCCAGTGCGTTGGGTGTGGTGGAGTTCCTGGTCTGCACTCACTGGATTCGCGCATAGTGTCCTGAGTGCGTCCAGTGAGGTGCGTCCGGTGATTCTCCATGGCGTGCGTTGAGGCACCGGATGCTAGGCGAGCGTTCGGTGACCATCTACTCGTGCTCGCGTAGATTTCAGACCTCTCTATGTTGTAGTTCGGTGGGCACCGGACGCGTCAGGTGACCACTTAAGTGCGTTCGGTGCCCCCGTAGCGGGCGGATATAACCTCTGGACGAGCCCATTCTCCAGATCCTTTCTCTTCCTCCCCATGAACTCGCCAGCGCTGCCCTCGTGCCCTAACTCACCGAGAATCCTTCCCGCCACCACGAAATTGGTTCCCTCCGGCGATCTTCAGGTTCTCGACGCCACGAAGCTCCCCTGCATCGACCTTCTTCCTTCTACGCCCCCTGTTCCTCTCCTTGCATGAGATTTCTAGGGTTTGGGGTAAGTGGGTTTCACCCTGCCCTCAAGGTGTTTGGTTTAATGCCAGAACGGGTTCGAACGTGGTTTTTGACGACGTTCTTCATCGTTCTACCCTTGCAGCACCTTGAGGCCCCACTTCGTGTTCTCCGGTGATTCCCGATCGTCATCCTTCATCTGGAACGCGTCCCGTCGCAGATTGTAAGCAGTTCATGTCCAAATCTCTTCTATCTCATATGATCTATAGGGCTTCCTCATCTCTAGCTATTATGTATGCTTATGTATACCCTACATATTCTATCTCTTGCAGCACATTGGTCTCTATTTGTCTGTTGGAAGTTACAGTTGAACTCGGGGCCAAGCCCGCGAGTACGGTTTGAGGCCAAGCCTTACGAGTGTCAGATTATCAGATGTTGGTAGTGTTTTAGGCTTAGTTTCTAGCAATGGTAGGTTGCAAGAACGTTAGTGGTCCGACAGCCGGCAGTGGTGGTACTCCAGGTGACGATGTGGGAGATGACAGGCCCCATCGTCTGACAGCGGCACAGAAGGGCAAAGGGAAGAAAGTAATGACCAAGAAGAGGAAGGCCAGTGACAGAGAGGCCGAGGTAGCAGAGGCAGTGGCAGCAGCTGCAGAGGCAGCAGAGAGGGGTGGTCACTCAGGTGCTCTACGGATTGGATCCGACCTCACTCTAGCCCAGAGGAGTGCAGTACTTTAGGTTGAGCAGCAACACGGGACCCCTCCTGGCACCATCATGCTAGGAGGTCGTCGTGTCAGGATCGACGTCACTGAGCCAGGACAGGAGGAGATCGAGTCAGAGGGTCAGGCAGAGCCAGCAGAGGCAGAGGCAGAGGCTCAAGCAGAGGGCCAGATGAAGGTTCAGCAGGAAGAGCCGCCCCTTTGGAGGTCGACTCGTTCTCGTACACAGGCTACTTCTAGGACAGGTACACAGCATCAGTCTACCTCGACTGCTCGCTCCACTCCAGCCAGAGGCACTCCAGTTGCACGCCCAGCTCCAGTCAGGATCCACAAGGACTACACTCATGCTCATACTCGTGAGATCCAGGAGTTAAGGTTTGCTCCCTTCCCCACCTAGTTTCCAGCTACCAAGGATCAGAGGGCCCAGGCCAGGTTCTACACTGTCGTCCAGGAGGACATGTACATGGCTTTTGTCCATGCTCAGACACAGTTCAGAGAGCACTGAGTGCTAGATCTTGAGGTGCTTGGGAATGTGGTAGGTGCAGACATCAGGCAGTACTTCACATACCTACCAGGTCTCCTAGGTCTTCTAGTTTTGCCAGGCACCTACGTTGAGGAGTGGGTCAGGGAGTTCTTTGCCTCAATTTGGATTGCTCCTGACCACAGCTATATTCACTACGCCCTAGTAGGCAGAGACTACAGGGTGTCAGCTCAGAGGGCCAGAGAGATTTGGGGGCTAAGAGCATATGATACAAAGATACATGAGCTTTGCTATGGTAACTTTGAGCCCCCTCGACGACCACACGGTGGTGCACTTCCCCCTGTTGATTTTGTCGCATCGTGCTTTCGTCAGCCATTTGGTGAGGGCTTTAGCAGGACAGTGGGAGACCTTACACGCCCAGCTCATATCCTCAATTTTGTGATGAGGAAGACTCTTCTACACAGGCCAGCCTATAGGGATGGTTTCACCAGGATTCACCAAGGTTGATTGCCCACCTGATTGCTCAGAGGCCAATTAACCTGTGGGATTTGATTGTGCGAGAGATAGAGGACATAGTTGCTGAGGGCTTCAGGGGTCGACGTCAGCTACCCTACGCATATTAGATCACCCTGCTTATTCTTCGTGCTAGGGCAGACCCTCTTCCAGCTCACATTCAGAGGGAGTTGACAGATACCGACACAATGTTTCCTCACTATGACCCCTGCCAGATGTTGAGAGCACACCATGATCTCCGAGCTCCAGCACCTCCTCTATCACCACGTGGCCAGGTGCCACCACTTTCACCTAGGGCTACCCGCAGTTCAGGGGAAGTCCCAGAGATAGAGGAGGAGCAGGACATAGCGATTGGGGCAGTCGCAGATGCTCAGGCCGAGGAGGAGATTGAGTTTGCTTCAGACAGTTCAGATGATGACTATCATTTGCCTATTCTAGATCTTCCTCTGAGGTAGCATGACCACAAGGTAGGAGGCTCCTCTAGTGCCACAGACCCCGCACTTCTTGCTATTCTTTAGGAGATGAGGGCAGATCAGCGGAGGGCAGCTGAGGAGCAGGCTAGGAGGGACTGAGACCAGGATGCCATCAATGCAGCCATGCAGGCTAGGTAGGATGAGCTTCAGAGACAGCTTCTGACCTTCTAGGAGCAGCAGCTAGCTTTCCAGGCCTAGCAAACAGCTATGATGGCTGCTCTCATGGCCGCGTCAGGGATTCAGCTACCACAGGTGCAGCTTCCAGTCACTTCTTCTGTCAGGCCACCGACTCCAGTGCTATAGCCTAGTGGGCTTCAGAGTTAGTCCCAGCCTTCGCTCCAGCTACCTGCTCAGAGCCATCCATTCTCGACGCCTCAGCACCAGGTCTCTGAGGGTGCTATCTCTTCTGGTTTTGAGCGGATGCCTCAGTTTACACCTCTGCAATCAGGATTCCCACCTTAGTCAGCTACAGCTTCCCAGCTTGTGTTGGACTTGTCGACAGGGCAGGACATCTCTTTCTCATACAGTGCTTTGACTGGGCAGCCTACTCCTTCTCCACTGCAGGCTCCTGCAGCCTTTACACTGTCAGTCACCACTACAGAGCGCCTGTCGTCATCAGTGGCCTCATCCGAGCAGCTAGCACCGTCCTCTATGGTTCCTGAGACGTTTACTACAGCTACAAAGTCAGTGCTAGCGTCTTCAGTAGGACTTGAGCCCCCAGCACAGACTGTGACAGCCACAGAGCCCACAGAGCAGACCCGGATAGCTTCTCCAGCTCGTGCAGTTTCCAAGGGTCACTCCACCTCCTCCGAGTCGACAGCAAATGGCACAGATAATGCAGCTCAGTTTGAGGCTGTGCCACGTGACTCCTCTGCTCCACCTCCACCTCCTTTGTCTTAGGTTTTTGGCACTTGATGCCAAAGGGGGAGAGAGCTTAGAGTATGATAGAGATAGGGGGAGCTAGAGAGTGGGTGTCGATTGTTTTGTGTGCTACTTCGTCATCATGCATCATGTTTACCTTTCATGCATTTTTGTGAGACTTTTGGTGTGTGAGATAGTTTTATGGTTGTGAGACCTGACATGTGCTTCATTGTGATATCTTTATGTCATATGTTTGGCTCATATTACTTTGCTTCTGCGTTTTTACTCTGATTTATTATGAACCATATGTTGTTATATCCTGTTGTACACATCTCACATATTTGGTTGCAGGATGATAGACTTGGTTGATATAAGCAAGCCTAATCCCTTTGTGTTCTTATTGTCTCATTCTTATAGAAACCAAGTCATTTGAAAACCTCACTTCTCTCATACTTAAGGTCATTGTCATCAATCACCAAAAAGGGGGAGATTGAAGAGCATCTAGGCCCCTAATAAGTTTCGGTGATTAATGATAATGTTGATTACTATGACTAATGTATGTTTTGCAGAGGCAAAGTCATTAGTGTTAGGTCATGTTAACAGGTACTCGATGGACAAGGACATTCTTGCCTACGTAATGGTGAAAATTGTTTCGGTTTTCAAAGGATGGTTGGACATCGTCAAGACTAGACTAAGTCTATGTGCCATATGGTGAAGAAGGGCACTTAGAGTAGTTTAGGACTTTGTTTTTCATTGACCGTACTATTAAGAGGGGTATTGATCTAGTAGCTTTACCTAGGCAAGACTTTAGGTTTAGGTGTGGTGCACACTTGGTAAACCTAGCACTAGGCAGCTCAGAGATAGTCCTTAGATCGAGAAAAACAAACTTCGTTTTGGAATGATCGCGTTTCGATGAAGTTTGGGTGCCTAAGTAGTCACCGGACGTAGCACCGGACGCTACGTGAGTGCGTCCGGTGAGGTTGACTTGAGTCAGAGTGACTGAGTGCCTAGGGTTAGGCACCGGACGCTAGCACCGGACTCACTAGGTAGCGTCCGGCCGTACACCTAGGGAGGTCTGCATTTGACCAAGGCATCGGACGCTAGCACCGGACTCACCGGGTAGCGTCCGGTCCTAAACTTAGGGAGGGTGTAAGTTTCACCCTCACGCCGAACGGTGCCACCGGACACTCTGTGGGAGCGTCCGGTGCTCTGTTAGAATAGAGTATAGTTAGCCGTTGAGTGTCATCGGACGCTCGGTGTAGTGCGTCCGGTGCAACATCAACAGCGTCCGGTGCTCCCATTTTCAGTGTATAACGGTTGGCCGGACCTTGGACTTGATGGGGAGTATTTATACTCCTCCACCTCATCCATGGGAGGTCTCTTGCCCATTTGATCATTTGAGAATCACCTTGTGGTGCAAGGAAGAAGCAAGAGCCTAGAGAGGATTGAGATTTGAGAGATTTCTTATGAGAATCCTTCTCTAGTTGAGTTCCAAGAGTCAAGTGTGCATCCACCACTCTCTAGTGCCTTGATTGGGTCAAGTGAGAGTTCTTTGCTTGTTACTCTTGGTGATCGCCATCACCTAGACGGTTCGGTGGTGATTGGAGGCACGAAGACCGCCTGAAGTTCTTGTGGGTGGCTCGTGTCAAGGTTGTGAGCGGTTGTGGGTGATTCATCGCGACGGAGTGTCGAAGAATCAGCCCGTAGAGAGCACTTGGTCCTTGCGCGGACCAAGGGGGAGCAAGACCCTTGCGCGGGTGCTCCAACGAGGACTAGTGGAGAGTGGCGACTCTCTGATACCTCGGCAAAACCTCGTCGGGCCCTTTCTTGCTCTCCTCCTTTACTTTCTAGTATTTACTTTGTGCAATTACTTTGAGCTTTTACATTCCTGGAATTGCCATACTAGAATAGGATTGGAACTATGTTGCAAAACTTTTTATCCGGTAGCTCCCTAGTCGCACTAGACACAATGGGTTGATTTTGAGCTTATAGCTTGCTTAATTTTTTAGAGAGAAACCCAATTCACCCCACTCTCTTGGGCATCTTGATCCTTTCACACAGGAGATTTTGTTATATTAACCTCCTGTATTATTCCATTAACACAGACGGTTGTTATCTCTTATCGTATTATTTTTACAACACAGACGCATGATAACTAAAACCACGTGTGAAAATATTTTGCCACCACCGGCTTTGAGCTCTTGTGTACAGATGTGAAACGAAACGAAAAACAGTCAATCATTTGCTGGCATGAATCAACAGTACTTTCTTGTTTATTGCAGTTGCCGTCGTCCAGGACTCGAAGAACAACGACTAGGCAGCTAGCAGCTTCCTACCAGTTTCCTTGCATGAAGTAGAGAAACAAGCACGTAATTTTCAGTCTTCATGAAGAGATTCAAGGTTTCAAATTAAAGCACGTAATTTTCACTTGACCAGTTTCTCAAAATCAATCCGACGAAACCGCAGTGAACTTTACACGAGACTTGTGTGCCTACTAGATAATTAATGATCCAAACGCACCCCATGATTCTAACGTAGTAACCTTTTTTTAGCGTAGTTCTTCCTCTTTCGAACACTACGAGGAGCTGTGTTCGTTTGGCCAATTTTTATATATATATATATATATATATATATATATATATATATATATATATATATATATATATATATATATATATACAAAAAGGCTAGCTAACTGACTGATATATATGATAGTGACCGCAACTATATATATATATATATATATATATATATATATATATATATATATATATATATATATATATATATATATATATATGTCTCCTAGTCCTGGGAGACAATGCAACCTCTTGATCGATCACGGAGCAGAAACAATTGAAAGCGACCATATATTTTAGCCGCGAAACGCTTGAAAGCGGCCATTTTTGCCACTCCCTATATATTTACCTGAGGGGTTTAATTTGCAACAACAGTTAGGAAGGAGCGATCTGAATGCCAAATGGTTCGCAGGCAGCTGAGAGTGCTGTCCATTCTGGATGTGGCCAGGACACAGCTCTACCACTTCATGGCGATCGTGATCGCCGGCATGGGCTTCTTCACCGACGCCTACGACCTCTTCTCCGTCTCCCTCGTCATCGACCTCATCTCGTACCAGTACTACAAAGGACAGATGGGTAGCGGCGTCAAAGCCGCCATCAGCAGCATCGCCTTGTGCGGCGCCGTGCCGGGGCAGCTCGTCTTCGGCTGGCTCGGCGACAAGATGGGCCGCAAGCGCATCTACGGCGTCACGCTGGTCCTCATGGTGGTCACCTCCCTCGCCTCCGGCCTCTCCTTCAGCAAGCGCCTCGGCAAGAACGTGGTCACCGTACTCTGCTTCTTCCGATTCTGGCTCGGCGTCAGCATCGGCGGCGATTACCCGCTCTCGGCGACTATCATGTCTGAGTACGCCAACAAGCGGAGGCGCGGCGCCTTCATCGCCGCCGTCTTTGCCATGCAGGTGATTTTCCCTAACTTTGCCTGCGAATAAGAATAACCAATACTTCTGACCTCTAGAACGCCGCTAAGGCCTGATGTATGAATGTATCAAACTGTTCTTTTATTACCTTAATACAAAGACGCACAAACCTTCTGTATGATCGAGAAAAAGATCAATAACCAATGCTTTAAACTAGCAAACAACAACAGAAGATTTTATCTGTAACTGACGAAAATGCATCCTCTGCACTCCTTGATGGAATCATCACAGGGTTTTGGCAATCTTGCAGCGGGGATCGTAGGGATGGTGGTGTCGGCCGCTTTTATGAACAGTAGAAAATCCAACGCTGACTTCGTCTGGCGAATTGTTCTCATGTTCGGCGCCGTTCCGGCTACCCTGACCTACTACTGGCGCATGAAGATGCCGGAGACGGCGCGGTACACTGCCCTAGTCGCCAAGGACGCCAAGAAGGTAGCCTCGGACATGTCCTCGGTCCTCCACATGCACATCGTCCCAGAGAACGAAGCCGTCGACGAGCTCGCCCGGCAGGACCAGTATGGTCTGTTCTCGGTGGAATTCCTGCGCCGCCATGGCGTCCACCTCCTCGGCACAAGCGCGTGCTGGCTCGCTCTCGACATCACCTTCTACTCGCTCAACCTGTTCATGAAGGACTTTTTCACCACGGTTGGGCTGCTTAAGCTACACGAGGGCGAGGACGAGCCGTTCAAGAGAATGATTCGTATAACTGCACAACACACGACCCTCGCGCTCGGCTTTTCATTACCAGGGTACTTCTTCTCCGTCGCGTTCGTCGACCGCATCGGCCGTGTCAGGATCCAGCTGCTAGGGTTTGCCATGATGTCTGCCTTCATACTCTGCCTGGCTATCCCTTATGATCAATGGAGGACTGGTGAACACAACAAGTATGGCTTCGCTGTCATCTATGGACTGATCACCTTCTTTGCCAATTTCGGTCCCAACACCACGACATTCATAATTCCGGCGGAGATCTTCCCGGCACGACTACGTTCGACATGCCATGGCATATCAGGGGCATTCGGTAAGATCGGCGCAATTATTGGCGTGTTTGCCTTCGTGTACGCCCAAAGACATAGCCACACCCGAAGCATGCTGTTCGCGCTCGTTGGGTGCAACCTTGTTGGCCTTGTGTTTACACTGCTCTTGCCGGAGTCCAAGGGGAAGGCACTGGAGGAGGTCACCGGAGAGATGGAAGAACCACCGCAGCCAGAACAGGCGGCGGCAGCTGTTGCTGCGGCCGAGTGTGTACATGTGGTGCCTGTTTAATTTGTCAAGTTGTGTGCGTTGTAGGTTTTTTTTTGGTGTGCTACCTCCTCTTTTTTGGCAGTGTGTGTGGTACAACCTTAACTTGTTGATACAGGTCATTTATTTGTTGTCTTGCAAATATGCATGTATTTGTGTGTGAGTTGGCAACATAATCTTTCATCAAATCCTCCTGAACACTTAAAATTTAATGTCACATAATGAGAATACCATCCATAATATTTTGGGCCGTAAGACTGCTACATACCACAAAATCTATTTGGACCTATCACTATCGGATGTGCATGAATTCATAAACAGGATTGCTAGAGCTGGGACGTCCGGCGCCAGTAGCGTGTTCGGACGCCAAGCCACCAACCCGAGCCACACGGAGAAAATATAAAAAAGCGTCAACAACACGTCCGCACATCAAGACCCCACCCGCACCACATTAAGAAAAAAAAGGAAAAGGAAACCCGTCTGTCCGCAACCATCTTGCCCCTGCTCTACTTGCCTCGGACGGAGGATTGCTCTTCGTCCACTCCCCACGCAAGGAGCCCGTCCCCACCTGCCCCGACGAGCACGGGATCCACCTCGCTCCTCGTCTCACCGGTCCCTAGCACATCTGTCCGTCGTCAACTTGTCCCGACAGCCTACCCCATAGACTTAACGCTGCAACACAATACGCATAATAGTACAAGAACATAGACATACTCCTACAATAATAGGTTGAAGTAGCTGAATGACCATAAAATATAGTATTATAACAAACACCGAACAACTACTACAACAGCATACAAACAACTACTACAACATACAGATTGAAGCATTGGATGGAGCAGCTGAAACACCATGAAACCTAGTATTACAGCAACAACGAACGACTCCTACAATAATATGTAACAACTAATACAACAGCTAGATTGAAGCATTGGGTGGAGAAGCCGAAACACCATGGTCATAGTAGTACAACAACACTAAATAATTATTGCAACAACATGCAACAACTAATACAATAGTGCAAATTAAAGTATTGGAAGGAGCAACTGAAACACCACAACAACAACGAATAACTACTGCAATAATATGAAACAAACTAGTTGTTGGTATAAATTAACTGCACCCTACTAATGATTATAATCAGATTATCCGCAAGCGCACAGATATATACTGATCAGCACTTCACTAAGATTAACCCGGTTTTAATATTGAACCCAAAGGAACAGTAGGTGATTTATAACTTAGCCTATAAGCTCTTAATCTAAGGGGGCACAAACAATCTAGAAACTATTGAGAATGAGAAAATACTAATGTACTCTTGTTCCAATAACCAGCAAACTTTGTATAGTATCATCTTATCAGGCAAGTAACCCAAATAGGGAAAAAGTCAGAGTAATCCCCTACTAGGCACCTATAAGCCTATCAATCCTACCAACGGGCCAGAAGTGAACTACAGAGGAATCAATGCAGCTATAAAGTCACCTACGTGAACTACCACTGTCCGACTGATCAGGAGACATTCACAAGCAACCATAGTCCAGACATCATGTCTACACTACGAATCACTCCTCCGACCTAGGAGCTACCCAAATCGTAGTACTCATATGATATGAGTTGCAAACAAAAAACGAATACAAACAAGTTGCTTACTTGAATCAGAAGGGTAAATACAAAAGTACCTCAGAACGTAGTTTCGGGCGAGAGAGCCGAATCCCGAAGAATATAGCCACGAAGAGGCACTGACAGGCCGGGACTCCTCCAGAATCTCTACTCCTCTCCTCTATCTCTCTCTAATCTCTATCTTGGTTGCTAGCCTAGATGTAGTGGATCTCTATCTACTGCTCTGGCTCTTCATCTCTTGATCTGGCCTCCTCTAGGGGTTGCCTTCTATTTATAGCCTGGTGGGGTGAACGCGCGCCGTTGGATCAAACCGACTTAACAAGCGGTCGAGATGGCTCCTCATAGGCGGTGGAGGAAGCTTCCAGAAGGGGGCATGAGACCTAACCCTTGGGAGCCGGCCGGCGCTAGGGTCGGGCCAGCTGGCCCCACCTAGTGGCGGGTGGTCCTCACCTTGCGTCGGGTGTCTTCCAGAACGTTCCTGAATCCTCCGATCTCATCCTTTCTTCGCAATTAAGTTTTGTGGCTGATTAGCACTTAAATCCCTATTTTCAGCATTTTCTGGAATAATCCCTGGAAAACACATAATATACAAAACTCGTGGAAATTGCCATTGATAACCCTATTCTAATGGATATTCATTTTTGGTGGAGAAATAGATACTAATAAATTTTATAGGTTAACAAGTGTCAACAATTACCCCTACACTTAGGATTTTACTCGTCCTGAGAAAAAAGGTTGGTTTTATCATACTGAGCAAATATTTAATGATAACTTGGAAATTAAATTATATAAAACTGATCTAGTCATCATATACTGTGGAAATTTAAAGTGCTTGTCATGAATTCTATAGCTATTGAGAGTGGGATAGCATAAAATAGATTACTCTCTGCCCTCAATTTTGTCTGCTGGAGAGTAAGTGAAGTTTGCAAATAAAACATAGTTTCAACCTTCTCTTAATTGTAGTGGTATCAATGATTATGATATTAATTTAATGTTATGACTAGGGAGGGAAATATCATATTCCTGGATGAGACAAATTATTCACTTCCTTAGCATATTATGTAGGAGGGACCATGAGCTCTCTTTTCTTCTTCTTCTTCTTCTCTTTTTTTCAATTCAAGGTTTCACACACTTGTCCCTTTTTATTTCCTCGTGATCTATCTTTTTGAGGTTTCGGACACTTGTCACTTTTTATTTTCTCGGATCTCTTTATGAAGAGCTCATGCCTCCTTTATAATAGTGCTTAAGATAGTGTATTACGCTTTTATGTTATTTTTATGATACTAGGAATATGATAAATCTCTCTACCAAAGTCATACTAATAGAGTGATATTATTATTATTTGATTCCAATACAAAGAGAGGTGAAGCTAATTTGTTTTTACCTTTTTTCGAAAAGAAAATCCCCAAAGACAACATTTCAAGAATTGAATACTCTTTATTTTGCTATCTCTTTTTCCACAATAACTTAAGTAAACATGAAGTACTATAAATTTCGCATCCATGATTTTAGAAAAGTGTTATATAATTTATTTTTCAAGTCACAGATTAAATATCGTTTATTCTTTCTTAAAATATGTAATATGAAGAGTTACGATTCGGATGACAATTCAAAGATAAAATATATGCTATTATAATTTAAATAATTCAAACTTGACCATGACCGAAACGGAGGTGGGAAGGAGCAAACAGGGCGCTGGCCGGCCCCACCTATGGGCAATGTGGGCCCTACTTTGGTGTGCGTGATCTTGATTCGATTGTATTCTGAATTACGCTACTTTTCTGACTGACTTTCCTGTGCAATATGTGGAGACAAACACATACACAAGAAAATAGAGAAAAGAGTCGATAAAATATAAGGCACTTTATTTATTCATGATGGTGATAGTTGAACAAACGCTTTAACGTTTGAGCTAACGACTGCCCTAGCTCGATGGGCTTTAACCTAAGACTCAACTAACTAACTAGCCAAACCTAGCGGAATTGTGCCTTATTGATGGGCAACTGGGCAACTATGGTTGCCCTTTCTTGGTGAGGCCCTGAATCTCTTTGTGCAGGCCTGCAATCTCTGCCTCGAGCTTATCTTTGTCACTCCTAAGGCTGCGGATCAACTTGAAACTGATCCCTAGCTGCTTGTCCATGCCTTCAATCAGCTTGTCCCTTAGGTTGTTGGATATCTCCATCCCTCGTACAATGTCAGAGAGGCCTTCTAGCTTTTCATTAAGGGTGCGCAAGGTAGGAGCTGGCTGCTTGGGGGCTTTCTCCAATGCTAGTGCTGATGTAGTCCTCTTCCTCTTGGGCTTAGGTGGCGGTGCGAGATGCTCGACGTAGCACACCTCGTTAGGGTTAGCCCGGACGCCTTGGATAACTAGATGAGCAGTGGTTTACTTGGTACAGATGAGCTTCCCATTCTTGTCGGTTTGGACCGACACGAGCCTCTCATTCTCTCTGGGTTGGAGAAGTAGAGTACCCTTGGGGATAGCAACTTGCTTCCTATTGGCAATTCCTTGCAGCAATCGCCTTGTAGGAGAAGGATCATATGGTTCTTGCATGTAGTATGCTTGATCATAGCGCTGGGGTACTATGGTGACGTGCTTTGGCGGCACAACGGCGAGAGACTTTGGTGGCACCATAGCGAGAGGCTTTGGTGGCACCACGGCGAGAGGCTTCGGCTGGGCGATGATGAGGGCCTTTGAGTCATCGACAGCTTGGTCCGCCATTGCTAATAGATCTAAACAAGAGAGCTTCTCAGGGGAAAGAGGTGGCTAGTTATGGGATACTATTGAGGAGGGTCTAGGTACGTATTTATATGGGTTTCTAGAAGTTGTGATAAGGATGGATTCTAGGCTCTACGGGATCCATCCGATTACGACTGGATTATGTGGGAATATCCATAGGAAGAGCGTAGAAGAATAGGGAACGAGAATCAGGACGGGGGGCGACAGGAGGGCGCCGACCGGCCCCACTAGGGCGCCGGCCGGCCCCATCAGGGGCCCACTTTGGGTGCCCTTCTACGTGGTGCCTTTAGACTCTTCCTATTTTCTGTTAGACGTATTTTCGAATAAAATTTCATACTGGAATAAATAGAACTTCATATGGTGGTAATTGAATAAATTACTCCTAAATCAAATGGTTCTAAATAAAGTTTAAGTCGGTGTCCATTTACCTTGAATAACGTACCTTCGCTTGATTGTAGAGTTACCGCTCCGTGTGGTGATGATTTCACGATGGTGAAAGGTCCTTCCCATTTGCTCCTCAATTTTCCAAACCTGAACAATTTGAACCTAGAATTAAAAAGCAATACCTTATCTCCTGGTGAAAATTCATTCTGCTTGATCCTCTTGTCATGCCATCTCTTTGTTCGTTCTTTGTAGATCTCCGAATTGTGGTATGCCTTCTCTCTCCATTCTTCTAGTTCTTAGCGGCTTTAAAATCCATATTCCATCTTTTGATAGCCCAATGGGCTTTATGTTTTAACTCGACTGGCAAGTGACAAGTCTTACCAAATACCAATTGATATGGGGACATACCCAAAGGTGTTTTATAAGCTGTCCGGTATGCCCATAATGCACTTGGTAACTAATCCCTCCATAGATTTCCCATCTCATTTACTGTTTTCTGGAGAATACTTTTGATTTGTTTATTTGATGTTTCTGCCTCGCCACTTGTTTGAGGATGATATGGAGTAGCGACATTATGTCGTATTCCTTGATTTTGTAGGTATAAGTGAAACTTTTTATCAGTGAAGTGTGTTCCTCCATCACTTATAACCATCCTCGGTTTTCCAAACCTCGGAAATATAATCTCTTCAAACATCCTCTTTGAGTGTCTTGAGTCAGCCTTCTTGCATGGGATGGCTTCTACCCACTTGGATACATAGTCAACTGGCACCAAAATGTACTCATAATTCCGTGATTTCACAAATGATCCCATGTAATCAATTCCCCAAACATCAAAGAGCTCTATCTGAAGATTGTTGGTGAGTGACATAGCATCTCTAGTAGTGATATTTCCATGCCTCTGATATGGCCCACATCTTCGGATAAAATCTTTGGTGTCTTCATACATGGTTGGCTAGAAGAAACCACTCTGCCAAATTTTTGCATGAGTACAGAAAACTCCATAATGACCTCCATATGGTGATGAATGACATTTCTGTATGATCTACATGCCCTCCTCCACTGGTACATATCTGCTCAGCAACCCATCTGAGCATACCCAAAAGAGATAGGGTGGATCTGATATGTGGAGACAACTTTCATAAATAATCCTCTTTTTATTTTCTCCTGGTGGTACGTATCCTGCAACCATAAAGTTGACAATATTCATGTACCAAGGATCTGTCTTGGTCACTTTAAATAGCATGTCATCTCTTAATGAGTCATTAATAGGTAACTCCTGAGGTTCTTTAAAGTACATCCTAGACAAATGATCAGCAATAGGATTTTCTACACCTTTTCTATCTTTAATTTCCAAATCAAATTCTTGAAGTAATAAGATCCATCTTATTAATCATGGTTTATCATCTTTCTTAGTGAGCAAATATTTAAGAGTGGCATGGTCAGAATAAACAATTATTTTTAGCTCCAACTAAGTAAGACCTAAATTTATCAATAGCAAAAACAACAGCTAAAAGTTCTTTTTCAGTGGTTGCATAATTGAATTGTGCTTCTGTCATTATTTTGCTAGCATAAGCAATTGCATGATGCATTTTATCTTTTGTTTGTCCTAAGACTGTGCCTACAGCATAATCACTAGCATCACACATAATTTCAAAAGGTAAAGACCAATCAAGGGGTTGAATGATTGGTGCTGATTTAAGTGCTTTCTTAAGAATATTAAATGATTCTAAGCATTCATCATCAAATTCAAAAGGTACATCCTTAGCTAGCAATCTAATCAGTGGCCTAGCAATTTGTGAGAAATTTCTTATAAATTTACGATAAAAACCACAATGACCAAGAAAGCTCCAGGTAGTTGTTTAATTACTTCAACTTTAGCTTTATCTACCTCTATACCTCTTTCTGACACTAAGTGTCCTAACACTATTCCCTCTCTAACCATAAAATGACATTTCTCCCAATTGATGACTAAGTGTATTTCTTCACATTTTTGCAAAATCTTATCTAGATTTTCCAAACAATCATCAAAACTTTTTCCATAAACTTAAAAATCATCCATAAAAACTTCCATGATCTTTTCTATCATATCAGAAAATATAGACATCATGCATCTTTGAAAAGAAGCGGGTGCATTGCATAATCCAAAAGACATTCTACAATAAGCATAAGTTCCATAGAGACATGTAAATATGGTTTTGCTTTGATGATCAGGGTGGATAGGGATTTGGTAATATCCTGAATAACCATCAAGAAAACAAAAGAAATAATAATTGGCTAAACGCTCTAGCATCTCATCAATGAAAGGTAGAGAAAAATGATCTTTCTTAGTTGCCTTGTTGAGTTTTCTATAATCTATGCACATTCGCCATCCAGTGACAGTTCTTTGAGGTATTAATTCATTTTTATCGTTTCGAACAACTGTCATTCCTCCCTTTTTAGGTACAACTTGTACAGGACTTACCCACTCACTATGCGGTACAAGATATATAATCCCTGCATGCAAAAGCTTTAAGACCTCTTTCTTTACTACATCTCTCATCGCATTTTGGAGTCTACGCTGAGGCTCTCTTGAAGGTGTTATTTCTGGATTTGTTGGTATGCGATGAGTGCAAAGAACAGGGCTGATTCCTTTTAGGTCTTAGAGTGAATAACCAAATGCAGCATGGTGTTTTTCTAAAATAGTTATTAGTTTATAAGTCTCCTCATCAGAGAGTTTATCACTTATAATCACCAGATATTTATGATCATTATTTAGAAAAACATATTTAAGTCCAGAAGTTAGTGGTTTGAGCTCAACAGGAGGGTTAAGTGGCTCTAGTAATTCATCAAGAGGTTCAGGATCAGTAAGATCCTCTTCCGCTTCTTCAATGAAGAACTGGGTCTCATCTTCTAAATCAGGTTGAGTAAAATTATCGAATTTGGATAACTTAACCTCTTCTATTGGATCTAATTCAGGAAGAGGTTCTGCTTTAACCTCTTCTATGGTAAACTAGATATTAAATTTGGGAAAGAATTTAGTTTTTCAATGCCTGTACCAAATTTAATATCTAGTTTACCACTACGACCTTCTTGAAGAAGTTTTATTATAGGTACTCCAATCATTACATTAAAATTCCACACATCAAAAATATATAAAAATTTAACAAAATGTGGAAATCATTAATAACAATAGGAAGTGCACTCAAACCTCCTAAGTTAGGAATAATGTGTCCTGAACAACTTTTTAATAATTTATTTGTAGGAATTAATGGTATGTCCTTCAAGAATTCTTTAGCAAAGGTATATGACATCATGTTGACTCCTACAACCTGATTGTATAAAGCTTCAAAGGGATGTGAATCTACTTGCAACTTTACAATAACTGAGGGTGAATTAAAGCGAATTACTTCAGGGGATTTCTCAGATTCTATTAACAAATCATCACCCAAAATAAAGATTAATTCTCTTATAACTTCCCTAAGAATTTTAAATTTTCAGGATATGAGAAATTAGGTTTAAAATCCCTAGATTGTTGGGGTTGAATAATCTTATGATAAAGTGTAGTATTACCAAAATCTTCAAAGAAATCATCCTCAGATTCAAACATCCATTCAGAATTTGGAGTTACCTCCATCTCATTAGCTAATTCAACTGTAGGTTGATATGAATCAGGTAAAGGTTTATTTTTAGCTAACTGAGATTCTTCTTCTAACAACTCTTCTTTTTCTTCGGGGAGATCATTTAAATATTAGTAAGAATAGTTTTAGCATGATCAACAGTAATATGCATAAATGCTCCTCTCGAGACTAGATTAAGATATTCTTGATTTTTATTGTTAAGGCCTAAAAAGAAATGTTGTAAAAGCATGGGTTTTGGTAAAGCAAGATTAGGTCCAGAGTTTACAAAACTATCAAAATGATCCCAAGCCTTGCCTAGCGATTCCTTGTCTAATTGTTTGAATCCTATAATTTGAAACCAAAGTTTAGCGACCTTTTCTACTAGGAAAATTTTAATGCAAAACTCTTTTCGTAATATATCCCAGTCTCCTTGACTATTCCCAACATTACGACTATACCATTTCTTAGCTCGACCTGTTAATGAAAATGGAAAAAAGTTTCCATCTTAGAGTTTCATCGGCCATGCCCTTAATTTTTAGACATGAACATGTTTGCTCAAAATTAGCTAAGTGGGAATAGGAGTTTTCGCTAGAATTACCAGAAAAATGTGTTCTTGAACAAATTTGATTAGTCCCAGGCGTAGCTCATAGCCACATGATGTGATAGGTTTAGAAGATTCCTTTGGCTGGAGGTACGATCTTGATGGTGCTCCATATTGATATAAAAGTTGAGATTCAATTTCCATTATGTATTATATATATATATATATATATATTATAAAAGGATAACTATAGACTAAGATAGACTATATCAAAAATCAGCAAACCGTTCTCCATCAACGGTGCTAGAAATGCTTGTTGGTATAAATTAGCTGCACCCTAATAATGATTATAATCAGATTATCTGCAACCGCACAAATATATACTTATCAGCACTTCACAAAAATTAATCCGGTTATAATATCAAACCCAAAGGAACAGTAGGTGATTTATAACTTAGCCTATAAGCTCTTAATCTAAGGGGGCACAAACAATCTAGAAACTATTGAGGATGAGGCAATACTAATGTACTCTTGTTCCAATAACCGGTAAACTTTGTATAGTATCGTCTTATCGGGCAAGTAACCCAAAAAGGGGAAGAGTCAGAGTAATCCCCTACCAGGCACCTATAAGCCTATCAATCCTACCAACGGAAAGTGGACTACAGAGAAATCAATGCGGCTATAAAGTCACTTACGCGAACTACCACTATCTGCTGATCATGGGACATTCACAAGCAACTATAGCCCAGACACCACGTCTATGCTACAAATCACTACTCCGACCTAGGAGCTACCCAAATCGTAGTACTCAATATAATATGAGTTGCAAACCAAAGAACGAATACAAATAAGTTGCTTACTTGAATCAGAAGGCTAAATACAAAAGTACCTCAGAACGCGGTTCTGGACGAGGGAGCCAAATCCCGAAGAATACATCCACAAAGAAGCACCGACAGGCTGGGACTCCTCCAGAATCTCTACTCCTCTACTCTATCTCTCTCTAATCTCTATCTTGATTGTTAGCCTAGATCTAGTGGATCTCTATCTAATGCTCTGGCTCTTGATCTGGCCTTCTCCAGGGGGGTCTTGCCTTCTATTTATAGCTTGGTGGGGTGAACGCGCGCCGTTGGATCAAACTGACTTAACAAGCGGTCGAGATGGCTCCTCAGAGGCGGTGGAGGAAGCTTCCGGAAGGGGGGCGCGAGACCTAACCCTAGGGGGCCGGCCGGCGCTAGGGTGGGCCGGCCAGCCCCACCTGGTGGCGGCTGGTCCTCCCCTTGCGTCGGGTGTCTTCTAGAACATTCTTGGATCGTCTGGTGTCATCCTTTCGTCGCGGTTAAGTTTTGTGGCTGATTAGCACTTAAATCCCTCTATTCAGCATTTTCTAGAATAATCCCTAGAAAACACAGAATATACAAAACTCGTGGAAATTGTCAATGATAACCCTATTCTAATGGATATTCATTTCTGGTGCAGAAATAGATGCTAATAAATTTTATAGGTTAACAAGTGTCAACACTAGTAGAACATGAAAATTGAAGCAACTGAAACAACATCTCAAAACACTAGAGAGAACCATTGCAATAATGATGAGACCTGAACCTAAGAGCTCGCCGAAACCATACCCTACTGCAACATCACCTGAAAACATACTGCAACAACCAGAGAACACCATTACAACATGTGCGAGCGTTGAAACCCAAGAGATCACCAAACCCTTGGCCACCACCGCATCCCATAGATCCAGATCTATAGGAGGAGTAGGAGGAGTAGAAGCTGGAGGAGGTGGAGGAGAACGAGAGGAGGGCTCAGATCTAGATACACAGGAGAAGGCAGGGGAAGGGAGGCCTCAGATCCAAATCCCTCCCACATACCTCATCGGAGTTGTGCTGTCATTCTCATCCTTGGATACATGGAGGTCACGGAACGAGGGAGAGAGAGAGTACGGAGAGAGGGAGGCGCGCGCACTCGCTGCAAGCCATCGCCGTCGCCCTAGTTCGCTGGCCTAGAGGCTTGGAAGTTGTAGCAGGGTGAGGGAGGGAGTAAGGGAGGGGGAGAAATAGCTCGCTAGTGGCACAGAAGGAGTGCGGGCGCATGTAGGAAGAGCGGCGGCGGACGTTTTAGAGAAAGATGGAAAGGAGTGGATAAGAAAGGAGAGGGCAGCAAGTGGATCGGAGTGAATAAAATAAGTGGACAGCAGCGTCCGTCCGTCCAGACGTCTTATATGTATCATTACTAATTCATAAACAGTTGTCATTCATAGAATAGTCATCAAAAACACTTATTATCCTATGAACAATTGTCATAAGGCACTCCGATGCACTACAAGAAACTGGAGTTTTGCCGAGTGTCATATGATTTGCCGACTACCAGAAGTCGTGCACACAACAAGGCATGACACTCGGCAAAGCATGGCACTCGGCAAAGAACCACGCTGAGTGTCTGGCACTCGGCAAAGGTTGGCCCTCGGCATAGTTTTTTTTTGCCTCGCTCTAAACTTTTTCTTCAAGCTTTACACTTTATTTTAAATTGCACGTTCAAATTTGGCATATATTTCCTATATATTTAATTTCTTTTATTTAAACATATTTTTCTCGAAAATACAATATTGAACCGATCATAGAATTTGATAATTGGAAAATGATATTCACGATACTTATTATAGATTGAGGCCATTTCCAAAAAGTGTATACACGAAACATGGCGGCAAAGTTGGGGAAGAAATGTATTATAATTATATAAATTAGAAATGATCTCTAAAAAATTTTAAAATGTGGTGACACATCTTTACATCATATGTGGACGCTATGATAAAAATTAGGAAACATTTTGCTAAAGTTGTCACCTACTTTAGTTATAAACGTACACCTATCACATGTGAGATGAAGTGAGAGGTGTAGGTTTATAACTATGGTACGTGACAACTTTCACGAAATGTTCCCAAATTTTATCATAGCCTCCCCGGGTGATGTCAAGATGTGTTTTCAGATTTCATGATTTTCGGACTTCATTTGCATTTTATATAATTAAAATGTATTTCTCCCGTAAGTTTGTCGCCATGTTTCGTATATAACACTTTCAAAACTTCGGGTGTGCTCCTGGAAACGGCCTCAAACTACAATAGATATCGTGGATATCATTTTTGGCATAGTCTAATTCTATGATTCGATGCACCTACAGTTATAACTTCCATTTTGCGTATAAATACGTCTCTATAAAATAAATTAAAGATATATAACAAATATGTCAAGAAATATGTCAGTTGTTAACATGCATGTCAAAATAATGTGTAAAGAGAAAAGAAAATAGTTTAGAGGTAAAAAAACTTTGCCCAGTGCCATCTTTAACATGGCACTCGACAAAGAAATATATATAAAAAAAGTAAAACACCTTTGAGTGACCAGGCAGAAGGTACTTGACAACGAAATTCAAAAACAAAAAAAATAGAAGCACCCTTTGCCGAGTGACACTCAGGCAAAGAAATTAAAAAAAATAAGAGCCTTTGCCGAGTGCCGGGTCAGGTGGCATTCGGTAAAGAATGTTTTTTTTAAAAAAAATAAAAATAAGCTTTGCTGAGTGCTAGATCAGGAGCACTCGGCAAAGAAATTTAAAAAAAATAAGAGCCTTTGCCGAGAGCCAGGTCAGGTGGCACTATGCAAAGAATAAAGTTTTTTTAAAAAATTAAAACCAGCTTTTGTCGAGTGCCAAATCAGGGGCACTCGGCAAAGGCCCTTAAATTTAACTCCCGGCCAGCCGGCCCGCTTCTCACCGCCGTGCCCGCCTGCCACCGACAACGCACGCCCGCACGCCGAAGCGCCGGCCATCGACGGCGCGCCCGCCCGCCCCTCGCCGGCACGCCCACGCCGCGCGTTCGTCCAAGAAGGAAATGACCGCCACCGGCCTGCCCATCGCCAGAGCACCGCCCCGCGCGGTTGCCCCAACCCCCTGCCCCCCGGTGCGCCGCAGCTCGGCGCCTCCCCCTCGGCTTCCGCCTATGGCTCCTCCTCACGTCGGCCTTCATGCTGGAAATGTGAATGTCGGCTTTCGTGCCAGAAATGTGGACGTCGGCCTTTGTGTCGGAAATGTCGATATTTTTATCATGCAAGTTTTGGAAACCTCCCCGTACAGGGAAGGTTCTGGCGAAAATTTCAACTTATAGTATTGTGTTTCTTCTTTTGTAAAGAAGTAGCTATTGGAAGGGACCCGGAGCAACTAGGTGACCCTAATCGTTTTCGTCAGCGCTACGGTCGTGACTGCACAACACGGACTCACCACTGTGCCAGTAGCCTGTCTCCACCACCATATTAGGTATAATTAACCTCACTTTCTTACCATTGTCGTATGTAGATTGGTGTAGCCTCGTTAGGCATCTCCCCTTCAAAAGAGATACAATTAGAAGTATGTGAATCTTTGCATATGTATAACCGTATCTGTTTGGATTGTCCATGTTTTTTGGATAGCCCGCAAATGCGTAGATGGGTTAGTTTCTATGTTATGCTCCGATTTAAGATAGAATTTCAGCATCACCAACTTGTTGTTTTCCGGATACACACTCTTCCTTCTAGGACGTGTATCGAGAGAATAGCGGGAAGGAGGACATGTATCGAGAGAATAGCGGGGAGGTGCTGCCAAACTTTTGTCTCGGATCGGAGTAGAGTATGGAAACTAACCTCGTCTATGCATCCACGGGTGGGATTAGGACCTATCCTCACCTATTAGGTAGTAGTAACACCATGTAGTCGTTGATGACCGTTACATTACTTGTTGGTATACATGCTAGAGGATGGATGACCGTGAGTGGATGTACACGGGCCGCCCAAGTCAGAGTGATTTCACCACTGAATGGATGATGAAGGCCAATGATTTCTTGGAACTAGCATTTGGCGAGTGTGCTAAAGGAGCGATTCTAGTTTTATGTCCCTGCAATATACGTGCAAACATAAAAATAAAAAACAAGGTGGACATGGGTAAATATCTTTTGAAGAATGGGTTTATGCCGAACTATACTCGGTGGGTTTACCATGGTGAAGCCCATCACCTTAGAGAGGAAGTGGTGAGACTCCGCATGGAGCATTTTGATGCTAGTGCAGGGTAGCAGAAATGTTAGATGACTTTCATGAAGCTCAGAACGTCGAAGGACATATCGAGGTGGAGATGGAGGCAACTGCAAAGGCATTCTACGACATGATGTATTCAACATAGAAACCCCTTCACAGGCCACATTCTGCCAAAGAGCATGTATGATTTACAGAAACACCTTCGTGAACTCAAGATGCCATATGATCAGATACATGCTTGTCTGAAGGGGTGTGTTCTATTTACGAAAGAACACAAGGATGCAAATTACTATCCAAAGTGTAAATCCTCCAGGTACTTGGAGGTAGACTCTGGTGATGTCTAGAATAGACACTTACGATCCCTGTGAAAATCCTAAGGTTCTTTCTATGTGAGGTCCCACAAGGTCCCACCTCTGAGATGGTAGGCACTAGTTCTGCTTCTTCTACTTTGTTGGGTGTCTACTTGCAAGGTCCCACGAGCCTCCCACCACCGTCGCCTCTTCATTGACGCCCGTTGGTTCGTCCTGAAGAGCAAAAGTAAGTAACTTTATATATTGTCATCAATACTTCATCATATGATATGTTCAAAGTTTAAGTACAAACTAATATTTGTTCTTAATCGCTTATGCAAGAACTGGACAATTATGTTAGGTGGTGGTCTTGCACGCCATGTCAATGGCATCCTGGGTCTTCTATGAAAGACCCACTTCCCTAGCCTGTTTGAGCACACCAGCAAGACAGAGCCGGCCTACTCCTTTGACCACTATGTCTCCGCCCCTGATGCGGAGGCTGCCAATAAGGCAATGTAGGGAGCCATGCTCTAGTAGTAATAGATTGTGGGGGACCTTCGCTCGATGTGGTGAAGACCTAATATGAAAGTGGATAGAATGCTTTGACCCCATTTGGGTATCATAAATTTCATTCTCCAACCATCCAATTGCATTTACAATCCTCCTTTTATAGGGCACATGCATTTCTAATAGAGTTTTACACAATTGCCCCATGACGACGACAGAATATCCTAGCATATTCTCTTCGCATGCTACCCCTAGCAGAGGCACTTAGGCAACACTCTCTCCTAATCTTCTTCAGTCTAGTGGTTCATGATGCAGGCCCATGTCTAGCCCGAGTCAGAGCCCTTCCTCATCTGGCCGGACCATGACTCCTTCACACCCTGTCTTTTGGCGGCCATCGGGACCGGCTAAGCCTTTGGCCCATGAGATGATGAACGCTCTAGGACAACCACCTTCACCGTCTCCCACTGAGTAGCTGCTTCTTACACCATACTTTATAGCATCATTAGTTTCAATCTCCATATGGGACCTTCACCCTCTCGACTCCGAAGGCCTCCGAGTCTAGGGTTAGATATTCCTTTGAGACATTAGATCAGCAATGCCATGATCTAGAGCCTTTGGTCCACCTTCGCCCACTGGCCTTCGGCTGAGTAATAGCCAAGGTCTGAGGCCATCGCTCTTGCGCCCTTTGCCTCCACCGCTATTCTTGCTCTTGCGCCAAGGTCTGACTTTGCTCTTGCGCCCTTTGCCTCCACGTCTCGACACATATTGGATAACGATGGCTTGGAGGATCCCCATCTTGTGAGTAGATGTGCGGCACCCGCTGAGGGTTTGGCTTTGGATTGCCAATTAGCTCACGATCCATCAAGTGGGTGTATCGCCACAACGAGGACTAGCTTGCCGAGAAGCAAGTAAACCTCGATAAAATATCTTGTTTCATCTCTTGCCGAGGATTATCTATTGTGATTGCAATTGTGAGTGATTGGTTGGATATATCTCTACCCTACAACGTTGGTATAACAATCACTCTCCACTCCTTTACGTACTTGCTTATCTTGCTAGTTGTTTAGCTTGTATAGTTTAGTTCTTGTTTAGAGTTGAGTTATTGTGTAGCCTTCTCTTGTTGTTGTAGTTTAGTGTTTAGCCTTGTATGGTAGCTTAGTTGATCTAGTGCTAGAATTGCTTCGCCATTTGTTTTACTAATCAACTTGTCTAGTTGAAGTTTGTAGAAAATTTAAATAGGCTATTCACCCTCCATCTAGCCATTTGGACCTTTCACCCGCCGAGCCCATCTAGGGGCCCGACGAGCCCATCCAGGCTGTTGCCGCTACCGCCAGGGAAACCCTAGCGCCGCCGGTCAGGGTCGTCGTCGTCGTCGTCCATGGATCCGCTCTAATCCACCTTTTCACGTCGGAACCAATCGACCCCCACATAGGAGGGAGAGCCACGACCCCCGCCGCCACCAGAGATGGGCGTGATCGGCCTCCACCTCCCAGATCTGGCTCATGGCGGCTCCTTCAACAAATCTGGAAAGAGAGAAGAAAGAACAGTGAGATGAGTGAAAAAGAGAGGGAGACGGGAGGAAGGGAAACCACCCGAATTTCAAAAGAGAGAGAGAGAGAGAGCCACGACTGTGTATGCACCTGGATGTTCATGGCCTTCTTGTTGGTCTCCAGCTAGCTGCCTACAAGCAAACACAGAGACAAAATCGATGGACGGAGTCAGATCAGATGGGGATTGGATGGTGAGGTGAGCAAGGGAGGAGGGGGAATCGGGGTAGGGATGGATGGGGATAGACGTGTCTTTGGAGGCCTTGTTCTTCTCGGTGTTCCTCTCCTCCTGCTCCTCCTTGGTGCCTTGTTGTTCCTGCGAGAGAAGAGAGAAGAGTCGAGTCGCGGGTGGGGAAGGAAGGAAGGAAGGGACTTGGCTGCTTCTCTCTTTTCAGCCGTTCATTCAAAGTGCTCCTCCGACCTTCGTCCACTAAAAATAATTTACTGTGACTGGCATCATAGGTTGCCCGCTGTGGTAAATTAATTTATCGCAGCGGGCATCTTAATACGTCCGCCACGAAAAATATATATTTTCCATGATGGACATATTAAGATGCCCGCTGCAGTAAATCGATTTACCGCAACAGGTATCTTAATACGTCCGCCACGGAAAATATATGTTTTCCGTGGCGGACATATTAAGATGCTCGCTGTGGTAAATCGATTTACCGCAGCGGGTAAAAGTGTCCGTCGCGGTTAATTAAAATTGCCCGCTGCGGTAAATCGCACGATTTACCGCAGCGGGCAAAAAACACGCCCGCCACAGAGTGAACAGTAGCAACATCACAGAAGTTCATTTCTGTAGTAGTGTTTATAAATTTCACCATACCTTAAAATCATCCCTGCCTCCATCACTGACCATACATATAGATATATTTGTCCTTCGTACTCATGGCAACATGCCGGAAATCCTTTTAGTTAAAAAGATGAGACCCCACGGCTGCAGTCATTGCAGCCCGGTACGATTCATTTTCTTAGACATCGAATTGAACGAACTCTTACGTTCATACCTAAAGTAAATCTAACATTTTCCTATTGCACAAAATTGCATGCATCTACAGAAAATGCTCGTGGTGAATGAGTGCATCAGATATCACTGTTGCTCTAAAGGCTGTCGCTTTCGTCGGACTACATTATTAGGGGAAAAAAGTGAAGTTTATATCGACTTTTTTATGTCCGAAAACTAGGTAGAATCTACACGACATACGTTCCTTATAGGGACAGAAGAAAATTGGACAGGAGCCAATTAAGATAGATAAAACCTCCCACAACGAACAAACCAGTAAGGCAACGATTGACGAAAACAACACTAAACCCGTCAAGCTTCATAATTTCTCTCGAAATTCACGCAGGCAGTTGATCACAGAGAATTCATAAAACCAAATGGGCAGGACATTGCATCGAGCCAAATAAAGCGCGGCCTAATCTTCTAGTCTTGTTCAATTGAGAAATTTCGCGCGCTCTGTATGCACCACAAATGTCTATAGGCTAGTGATCATTTGGCCTTTGACGCGGCTGTATATTTATATATATGGACGGCCTCTTTCATATTTACATCAACTTGCTGGATTCCTTGTCAGTGTCGATACTCACTGGTTTCGTGATCAGCATAACTAGCTTGATCCCCTGAATATTCGAACCCAATCTTTTAACGCGTGTGATAGTCTCGAGCTACCAACGATTTTAACGCGTATATATAACGGCCATCCGGCCGCATGCTTGTATCTAAAATCTGCAATATTTTCCCATTTCACAGTCGTTGATGTGACCATTGCCGTTCACAGCAAGACATTTGCTGTGGTCACATGCCCAGCGAACTTGCCCTCAGTTTCCTACCAAATCATGCATCATTCACTAGCACAATAAAGCTCTGTACTGGCGGTTCCAAACATATTTGTACAGACGCTTTTCGGACCCTCCAGCGTTGGGGGCCAGTAAAAATGAAAACTTTCCACTGGCGGCTATCTGAGAACCGCTAGTGGAAATACATCCTGTGCAAATCCAGTGGCGGCCAGTGAAAATATATTTTCACTGCTTGTAGAAAGTTCTCAAATATTCATGCCCTTTTTTTAAATGTTCCCAACAAACCGTGTTATATACATATATATAATTTAATTATATCATACATTCATATACGTCAAAGTTTGTGCTCACAAAGATAAAGTTAAAGGAAAAAGTCTACATAACCCCCCAACTATCTAAGGTGGAATACTTCATCCCCAAACTATAAAACCGGATATTCTACCCCTTAAACTTTCAAAATCGGTCAAATAAACCCCTAGAGTGGTTTTAGAGGGTGGTTTTGTCTTTTTCTTTTTTATTTATTTCCGCTGAATCTTTGAAAAACCATAATAAATCATAGAAAAATCATAAAATATAAAATTCAATTTTGTTGGACTTTTGATGAGTAAATCTACACATTGAACATATAATATGATATACTTTAGTAAAAAGTTTTTTTATAGCTTTAAATCTATTTTTTTCAATAATTAAGAAGAATAATTAATATATGTAGTTTCTATGGTTAAATTGTGGTAAAACTTTTATGGTGGGCTCACTATTGTATGCTTGAACTATGATAAAAGTTTCGTACCCATTGGATCACATATAACTTAATTATAGATTTATTTAGCTTTATTCTTGTTAGATGTATGCTTTATCTATAACTAAGTTATACGTGATCCAATGAGTCTGAAATTTTTACCATAGTTCAAGCATATAATAATGAATCCACCATAAAACTTTTACCACAATTGAACCATAGGAACTACATATATGAATTATTCGAATTAATTACAAAAAACATAGATTTAAAGCCACAACAAAAACTTTGTATTAAAGTATACCATATTACATATTCACTATATAGAGTCGAACAAAAATGAATTTTTTATTTTATGATTTTTCTATAATTTATTATGATTTTTGAAATATTCAACATAAATAAATAAAAAAGAAAAAAAGAAAACCACTTTCTAAAACAACTCGATGGGATTATTTTATGGGTTTTAAAAGTTCAGGGGGTAGAATATCCGGTTTTATAGTTTGGAGGATGAAGTATTCCACCCTAGATAGTTTGGGGGGTTATCTTGACTTTTTCCTAAAGTTAAATGTATATCATCACACATTACATACATCAAATGTTTGCAGCTCTGCTCTAATATTCATCTCGACTAAGGTTTAGCCTACTAATCTCCGTTAGCACTCTATAGTCTGGCCTTGCTAAGACGCTAGTAGCATCGTGATATTTTCCTTCGTATGAAATGAGTTCTTTCAAGATGAATGCATCGTTCCTCAACTATGTTGTATAAAGCACTTCGGGTCATGTGCTTCGCCTTTTTTACATCATATTTCTGGAAAGGGACATTATAAACACCATATATTTATTACAATAAGTAATAGATTTATAACTTTAATGATAGAACTATGTAAATGATTATTACTATATATTATCTAGAAGGGTTACTGATGTATCTTCCGTTCTCTCTCATGAACTCGCACACGTAGAATCCACAGAGGACCGATCCTAGTTGCTTATGGCACTATATATAATTGGCAAGTAGTTATTATAGTTATTAGTTCCAACATGTATGATATGATATGTATTCATAATTTTACATATGTACCAGCCAATTATAAAACATTTGCAATGGCTGCCCTAGTTTTGATGACTCACATCTTCCGCCTTTAATCTTATAAGACCTATATGCCTATGATCTCGAAAAGAAGGACCATATTATTCTCATAATCGATCTCATCGATAAAAGTATAAATGAACATCTTGGCTTACTGCTCTAAGATGGTCAGAAATGCTGCATAAGTTGTAGGATTGTAATCTGCGGAGTCTAAGACCAGCACCTTTCCATCCCTAGGATGAATGATGAAGCAGATCTAGTGGTCCCTGCATGAATCAAATTTGTGATGCATGTGTATCAAAATTATTCATTTGATGTATGCAAACTCACACTTACCCAAAGTTGTACGGGGCAACTACGGATTCTCTATGTTGATACTAAAGCATTGCGTGTCCTAGATAGATAGCGTATTTGGCTTCAAAGTTCTTCCTCATTTCCTCTATATGTTGCTGAGATTCTTGAGGTGTCTTCCCCTTTAATTTATCGTTATCCAGACCAACATTAAATGTGTGCTCATCCTCATATATTTTCATTGGGTTCATAGCTAACCCTTTTACTAGCATTGGACTGTGGATCTAGACCATAACGGGTCTCCTGCTGATCATATTGCATTCTGCAAGGCACACGTGCAAGTCAAATATTAAAAAAATTGATAGAACTAACTAATAACAACACATGTATGTGTTTGTATGAGTGACACCTACAATACAAACACCATTACGAGCTGTACATCAAGTCTCTAAAGGTTCATCATCAACCATATGTCCTCCAAGGCAACAACGGCCATTTGATGGCCACTAACAAAAGCTGTTGGTGGCATAGACATGCTGATCGTGTCGATGCCAATAGCAGAAGCTCTCATGTACCAGTCATGCAACCTTTTTATACCAGCTAGAACCTTTTTTAGTTTATCCCAAGTGAGTAGAGGCCTGCCCGACACATATGTATTAGGCATATTTTGGTAATCCTCTCATGTTGGCTTCCTAATATTTACGGTAATTGTCACAGGCTTTTTTGCTGACTTCTAATCCTCAGCCAAGTCAAGGTACATACTGTGTGGTTCTTTGCAATTTATCACAAAAATTTGGTCGTGCCAGCTCTCTTTTCCTTTGGCTCAAAAGGGGAAACCATTTTGGGTACGAAAAATTTCTCCTTTGCTACATGGGCGGCTGAGTCATCTATTTAGGATCTTTAAGTGGTGGGGAACCTGGATAATTGAATGGCTTTGGTGGCGAAGATAGCGGGGTAGGTGATGATGGTGGGTCGAGAGGGGGCAAGATCGGTGATGATGGCAATGATGGTGGGATAGAAAGAGACTGGACAGGTGATGATGGTGGGTTAGGAACAGATTTGGCTTGAGAGGGTGGTGGTGGTGGCTCACACAATTGGACGTCCTGTTGAGGCCAAAGGATGAAATTCTTGATAGCTTGTCCAAGTTTATCAAAACCCAGAGGATCGGCGACTTCTAGCATGTTGTCCTCATATCCTTCGACGGCCGTCGACACTTCCACCTTGCAGTACTTTTCTGGAATGTCACGACCAGGGTACTGTGAGATGGCAAAGCCTGTGGCTACTTCCCTTGTATGAATATTGTTAATACCATATCTTATGACTAGGGAGCAAGGCACAGGCATATCGATGTCGTCAAGTGGATAGTGATTCTTGTGACCCGTAGATGCGACACTGCTAGGAACCACTAGAGTCTATGTGACCTTGCTAGAACTAGCTGCAGGTGGGGAGCCTGAGTGGTCATCTATTGAACATACATTGCACTCGCCAATTGCTGCATCAATTCAGGTGGAGGATTGGATAGCATTTGAGACATCATATCTTTGAAGTCTTTCTTAGCCTCCTCCTTAAAATAATCCTCCATTGCTTCCTTGTATCGATCATGTTTCTTGTACATACCTTCCCACACTTCACCAAATCCTTCTTTCCATCCTTCTTTGGATGTGATGCCTCGCACACGACTAGGATGCTCGGGGTTACCCAAACCAGCTGTAAGGATGTCTCTCTCCCTTTGTGGCTTGAACGATCCTTCCTGCTTCTTAGCTGCCACCGCAAAAATGTTCTTTGTTGCTTCTTCGACCATTGGGTCAGCAAAAGACACACCGGTCTCAGTCTCTCTTGTTTTTGAGCACGAATCCAATTTGTGATCCTTTCGCCAAGTTGCTCATACAACACAGGCAACCCTAATGCCTTCTTCGCAGTCTCTTCTTCCTCCTATTTGGGAACCTGATGCTGGTAACCACCTGTGCCTAGGTAGTGGTGGTACTTGTTCTTCTTTTCGAGCTCGGAATTGGCTTCACTTAGAGCTAAGAAGTCTGGGTCACTACTCTGATCCAGAAAAACCGCCCACTAACCTAGCGTAATTTTATACTTTTTTGTCGGACCTAACCCTTTCTTTGCCCACTTGGTATTCGTCTTAGACCTCCAATTTCGAAACATGGTTGCACACTATTTTAGTGCATATTCTTTTGTGAGTTGCTCTAAACCCTAAGGCAAAACAAACCTTTGTTGGTATAAATTAACTGCACTCCATTTAAATAGATTTAAGTAGGATTATCCGCAAGTGCATAGATATCAAACCAATGTCACATTTTACGCAAAGGTTTTAAATATCAAAACCACAGGGAGCAGATGTGATGATGACATAGTATATAGACTTAACCCTACAATTACGCTAGATCATATCAAGAAAAAGGAAATAACTAATGCACTCTGGTTCTGACTCCGGTAAAGTTTGTATAATACTGTCTTATCGGGCAAGTAACCCAAATAGGGAAAGAATCAGAGTAGTCCCCTATTAGGCACCTATAAGCCTATCAATCCTATCAACGGGAAGTGGACTACAGAGGAACCAACGTAGCTGTAAAGTTGCCTACATGAACTACCACTGTTCAGCTGATCAGGGGACATCCACAAGTAAACCTAGCCTAGGCACGACGCCTACACTACGAAATACTACTTCAACCAAGTTACGACCAAGATCAAAGCACTCAATATGAGTTGTGAACCAAAGAATGAATAATAACAAGTTGCTTACTTAAACTAGAAGGGTAAGTACAAAAGTACCTCAGAACGCAGCTCTGGGCGAGGGAACTGAATCTAGAAGAATACAGCCACGAAAAAGCACCGACAAGCTGGAACTAGAAGAATACAGCCACGAAGAATACAGCCACGAAGAAGCCACGAAGAATCTCTACTCCTCTACTTAATCTCTCTAATCTCTAAACAAGACTAGATCTAGAATAACTAGTCTCTGCTAATTTCTACATCTAGATGAACTAGAATTAGATCAACTAGAGGGACCCTAACCCTAATTATGTGGAGATATGAAGCGTTGAGGTGTAGAATGCCTCTTGGGGGAGCCTTGGGCGTAATTATATAGGCCGAGGTGGAGTAGGGGGCAAGGAACCGCCACATCAGCGATCCGCATCTTCATCTTGTGTGCACCATCGGATCAAACTGACTTAAAATCGACGGAGAGATACTTTGCTTGGCTTCTAAGGATGCGTGGGAGGAAGATTCTAGAAGGCGGCGGTCATTGGGCGAAGTAGGGCGCCGACCGGCCCCATGGTGGGGCCGGTCAGCCCCACTTTTCCTCCTCCACGGCTCTCGTTCCTTCGGGTGTCTTCTAGACCCTTCCTAAGTCTTGTCATGATATTTTCCGGTGTGGATGAGTTTCGTGGTAAATATACACTAGAATCTCTCTTTTCAGCTCTCTATAAAATAAACCCTGGAAAACACAAAATATGCAAAACTCATGGAAATTGTTAGTTTAAACCATATACTAGTGTGTATTCATGTTCTCCTTCAGGTTTAAAGTTCTAATAAAAGTTGATGTTATCGACCGTCAACAATTCTCCCAAGCTTACCTTTTGCCAGTCCCTTGGCAAACCACCCAAGCCTAATTAATAAACTTGGATCACAAGTTGATATAGTACTTTTATTTCTTTTAAGTACACTTGCTTTTAAACATAAATTGTCCTCTGGTCTAACTTTCAAACTTATCCATTTTACCTTTAACCATGGAGCTTTACAGCATTTGCATAAGTCTCGAGTAATCGAAAGATAGAACAATCAAGTCAAGCATCATGTCTCAAATTCTTCAGAGTACCAATATTCTGAAGTTTTGCAAGTTTTCAAAATAAAACTCAGAGCTTAATTGTATGACACCCTCAAGTCTCTTATTATGTAGTATTTATGGATCTCACTGAGGCATTAACAAGGTTATGCCTTCCTACAACTAAGGATATATATAGTGGAGCTTATAGGAGTGGCAATAACAAGGATGAGCATACTTGCAATTCATATATTGTAAAGTCAAACAATGGATCCACAGAGAATCAAGGCATACAATCAAATCAAGATATACGTGTGTATGGAATATAGTAGATAGGTGTATATATAGTATTTAGTGGCTAATCTTAATTCTACTTTTGCTCTTGAAAATTACTCCCTCGTTAGAACTTTTCACAGGAAAACATGGGCTATCTTTATTCTTTCTTTCTTTTTTTATATATCTGAGAGGCGGGCATCTATGTACACATTGTTTTAATTGTTGGGACACTTGTCCATCTTTTACTCCCCTCTTTTTTTCTTTTTTTAAATACATTTGCATAGCCACAGGCATCCTTTGAATATAAATAATCGGAGAGATAATGATAAGAACTTAGAGCAATTAAATGGGGGCTGTCCTATAGGGTATATTTTTGGGTGTTTACTCCTAGTGTAGGAGAAAAAACATTTTTAAGGTGGATCTAGATGAAAATGGAAAATAACTACGCTTATTCTCAGAGTAGGAGCAATGCATATGTAGGTGGAGTGCGTAAGTGATCTTAATTTTAAAAGCATGACAAGACTCTCATTAGGTATACTCCAAAGGTTGACTAAACTCAATGTAAAGCAAGCAGCATGAATTCTCAAAGGTTTTCCAAACTTAAATGTATCATATATGGCTTTGGTAGGAATTTAAACTTTATCATACAAGAGCTCATCATGTAAGATTTTGGGTTTTTGAAAATAAATCTCCAAAACTTAGTAATGCTAGGAGTAAGATAAATACCAGCTTAGACCTTCATGTATTAATCAGTTACCTAGACTTAGCTCAAGCATATGCCTCCACAAATTTCAGGTTCAGAGTAAATTCTTATATTAAAGTGGTCATATCCAAAACTCAGGATAATTCATAGTTGAAAGCTAGGCACTTGAAAGGAATTACTCTAGAGCAACTATTCATCATCTCCAAGACAAAATTTTAATATTCTCTAATTTTTATTTGACTCTAAACTAGACTGACTGTAGACACACTCTGATGATCACACCTTAATATATAGATAAGTATTTTGCTTGGTTGTTATTTATTTCTATTGGACTCAGAAGACTCTAAAGATATGGACCTTCATGTGCCCTTATATTTTTGGTATTTTTATAATTTCTTATGATACTATCATGAACCTTCATGTGCTCACATATTTTTGGTATTTTATGACTATATTAAATAGACTCGATAATCGCCTAGGTATAGTTACCTGATAACTAGGGGATGCTCCTCCCCCAAGCTAGATGTTTGCAATAGTTGGTGTTGATGATCTTAAGAGTGACCTAACCGGCAGCGCTCCAGGTGGGTGCCACTAATAGACTCTCTCCTTGTCATAATGTTGTTCCTGCAAAATTACACTCCAAAAAGGAAAACCAAAACCCGTGGCAGGCAAAACAGGTTAACCGTGGAGGGCAAGGCAACCGCCACAGATCAAAGGCCACGGTTAATTGTTGCCTTAACTGTGGAGGTTGCCCAACCACCACGGTTAATAAGTTAGCCGAGGCAGCCGCTTTTATGTAACCACTTTGGTTAATAACAGGCGGTTGTTTTAAAGCAACCGCTTCGGTTAATAAGTTAACCGAGACAGTTTTTTTAAATTGCCTGTCTTTCTTAATGTATTAAGAGAGGTAGTTTTTGTAACTTGCCCGCCTCCTTTAAGTGTATCCAGATTAAAAAAAACTTATTTCAGTTTATTTTCAAATTTGAATCCAAAATTTGTTAGGTTGAAACATATACAAAGCAAAATACATATGTATAAAGTATGACCACATTGAATCCGAAATTTGCTAGATTGAAACATGTACAGAGCAAAAGACATAAGGATAAGCACATATATTACATCCATATATGTCATCTTATAATTCCATGGTCCATGCATATCACAAACAATGTTCATATTACATCAATGTACATAATATTCATAAAAAGCACATCTAAAATAATGTTCACTCAAAAATATCCAGCAACCTATAGTCGTTCATATCTAAACCGCTGGTTCTCCAGTTGCGTAGCTTCTCGAACTTATCTTCTCTCGCTAGCTCGCTCTTGGTATAGAAGAACTGTCCGTCAACATGACAACATTGATATGTGACAAACTTACAAATGTTAGTTACTATTTGCGTGATGGTCCTTTGATCAATCGTTTCGTTTTCCCACCAACTTTGGGATTTTTGCAGCTGCCGCCAGCTATTGTTGAATTTCCCGCAAGCCTGGAGGTACTCACAAGCATAGTACCCATATAGAACTAAGCCTTCAGGTTGCTTAGCGCACTGCATGCATGATGAAGGTAACACATGAGTATTATGACTGGTAGTAATATCCCTAGAAGACAACCATCAGTAGTAGTAGAACTAGAGGCAGGCGGAGTAAGTACCGGGAAGTCTCACCTCACCACCAGTTTGTGGCCATACTTTTCCTTGTCTTTCTTAGACCTCCGATCATAGCAGCTGGGGTCTTCCATGTACTTTCGGTAAGCACTGTATGAAAACTACCAGTGTCAACAACAGATTTCATATGTACTTTGAGTGCATGAAGAAGGTGTGTCGTCACTTACTATCGCAGGACACTTTTGAAATGCTTGTATCCTTCTTTGTTCGAGTCTCGCAAGAAGTCGAATACGACAGCCTTTCCATCCTGAGGATAGATCATAAATACAATCCAGTGGCCCATGATGCCCAAGCTGTACCATTGAAACAATATTGATCTCAAATCTTCAAATATAAAAAGTGACAAACCTAGTAGCTATTATACGTATCATTTTGACTTACCCAAACTGGTGGGCGGCAAGAATGCACCCATTTCCTCTGATCTTCTTCATGGCTTCTAAGACGTATTGTCCCTTTCTAAACTTGATCTCTCCTTGCATCAAGTTCCGAGCTAGCACTCGCTCCATCCCCTTCAGCTTCACCAGCCTAGGATCCATGTATGGTATATCAAAGCCAATGACGGCCCTTTAGGAAATATGCATAGGAGATAGGTAGATAATATCTTTATCTAGTTCCTTGCACACATATGATTGCATCCTGTAAACACAAGTTGTCATACAGGCTTTTTAACTTGATCATAATGAATACCTACAGCAATGCAGGGTTGTAATAACTTACAGGGAAAAAAGAGTGACTTGGGCGACATCAAGATCCTTGCACCGCAGTAGCCTACACATGTCGTGAAAGACAACAGGGCAATAAGCATCCTCGTCCAAGTGGAAGTACTCCTTGGGGACCCTCACAATGAACTCCTTCATGCCTAACTTTGCCGCTTGCATATACCAGAGATAGAACCTCTGAACCGCCCATGGCTCTTCTTGAACGAGCTGGCCTAATGACAACATGAACTTGCCATTCTCAAAGTTTTTCGAGCAATCTGGAGAAAGGGGCCAAATTGACGGTGGCGTTCGTTCCATTTAATCGAGACAAGGAGTGCAAGAGTCTATTAGCATCATCGAACGACGCATAATCTATAAGCTAGATTTAGTTGCCATTAGCGCATATACCTTTGGAATGTTGTTGTGTACTAATACTCTTGTGCTATTTTGTACACCGCCCATTCCATCTCTGTTAGTTCAGCAGGTTTGTCCCCCTCTTCTTCTATAGGCTTCTTCAGCGCAGGTGGACATTGTCGTTTGCCTTGGCTTGGAGGCGGTGTGTCGTTGCCCAGTGCACCCCCTGAACCACCTTGTGATGGGTTGCTAGGGATGGGATGCGAGGTACATCTAGGACTACTGTCTCGCCAACATTGTTGTTACACTCGCCACCATTGTCATCATCGTCGTCATCACTTGGGCCACCTGGGGGAGACGATGATGGTCGCGAGGGTTGAGATGCAGGTGTCGGCATTTCTAACAAAATGTCTACCTTGTTCCAAAGCATGCGTGAGCCTATAGTTCCGCCGATGAACCTAACTCCATCTTCAGTCAGAAAGTCAAGTTCATCCTCCTCATAGTCATTGTGTGTCCACGCCACATCCACCAAGGCATAGTCGGGTGGGATGGGCTTGCCATTGTATATGGCTTTAGGGTTATGTGGTTGTACCATAACCTGTGCCACATCCTTCTTCCTCCCCGACCTACCCCAGGGCACATATAGTGTACCGAGTGTTTGCACCATGATCTCATCGACCGGGTTCTTTTGGAGTTCTGAGGTACGCAACACCATTTGTCCTTGTACGACAGCTTCACCCTGTTGTGGTAGCACATCTGCCTATCGAAACATCTGCGACCTCAACTCTACCATCTTGGGGTTAGTGCTAGTGAAAGCATCTTGTATCGTCCCCATGACCATCTCCCTCATGGCCTCTTCTTTGCCTTTCTGGAATATCTCCTCCTTGAATCTCTACCTAGTGTGGTAAGAGGTAGCATCAGACTGCCATGATTCTACATTCTTCTAGCTCTACCTCGAGGATACTCCCAGAACGTGGCCACGGTGCTCGGGGTTTCCTAGTGTCTTGGTTAGCTCGTCGTGATCCCTACGAGGTTGGAACTCCCCTTGTTCCTTTGTCGCCTTGATCATGAGCAATGCCTTCTCTGCCTCCTTGGTTTGTGGCTCATTGTACTTGTTCATTCCTTCCTTTAGCTTCTTCGGCCGACGGGCATAGAAGAAGTCACGTGCTCGCTCGTCAACTCCTTCAAACGGATTCTCCAGCCTGACCTCAGCTGCCTCCCTTTCCTCCTGTCGCGACTTCGGCCTCTTAGTGGCGTACCCTGTCATGCCCATGTGGTGGTGGAGCGTATTCTGCTTTGCAATGTCAGTGAACTTCTCACTCTTGGCCTTTGCTTCTTCGGTACTCATTTTTTTGAGAAATTCCTCCCAGACATGATGCTTGATGAAGTTGTAGTCCTCAAAAGGTGTCTTCCCTTTCTGCACATAGTTCTTATTGAGTTTTGACCTCAAGCTGTGAAGTGCTTTGCCCGCAATAACCATAGCATGCCCCTTGCAAAGATCTTAATTGAATTGGTCCCATGGATATTCAAACCACTTTTTCACATCGCTCCACACTTTATCCTTGAGGTCCTCCAAGACTTTCCTCCAATCCATATAAGTGATCGGCACATGCTCTCTAACTAGATAGGAGCATTGGTTGCTGAAGACGCCGATCACAGTTAGTGGCTCTAAGGGCTCTCCATGTGGCCCTATCTTGGTTATGACATGCACCTTCTTGCTCACCTTGAGCCTCCCATGTTGGCCCCTTTTTAGGCCAGACATCTTGTCACTGGCGGTGTTGGTGGAAGTGCTCGGGGTGGGAATGGAGGCATGCCCCTCCTCTGCTGCCTTTTCTTCCCCAAGGAACTCCAAAGCCATAGGAACCACTGGTAGCTGGATAGGACAAGAATGCGCATTAGTTTCCTTCTGTAAACGAGAACCACTGACATTGTGTTACTTGTTTACTTACGCGTCTCTCTTCATCTCGTGCTGTGGTGCGTGAATTCCGTGATGAAGGCCCCATCTTTTCCGGCGTGTAGGTCGGATCCTGTTCTTCCTCCGTTCTACCTTTCTTTAATGGACTTGGTGTTAGCACCTCCTTCTCATACGAGGTGCTCTTGTCTGATGACGACGAGCATTCCTTATAACTCAATGCCAGGCTTGGCTCACGCCATTCTCTAGCACGCTCGGCCGACATTGGAAGCTATGACGAAGATATAGTTATATGGACATTTTGCAATTATATGAAGACGATATTATGTACATTCATCTAAAAACATATATAAAGGAATCATGACTTATATATATTCATCTAAAATCAAGATTACATCATTCTTCATGCTAGTATGGTACACATTAAGAAAACTAAAAAAGTGTTTAAGAAAATTACAAAAGAGTTTAAGAAAATTACAAAAGAGTATAGAAAAATATAGAAATGTAGAATGGAAAAAAATCATTTACATATTTGGCTCAGATTTGCCCCTTGTAATCACATCACTTCTAAATTAGTTGCTTGTATTTAGTATACAAGCCATCCTAGTTTAGCGGCTCACAAGTAGGGGGCAATTTCATCATCATAGGCGCTGCCTCAGCATAAAAAGTATCACATCATTGCATATGCCACTGCCTCAGCACATTTTTAAATTTTTGAATAGTTCATCATTGCACATGCCACAAAATAAGCTCAAAATTGATGAAAGCAAAGTACATCTCACTAAACTAAGGCAAGCTGCCCCATTGGTAGTAGTAGTAGTAGTAGAGTAGTAAAGTAGTAGCAAAGTAAATCTAGTGTGATAACGGTACGACTAGGAAACAAATATTCCTAATTTGGAAATGAGTTCATTTCTCAGCACGTACCGTTATCACACCAGATCCACATCATGCGGCCAGAAAGTAGTAGTATGAGTAGTAGTAGTTCTGAGGGAGTAGTAGTAGAGTAGTAGGAACCAGTAATCGGGCATCAAAATAGCCCTCAGATTGGCATCATCATCAGGCTACAACTACAATCAGTAGTAGTAGGGAGTAGTAGAGCAATGGTAAGAGGAGAGAGTAGGAGCAGTAGTAAGAGGATGGGGGTACTGGATCCCAGGTGGTAGTCGGAGCCCACATGTCAGTGCTAGGTGGCTGTTGTATTCATCAAAGTGTGCTGGCCTCTGCTGCGTGGTCAGTTGGAGAGAGTAGAGAGTAGTAGGAGTAGAGGAGCACCAATAGCAGCAGTAGTAGTAGTAAGTAGAGAGTACTAGTAGTACAAAGTTAAGTAGAGAGTACTAGTAGAGCAGTAGTAAGAGGAGTTGTAGGGCAGTAGTAGGAGGAATTAGTAAGAGGAGGGAGTAGTAGAGCAGTAGTAAGAGGAGGAGGGAGTAGGAGCAGTAGTAAGAGGAGGAGGGAGTATTAGTAAGAGGAGGGAGTAGTAGAGCAGTGGTAAGAGTAGGAGAGAGTAGGAGCAATAGTAAGAGGATGGGGGTAGTGGATCCCATGTGGTAGTCGGAGCCCACATGTCAGTGCCAGGTGGCTGTTGTATTCATCAAAGTGTGCTGGCCTCTGCTGCGTGGTCAGTTGGAGAGAGTAGAGAGTAGTAGGAGTAGAAGAGCACCAATAGCAATAGTAGTAGTAAGTAGAGAGTACTAGTAGTACAAAGTTAAGTAAAGAGTACTAGTAGAGCAGTAGTAAGAGGAGTTGTAGAGCAATAGTAGGAGGAAGTAGTAAGAGGAGGGAGTAGTAGAGCAATAGTAAGAGGAGGGAGTAGGAGCAGTAGTAAGAGGAGGAGGGAGTAGTAGTAAGACGGGGGAGTAGTAGAGTAGTGGTAAGAGTAGGAGAGAGTAGGAGCAGTAGTAAGAGGATGACACTATCAAATATTTTGGTTTAGTAGTAGTAGTAGTAGTAGTAGTAGTAGTAGTAGTAGTAGTAGTAGTAGTAGTAGTAGTAGTAGTAGTAGTAGTAGTAGTAGTAGTAGTAGTAGTAGTAGTAGTAGTAGTAGTAGTAGTAGTAGTAGTAGTAGTAGTAGTAGTAGTAGTAGTAGTAGTAGTAGTAGTAGTAGTAGTAGTAGTAGTAGTAGTAGTAGTAGTAGTAGTAGTAGTAGTAGTAGTAGTAGTAGTAGTAGTAGTAGTAGTAGTAGTAGTAGTAGTAGTAGTAGTAGTAGTAGTAGTAGTAGTAGTAGTAGTAGTAGTAGTAGTAGTAGTAGTAGTAGTAGTAGTAGTAGTAGTAGTAGTAGTAGTAGTAGTAGTAGTAGTAGTAGTAGTAGTAGTAGTAGTAGTAGTAGTAGTAGTAGTAGTAGTAGTAGTAGTAGTAGTAGTAGTAGTAGTAGTAGTAGTAGTAGTAGTAGTAGTAGTAGTAGTAGTAGTAGTAGTAGTAGTAGTAGTAGTAGTAGTAGTAGTATTCCATTACATAAAAATTAGTAACACAAACAGTTATTGCTAATTGATAAGTTTCTACATTATTACAAATAAACTAGTAGTAGTATGATTACATTTGGCATACATATCATTTTGCTGGGAGTGATACTATGACACACTTCTTTTGACTGTCGGAGCAGAACCACGGCTTCATGCCACTCTTGGTGACACGGTTCTTGACTTGCTTGATCTTGCGTGGATGGTCGGTAAAGAGCGAGAACTCTGCGTAGTGGTTGTGTTCTTTGGGACTTTGGACTCCATCTGCTCCCACGATCCTCTACTTTCCAGACTCAACCACATGCCTCTTGGGATCTTTGGGCTTTGCATAGTAGGCTACCTGCGCGACACAGTTTGCTAGTACCCACTGATCATCTTTATAGCCGACACTTTGGAGCTCCATGATGGTTAGCCCATACTCGTCCATGACAATTGCCTTTGGCTTGACCCATTGGCACTGAAAGATTGGTATCTGTAGTTCACCATCGTAGTCAAGTTCCCATATCTCTTCAATCTACCCATAGTATGTCTTGGTCTCCCTTGTGGCCTCATCGATGCCCTCATATCGAACACCGCTATTCAGTGATGCGCTCTTCTTGTCCTTCTCTTTTGTGTGAAACCTATATCCATTGATATCGTACTCATGCCATGAGTTTATCTTGGAGGATGGACCGGATGCAAGCCTCGCTTCCTCAGTTTCACCATAGGGAGGTATGCCGTGCTGTTGGATCCACGTTGTGAAATTCATCTTGTGCTATCTTTGTACCCATGCCTCTGTGCGTCCGTTACGACCACGGCGAATCTCCTCTAGGTGCATCTCAACCCAAGTGTCCATGACCACTAACTAATTAAGGGTGCTATGATGAACCTCTTGCAACTGTTCTTCTTGTAAATCCGTGTCTACTTTCCTCCCTGTGCACCCCATCCCCATGGTTCTGCCTTCATGCACAGGGACGGGCAGCCCAATTGCATTTACATCCCGGATGTATTTCATGCAACAGTTAACGACCTCCTCTGTTGTGTATGCCTCAATCATAGAGCCCTCTGGGTAAGCACGGTTGTGGACATATCTGTTCAGGGTCGACATGAACCTCTCATACGTCCACATCTGGTGCAGGTAGATGGGCCCGAGTTCCTGTATCTGATCAACCATGTGCATCATCAGGTGTGGCATAATATCGAAGAAAGATGGCAGGAAACACATTTCGAGTTGGCAAAGAGTCTCTACGATGAACTGTTTCAGTGCTGGCAGCTCAGCTTCATTGATGACCTTTTGTGTGATAAAGTTGAAGAAGTAACCTAGGCGTGTGATTACCATCTTCACATACTCTGGTTCGATAGCCTTTATCACAATTGGGAGAAAAACTGTGAGCATGACATGACAGTCATGTGCATTGAAGCTGGTGAGTGTGAGGTCCTTCATTGAGACTAGGCTCTTGATGTTGGAACAGAAACCGGTCGGCACCTTCACTCCACTAAGCCACTAGCACATGTCCTACTTCTCATCTGTCGTGAGGTTGTAGCTCGCACCTGGAAGGATCACTTTCCCGCTCTGTGCGGTCGGTGTTGGATGAATTTTGGTCCTAATGTTCTGGTTCACAAGATCCAGACGTGACTTCAGACTATTCTTCGTCTTAGTCTTGATGTCTAGCAAGACACCGATCGTGCTCTCAAACACATTCTTCTCTAGGTGCATTAAGTCGATGGCATGAGGCGTATCTAGCTCCTTCCAGTATGATATGTACTTGAAGAAACATGATTGATTCTTGAAAGGAACGGCAGGGGTAGGCTTTCCTGCTTCCTCCCTAGTACCCCGCTTCCTCTTCTTTGTTGTTATGGTCTCACCTTGCTCAACTTTCTTCTTCTTCCCAAACTCAAAGTTTATTTCCTTGACAATGTCAAACACCTTTTGCCCATAACTCATCTTCTTGGGCTCAACAGTTTGAGGTTCTACTTGGTTATCAAAGAACTGATTCATTGAAGGGTGTCGATACCTGTGCTTTTTGTCAAGGAATCGCCTGTGCCTCATGTACACCAACTTTTTTGATGCACTAAGGTAAGTATAGCATGTACCATCAATGCAGACTACACAACCTGACTTACCTTTGATCTGCCCCGATAGTGAAAAAAGGCCAGAGTAATCGGTGATGGTGACAAAGAAGATGGCTTTAAGAGTGAAGTACTCCTTATGTGATGCATCCATCATATTGACCCCTTTTTCCCATAGCATCATCATGTCCTCCATGAGCGGCTCCATCATATGACCCCTTTTTCCCAAATTCGATCGAGCAAACTGCTCGCGCCAGGACTTAGCCGAATTTGACTAAGTGCTAAAACAGCACCCAAAACTGCCTTGCAAGCACTTTTTGAGCAAGATGTGATGATTTTCATGAGATGGCCATAAAACAACTGTTGTTCCTTATAAAATTTTCTACAACTTTTCTTTAGGAAGTTTTGACATGCAAACATTTTATGAAACACTTTTTAAAAGCCTAAGCAAAAGAGGTTTTTAGGGCCTATAAGTGAAAGTGTGACTTAGGTTCTTAATTTGGAGATATGACCAACATGAACATTGTTCCACAAGTTGAGTTAAGCATAGATGAACTATTTACCACAGCATAAAATACAAACATGAGCATCACACAAACAAACATAAGCATAGAAAGCATATTTAAGCAATTTAAATCACACTTTTGCATAAAATGACATGACTCAAGGTAAATGATGATCATGATATGCTGATGAAGATGATGATGCTCTTGTTATGCATGTGAATGATGCAACCATAACACTGGGGTGTTACAGCTCTCCCCCTTACAAAAATCTCATCCCGATATTTGGAAGCTTACTGATTTTTGAAGAAGGTTTTATAAACTTCTTTTAAATAGTCCTCCGTTTCCCAAGTGGCATCATCCTCCCCGTGGTTACTCCACAACACTTTGTAGAACTTAACCACATGATTACGAGTCACCCGTTCCTTACGGTCGACAACCGCTATAGGTTTCTCTTCATACACCAAGTCAGACTTCAACTTGATATCCCGAACTTCCACTCGTTCTTCCGGAACACGAAGGCACTTCTTCAATTTCGATACGTGAAAGACAGGAAAAATAGCTCGAAGCTCAACCGGTAGTTGAACCTTGTAAGCTACATTCCCTTTTCTCTCGAGAATCCGATAAGGCCCCACATATCAAGGTGCAAGCTTTCGCTTGACTCCGAACCTTTGTATGCCTTTCATCGGAGACACCTTGAGATACACATGATCACCGACTGTAAACTCAATCGGCTTCCTTCTCTTATCAGCATAACTTTTCTGACGAGCTTGAGCAGCTCCCAGATGTTGCTGGATGGTACGGACTTGCTGCTCCGCTTCGTTCACGAAATTGATGCCATAATACCTTCGTTCCCCGGGTTCCACCCAATTCAACGGGGTTCGACACTTTCGACCATACAGGGCTTCAAATGGAGCCATCTTGATTCTCTCTTGGTAACTATTGTTATAAGAGAACTCAGCTAATGGTAACCACTTTACCCAAGAACCTTTTGAAGATAGAGCACATGCCCTCAACATGTCTTCTAGGATTTGGTTAACACGTTCAGTTTCGCCGGCCATTTGAGGATGATACGCAGAAGTACGAACCAACTGAGTACCAATTTGCTCATGAAGACACTCCCAAAAATGGGCAGTGAACTACGGTCCACGATCTGATATGATAGTCCGAGGCACACCATACTGACGGACAATGTGCTCAAAGTACAACTCTGCATACTGATGTGGACGAAAATCAGTTCGAACTAGAATAAAACGAGCAACCTTGGTCAAACGATCTACAATCACCCAGATAGAGTCATAACCCTTAACAGAAGTCGGGAGTCTAGAGATAAAATCCATACTAACTTCTTCCCATTTCCAACTAGGAATTGACAAGGGTTGAAGTAAGCCTGCTTTCATGTGAACTGCCTTCACACGACAACAGTTATCACAACGAGCAACAAAAGCAGCAATCTCCTTTTTCATCTTTGTCCACCAAAATAGAGGTTTCAGATCCTGATACATCTTGCTACTACCAGGATGGATAGACAACTTGGACAAATGAGCTTCAGATAGGATCTGATTTCGTAGCTCACGGTCCTTTGGTACCACCAGCCGATCTTTGAACCATAGAATTCCGTTCTCATCGACTCGGAAATGCTTGGTTTCTTCTTCTTTCATATTCCTTTTTATATGGTGGATGCCTACATCCGTTTGCTGCAATTCGATGACTCGATTGCGAAGAGAACTCTCCAGAGCAATCTGATGGAGCACAAGCGGGTGCATAAGACATGACAACGAGAGATCTTCCATTTGAACTAAATGACAGTGCGCTTTCCGACTCAAGGCATCCGCAACCACGTTTGCCTTGCCCGGATGGTAGTGCACTTGAAGATTATAATCTTTAATCAACTCAAGCCACCATCGCTGTCGCATGTTCAATTCAGGTTGAGTGAAGATGTACTTGAGACTCTTATGATCAGTGTAGATATTGCACAGATTACCCACCAAATAGTGCCTCCAGATTTTCAAAGCATGAACAACCGCGACCAGTTCTAAGACATGAGTAGGATAATTGACCTCATGCTTTCGAAGTTGGCGTGAGGCATAAGCGATAGCACGACCTTCTTGCATCAACACATAGCCCAGACCAATGCCAGACGCGTCGCAAAAGACATCGAAAGGCTTCTCGATATCGGGTTGAGCTAGGACAGGAGCTGATGTCAGCAATGTCCTCAACTTGTGGAAGGCCTCTTCACACTCAGGTGTCCACACAAACTTCTCATCCTTTTGAAGTAGGCGAGTCATAAGCTTGGATATTTTTGAGAATTCCGGAATGAAACGACAGTAATACCCAGCCATTCCTAGAAAATTCCGAACCTCGTGCACCGAAGTTGGAACCTTCTAATCCAGCACTTCTTGCACCTTAGCTGGATCCACCGATATGCCTTCTTCGGATAAGACATGGCCCAAGAAAGGTACTTTCTTTAGCCAAAACTCACATTTGTTGAACTTAGCATAAAGCTGATGCTCACGCAAGCACGACAACACTACACGCAGATGCTCTGCATGCTCTTCTTCATTGCGAGAATATACCAAGATATGATCAATGAAGACCACCACAAACTTGTCCAATTCGGGCATGAATACCGAATTCATGAGATACATAAAGTGAGCAGGTGCATTCGTAAGACCGAAGGACATGACGAGATACTCATACAACCCATACCTCGTCGAGAAAGCTGTCTTAGGTACATCTTCAGGACGGATCTTGATCTGATGATACCCAGATCGCAAATCAATCTTGGAGAATACCTTGGCATTGGACAACTGATCAAATAGGATATCAATGCGAGGAAGAGGGTACTTATTCTTGATGGTTACCGCATTCAGAGGACGATAGTCCACACACATGCGCAAAGACTGATCCTTCTTCTTCACAAAGATAGCCGGACAACCCCAAGGAGAAGAACTAGGACGGATAAGACCCTTCTTTAACAACTCATTCAGCTGGGTGTTGACACTTGCTAACACCACTTGAATACTAGGTTGTCATCCCCAGCGTGGCACTAGAGTGTACTATGGTATTTATACGCACACAAATAATCCGCAAGCGCACGGATACCGTTGAAGCTTTTACCCGGTTAAAGGTTTTATCGTATCCACAGGAAAACGGGAGAACTGATCTACGCTCTAACTTAACCAAGATAAGTAAATAGGTGTGAATAGGAAAGATGGTAGAATCAAATAAGAACAATATTAAAGGTAAGATAACAGTGAGTGATAATATGGGAATAGAGAGTAGAGCAATTCTAGTATATGGGCGATGGTAGCAGAATAGAGAGGATAACTATGGTTTCTCTACTTCAAAGGGGTATATCTATGTCTGGGACGAACCACGTGATAAGAGTACACCACAAAGGATGCTTATCCATAGGCCGATAAACCCTACCTGTCCTGCTAATGAGAGGTGGACTACAGGGGACCAACTAGTCAGGGGATATCCACAAGTACTCAAAAGTATAGGGTCCTATGCGGCCTACCACACGATCCAGCTAGTCAGGGGATATCCACAAGTAATCTAGGTCTAAGCACCACGCTTACACCTATACTACAACTCTAACCTATAGGGTCCTATAGATTAGAAGTACTCAAAAGAGTTGTGAACCAGAACATACATGATTAGTAATTGCATAATGAATTAGAAGTAGATTACCAGAGTAATCCCACGAGCAAGCTTGATTAGAGCTTGATCATGGTGAAGTACAACCGGAGGAAGAACCGACAGGCCGGCTTCTCCTCTAATCCTCCTTCGCTCTCCATCTCGCTACTATCTAGACCTACTCTAGTTTAGAGAAGAGAGGAGAGCTCTCATCTCTAAACCCTAACTTTTGCTCTGTCTATGAATAATGAATAATGATCAAGGGGTGCCTCCTCCAGGGGCCAAGGGAGTCTGGTTTTATAGTCCCCTCAAGTGAACCTAGGCCGTCAGATCAAACCGACATTGATTGAACGGTTATTCTTGATCCTTTAGGTCAATGGAGCATAATCCGCGAGATTGAGAGTGATTGGCCGAAAAAGGTGGGCGGGCGCCCTAAGGACTTGGGCGGGCGCCCTGTCCCTGACTCCGTTCGGTCTCCGCTTCCTTCCCGTGGCTTCTGGAGTCTTCTAGATGTAAGATAATTGCGCGGCACATTGATATCTCTATGTAATCCCGACGTGTGGGCCTTTCTTCCTTATTTCCTGATAACCCCCTGCAGAAATAGACAAACACCAAAACTCGTGGAATTCTGTCAGATAAAACCCTAAGTCTCGATGTTGATTTCATTTGGATCCTTTTCTTTGTTTATTTGATAGTTAAATTTGATACTTAAGGACCGTCAACAAACTCCCCCAAGCTTACCTCTTGCTCGTCCCTGAGCAAGGATAGACTCAGCTTTGGATCATAAGTTGTTGCAATATCTTTAAAAATTGACGGTACACATGCTTTTAAATGAGGTCTCATCTCTGAGTTAGAGTAAACTATCAAGACTTAAAACTTACTTACTTTACCTTTCACCATGGGACTTGTAACCGTCACTTCTGTGTTGAGTGGTTAAAAGATAGAACAGTCCAGTCAAGTGCCATGTCGCTTATTCTTGATCAGCTATAGCTCTGGAGTTTTTGCAGATTTCCAAATAAAACTCAGAGATTCCTTTGTATGACTCTCTCATATCTCTCTTTTGTGGTATTTCTGGATCCTTACCAAGACAGTGATGGTATATGCCTTCTCTCAAAATATGTGGTATTTGTGGTATAAGGGATAGTGACATTGTCTTCTCTCTCACCCTACTCTAATAAGGCTTTAATATCTAGAGCTCATAGGTGGGAGATAAAATATACATACTTACAAGACATTTATTGTATAGTCAAACCATGGATCCAAAGAAATAAATCAATAAGCCAAATCAAGATGTGCATGTGTGGCGAATGAATAGTGTATGGTGATGATGGTGATAACAATGGTGAAAGTCTAATTCTTCTTTTGCTCTTTTGAGGGGATACATACCTTCCTTGCTTTTTGAAACTTTATGAGGAGAATGAGATGCTCTTCTTTTTCTTTTCTCTGAGATGGGTATCCTGTACCCCTAATTCTACTGTCGGACACTTGTCCATTTTTACCTCTCGTCTCACTCTTTTTCTTTTCTTTCGAGGTTCCGGGCACTTGCCCCTTTTTATTTCCTCGTTTATTTTTATTTTTTTCTTTTCTTTTTTTTTCTTCTTTTTTTTTCAGAGCACTCATCTCTTGAGATAATATAGCAAGTGGTAGTAGCAAGATAACTTGAGCATTTATTTCACAAGGGAAAAACACAGATGTTTTTGGCTATTCTCTCCCGAATTAGGAGTAGAATATTTTTAGGTGATTCTGGAGATGGAAATGGATGGATATATGTGGATGGTACTTCCGGAGTAGAAGTAGCATATATATGAGTGAACGTGCAAGTGAATCTTGATTTAACCACATGACAAGCTCCTAAGGGTCTACACAGCTTGACCGCACTCAATGCTCATAAGCAGTAAATAATAAATGTGTGGCTCAAAGTCTAGCAAGCATGTATATATGGCTATGGTAGGAATTTAAACTTTCATCATACAGGAACTCATCATGCAACATTTTAAAGATTTTTCAAAGATAAAATTCTCCAGAATTCTAGCATCTCTAGGAATAGATAAACAGCAGCTCAACCTTCCCATATCATATCCGTTAACAACTTAGATTTCAGATCAAGTTTTTATCCCACAAGTTTAGATCTAGAGCAAGCTTTAAATTATAACAGTTATGTCTAAACTTGAGAGAGAACTTCAAATTTGCAAATTAGGCAGAGCAACTATTCATCATATCCATGCTAGAGTTTTATTATTAAGATTCAGATTAGCATAGCCACTTTATTTATTTATTAAACATACTAAGCAAAAGATATATATATATATAAGCACAAAATCTTTATTTGGTTTTTCATAGTTTATGTATTTTAATATTCTAATATAATATAAGTATAAAGATAGGTAGAAATACTTAGCGAGATAAATGGGGGTGCTCTCCCCCAAGCTGAATTTTGACGTAATTTTTCTTGATGTAGCTAGCAGGTGGCAGAGGTGTATTTGAAAGTCAGCAGCATTCTGACAGCGATTAGAATGTCCTCCGTCTGCTAGTCTTCTTGATTCTTAAATTCTGTGGAGCTCAAATAGACAACAAAGCTTGTGGAACTAATTAAGTGTTAGCATAAATATCTAGCCTTCATCACGTTGAGCTTCCTCAATAAATATTACTCCCTGTTTTTATATTTTTATTTTATAAAGTAGAAAAGAAATATTTATTTTATTTTTATGCCACCACAGTGAAGGTACTTATGGGTTTTATGCCACTCGTATACTCACATGGGGCTTAGTATTTTTTAACATTTTTATTTTCTTTTCAAGATAGTATGATTAACTAATAATCTATTTAAGGAAAGTAAATAATTAAATAGAAAAGGGAATGCAGAAAGGATAAATATGGATAACTACCAATCTTACCTTTCGGCGAGGGTTCAATGTTTTAAGTCTTCTTGTCAAGACTTCTCATCGTGTTCATTCTTCAGGTGCGTCATTTGATTCAGGTGCGGACCTTGACGTCTGCACCTTTTAATACGGTGTCACCCATGTTCTTCGTTTGCCCAGCAGTTAGAAGTGCGGTGTTAGCAGTATCTTGCTCAGTGTGTTTGTGCTCGTAGTGTACCTGCTCATAGAGACAAGGCAGAGATCAAGTGCATGGGCCCTGTCGGTGGAAAACACCAACAGAACCAAAAGTGTATTTGTTCTTCTCTAACCTTAAGCATAGTGAGCAAGACAAAATTGATGGATGATAAGTTCATGAGTGTAGCACCTATAACATTTGTCAGATCAGATCGCTCAACCTTATGGAAAGATAATCTATCTATGTATATGTCTTTTTCTTTATATCTCTCAATGATTGAATGTGTAACATTTTAGCTCATATGATTAGGAGTGTGGGATCATGGAGGTAGTACTAAGAACAAGGATTAAAGGACTAAACTCGTTGAATCCGTTGGGTTGGTTAATCTAGAGTTGTAAATCATACACGTTTGTCTCTTTTATTTATATGAACGCCAGAACCAAGGAGAAGCTTATAAAAGTGATAGTCAAGTACCTTAAGATGTTACCTTGCTTGAAGAGTGATGGTACAGTATCACCTTGTGGAAGCTTTCCTTTCTTAGCGGTTGTGCATCGTGTTTGTGGCACCCTCCATAGATCATCTCTCTATGATGAATGAGCTATGTCCTTCTTGTGCAAATTGTTAAACTTCATGTGTCACTCTCTTCGTCTCTGATGTGAATTTATCTCAAGACTTTCCAAATCGATATTGAAAGTTTTTCTGCAGGGGTTAGTCCGACAAAAATATACCAATGTCTACACAAGCAGTTTTTAGTTCAATAATCGAACTAGACTCCATGTCTAATCAGATTAAGGAAGGCTGCTTAACCTAAGCACCATGCTTAATTTAAAAGCCAATGGAAGTATGGCGAGTACTTCCAAACCAACACTTGCTAGTAAATAGACAAAGGTAGCATGACAGTGTTTATAGAGATTTACTCAAGTGGAGATGAAGTAGTGTGATTAGTATTTAACAAATTGAGCATGTCTCAAAGGTAGGGACAACCAGCATAGCAACATGGCAAAGGATGTTTTTATGTAAAGTACTCCCCCAAGCTTGAATTTTGCAAAATTCAAGTTTGGATGAATTTAATTCAATGTTGTATGATGATTGGTTGGACATACCTTGTGCTTGTCATTCATCCGATCTTCTTGCTCCAATCTTAGAAAGGTTAGTGACAAGAATACCCGAAGGAATATTTTTCTACAATTATCCTTATATGCTCAATACACAAGGTAATGTTGCAAATAATTAAAGGCTCATGTTACGATCTGATCAATGCTTATTTTAAGACACTAAGCTTATCCTTGGGAAACCATCAGTTTATGTTGGCGAAGTGGTTTCCCCTCCGACGCCAACCTATATCTAGATCAACTCAACGAGATCTACAATATTTATTATAGACATATGCATCGACAACCGCCCTTTTAAAGTTTTTATAAATAGAAAGGAAGAGGGGGTTGGAGATCTCAAGTGTGGTGAAGTCGGAGAGACCAATAGATTGGGAAGATGTTGCATATGAGCATGGAGTAAACGAAGTGGCTATGAAATAAATTCCATGCTCATTAATGTTATCTTCGTCTCTAATCTGAATGTTCAGAGTTTCTCCTGGATTGGTCTCACCTATGTCCTCTACTGTAGTTGGATGAATCTCATCTTCAAAGGGAGTCAAGAACTCACCATTTGAAATTGAGCCAAAGTCAGAACCTATTAAGGCTTCTTCCTTATCCATCCATTCTACACATTCTAGCCATTTAGAACTTGTGATCAAAATAGGGGAGGTGTTAGAATTTTCTATATGGCTTAGCTCTCGTTCTATGGCATTACTTGACATGCCATCCTTATGGTCTTCATGACTCCTATGGTTTGGTCGTCTTGGTGAATTGCTAGGATCATCATGAGACTGAAAAGAAGAGGGATAAGAGGGATCTCTAAGGTCAAGGATGGATTTAGAACTTGTGAACATGGAAGGGGAGTAGATAGAATTGTCTATATGGCTTAGCTCTCCTTCACTTGATATGTCATCCTTGACTTCTTCATGATAGGAACCAGGACATTCTCTAAGAGAAACATTATTGCAATGATTTGAATTATCCCTGCTTGAAGGTCTCTTATAGAACCAGAAGTCTAAACCATCAGCATCTAAAAGATTTAAGGTCGGAATTCCTTCCTCCCTTGGAGAATTTTCGGGTATTGATGGTTTAGGATCGATAGCTAAAGTTTGGGATTGAAGTGGTTGTGATCTGGCTATCGAAACTTCTTCTTCTTGTCTAGGAACTGGTTCTTTCTCTTTCTCAGGGATATAAAAGCTAGGAGACTTTCTGCTCATTAAATCAATCAAATTCCAAGCTTCACTAGCGGATAGGTGGTGGAAAGATCCTCCAGAAGCCGCATGAAGGGTTTGCTTATTTTCCCTACTAAGTCCCTCAAAAAAGTGAATTAGAAGAACTTCTTCTGGAATAGAAAGTTTTGGGCCAGTGAGAGTAAGGTTAATAAAGCAGTCTCATGATTTGCCAAGAGATTCTTCTTCTAGTTGTCTAAAAGAAAGAATCTCACGCCGAAGTTCCACCACTTTGGAGATTGGAAAATATTTAGAAAGAAAACTATTATATAACTCCTTCCAATCTCCATAAACACTCCCTACTTTGAGTTTGTACCAATGTCTAGCTTTTCCCGTTAAAGAGAACGGAAAGAGCTTCCATTTGAGGGTCTCATCGGACATTCCTTCTATGCGAAGGAGGTCACAGACTCGATAAAACTCTCTTAGGTGTGTGTATGGGTTTTCCTCACCTTCTCCTGAGAAAGGTTGTTTTTGAACAAATTCTATGTATTCGGGGTCTATCTCAAAACTAGATGCTATGATAGGCTTTGAAGATTTTGGTGGTTCGAGATGTGTGCCCGTAGGTCTATGAAATTCATAGATAGACATGTTTGAATTCATGACAGACCAGAAATCAAGGATTAGATAAGAAGAAAGATTAGCAGAGATGAGGCAAAGGATAAAAGGAAAATATTTTTTTTATTTATTTATTTTTTATAAAATGATTAAACTAGTTCGTAGTCAACTCAGCAACCGTTTCCCCGGGAACGGCGCCAAAAATGCTTGTTGACACTTGCTAACACCACTTGAATACTAGGTTGTCATCCCTAGCGTGGCACTAGAGTGTACTATGGTATTTATACGCACACAGATAATCCGCAAGCGCACGGATACCGTTGAAGCTTTTACCCGGTTAAAGGTTTTATCGTATCCACAGGGAAACGGGAGAACTGATCTACGCTCTAACTTAACCAAGATAAGTAAATAGGTGTGAATAGGAAAGATGGTAGAATCAAATAAGAACAATATTAAAGGTAAGATAACAGTGAGTGATAATATGGGAATAGAGAGTAGAGCAATTCTAGTATATGGGCGATGGTAGCAGAATAGAGAGGATAACTATGGTTTCTCTACTTCAAAGGGGTATGTCTATGTCTGGGACGAACCACGTGATAAGAGTACACCACAAAGGATGCTTATCCATAGGCCGATAAACCCTACCCGTCCTGCTAACGAGAGGTGGACTACAGGGGACCAACGTAACTGTCACCTACGCGGCCTACCACACGATCCAGCTGGTCAGGGGATATCCACAAGTAATCTAGGTCTAAGCACCACGCTTACACCTATACTACAACTCTAACCTATGGGGTCCTATAGATTAGAAGTACTCAAAAGAGTTGTGAACCAGAACATACATGATTAGTAATTGCATAATGAATTAGAAGTAGATTACCAGAGTCATCCCATGAGCAAGCTTGATTAGAGCTTGATCATGGTGAAGTACAACCGGAGGAAGAACCGACAGGCCGGCCTCTCCTCTAATCCTCCTTCGCTCTCCATCTCGCTACTATCTAGATCTACTCTAGTTTATAGAAGAGAGGAGAGCTCTCATCTCTAAACCCTAACTTTTGCTCTGTCTATGAATAATGAATAATGATCAAGGGGTGCCTCCTCCAGGGGCCAAGGGGGTCTGGTTTTATAGTCCCCTCAAGTGAACCTGGGCCGTCGGATCAAACCGACATTGATTGAACGGTTATTCTTGATCCTTTAGGTCGGTGGAGCATAATCCGCGAGATTGAGCGTGATTGGCCGAAAAAGGTGGGCGGGCGCCCTAAGGACTTGGGCGGGCGCCCTGTCCCTGACTCCGTTCGGTCTCTGCTTCCTTCCCGTGGCTTCTGGAGTCTTCTAGATGTAAGATAATTGCACGGCACGTTGATATCTCTATGTAATCCCGACGTGTGGGCCTTTCTTCCTTATTTCCTGATAACCCCCTGCAGGAATAGACAAACACCAAAACTCGTGGAATTCTGTCAGATAAAACCCTAAGTCTCGATGTTGATTCCATTTGGATCCTTTTCTTTGTTTATTTGATAGTTAAATTTGATACTTAAGGACCGTCAACACTGGGTCTTAAGCTTAGCTAGCTCATTTGGCGGCATTCTATAAGGTCTTCTAGAGATAGGAGCAGTTCCTAGAAGCAATTCAATTTTGAACTCCACATACCGATCTGGAGGAAGCCCGGGCAATTCATCAGGGAATACATCTGGGAACTCACACACTACCGGAATATCCTTGATGGCCCTAGATGTAACTGCATTCATCGTGCTACGGATATGAATATCCCAAGGAAGTTGCACTAAGAACGCCTCTTTGGTATTCGGGTCTCTCAACATCACTACATGAGTGGTGGTGTCGATAAGAACTCCGTTGCCACTCATCCATTTCATACCCAGAATTACATCTATACCCACACCGGGTAGAACAACCAGATCAGCAAGAAACTAACGGTCTCCTATTTCCAGAGTTGCCCCCAAAACCACTTGATTTGTAGAAATATTATTCCCAGCCGCACTAATGCAATAACTACCTTTATCAAGCGTAACTGCCTTGAGATAATGCTTAGACACAAAGTCTGAACTCACAAAAGAATGCGATGCTCCTGAATCAAAAAGCACAAGTGCATCACATTGGTTAACCAGAAACTTACCAGCCATAACTACCTCACCAGTAGGGATTGCTTCCACAGTTGTAAAGTGAACACGACCTTAACGGACTTTCCCTTGGTTGCCCTTCTTTGGTGGGTACGGACAGTTGCTTTGCCAGTGCCCTGTCTGATTACAGTTCCAGCACAGACGGTTGGCAGGTGGAGTCTTGGCATAGTTGGGTCCAGTATTGCCCCTAGGAAGAGCAATGGAGTACCCCTTGCGGAACCCCGCCTTCGCTTGATTCTTCTTTGTTGGTTAGGAGTTGGAGCACGATATTGTGGCCTAGCTACCACTAGAGCCTTGGACTGAGATACCCCTGCCCTGGCCTCAAAAGCTCGCTTGCGAGTCTTGGTCGCAGTGTACACAGTGTTGTAGTTCTCTTGGGTAAGAGCATCACTGACAAACTCATTGAAAGTTGCACACTTAGTGCAGCCCATAGTCTTCAGCAGCTTGGGGCCAAGACCCCTCTTGAAGCTAGCAATCTTCTTTGACTCAGTGCTCAAAAACTCAGGAGCATACCTTGATAGGTGATTGAAAGCATGCAAATACTCCTTCAGAGTTTTGTTGCCCTGAGTTAACTGCATGAACTCAGTATGTTTCATCTCCATAACCCCAAGAGGTATGAAATGCCACTTTAAAGCTTCACGGAAGAGATTCCAGTCAATCACAGTGTTGGTGGGAAGAGCCTCCCGATACTGATTCCACTAGATGCCTGCTGGACCCGGCAGTTGATGAGCTACATACTCGGCCTTCAAACTATCAGTTAGCTGAAGTAAGCGGAACTTTTGTTCCACCGTGTTCAGCCATGTCAGCCTGAAGGGGTTCTTCAGCCTCTCTGAAAGATGGGGGCTTGGTATCCATGAAATCCTTGAAACTGCTGTACTGATTAGGGGCTGGCCCATGTTGTGCATTCTGACCACCCTAGTTTGCCATCTGATTGATGGTCTCAGTGAGCAGCCTCTGGTTTTCCACCATCATTTGCATCAGCTCATCCGGATTTGGTGGTGGAAGAGGAGGGGGTGGGTTCATGTTCGCATGATGTTCCGCATCTCGAGTGCCATGAGACATCTGTAAAGACACAGTCAGTGAATTGATGATGACAAGATTTGCCGCAGAAGAACTTATAATCATGCCTGAAAGTATTCGAGAGAATAACTTTACAGAAAAAGGCACAACAATTCAATTCCACAAAACAACATCACCAATCCCAGCACATGACCCAGATATCCGTAAAATGCACACAACACAAAATATCATCACAACCGATCGAACATGATAAAGTTAAACAATATCGGGTCCATGAAGTTATTACATCATCATAGTACAGGCCACAAGTCTAAGATCAAGGTTCAGGATTACAACACGATTACAAAAGAACTACGGCCAAAGGTCACACTACAAGATCCTCACTGGGTGACTACCAACTACCACTACACTCCAGGCTCGTCGTCCGAGACAGCGTTGAAGATTGCCTCTCCATCCTCGTCGCTAACCGGCTCAAGCTCCTCGACCTCCACGTCCTCATGCAAAGGTGGTGCAGCCGCGGCCGGTCCATCTACCTCTATACCATCATCTTCGGCCACGATCACCTGAGGTCCCACCTCTAGATACACTGGTATAGGGCGAGAAATAGGGTGTAGCAAGTTGTTGAGACGGTGAATCTCCACAAGACCAGCCTCAATCTGATCCTACAGATAGTTCTCTCGCTCAAACGACTGGATCCGGTGCATCTCCCACGCTCTACGCCTATTCTCCAACACGCGGAGTGCAGTATCCCTCTCACGAGTGATCTGCACCAAGCGCTCCTGCACGGTCTCCTTCTCTCTAGCCAACTGACTCATCTGATCCTGCTTGTGATCTCTCTCTCTAATGGCCCTCACCCACTGCTGCCTGCAGTACTCCGCAATGTCCTCCCAGTCATTGCAGTCCTTTTGGGCTTGCTCCAGGAGTCTAGCTTGCTTGCGAAACTTGCGAGCACACTTTTCAGCCTTCTGTTGCATCTCCTGAGCCTGGTGAACAGCCACCATCACCTGTGCATAGGTGTCCCCTCACTGACTGAACAGCTTGAGCACAGCCATCATAGCACTCATAGTAGGACTAGAGATCTCAGCTCGCTCTCCTCGACCGTGGACCAACGCACATCCATCAGCCTGCTTCCACTCCGCTGCTGCTAGGTCAGCATGGGAAATGGAGGCCGCTGGCCCTCCTGTCAGCTCATCGCCAAACCTCTGACAGATGTTGAGCAGCATAGCATGGGCCGCAACCTGAGACGCTTCCCATGGAGTCTGTTCATCTGAATTGCAGGTCCACCCAGTCCATGCAGGCCTACACCCATAGGGAGGGACAACTCCCTGCACAGTCTCCTGTCATGTCCACCTCCCACCAAGAGTACTGAGGTGGCTCAGTATACCCCACTGACTGCAGCACCCTCCACAGAAGAGTAGGAGTGCCAAACTCGCTCAGAAAGGTGTCACTGGGGAGAGGTGAAGTGGGCACGTCCATCTGTGGAAAGGAATAACCGGGGGTAAGAGAGGATTAATTTTAAGCAACACTTATTAACTTAAAAGGAACAGTTTTGTGAGGGAAGGAGTAGACAGAATGTATGTATGAATGCGATATGATGCATGCACGAACCGTACATCCTCACAAACTTAGAAAAGAATATTCTATCGGATATAGGGTGGCATACATTCATCTCTCGATATCGATGTACACGTGCGCTGTTAGAGTACCTATAGAAAACTTCATTGCAGCCCAACAATTCCCAATATTTCACTCAAGAAAGCAGTAAACTAAGTGCACATTGCTTATACATGCCCAACATTCACAAATAATGACACCACAGCTACCCAAGAAATTAAATGCTCCCCAATTAAGTTTCTTTCGTGGCTCCATGGTTTGACATGTAACCGCTCCAGAAAACCACCGCGAACACTCCCCTAGACCACCGTTTGGACGATCATGCTCTCACAGCTCACACTTACCAGAGCGTAGGTGCGACGTTGCATAGTTTAAATCTAGCGACATATGTGGCTAATTCACATATGAAGGCTACCTCTACCATTAGACCACAGGGTAATATAGTGCGATCATCACACATCCATACCTGAGTACTGCCGGAGATGCATAATTAAAACCCCCAAGTCACTACTTAAATAGCCACCTAGAGTCCTTATATAGGCAAGGAGGATTCGACCACTGGCATAACTTAGGTATTGATTTTCACAGTTTATTTAAAAACTCTTTTATTTTTAAATACACAAATGCTGCATTTATAATGCTGAACTTGCTCCGCAGCTGTCACAGAACCGACGAAATTATAAGAGTTCAAGTGTAGAAACGATCAACTAGCAATCAAGTTTCTAGACTTGAGCCCATATAATCCCGGTAGTCAACTAAAATCACAAAGGACTTCAAACCAACTTGCAACAAACCAAGATCGTAATAGTTCAACATAATACAGCGAATGTTACATAGTCATTCATTGCCGTCGAAGCGGCACCACATCGGAGTTACTTAGTTATTACAACACAAGTTCATAGTAGCGGAAGCAAAATAGTTTACAAACACACATTCCAAAGTTCTTGTTATTGCCAGAGTATCTTCACGTCCATCAAAAGCAACGGGGTACGAAGTCTGTTAGAGAACCGCGCCTTAGTCCTCATCCCCAGCGGGATGGAGACAGGTCTTGCAAAAGCCATCATAAAAGACATCATCTGCAACAGGTGGGAATAAACCCTAAGTACGAGGATGTACTCAGCTAGACTTACCTGTCTAGTAAAACATAAAAGACACCAAGGATTATGCAAGTCTGAGTATAAAGTGTAGCTGTCTTGACTCAACATTTTCCAAAAACTTAAGTGGATACTACTTCATGGTAAAAGCATTATATTAATCCTCATTAGCCTACCACTATATTAGCACATAGACTAAGCACTTCACTTGATTATTACAAGCAATAATAACCATATCAATTTTCATCTTATGTTCTTCCTTGGTATCCTCAACATCATTATCAAGAACCATTGTACTTAGTGAATGCTACGTTTGCCGCTGCTCTGTCAAGTTCTCACTATCCGGGAGAGACGGCGATTCGAATCGATTCCTATCCAGCTGGAGGGTTATTCCTAGCACTCACCCAAGCATCCCCCGTCGGAGAGCAAGCGGGTCACCTTTGGTACGACTCAGGAATCATGGCTCTGATCAGCGCCGCACTCCCAGGGCTACCACTCTGCCAGGGAGGTGAGGACTTTTAACTCACCTTCCTTTGGTCTTACGCCAATGGTCCCCCGCACACCGCACTTCCTTCGGTAGTGCGCACTTTATACTTGTCGATCTTCCGGCCTGAGTAATATAAAGTGCGCACTGCCCGGAAGGTCGATAAGTATAAAGTGCGCACTACCGGAGGAAGTGCGGTGTGCGGGGGACCATTGGCGTAAGCCCAAAGGCAGGTGAATTAAAATTCCTGACCTCCCGGGCAGAGTGGTAGCCCTGGGAGTGCGGCACTTATCGGAACCGCGATTCCGGAGTCGTATCAAAGGTGACCCATTGGCTCTCCGGCAGGGGAAGCTTGGGTGAGTGATGGGAATACCCCTCCAGCTGGATAGGAATTCGATTCGAATTGCCGTCTCTCCCGGTTAGTGAGAACTTGACAGTGCAGCGGCAAACGTAGCATTCACTAAGGGACTTTGGTTCATGATAATGATGATAGCATGGAAAAGTACATGATGAACTGGATATGGTTATTATTGTTTGTAATAATCAAGTGAAGTGCTATAGTACAAGTGCTAATCTAGTGGTAGGCTGATGATGAATAAATATGATGCTCTCACAATAATTTAGTTGGAATGTAAGCTTTTGGCAAATGTTGAGTCAACCAGCTCTACTTGATATTGGCCTTGCATGATCCTTGGTGTCTTTATGTTTTACTAGACGGGTAAGTCTAGCTGAGTACAATCTTGTACTCAGGGTTTTATTCCCACCTGTTGCAGATGATGTCTTTTATGATGGCTTCTGCAAGACCTGTCTCCATCCCGCTGGGGATGAGGACTAACCGCTGGGCACGGTTCTCTAACAAACTCGTCTCTGTTGCTTTTGGAAGGATGGTGTAGACTCTGGCAATAACAAGAACTTGTGAACTGAACTTTGGAAAGTGTGTGTGTAATTATTTTGCTTCCGCTACTTCGAACATGTGTTGTAATAACTTAATAACTCTGATGTGGTGCCGCTTCGACGGCAATGAATGACTATGTAACATTCGCTGTGTTGTGCTGAATTATTACGATCTTGGTTTGTTGCAAGTTGGTTCGAAGTCCTTCGTGATTTCAATTGACTACCGGGATTATATGGGCTCAAGTTTGGAAACTTGATTGCTTGTCGATCGTTTCTACACTTGAACTCTTATAATTTGGTCGGTTCTGTGACAGCAAATTTCTGACATCCTTGACACCCCTTGAAATACTTAAAGCAATCTTCGAGTATAGTCGGCCAATAATACCCATTTCTTCTAATCATCCACTTCATCTTAAAAGCCGACTGGTGCGCACCACACACTCCCTCATGAATCTCTCCCATCAAGTTTCAAGCCTCGTCATCACCTAAGCATCTGAGAAGAATCCCATCAATGGTTCGGTAATATAACTCATCTTCGAGGAGTACATACTTGGTGGCTTGAAACCGAACACGCCTCTCAACTTTCTTGGATGGATCCTTTAAATAATCAATGATTTCCTTTCTCCAATCATCGGCACCGATTGCCGATATTGCATTAACCATGGGCTGATATCCCGAGGCATGTTGAGCCAACCGATTGGCCTCTTCATTATGCAATCAAGGAACATGCTCTAATCGGAAATCCTTGAATTCCTTTAACAGTTGCATACTCCTTTCGTAATATGTTATGAGGACTTCACTTCGGCATTCATAGCTTCTAGCCAATTGATTTATAACCAGCATAGAATCCCCGAAGACTTCAGCAGCATCAGCATGAACTTCCCTCAGCAACTCTAACCCCTTTATCAAAGCATGATACTCAGCCTGATTATTTGTTGACGTGGCAACAATCGGCAAGGAAAATTCATACTTCCTTCCCCGAGGGGAAATTAACACTATGCCGATTCCTGCCCCCCGGTCACACGTGGATCCATCAAAGAAGAGCATCCAAGGTACAATTTCCAAAGTTTCCATTGTACCGCAATGTTGAGTCACAAAATCGGCCATAATTTGTCCCTTAACCGCCTTAGCCGATTCGTAACGCAAGTCGAACTCCGATAGTGCCAAAATCCACTTACCGATCCTGCCACTCATAATCGGCATAGACAGCATGTATCGGACCACGTCATCTTTACATATGACAGTGCATTCGGCCGATAACAAATAGTGTCTCAACTTAATACATGAGAAATAGAGACATAAACACAACTTTTCAATGGCCGAATACTTGGTCTCAGCATCAATCAACCTTCTGTTTAAATAATAAATCACACGTTCCTTTCCTTCAAACTCTTGAATTAAAGCCGAACCGATGACCATCCCATCGGTGGACAAATATAATCTGAAGGGCTTCCCTTGCTGAGGTGGAATCAGAACTGAAGTATTTACCAAATAATTCTTGATTTCATCTAAAGCCAACTGTTGTTATTTCCCCCAAATAAATTCTTGATCGGCTTTTAACTTGAGTAATGGACTGAAAGCACGAATTTTACCAGACAAATTAGATATAAATCTCCTGATAAAATTTACCTTGCTGATCAAGGACTGGAACTCAGTCTTATTGGTAGGAGCAACTATTTTGTTGATAGCATCAATGGATCTCCGACTAATTTCAATCCCCCTCTGATGCACGAAACCAAGGAACTGTCCTGCCGATACACCAAATGCACACTTATTAGAGTTCATCTTTAAACCATGCTTCCTTGTGCATTCCAACACCTTTCGCAAATCGGCAAGATGCTTTGTGAAGTCTCCAGACTTAACCACCACATCATCAATATAAATTTCCACTAGCTTGCCGATGAACTCATGAAATATAAAATTCATAGCCCTCTGATAGGTAGCACCAGCATTTTTCAAGCCAAAGGTCATGACTATCCATTCAAACAACCTAACATGACCAGGACATCTAAATGCTGTCTTTGGAATATCTTCTTTAGCCATGAATATTTGATTGTATCCTGCATTACCATCCATAAAACTGATGATCCGATGCCCAGCCGCAGCATCAACTAGTACATCGGCAATCGGCATTGGGTAGTGTTGGGTATTTTAAACACAAACAGAAAAATCCGCAAGCGCACGGATACCGATGTAGCCTTCACCCAGGAGTATTCCAGAGTATCAATTTTCCACAGGGAACGTGAGTGTACTAATTAAGATCCAAGATAGCCTAAGGATAACTATATAATTATTTTTGGTAGGAAGAGAAGAAGTTTCCTGAGAGTTCTCTAGTTGATCTAAGAATCAAGAATTACTTCAAGATTATCTATTTCGGGACATCAGAACACTAACCACAGAAAGAGATGAGAAGGGGGCTAGGAAGCTCTGACTACGGTCCTACAAACACCGATCCGAACGAGGTGGAATACGTCGACCGTTAGGGCTATCACTACCCTAGGGCTACCACAACAATCCGCAGGATTGGGTGCAATTCCAGGTAATTGCAAGACTAAACACCACGTCTAATCTATTAATTACTACTCTAATGTTGCAAATATTAGAGCACTTGATGCAAGCGGGAATCCAATAAATAACTTGAATGTAAATAAAAGTAATTAAAGAACTCAGGATTATGAATTGAAGAACCTAGAGAACGATGAAGAACGAACCAGTTGCTGCAAAAGTATAATATTGAGGAAGATCCGATAGATCCGGCTCCTCCTCCGCTCTCCTCTTCTCTCTCCCTATTTTCTAGATTACAACTAGAACTAACTAGAACTAGAACTAGAAGAACTAGAACTAGAACTAGATGAACTAGAACTAGATCTAGATGAACTAGAGGTAGAACTAGAAGAACTAGAGGGATCCTCTCTACTTGGATGAAGAATTGAAACCCTAACTTTGATTCTGTAGAAGAGGTATGATCTCCAGGGACAAGGGGGGCTTGCTTATATAGTCTTTTCAGATGAATCTGGGCCGTCGGATCAAACCGACATTGATCGTGTGGTTTTCCTTGAAGTATTAGGTCGGTGGAGCATGATCCCCGAACTTCGCCCTGATTGGTCCAGGGGGGAGGGCGGGCACCCAGTAAGGGAGGGCGGGCGCCCAGTGCCCGGCTCCGTCACGTCTCCCGTTCGCTCCCGTGGCTTCTGGACTCTTCTAGATGGCAGATAATTGCGCGTCAAGTTAATATCCCGTCATTAACCCGACATGTGGGCCTCTTTTCCATATTTCCTGATAACCCCTGCAAAAATAGACAAACACCAAAACTCGTGGAATTTTGTCAGATAAAACCCTAAGTCTAGGTGTTGGTTGCATTTGGATCCTTTTCCATGATTAGTTGATGGTTAAATGTGAGCATTAAGGACCGTCAACGAGCTCCCCCAAGCTTAACTTTTGCTAGTCCCTGAGCAAAGCTAAAATCATCAAGAAAACAGAGGTTACTTTTATGCCTCTTACTAAAGGGTTTTTAAGGTCTTAGGTGATTGAAAAACAGAACGATCAAGTCAAGCACCTTTGTTCTGGAATATTTTTGTAAGTTTCCAAAATAAAACTGAGGCATCTGCCTTCTTCTCGAAAGATATATAAGTAGAGCTTTAAAAGTTTTAGCATACTTACTTTGCATTTTGCTATGTCAAAGCTCGAAGCAAGGGAGAGGAATGTCATACTCCTAGATCAAGACCTTTGACCTTTTTGAAAAGTTTGTCATCTCTTACTGGCATATTGCTTATTAGAGGGACCATGGGCTATCATTTTTTTTCTTCATTTTTTTCTCTTTTTTTCAGTCTCTTTTTTTCAAGTGGGCAGCAAGTACCCCTAATTCTACTGTCGGACACATGTCCATTTTTTCCACTCAGGTGGGTATCTTTGTACCCCTAATTCTACTTCGGACATTTGTCCATTTTTACCTCTCGTCTCACTCTTTTTTTTCGAATCAAACTTTTGCATAGTCCCATGCCTCTAACACAATAATACTTCCGAAGAGTGAATCTTTTATATTTTTATAACAAAAAGATCTTGATCTTGGGAGCATGATAATTCTCTCAACCAAAACTACAAGAATTAACAACGGCTTGAACAAAGCAAGTGCCCACAGTTTTAATATTTATATCTTATAAGACTCTAGGTATTATGATCTCATTTTTTTTATGAATTTTTAGATTTTCAAAAGATAAAATCTCCAGAACTCTAGCAAAACTTGGAACAAGTTAAATAGTAGCTCAGACCTTCTCATATCATGTTTGTCAATTACCTAGACTTGAATCAAACTTTCTTTTTATTTATTTAAAACTTAGGATTACACAAAACTATTGTATATTACTCAAAAGAAAAACTTTGTTTGGTTTCATGATTATGCATTTTTTTATTTCCGAATACTAGTAAATAAAACCAAGAAAAGTAATACTTATCTAGATACACGTGGGGGTGCCTCCCCCAAGCTGGATGTTGACATAGTCGTTCACTCTTGTGGCTTACATGTTTGGTCTCACTCTTCTTAAGCCTCAAAATCCTGCACAACCCAAATAGACAACAAAACTTGTGGAACATGTTAAGGGTTAGGTAATTGTCTAGAGCTTATGAGAGCTTAATGTGAGAATTCTATGAACTCAATCACATCAAGTTCCTCTACCAGGTTGTTTTGTGGCTCGAGATAGATTTTCAAGCGTTGACCATTTACCTTAAAAGTGTTACCTATGTCGTCTTGGATGGTAATGGCTCCATGAGTTGAAATGTCAATAACCTTGTATGGTCCATCCCACTTACTTCGTAGCTTACCATGCCCAAAGAGCTTAACTCTTGAATTGAATAGTAGAACCTTATCTCCAGGCTTAAACTCCTTGTGCTTGATTCTCTTATCATGCCATCGTTTTCTTCTCTCTTTATAGATCCTTGAATTGTGGTAGGCTTTCTCTCTCCATTCTTCCAGCTCAGATAGTTGCATCAGACGATTCTCACTAGTGAGGTGGAGATCCATGTTCCATTTCTTGAGTGCCCAATGAGCCTTAAACTCTATTTCCACAGGCAAATGACAAGTTTTTCCATATACAAGTTGATAAGGTGACATGCCTATGGGTGTTTTGAATGCAGTCCTATATGCCCAAAGTGCATCAGGAAGTTTGTCCTTCCAACCCTTACCCATCTCATCTACGGTCTCTTGTAAAATATTTTTGATTTGTTTGTTAGATGTTTCGGCTTGACCGCTAGTCTGAGGATGGTATGGTGTTGCGACGTTGTGCCGAACTCCATGATCGGCTAGGTACTTTCGGAAGATTTTGTCAATGAAGTGGGAACCTCCATCGCTTATAACTATCCGGGGTATACCAAAGCGAGGAAAGATTACTTCATGGAACATTCTCTTGGCATGTTTTGAATCAGCTGATCGACAAGGTAGGGCTTCTACCCATTTGGACACGTAGTCCACAGCTACTAAGATATACTCGCAATTCTCGGACATAGGGAATGGCCCCATGAAATCAATGCCCCATACATCAAAAAGTTCTACTTGAAGATTATTTGTGAGAGGCATTTCATTTCGTGAGTTGATATTCCCATGCTTTTGACATCGGTGGCATCTCCTGACAAAGTCCTTTGTATCTTCATACATCGTTGGCTAGAAAAAGCCACTTTGCCAAATTTTAGCATGTGTCCGAAATGCTCCATAGTGTCCTCCATATGGCGAGGCATGGCATCTTTCCATAATTTGAGTAGCCTAAGCCATAGGAACACACCTTCTCAAGAGTCCATCAGCGCAGACTCGGAAAAGATATGGCTCATCCCAAAGATGGAAATGACTATCGTGAAGCAACTTCCTTTTGTTTGTACCATCTGGGACATAGCCTTTTACTATAAAGTTTATGATGTCTGCATACCATGGATCTGCATGTGTTATCTTAAGCAGGGTGTCATCCCTTAGGTAGTCATTTATGGGAAGCTCATCATGTGTTTCCTTATATTGAAGCCTAGACAAGTGGTCGGCTATGGAATTCTCAACTCCCTTCCTATCTCGGATTTCTATGTCAAAGTCTTGGAGTAGAAGAATCCATCGAATTAGACGAGGCTTAGCATCTTTCTTAGTGAGGAGGTACTTGAGAGCAGCATGGTCTGAATAGATGATTATCTTTGCCCCCACTAAGTAAGATCTAAACTTGTCTATAGCAAAGACAACAGCCAATAGCTCTTTTTCAGTTGTAGTGTAGTTGAGCTGTGGTCCAGACAAGGTTTTGCTAGCGTAGGATATGGCATAATGCTTTTTATCCTTGGTTTGTCCTAAAACGGCACCAACCACAAAATCGCTAGCATCACACATGATCTCAAAAGGAAGATTCCAATCAGGTGGTTGGATAATCGGGGCTGAGATGAGTGCTTTCTTAATAGTTTGAAAAGATTCATGACACTCATCACTAAAGATGAAAGGTGCATCCTTAGCTAGGAGACTAGTTAGGGGTCTAGCAATTTGAGAGAAGTTCTTGATAAAGCGTCTATAGAACCCTGCATGTCCCAAAAAGCTACGGATTCCATTCACATTCGTGGGAGGTGGAAGTTTTTCAATAACATCAATCTTTGCTTTGTCCACCTCTATACCACGTTCGGACACTTTATGTCCTAGCACTATTCCTTCCTGAACCATAAAATGACATTTCTCCGAGTTCAGGATTAAGTGCTTTTCTTCACATCGCTGCAAGACTCTATCTAAATTCTCCAAACAATGATCGAAGGTTTTGCCATAGATGGTAAAATCATCCATGAAAACCTCCATGATCTTCTCAATCATGTCCGAGAAAATAGACATCATGCACCGTTGGAAAGAAGCTGGAGCATTGCACAATCCGAACGACATTCGTCGGTATGCATAAGTTCCATACGGGCATGTAAAGGTAGTCTTTTCTTGGTGATCTGGATGGATTGGGATTTGGTGATATCTAGAATAACCATCAAGGAAACAAAAGAAAGAGTGGTTTGCAAGCCATTCCAACATTTCATCAATGAAGGGTAACGGAAAGTGATCTTTCTTTGCAGCCTTGTTGAGTTTTCGATAGTCAATACACATACGCCACCCAGTGACAATTCGTTGAGGGATGAGTTCATTCTTCTCATTCCTAACGACCATCATTCCTCCTTTCTTTGGCACTACTTGGACAGGGCTAACCCACTCACTATGTGGCACATGATAAATAATCCCAGCACGATAGAGTTTGAGGACCTCTTTCTTAACAACCTCTCGCATAGCATTGTTAAGTCTCCCTTGTGGCTCCCTTGAAGGTGTAAAATTAGGATCAATAGGGATACGATGAGTGTAGAGAATGGGACTAATGCCCGTGAGATCTTCGAGAGAGTAGCCAAATGCTGATCTATGCCTTTCAAGAACAGTGACAAGTTGTTGTGTTTCATAATCAGAAAGCTTGTCACTGATAATTACTGGAGTGTTTGGGTTGTTGTGCAAGAAGATATATCTAAGGCCAGAAGGAAGAGGTTTTAACTCTATCGTAGGAGGTGAAGGTTGTTCATTTTTGTCTAGCTCAACGGGTTCTACCAACTCTTCTTCTTCTTGAACAAAGTGTTCATGATTAAAGAATGGTTGGGCCATCTCCTCTTGAGTTAGCATTAAGATATCCTCAATAGGATCTGGTTCAAGCTTGGGTTCCACTATCGTATTAATTGATCTAGCAAGAGGAACAACAATAGTGGAATTCCCAACCTTGAAGTCTAAATGACCTCGTTGTGGTTGTTCTTGTAGAAGTTTCATGATTGGTCTACCAATCAAGAGAGGAATCTCCGATATGTTATAAATGTGAAAATCTAGACATATTCCAGAGCCCTTGATTCTAACAGGAACTGCCCTAAATACCCCATGGCTTTCTAGAATTAATCTAGATGGACTTTGTAAAAGTTTTTGAGATGGGGTTATGGACTCGTTGGGATAAATAGTGTCAGCTAACTCCTTGGAAATAACATTTATCCCAACATATGGATTGTAGTGGACCTTCCTAGGGGACCCTCTAATTTGGCACAGAAGAATGGTTGAAGGAGTGATGAATCGAGCTACCTCAGGAGACAGCTCAGCTTCTGTTAGCCATTCATAACTCAGAATAGCCGAAAGGCTTTTGATGTGTTCTATGTCAATAGATTCTACTGTTAGAATGGATTGAGTGGTTCCTGCTAGAGGTCGTGTTTGGATAGGAAAATTCGAGGTGTTTCCATAATCTTCAAAAAGATCTTCCTCGAATTCAAAGGGATGCTCTAAAGGTGGTGGTTCATCATCTCTTAGTTGGTTTTGCATTCCCTTATCAGGAGGTTTCTCTACAACCAAATTAATGGATGGGTCAGGTGGAATTTCTATCTCGGTTGCAAGTTCCTCATCTTTTGGTTTAGGATCAGGCTCGACTTCGTTTTCTTCTTCAGGAAACTCATCATAAATGCCTATGTAAGGGGTATTTTCAAGGATTCTTTCTAGGATAGCTCTCCCCTCATCTGTGAGTTTGTGTGTGAATGAGCCTCCTGAAGCAATGTCGAGGTGAAGAGCAGCTTCCTTATTAAGACCACGATAGAAGTGGTAGTACAGTACATGGTCAGGCAGGGCAAGGTTTGGACCGGAATTGCTAAGGCTTGTGAACCTAGCCCAAGCTGCTCCTAAAGTTTCCTTCTCTCTTTGTTTGAATGTAAGAATTTCGATTCTAAGGTCAGCGATTCGAAAGAGTGGGAAGAAAGCGAGACAGAAGTTGTCCCGAAGTTCGTCCCAATTTCCATTAACGTCGCCTACAGAATGAACATACCACTTTTTTGCTCTTCCAAAAAGGGAGAACGGAAATAATTTTCATTTAAGGGTTTCTTGTGTCATGCCAGAAATAGATTGGCAAGAGCACAACTGCTCGAATTCTCTAAGGTGGGTGTATGGATCTTCATCTACTTGCCCAGAGAAGGGTTGCTCCTGAATCATGGCTATTAGATCAGGGCCGAGGTCGTAGCCATCTATAAGAATTGGATGTGATGATGGTGGTGGCTCTAATAACTCGCCCTTTGGAGCAAAGAATTTATAGATAGGAGTGAAATCCATATGGTGTGGTGAAAATGGTAAGGTGAGTGTGGTAAAAAGGGAAAAGAAAAAGGATACACGGATGACTTGGTTCGAAACTAGCACAGCTACCATTCCCCGGCAACGGCGCCAGAAAGCTTGTTGGGTATTTTAAACGCAAACAGAAAAATCCGCAAGCGCACGGATACCGATGTAGCCTTCACCCGGGAGTATTCCAGAGTATCGATTTTCCACAGGGAACGTGAGTGTACTAATTAAGATCCAAGATAGCCCAAGGATAACTATATAATTATTTTTGGTAGGAAGAGAAGAAGTTTCCTGAGAGTTCTCTAGTTGATCTAAGAATCAAGAATTACTTCAAGATTATCTATTTCGGGACATCAGAACACTAACCACAGAAAGAGATGAGAAGGGGGCTAGGAAGCTCTGACTACGGTCCTACAAACACCGATCAGAACGAGGTGGAATACGTCGACCGTTAGGGCTGTCACTACCCTAGGGCTACCACAACAATCCACAGGATTGGGTGCAATTCCAGGTAATTGCAAGACTAAACACCACGTCTAATCTATTAATTACTACTCTAATGTTGCAAAGATTAGAGCACTTGATGCAAGCGGGAATCCAATAAATAACTTGAATGTAAATAAAAGTAATTAAAGAACTTAGGATTATGAATTGAAGAACCTGGAGAACGATGAAGAACGAACCAGTTGCTGCAAAAGTACAATGTTGAGGAAGATCCGACAGATCCGGCTCCTCCTCCGCTCTCCTCTTCTCTCTCCCTATTTTCTAGATTACAACTAGAACTAACTAGAACTAGAACTAGAAGAACTAGAACTAGAACTAGATGAACTAGAACTAGATCTAGATGAACTAGAGGTAGAACTAGAAGAACTAGAGGGATCCTCTCTACTTGGATGAAGAATTGAAACCCTAACTTTGATTCTGTAGAAGAGGTATGATCTCCTGGGACCAGGGGGCCTTGCTTATATAGTCTTTTCAGATGAATCTGGGCCGTCGGATCAAACCGACATTGATCGTGTGGTTTTCCTTGAAGTATTAGGTCGGTGGAGCATGATCCCCGAACTTCGCCCTGATTGGTCCAGGGGGGAGGGCGGGCGCCCAGTAAGGGAGGGCGGGCGCCCAGTGCCCGGCTCCGTCACGTCTCCCGTTCGCTCCCGTGGCTTCTGGACTCTTCTAGATGGCAGATAATTGCGCGTCAAGTTAATATCCCGTCATTAACCCGACATGTGGGCCTCTTTTCCATATTTCCTGATAACCCCCTGCAGAAATAGACAAACACCAAAACTCGTGGAATTCTGTCAGATAAAACCCTAAGTCTAGGTGTTGGTTGCATTTGGATCCTTTTCCATGATTAGTTGATGGTTAAATGTGAGCATTAAGGACTGTCAACAGGTAGCCATCCATCGGCATAGCTTTATTAAGATTCTTGAAATCAATGCAAACCCGAAGCTTCCCATTTTTCTTGTAGACTGGAACCACATTGGAAATCCACTCGGCATACCGACACTGCCGAATAAATTTAGCTTCAATAAGTTTGGTTATTTCGGCCTTAATATCAGGAAGAATATTAGGGTTACATCGGCGAGCTGGTTGTTGATGTGGCCGAAATCCAGATTTGATAGGCAACCGATGTTCAATAATTGATCGGTCCAAACCAGGCATCTCAGTATAATCCCAAGCAAAGCAATCTTTATATTCTTTTAACAATTTAGTTAACTGTTGCTTACACTCAGAACTTAACTTTGCACTAATAAAAGTAGGTCTAGGTTTATCACCACTACCTATATCTGCTTCTACCAAATCATCGGCCGACGTGAATCCCTAGCCTAATTTTCCATCATCGGCGAATCTATCCATTAAAAACCTTCATCAAAACCGACTGCTTGGATCGGTGGAATTTCATAATCGGCAACCTTGAGAAAATCCTTTTCCCAAACTTCTCCTGAAATACACCTAGTTCTTTCATAGGTGTCTGCCTCTGCCGACGCAATAACATAGGAAGAATCTCCCGGGACAATCTCAATCTTGTCACCTACCCACTGGACCAAGCACTGGTGCATTGTAGACGGGATGCAACAATTGGCATGAATCCAATCTCTTCCCAACAGCAAGTTATAAGCACCTTTTCCACTGATCACAAAGAAAGTTGTCGGTAAGGTCTTGCTACCGATGGTCAACTCAACGCAGACAGCTCCCTTAACCGGAGACACATTCCCTTCAAAGTCTTTGAGCATCATATCGGTCTTAGTCAAATCCTGATCTCCTTTCCCAAGCTTCCGATACACTGCATATGGCATGATGTTGATAGCAGCCCCACCGTCAATCAATATCTTGGTCATCGGCTGACCATCAACTCTCCCTTTGACAAACAGGGCCTTAAGATGTTGCCTTTCATCATCGGTAGGCTTTTCGAAGATAGCCGTCATCGGATCCAGAGCCAACTAAGCTATCTGGTCAGAAAACTCCAACTCCTCATCATCACTGGATGGCGCCAAGAATTCCATCGGCAACATAAATACCATGTTGACATCTGCCTATGGCCCTTTCCCCTTAGGGTCCGATTGTTGCTGATCCCCAGATTGACCAGAGTTCTCACCCTTGCTTAGCTCTTCTCGTCTTTCGCGTTGCAGCCTCCTTTCCTATGTCCTAGTCAACCCCTCTGGACACCATGGGGGAAGTTGTTGCTGCTTTACCGATGGGCGACGATTTTCCCTTGACTCCATCCGATAGGTATTGGCGTCTCTGCAAAATATGAACTCATCAGGAACCCGTGCATTAGCCATCTCCTCAAGTTCTTCATGGTTCCTGGGAAAGTATCAACACGGTCACCAAGTCTATCATGCACGCTGAGCCTGCCCCCCAGCCGATCATGAACCGAAGCTCTCCCCCTGATTGGCCCATCAAACCGGCGGTTGTTGTTCTGATACTGCCGATTTGATCTGTCATACCGATCGTAACCATTACATTTCGGGCAGTCTCTGACAGTAGGAAGCTTGATATTTTCCTCCCAACAATGAATGAAGAACGGGTAATTCCAGTGATCCCTATGCCGATTCCATTCTTGTCGGCGTCTTTCTTCTTCCCGATGATAGTCTTCTTGCTGGCGCCAATACCGATCCTCACGTTGCTGCCAAGTTTTCCCGAGGCCTTCTGTGAGTTATTACAATACCAGATCGGGGAGGCCTTCCTGAGTTAGCTCCCTCCTGGATCAAGCCTTTTCCTTTTGCATCGGCAGTAGTGATCTGATGCTGAGGATCCACCGATGCACTTCTTTCAGCTGCTTCCGATGTTAAGACCTTGGCCTTTCCCTTAGCATCCAGCATGTTTGTCGGGAAAGAATGCTGAATCAATCTTCATCGGGTTCTGAGTTTTGGAGCTGTCAAATTTGATCCTTCCAGATTCTATAGCCGATTGCAGCTATTGTCTAAAAACTTTGCACTCATTGGTGCTATGAGAAGTTGCATTGTCCCATTTGCAGTACTTCATCTTCTTTAATTCTTCAGCCGATGGGATTACATGATTGGGTGACAATTTGATCTGACCTTCCTGAAGTAGAAAGTCAAATATCCTATCGGCTTTGGTGATGTCAAACGTGAACTTCTCTGGTTCTTTATGCCCAAAAGGACAAGACATCAGCTTCTTATTTTTTACCCATTCTGCCAAGCCGATGACTGGTTCTTCATCAGAATCTGAACTTGCCGCCTCATCCACAAATGATACCTTTTTGTTCCACGCTCTCTTGGGCTCAAAAGGCTTGATATCTTGATCAAAGATTCTCTGGACCAAATGACTTAAGCTTTTGAACTCTTGAGATGCATATTTGTCCCTGATGTGCGGCAACAAACCCTGGAAAGCTAAATTTGCTAGCTGCCAATCTTCCAAAACTAGACTATAGCATTTATTCTAGACTTCCCGTATTCTCTGCACAAAACTTTCAACCGATTCATCATTGTGTTGTCTTAATTTGACCAAATCGGTGATCTTCTTCTCATGGACCCCAGAAAAGAAGTATTTGTGGAACTGCTTTTCTAGATCGGCCCAAGTAATCACTGAGTTAGGAGGTAATGATTTAAACCAGGTGAATGCCGATCCAGACAATGACGATGAGAACAACCGAACCCTTAACTCGTCCCTGTTAGCAGCTTCTCCACACTGAATGATGAACCTGTTGACATGCTCCATGGTCGATGTATCATCCTGCCCAGAAAACTTAGTAAAATCCGGCACTTTGTACCGATTTGGAAGCGGGATTAAATCATATGCAGGAGGATACGGCGTCCGATAAGAGTAAGTGTTGACTTTGGGTTTTATCCCAAATTGGTCTCTCATTACTTTAGCAATCTTATCGGCCCAATAAGCATCAGCATCCTGCCGATGGGGCGGTTGTGGATCCGGCACCTGTTGGTAAGCTTCCACGTGTCTGTGTGGTGCACGATCTGTATGGAACATCGGGTTGATCATTTGGCCACCAACCTGCTGACCACCGAGCTGCTGACCACCCAGATGTTGACCACCAAATTGCTGACCACCGATCTGTTGACCACCAACCTGCTGGCCGAGATTCATCGGCTGATTGGCCACCCCTTGGGTCTGGAATCCAGGGTAGATCTGGCCTTGTTGAAACCCTGTAACCTGATGATTCTGTTGGGGCATTTGTGGAAAGACTTGCTGCTCAGGCCATCCACAATTAGCGTTCATTGGCATAGGGCCTGCCGATGACAGGTAATTGGGCATCATCATTGAATTGACATACCCTGGCTGGGTCATAAACCTTTGTTGCGTCAGCATTGAATCTGCCGATGCGTTAGGCATCTGGAACGTTGGAGCTTGAGAATTCCTAGTGTAAGGCCTTGCAGTAGTGGTTGTAGTATACTGGGGACTCTGATTCATCGGCATATTTGGAGGTGTCGATGCCATAGGAGCCTTGCCTCTCATATCAGCCGTCTGAGATACGCTAGGTGTCTTCAATGTCAACTCTGGAGGCATACCATAACCCCACCAGTTAGGAGGAGGGACCGATCCCGACATTCTTGATGCCAATAGATCTGTAGCAAGCTTAATCTGCCCATCTGAAGTCAGTGGATTGGTCGTCATCGGCGTAGATTGTGTATTAGTGACTCCCAACGTGCTTGGAGGAACAGTAGTTTGTGTACCCGCAGCGGCTGTGGCAGCCGATGGAGCTGTGACCACCAGTGATCCTGGCTGATGATGAGAGGGGCCCACATAATCTGGTGGCAATTGTCCTTCTTTGAAAGTTCTAGCCACGGCATTGAAAACCGTATTGGACAGCACACCAGCTTGATTGATCAAAGCACGGTTAATAGCACTATCAACCATGTCTTGGAGTTTACCAGGATTGGCTTCAAAAGTAACCTACCGAGGCATCTGCAGTGCTTCCTTCTGGATCACCTCGCCGCTCCTGTTGATGCTGAAGGACCTCAAACATTGCTGCTTATAGTTCTCCATGGCTTTGGCAATAGCTTGCTTCTGCTCATTCTTGAGATTGGCTTCCGTAACGGGGATGACGTTCTCTTGATCAAACTCAGTAGTCGACATGTTGATCTTGATCTTGAATCTGGTCCCACTGGGCGTGCCAAAAGATGTGTTGATGCAAAAGCTAGATCTGCAAACACAAAGGGCTAATACCCGATTTCAAACGTTAAGGCGTGCTAGCCGATTTGACCTTACTATCGGCAAAGGTGATAACTCGAATACTTTGGTCCCGGCAACAACGATGCGCCCGGATGCCACGGCCAAGAGGTATTCACGCGGAACTTGAGAATACGCCGAGCTTAAGTCGACGAACTCCTAAGAACTCGTAGTAAAAAGGAAAAAGTATGACGATGTCGTCAAAAAAGTAGTTGCTAGAATATGAGTAAAAACTTGTGTTTGATTGATTGATGATAGATTTTGTATTACAAAGCCCTAGAGTCTACTTTTATACCCCACTCAAAGAGCTACAATCAGACACGACTAGAACTCGAATTCCAAATTAAACAGAATCCGTATACAAAACAATTTAAACAACTAAGGAAAACATAAAACTATCCTCCCGTGACAAATTGGGACACCACCACAGGCCAATCGGCAACCTTCAGGTCCTCCTCCCGCGTCATCGGCAGACTCTCCATCGTAGCCATCGGCAAAGGTTACTGCCGGCCATCGGCACAAACACATCACCACCCATGGACTTAGCCACATTCAGCTGTCTCCTCATCGGCAACCACCCTCGTCGGCAACTCTCCTGCAGACCAGTTACTGTTGCCCTATCTTGCCGATCTACACTCTACCAATCCTAAGTACGTGTCCAAAAACGGTGTCAACAGAGTCCAGAAGCCACGGGAACGAACGGGAGACCGAACGGGCTCGGGGGCAGGGCGCCCGCCCTGGCCTGTCCACCAATCACGACCAATCTCGTGGATAATGCTCCACCGACCTAAAGGATCAAGGATAACCGTTCAATCAATGTTGGTTTGATCCGACGGCCCACATTCACTTGGAAGGACTATATAACCAGACCCCCTGGCCCCTGGAGGAGAGCACCTCTCAACCCTAATTCATTATTCATCAGGGAGAAGAAGCCTCTGATCAAGCCCTAGAGCCACCACATCAATTAGATCTCTAGATTAGCATAGCTACTGTTGATGCAAAACTGATCTGCAAACACAAAGGGCTAATACCCGATTCAAACGTTAAGGCGTGCCAGCCGATTTGACCTTACTATCGGCAAAGGTGATAACTCGAATACTTTAGTCCTGACAACAGCGATGCGCCCGGATGTCACGGCTAAGAGGTACTCACGCGGAACTTGAGAACACGCCGAGCTTAAGTCGACGAATTCCTAAGAACTCGTAATAAAAAGGAAAAAATATGACGAAGTCGTCGAAAAGTAGATGCTGGAATATGAGTAAAAACGTGTGTTTGATTGATTTCTTGATTCATTATTACAAGGCCCTAGGGTTTATATTTATACCCTGCTCAAAGAGCTACAACCAGACACGATTAGAATTCGAATTCCAAATTACACGGAATCCGTATACAAAACGATGCAAATAAGTAAGGAAATAACAAAACTATCCTTCGTGACAAACCGAAACTCCTCCACATGACAACTGGCAGCTTCCGGACTCCTCCTTTGCATCATCGGCAATCCCTTTGCCATAGTCATCGGCAGACCTTTTTATCCAGCCATCGGCACCATATTACTGCCTGTGGACTTAGTCACATTCAACCTCTCCCTCATCGGCAACCATCCTCATCGGCAACCCGCATCGTACTGCCACCCTATCCTGCCATCCTAGACACGTGCCCAAAAACGGTGTCAATAATGCCCCCCAGTTTCGGAGTATAAAACTATTAATGCTCCGAAATTCTCTGCAGTAATGATGCCTTCTCCGCAATTAATGCTCCTAATCTGGTAACCGACAACCTCAATCTGGACAACTCTGATCCTAATCCTCCGCAGATTCCTCGAAATCCCCAACTTCCTAAATGGGCATTTTTCTCAGTCGTACATCGGTAACAATACCGTTACAAAGATCTGCCGATGCTCTGACCAGGATATTCGCAAAAACGGTTACTTCCCCCCTATCCGCCCATCGGCAAGATGACCGTTATAGAATATCGCCGATGGACCGACTAGGAGATCTCGCACAGTAAAATATCTTCAGATAATGACCGCTTCCCATCAAATCACCTGCAGAATCCCTGGATTACCGTGCGAACAGTTACCATATCCACCTGAGTACCCTCGGGTTTCTCGGATGCGGCAAAGAGATAAGTCGGATTTGCCCTTGCCCATCTTGTCCTATAAATAGTTCCTTCTTGGGTACTCCTTCCCCATCACACCATTCTACTACCCAACTTTACTTTTCCAGCGGCGGCGCCATTTACAACCTTCAAGACCTCCGACAAGCACTTCTCTTCATCAACTCCGGTGCCCTCCAACGTCCTCTTCACGACAAGATGGCCATTGGCTTCGTCGTCCCTGAGGTCAGATCTCCATCTCATCTTCTGTATTTTTTTTTATTCCTGTTCATCCGCGATTCATCTTACTGAATATTTTCCTTTTCCTTTTTCTTTGTATTTTTATTCCCCCAAAATCACTAGGAGTTGTCCAATAAAATTGTCATCCCCACCGATCAACCACACCTTCAATGTCTCGGCCCTCTAGGGGATTCAGATCCAACCAACCTTATTAACGCAGAAACCAATAGGATCCCCTTTAGAGCTGAAAACTTTTCTTTAGATCTGTGGAAAGACACTTTTCGCTCTTGGCCCAGCCCTACCGTAGGGTGGAAACACTGGTTCTTGAGGGTCAGCAATTCTTATGAAGTCCAGTGGGGTGAAAGGAAGCTAGCCCAATGCATTAGGCTATCCATTGCCGATATGCACAGGAACGAGTCACTGCTGATAGCTGCGTCCTACTTTTGGTCAGACACCCTCAATGCTTTTGTTTTTGGCCACGGCCCTGCTTCTCCTACCCTTGCCGATGTAGCCATGCTCACTGGGCTAGATATATCTTCTGCCGATAGCACCCACTTTTTTGATACTGCCCCCAGTGCCAAAGTGGAGACTCGCGCTATCGGCGGTTGGTCAGGGTACATTCAGAAGTACCGCGGGAGAGGGCATGTCACCATAAAGGAGCAAACCACCTTTCTGAACATGTGGCTGGACAAGTTTGTATTCTGTGGTCGATCGGCAGGACCGACTTCCGTCTATCTATCGGCAGCAGAGAGACTGGCTAACGGTGGCCAATTTCCTCTCGGCCGATACTTGCTTGGCGCTGTTTACCACCTTCTCCATCAGGTAGCCCAGAAACTCCTGCTTGGCCAATCCATCGGCAACTTGGGAGGCCCCTGGTGGTTTATTAATATGTGGCTCAATCTGCACCTGCATAAGCGCCTTGATTTCAACTTGTTCTCACAGCACTTCCCAAGAGATATAGCCGAAAATCATGTGTTGGGTGAAGAGGAATCGGCAATGCGTGCCCCCTTGAACTTTGGCGAAGCCGTCATAGTCCTACCTGGTTCAGGGAGTAATCCGGATCAAATTGGCCGATTCTTCGAGACTCTGTATGAGGGTTTGGCTAGGGATGAACGACCATGGTTGGCTTATGATGACCCAGATAGCATGCTCCCTCTGACCTTCAATCCATTTGATGAAGCTCTCGACAGGGATAATGAGGCGATGATGGCAATTGTGACTCCCAGAGCCATTCCAGTGAATTTTTTCGGTAGCACAAAAACTTCTCCCCAGACTTACGAATTTTACAATCCATCGGCATTAGCTCGCCAGTTAGCTTTCGGCCAGTTGCCGATTGCACTTCCTTATGCCGATGTGATAAAACCCAGAGAAACCATCAACAACCTTCTTGAGTGGACTCGAGTAGCCCAACTACCACCAAACGCCGATGTAGATGTAGATCTGTCAGAATGGGTTTCGGCTGCTTTTATCACTCAGGCATACAAGTTATGGTGGGCAGAATGGAAAGAGCATCTATTCTGCAGATCGGCACTTTCATACCGCAGCATGATTGACCCCGAATACGAAGTTCCCGATGACACTGTAAGTAACTCAAACCAACGTTTCATTTTCTCACTATTACTTCCATCGGCAGCTTACCCTTGTATTCCTTTTGCAGGTTGACAATATTCCTCCATCGGTTAGCAGGAGTGGCAAGCCGATCGACTTGTTTCCATCAGGCCCGATTTCCTCAATCGGCCACAATGCTCCCACTCTGGCTTCCATCGTGCATCGGGGTGTGCGCCTCAGGAAAGTTACAACCAGGAGAACCCAGACATCACCAACGGTAGCTGCTCCCACTCTGGCGCGGGCTTTCAAGGCATTTTGTCAAATCTTTATCTTTTACGCTGACTATCTTTATATCGGCTTCATTTATACTTATAAACCCTTATTCGTTATTGCAGCAAACCAGTGCATCGGCAAAGGTCACACGTCAAGGTGCCGATGCCACCCAGTCCAGCCAGCCAAAGAGGAAGGGTACCACGGGTGCTAAGACTGGAACAAAGCGCCCGAAGGTAGCAACTCCCCCTCCTCCTCCGGTATCTCCAATTCCGGTGGAGTCTTCTCCTTCTTCTCCAGAAGCCCAGCCACAGCAAGCACCATCTCCCCCACCTATGCAGGAAGCACCACAGATAGAAGAACCCCAACAGGAAGGATCTCAAACAGAAGGTACACCAGCTGACACGGGTGAACAAACAACTGGCCCGGTGGGTCCAATTATACCATCGGCAGTTCTCCCGATTCAGACAATTGTTATCCCTCCTCTGGGTAACATACTTTAACAATATCGCTACCGATGAACTTATTCTTATTTAGTCTCATAACCTTTCTTGTCTTCTTTCAGTCGATATCGTCCCATCGGCAACCTTAGCCGATCAACCTGTAGTTCCATCGACATCTTTGGCCGGTCAGCCTGCAGCTCCGTCAGCACCTCCTAGTCCAAGGCAAGAGATCGCCTTGAAGCAAGTAAGTCACTGTTTACCGCCAGCATTATTTGCCGATTCTCTAAGTATGAGCTAATTTTGCTTTCCCTCCCAGGAACAAGATTCTCCCGATAGCCTGTTTTCCTTCGCCATCGATTTCTCTGAAGAAGAAGGTGAAGAAGCAAGCACTTCTCAGTCGGTCGGCATCACATCGGCAGAGGTCAGGGTCAGGCTGGAAGAATTGTCAGCTCTCCTTCACCAGGACACAGCGCAACTGGTTGACGATTCCGACCCTACCAAGACCCTGTTCAGAACTCTCAGAGGCCAAGTCCCAGCCGACGTTGAAGAAATCCTGTTCCAAGCCGCTCATCTGGAGAGTCGCCAGCTGCAGTACCAAAGAGCTTCTCGGCGGCTTGCCGATAGAGCCGCTCAGACTCAACTCTCCGATGAAATGAGGAAAGAAAAGCTTTTGACCGATGAGAAGCACAAGAACATCGGCATCCTGAGATCTTCTGGAGACGCGCTGAAGCAGAAGATATCCGATCTATCGGCAAGAAAAGAGTCCCTATTGGCGGAGCTTAAGGAAGTAGAGAACGCTCTGTCCCAAGCCCAACAGGAAGAGAGCCAATTGCTAGAGACCATCAGGCTTCTTGAGCGCGAGCGAAATGCTCATGGTCGCAAAGCACTCCAACTGAAGAAGAAGCTAAAGCCGATAGAAGGTTCTGCCGATGATGACATCAAGGAGTTAGAAGCAGCCAACCAAATTCGGCTACGCGCTATATCGGCAATCCAGACGCTGCTTAACACATAGAGTTTCCATCAGCATTGTATCTGCGCTTTCCTGCTTCCTCAGCTTTTAGTCTAGCCGATAGGACTGTTATCGGCGCCTAAACTTTTGAAACACCAAGTCTTGTCCCCAAGCATTTGGATCCAGCCGATAGGAGTGTTATCGGCACCTAAACTTCTATGCATCGACCCATATACTGGGGTAGTACTTCTTTAAATATTTGTCGTTTAATGCTCTGGGAAATTCAATTCCTTCGAGGGTTTCTAGAATGTAGGCATTACCAGGAGCCGATCGACTTATCCGATAAGGACCCTCCCAATTAGGAGACCACTTTCCAAACTTCGAGCTTTTGGTCCCAACTGGTAAAATTAATTTCCATACCAAATCCCCATCGGCAAACTCTTTAGCCTTCACCTTCTTATCATACCATCTAGCAACTCTTTTCTTATTCTCTTCTATACTCATTAAAGCTTTTAACCGATGCCCTGCTAGATCGTCCAATTCATCGGTCATCAAAGTGGCATAACCATCGGAAGTTAATTGATCTTGAAAAGATAATCGCCTAGATCCAGCCTTAATTTCCCAAGGCAACACTGCATCATGTCCATACACCAATTGATAGGGTGATACCTTGGTCGATCCATGACAAGCCATCCGATAAGACCACAATGCTTCATTTAATAATGTATGCCACCGCTTAGGATTTTCTTCAATCTTCCGTTTAATAAGCTTGATAATTCCTTTGTTAGACGCTTCGGCCTGCCCATTGGCTTGAGCATAATAAGGAGAAGAATTCAACACTTTAATTCCCATACCAATTGCGAATTCATCGAACTCCCCCGATGTGAACATGGTGCCCTGATCGGTAGTAATCGTCTGGGAATCCCAAATCGGTAAATAATATGCTCCTTCACAAAATCAATCATATTGGCCGATGTGACTTTCTTCAAAGGAATAGCTTCAACCCATTTAGTGAAATAGTCAGTGGCAACTAGAATGAACTTATGCCCTTTGCTAGATGGTGGATAAATCTGGCCGATCAGATCGATGGCCCATCCCCGGAACGGCCAAGGCTTTATTATAGGATTCATAGCCGATGCGGGTGCTCTCTGGATATTACCAAACTTTTGACAACCTTGACATCCCTTGAAATATTTAAAACAATCTTCAAGTATGGTTGGCCAAAAATATCCATTCTTTCGAATCATCCACTTCATCTTAAAAGCTGACTGATGCGCTCCACACACTCCCTCATGGATTTCCCCCATCAAACTTCTGGCTTCATCATCACCCAAGCATCGGAGAAGAATTCCGTCGATAGTTCGATAATACAATTCATTTTCAAGGAGCACATACTTGGTTGCCTGAAATCGAACCCGTCTTTCAACTTTTTTGGATGGATCTTTTAGATAATCAATAATTTCTTTCCTCCAATCACCAGCACCGACTGCCGATGTCGCATTAATCATTGGCTGATATCCCGAGGCATGCTGAGCTAACCGATTAGCGTCTTCATTATGCAATCGGGGAACATGCTCCAGTCGGAAGTCCTTGAATTCCTTTAACAGTTGCATACTTCTCTCGAAATAGGTTATGAGAACTTCACTTCGGCATTCATAGCTTCCGGCCAATTGATTTATAACCAACATAGAATCCCCGAATATTTCAACAGCATCAGCACGAACTTCTCTTAACAACTCCAATCCCTTGATCAGAGCTTGATACTCAGCCTGATTATTTGTTGATGTAGCGACAATCGGCAAGGAAAACTCATACTTCCTCCCCTTAGGGGAAACTAATACAATGCCGATTCCTGCCCCCCGGTCACAGGTAGATCCATCAAAGAAGAGCGTCCAGGGTGCAATTTCCAAGGTTTCTACTAGACCGCAATGCTGAGTCACAAAATCGGCCATAATCTGCCCTTTGACTGCCTTAGCCGATTCGTAACGCAAATCGAACTCCGACAGCGCTAAAATCCATTTACCGATCCTACCACTTATAATCGGCATAGATAGCATGTATCGGACCACGTCATCTTTGCAAACAACAGTGCATTCGGCCGATAACAGGTAATGTCTCAGCTTGATACATGAAAAATATAAGCATAAGCATAGTTTCTCAATGGCCGAATACCTGGTTTCAGCATCAATCAACCTCCTACTCAAATAATAAATTACCCTTTCTCTCCCTTCAAATTCTTGAACTAAAGCTGAACCGATAACCGATCCATCGGTAGATAGATACAATCTGAAGGGCTTCCCTTGTTGAGGTGGAACTAAAACTGGAGGATTTACTAGATACTTCTTGATTTCATCCAGAGCCAATTGTTGTTCTTCTCCCCAAACAAACTCTTGATCGGCTTTCAATTTAAGAAGAGGACTGAAAGCACGAATCCTTCCAGATAAATTCGATATAAATCTCCTGATAAAATTTACCTTGCCGATCAAGGATTGGAGCTCAGTTTTGTTGGTAGGGGCCACTATTTTATTGATGGCATCAATAGATCTTCGACTAATTTCAATACCCCTCTGATGTACCATGAAACCAAGAAACTGCCCTGCCGATATGCCAAATGCACACTTGTTGGGATTCATCTTCAATCCATGCTTCCTTGTGCATTCTAACACTTTTCGTAAATCGGCAAGATGCTTTGAGAAATCTCCAGACTTAACCACCACATCATCAATATAAATATCTACGAGCTTGCCAATGAACTCATGAAATATAAAATTCATAGCCCTTTGATAAGTAGCACCAGCGTTCTTCAACCCAAAAGTCATGACTATCCATTCAAATAATCCAACATGACCAGGACACCTGAATGCGGTTTTTGGAATATCCTCCTCTGCCATGAATATTTGATTGTAACCTGCATTACCATCCATGAAGCTGATGACCCGATGGCCAGCCGCAGCATCAACCAGTAGATCGGCGACAGGCATTGGGTATCCATCCATCGGCGTAGCTTTATTGAGATTCCTGAAATCAATGCACACCCGAAGCTTCCCGTTCTTCTTGTAAACCGGAACAACATTGGAAATCCATTCGGCATACCGACACTGCCGAATAAACTTAGCTTCAATAAGTTTAGTGATTTCGGCCTTAATATCAGGTAGAATGTTAGGATTACATCGGCGGGCTGGTTGCTGATGTGGCCGAAATCCAGACTTGATGGGTAACCGATGTTCAACAATTGATCGGTCTAAACCAGGCATCTCTGTATAATCCCAAGCAAAGCAATCTTTGTATTCCTTTAACAAACTAGTCAATTGTCGCTTACACTCAGGATCTAATTTAGCACTAATAAAAGTAGGCCTAGGCTTATCACCACTACCTATATCTACTTCTACCAAATCATCGGCCGATGTGAATCCCTGGCCTAATTTTCCATCATCGGCAAATCTATCCATTAAAAACCGTCGTCAGAACCGACTGCTTGGATCGGTGGAATCTCATAATCGGCAACTTTGAGAAAATCTTTCTCCCAAACTTCTCCTGAAATGCACCTGGTCCTTTCGTAAGTATCCGCTTCTGCCGATGCGATAACATAAGAAGAATCTCCTGGGACAATCTCAATCTTGTCACCTACCCACTGAACCAAGCACTGATGCATTGTAGATGGGACACAACAATTGGCATGAATCCAATCTCTTCCCAATAATAAGTTGTAGGCACCTTTTCCGCTGATCACGAAAAAAGTTGTCGGCAAGGTCTTGCTGCCGATGGTCAACTCTGCACATATCGCCCCCTTGACTGGAGACACGTTTCCTTCAAAGTCTTTGAGCATCATATCGGTCTTGGTCAAATCTTGATCCCCTTTCCCAAGCTTCCGATATACTGCATACGGCATAATATTAATAGCAGCTCCACCATCAACTAGGTCTTGGTCATTGGCTGCCCATCAACCCTTCCTTTGAGGAACAGAGCTTTAAGATGCTGCCTCTCGTCATCGGCAGGTTTCTCAAAGATAGCCGTCATCGGATCCAGAGCCAACTGAGCTATCTGATCAGAAAATTCCAATTCATCATCACTGGCTGGTGCAAGAAACTCCATCGGCAACATGAAGACCATGTTGACGCCTGCCGATGGACCTTCCCTCTTAGTGTCTGACGGCTGCCAACTTCCAGAGTTCTCTCCCTTGTTTAGTTCTTCTTGCCTTTCACGTTGCAATCTCCTTTTCTGTGTTTTGGTTAATCCTCCAGGGCACCATGGAGGAAGTGGCCTTTGCCTTGCCGTCGGGCGTCGGTTCTCCCTTGACTCCATACGATGCGTGTTAGCATCCCTGCAAAATATGAATTCATCGGGAACCCGCGCATCAGCCATTCCCTCGAGCTCCTCTTGGTTCCTGGGAAAGTACTGGACACGGTCACTAAGTCTGTTGTGCCCACTAAATCTACCCCCCAGCCGGTCATGAACTGACACCCTTCCTCTGATCGGACCATTAAATCGCCGTTCATCATCATGATAATGCCGATCGATCCTATCGTACCGATCATAACCGTTGCACTCAGGGCAGTCTCTGACAGTAGGAAGCTTGATATTTTCCTCCCAACAATGGATGAAGAATGGACAATTCCAATGATCCCTGTGCCGATTCCACTCCTGTCGGCGTCTTTCTTCTTCCCGTCGATAATCTTCCTGCTGGCGCCGATACCGATCTTCCCGTTGTTGCCATTTTTCTCGAGGCCTTCTATGAGCTATGACGATACCAGATCGAGGAAGCCTTCCTGAGCTAGTTCCTTCCTGGACCAAGCCCTTACTTCTTGCATCGGCAGTAGTAACTTGATGCTGAGGATCTACCGATGCACTCTTCTCAGCTGTCTCCGATGTTAAGACCTTAGCCTTCCCCTTAGCATCCAACATGTTTGTCGGGAAAGGATGTTGGTCTATCTTCATCGGCTTCTGGGCTTTGGAATTGTCAAACTTGATTCTCCCTGACTCTATAGCCGATTGCAGCTGCTGTCTGAATACTTTGCACTCGTTGGTGTCATGGGACGTTGCATTATGCCACTTGCAATATCTCATCCTCTTCAACTCTTCTGCCGATGGGATCACATGGTTAGGTGACAGTTTGATCTGACCTTCCTGAAGTAGAAAGTCAAATATCCTATCAGCCTTAGCGGTGTCAAAAGCAAACTTCTCTGGTTCCTTCTGCCCAAAAGGACAAGACATCGGCTTCTTGTTTTTTACCCACTCTGCCAAACCGATTACTGGTTCTTCATCAGAATCTGAGCTTGTGGCTTCATCAACAAATGACACTTTCTTATTCCATGCTCTCTTAGGCTCGAAAGGCTTGATGTCTTGATCAGAAATCCTCTGCACCAAATGACTTAAACTTTCGAACTCCTGAGAGGCATACTTATCCCTGATATGTGGCAACAAACCCTGGAAAGCCAAATCGGCTAGCTGCCGATCATCCAGAACCAGGCTATAGCATTTATTCTTGACCTCTCGTATCCTCTGCACAAATCCTTCAACCGACTCATCATTACGTTGCCTCAACTTGACCAAGTCAGTGATCTTCTTCTCATGAACCCCCGAGAAGAAGTATTTGTGGAATTGCTTCTCCAGATCGGCCCAAGTAATTACTGAGTTGGGAGGTAATGATATGAACCAAGTAAAGGCCGATCCAGACAATGATGACGAAAATAGACGAACCCTCAATTCGTCCCTGTTACCAGCCTCTCCACATTGAATAATGAACCTGTTGACATGCTCCATGGTTGACGTGTCGTCCTGTCCGGAAAACTTTGTAAAATCCGGTACCTTGTACCGATGTGGAAGCGGGATCAAATCATACGCGGGAGGATACGGTGTCCGATAAGAATAAGTGTTGACTTTGGGTTTTATCCCAAATTGTTCCCTCATTACTTCAGCAATCTTATCGGCCCAATACGCATCGGCATCTTGCCGATGAGGCGGCTGCGGATCTGGCACTTGGTGGCGAACCTCCACGTGTCTGTTCGGGACGTGATCTGCATGGAACATTGTATTGATCACCTGTCCTCCAATCTGCGGACCACCAAACTGCTGTCCACCGATTGGCTGTCCTCCGAGTTGCTGTCCAAAATTCATTGGCTGGTTGGGAATCCCCTGACCTTGGAACCCGGGATAGACCTGCCCTTGCTGGAACCCTGTAGTCTGATAACCCTGCTGGGGCGATTGTGGAAAGGCTTGCTGTCCAAGCCATCCATTATTAGTGTTCATCGGCATAGGTGCTGCCGATGATTGGTAATTGGGTACCGTCGTTGAATTGACATACCCCGACTGGGCCATAGGCCTCTGTTGCATCAGCATTGACTCTGCCGATGCGTTGGGCATCTGGAACATTGAATCTTGAGGATTCCCAGTGTGAGGCCTTGCAGTAGTAGTTGTGGTATACCGAGGACTCTGGTTCACCGGCGCATTGGGAGGTGCCGATGTCATAGGAGTTTTGCCCCTCATGTCGGTTATTTGTGATGTTCCCGGCGTCAACTCTGGAGGCATACCATAACCCCACCAGTTGGGAGGAAGAGTCAACCCTGACATTGCCGATGCCAACATATCTGTTGTCAGTTTATGCTGCCCAACTGAAATTTGTGGGTTGGTTGCCATCGGCATAGATAGTGCACCAGTAGTCCCCGATGTACTTGGAGGGACGGCAGGTTGTGCACTTGCATTCGTCAAGGCAGCCGATGGAGCCGTGACCTCTGGTGCCGTTGGCTGATGATGGGAGGGCCCCACATAATCTGGCGGGATTTGTCCTTCCTTGAAAGTTCTTGCCACGGCATTGAAAACCGTATTAGACAGTACACCAGCTTGGTTAATCAACGCTCGATTGATGGCATTGTCAACCATATCTTGAAGCTTGCCAGGATTGGCGTCAAAGGTGACCTGCCGTGGTGCCAGCAGTGCATCTTTCTGGACCACTTCGCCGCTCCTGTTTATGCTGAAAGACCTCAGGCATTGCTGCTTGAACTCTTCCATGGCTTGGGCAATAGCTTGCTTCTGCTCATCCTTGAGGTTGGCCTCCGTCACAGGGATGACGTTCTCTTGATCGAGGTCAGAGATCGACATGTTGATCTTGATCTTGAATCCTGTCCCACCAGGCGTGCCAAAAGATGTGTTGATGCAAAACTGATCTGCAAACACAAAGTGCTAATACCCGATTCAAACGTTAAGGCGTGCCAGCCGATTTGACCTTACTATCGGCAAAGGTGATAACTCGAATACTTTAGTCCTGACAACAGCGATGCGCCCGGATGTCACGGCTAAGAGGTACTCACACGGAACTTGAGAACACGCCGAGCTTAAGTCGACGAATTCCTATGAACTCGTAATAAAAAGGAAAAAATATGACGAAGTCGTCGAAAAGTAGATGCTGGAATATGAGTAAAAACGTGTGTTTGATTGATTTCTTGATTCATTATTACAAGGCCCTAGGGTTTATATTTATACCCTGCTCAAAGAGCTACAACCAGACACGATTAGAATTCGAATTCCAAATTACACGGAATCCGTATACAAAACGATGCAAATAAGTAAGGAAATAACAAAACTATCCTTCGTGACAAACTGAAACTCCTCCACATGACAACTGGCAGCTTCCGGACTCCTCCTTTGCATCATCGGCAATCCCTTTGCCATAGTCATCGGCAGACCCTTTTTATCCAGCCATCGGCACCATATTACTGCCTGTGGACTTAGTCACATTCAACCTCTCCCTCATCGGCAACCATCCTCATCGGCAACCCGCATCGTACTGCCACCCTATCCTGCCATCCTAGACACGTGCCCAAAAACGGTGTCAACAGCTACATAGGATTAGAACTAGAAGGAGTCAATCTTCGATTGGTTTCCGGATCTGTCAAGAGGATTCTTGGTAATTCTCTATTGTTCTTCAATTATTCATATTTGTTCTTCAATATTATGAATATGACTTTGTTCTACTTCAATATATTGATTTTGACTTTGCTCTACTTGTTTATATTCGCAATTATATTGTTCTTAGTTTATCATAGTTATATACTTGGCTTAGTTAGATTGGAATTATATACATGTTTAGGATCATATAGCGTTTATCCATCGGATCCATGGGTAAATGATAGATATTGTGTAGGCGTGGTGCTTATACCGTATTTATCTGCGATTGTACCCTATATGCCAGATCATGGGGTAGTTCGTGGTAGTGACAGCTCCATTGATTCTTACATAGTCCCCCTCTCGTGTATAGGGCTGGCAGAGCAACATTATTACAGGGGAGTGATTGTGATGTTTCTCATATTCCTTGATAATATCACTATGCATGGGCTTAGTCCTGTCTCACAATGATTGCTAAGTATAAATGCACTAACTATGATATGCTAGACTGTATAGTTAAGAATAACTTAGGAAATATTCTTGTAGTTCATCCTAATTCCATGCTAATGACTTGCTAGAATATCTAATTGAGGTACTTATCATATTTATATGTGGCTAAGTTATGCTGATCAGATTAATTATCTTTGTCACCATTCATTACTTTATATATCCTTTATGTGACACTTATTCCTGTATGAAAGAGATAGATAGATGCTCTCAATTATACATGCAATGATAGATACTCAATTTTATATTCCATTCTATAATCAACATTGATGATTACTAATCCCTTCCCAGTGGTAAAAATATAAATAACGATACCTGGAATACTTCCCGGTTAAAATGCTACATCGGTATTAATCTTTGCGCTTGCAGATCCCATTTGTTATTTATTTAGAAGAGCAATTTCATATTTCAATACCGCGTCTCTTATGTCATGCTGGGGATGACAACTTGGCTTAAGTGGCATGAGGGATAGGTTTGGCATTTTTGGCGTCGTTATCAGAATTAGAAAACTAAGTCTACTTTTGGTAGTGATGTTAAGAATGCCCAACAAGCATTTTTGGCGCCGTTGCCGGGGAAGGTTGATTACTAATCAGGAATGAATATGGAATTTCGAGTCATCATTCGCATCACTAATATGATTGAGATTATCAATTCTCTCATACAGTTTCACCCCGATATTTTTCTATTTTATCTTATGCATGGTGATGTGTGAATAGAAGACATCTTCCAGGAAATTTTGTTGACAATCTCGAAGCATTATTTATATAAACAAGAGCCAAGCTCAAGAAGAGATCATCAACACTTCAGCACGAAGCTTCATCCAATCAAGAAGATCACCGAAGTTTCACCTGGAACTTGTCTTCAGAATTCGAAGTCATGGCGAACAAATTGATCCGTGAGTTCTCAGCTCCCACTATGGACAACATCCGTACTGGACCTGCTGCAGATATCGACGGCAACTTTGAGCTCAAGCCTGGACTTATCAACATGGTGCAATCGAACCAGTTCTGTGGGAAGGCACAAGAAGATGCTAGTGCTCATCTCCAACACTTCCTGGAGATTTGCAACACATTCACCATATCAGGAGTCCCCAGAGATGCTATACTACTTCGCCTCTTCCCATTCTCACTGTTGGGGAGAGGGAAGCAGTGGTTCTATGCTACAAAGGAGAAGAATACTACGTGGGCACTCTGCTCCACAAGCTTTCTGGCTAAGTTCTTTCCCGTGGGCAAGACCAATGCTCTCCGTGGGAATATTACAAGTTTTCGGCAACAACATGATGAATCCGTTCCAGAAGCATGGGAGCGCTTCCAAGACTACATCCTAGAATGTCTCCATCATGGAATGGAGAGTTAGCTATTAATGCAGACGTTTTATCATGGGCTCAGCAACAGTGCCCGAGAAACCATGGATGCTGCAGCTGGAGGAGCATTCCTATCACTCACCATATCACAAGCCACAGCTCTTGTGGAGAAGATGGCGTCCAACCAAGGCTGGAATGAAGAAAGGACCCAGACACGCAAGAGAGGTGGAGGTATGCACCAGCTCAAGGAGGTAGACATGCTATCTGCAAAGCTAGACCTGCTCATTAAGAAGCTTGATGATAGAGCTGGAGATAAGAAAGAAGTTATGCACATCTACGACTCTCGCATGACTTGTGAGGAGTGTGGAGATACTGGACACTCAGGCAATCACTGCCCTGAGATGCTTGTGGACGTGAACTACATCATCAACAACAACAACTACTACTACAACCGTCCTCAACAAAATCAAGGTTGGAATCAACAGAGGCCTAACTACTCAGGTAATTATCAAGGTAACAATTCTTACAACAATAATAATAATTTTCCACCTCTGAGAGAGTTAGTGTCTAATCAAGGAAAGCTAATGGATAACCTATCTAAGAAATTGGCATCTAATGATAAAATGCTAGAAAATATAAATAATAGAATAGATAATTTCTCTACTGCCATCAAGAATCAAATTAGCTTAAATAAAATGATTGAATCTCAGTTAAATCAAATAGTTGCTGCTGTTCCTGCTACTAACCCCGGTATCCCATCACAACCGGAAGGATTAGAATCTGCAAATCTTGTAGACATGTTTGATGCAGGTAACTACTGGAGTAACCCCATCACTGAAGTTACTACTGACCTTCTGCTGGTCAAGAGAGGCGATCCAAGACGCCCCGTCATCCCGATCTCCATCGGCATGGTGGACTTCCCAGAAGCACTCTGCGACTTTGGCTCTAGCGTCAACATTATGCCCAGGGTACTCTATGAAAAATTCTTTACATATCCTTTATTAGAAACAACCATGTGTTTGCAGTTTGCAGATCAGGCGTTAAGTTTCCCAAATGGAATATTGAAGAACCTCTGCGTCCGAGTTGGTACCTTGTATGCCCCAGCAGACTTTGTGATGATAGAGACCGGTAATGATGAGAGGGCACCCATCATCTTAGGGAGGCCATTCTTAAACACCTCGGGAGCTGTCATCTACGCTAGTGCTGCCAAGATCAGTTTCTACATCAAAGGGAGGAAGGAGACATTTTCCTTCAAGAACAAGACTACACAAATCCCAGAGCAATCTCGACATGAACCAAGGAAGAGGACCAACAGGAGGAACAGGAACAAGCAAGTGTGGACCGAGTCAGCTAAGATGGTCACTGCAGTTCATGGAGGACAAGATAATCGACTTAAGTCACCGTTTCTGGCCAAGAAGGACGACCCAGGAATGCCAAGCATCTATTGCTCCATTAATGGATACAACTTCTACAAGACGATTTGCGACACTGGATCAGGCGTCAACATAATGGCCGCAGTCACCTATCGGCTCTGGTTCGGAATGCCCCTAAAACCAACATACATTCAGCTCTAGATGGCAGATCAGACATTTCGAGAGGTTAAAGGTGTAGTAACTGATGTCCCTATCAAAATAGACGATCTTTTTGTCTACACAGACTTTCAGGTTATTGACATGGGAGAAGACGAATACGATCCACCCATCATCCTTGGAAGACCGTTCCTCAGTACCGTTAAAGCAATCATCTACATTCGAACTAGAGAAGTCCATATGCACTTCCAGTAACAGAACCGTCCAATTTAAAAGAATTCAAGTGAATTAGCGACCACGGAAGCAGTCAAGCCAATGGACTTGAATCCATATAAACCCGGTAGTCCGACGAAATCTCAAAAGTCCTCGATTCAACCAACATACAACCAAGATCGTACATGATCAAGCATCGCCATCACATATTACATACATTCATCACAAAACATAGTTTTACAACACATCGGAGTTTGAACAAAGTTATTACAAACCAGTTTAGTAGCGGAAGCAAAGTAGTTTTGAAACATCACACACTAAGTTTAGTTACATGCCAGTTCCATAGTCATCCCAACAAAAGCATAACTGAAGGTAAAGGTGTTGATCATGCCCAAGACCTATTCATCGTCCGCAGCCGGATGATGACAGTTAGCACAGTAGCTGTAATAAACGACATCATCTGCAACAAGGGTAAATAAAACCCTGAGTACAAGAATGTACTCAGCTAGACTTACCCGTCAAAAACCAAATTAAAGTGACACCAAGGAGTATGCAAGGCTGATCTTTGTGGACTGGTTTGACTTAATCTTTTGCATAAAAAGCTTTAGTTGCAAATTACTCATTTATAAATTTTCAGCAGCAAGTTCATTGCTTAATAGCTATCCACTAGATTAGCACCTGTTCTAAGCACACACTTGGAGTAGTTAAGCATCACATTAATAACCATATCCAGATTATCACATAGCTATCAACATTCTCATCATAACCATCAAGTTTATTTAGTGAGTTCTACGTTGCCACTGCCCGAGTCAAGTTCTCACTATCCGGGAGAGACGGCGATTCGAATCGAATCCTATCCAGCTGGAGGGGTATTCCTAGCACTCACTCGAGCATACTTCATGAGGGCAGCTTAGATCACCTTTAGCACAACTCCAGACCAATTTTCAGGTCCGTACAGCGCCGCACCCCCAGGGACCGCCAATCTGCTAGGGTTAGGACTCTAACCTGACACCTCGGTCTTACGCCATTGACTCCCCGCACATCCTTGCTACCAACCGGGTGCGCACTTAAACCGAACGGGGTATCCGGCCGGAGATGCACTCGTAGGCTTCGCGGTCGGAATGACTTATCCGGCCAGCTAAGTGTTAGGCATGCGTTCAACATGACACGAGGACGTACAACGAATCAGTCCTTAACCGACACGGACGGGGATAGATTCACAGCCAAGACCTCCATGCCTTGCTGCTGCACTATCATCATCCCGCCCGGTCTCAAGTGCATTATTAGCACATGGTTATTTCCATGATAGCAAATATAGCCAACCGTGATTAAGTATCCACCTATCTCTCGCAGGTGACAGAAAATCACCCGGCTTCTACCGAGCTAAGCATGGCTAAGCATCATTCGATCCTAGACCTACTTCGGTAAGGTATGAGGTGTACAAGGTAGTCATTATGCAGCAAGGGTGTCATATCAATGCCTAACACTTAATGCAACAATACATAACCATAACCAATTGATAGCTGGACATAATAACAAAATAGTAGGAGGCTTATAATGCTCCGGGGCTTGCCTTCGACGTAGGTGCACGGGCGGTGGTCGGGACACTCTAGCAAGTCCTCCTCCTCAGCTCCTTGAGGTGGCCCCCCTTGTGGTTCTTCCGGCTCCGGCAGCTCGTACTCCAAGACCGTCACTCCCTTGGGTACACCTATGTATGCATGACAAGGTGATAAACATAGGGAATGCACATAAGATGCAATATGTCATGATGCTAAGCCAAGGAACACACAACAAGGTATAAACATGAGCATAAACTCCTAAAATTAAGTGAATCATAGAATAACAAGTAAGTGCACACTTCTTCTCTGGTAGAGAGGCTAACTAGACAAGTTCATCATCCTTAGCTACTCCTACTTAGTCACTGGTTTCATAGACAGACCAACTAGTCACAAGTTTCCGCTATAAGTTAAGCATCAGTTGGCCAAACTAAGAAAATAGATACTTTCTGGAAAGCTTAGCAAATTGTCTACAATTCACTTTAAGACATCCCAGAATGATTCCCAACCGAAATATGCTAAAACATACAAAGTTGGCTGGCTGTCCTGAAAAATCCAGAGAGTAAGCACTTTGCAGCAGCTACTTGTAACATTCGTAACTTTTAAACTACTCAACCAAGTTAGCTACAAGTTTGTTATAGACAAGTTTTCCAGAAAACCTCATCTTTAAGCAGTTCTTAGTCAATAGCTATCAGCTGCTCAGGAATGCTCTAGGAAGGGCATAAATAGCAAAAATAATATCTTACATATATTAAGAATGTAACATTGGTTCAAACCAAATGCACCAGTAGATAGAACATGTCTAAGAAACACCAGAAAACATCATGGCAAGGTCTAGACTCATTTCTATTATCATCTTTTCTATTTATTTAATTATTAAGGTGATTTAATGAGCATACACCACAAGTGCTCCAAAAATCCTAAGAAACTTACAGCAAGCTATCTATACTATCATAAGGTTACTATAAATTTTTGCACATGCAGATTGTGAGCTACAAAAATAACAAGGTAGCAAGGGCATGCAAGGCATAAATGTGAAACCCTATCAAAAAGTGTCAAACAACAGATTTCAGATTTTTCCTAGCTTTATTTACACATGAGTACAATACCCAGCATGTTTCACCATAAAAGGAGCTATAATCTATTTACTAAAAATACCACAAGAAACTTCTATTTAAGCAAGAAATATTTATAGTTTCACAATCAGACCTCCAAAAATCATGATAAATTTATCAGAGCCTATTCATGTCACAAGTGACAACACCCTAAATTTGCATGGCCACCAGATCAACAGATCTCAAGATATAATTACCTCCTATATAATCAAGATTAAATCATATATATTTATTTCTACAAAAACATGGCATGTTTCATATTTTTAATAAAAACTAGATTAACATAAGAACCTAGCAAAATTGGAACCACACCATTTGGATCTGTAAAACTCAAGATATGAATTTTTCAAAAAACAGCAAAGGATCTGCTACACAGTGAATCAGGGATGTGAGAGTGAGTGACTGACAGGTGGGATCCGCTGACACACGGGACCCACGTGACAGAGAGACAGAGACAGGGGTGACGCTCGTCGCCGTCGAAACTCGACGACGGCGAGGTCTCGGTCGGATCCAAGGGCATCTACGTGTTCCTCTCCTCAAGGCGAACTCGTTGACCTACTTCACTCGCGCTCTACTGGACCCTAGGGTGCTCGCCGTCGCGAATGGCGGAGCGGTAGTGCTGCGCGGCGTTACGCCGGCGAACCTAGGCAATGGCGACGCGGTAGAGGTTGCGGACGAGCATGAGTGACTCAAGGCGAAGCTATAGGTTGAAGAATCACGGCCAGAGGTGGACCAGAGAGCTCTGGCCACGTTGCCGGTGATCTCTACGAACTCCGGCGAGGTGGAGCTCGCGACGGAGGTGGCAATGCGGCCTCACCGGTGCTCGGCTAAGGAAAAGGAGACGTCAAGTCGGAGCTCTAGGCGGACTAGCTTGGCCGGAGACGCGGTGGAGCGGCTGGAAGAGCTCGCCGAAGCGCGGCGGAGCTCGCCGAGGACGAAGGAGGACGCAATGTGGCGCACTGGAGGGGTGAATGGCGCGTCTGAGGCGTCCACTCGGTGCGTGGCGTCTTGTGGACGACGTCGGGGCTGACAGGAGGGGTCATCGACGGTGTACGGCTGACATGTGGCCGGACACGCGGCGGCGGGCGAGTTCTGTCCGAACTGAATCGGGCGATTCAGTCGCCATGGCCAGTGACTGAAGCTCGATCTTTGCCCACGTTTTACTCACGTCTCACTCGATTGTTTTGGCTCAGATTTGTTCCTTGGGTTAGAGCTACACAAGATCTACATGTTTGCTTATAAGATCAAAGTCAAATTCGGCGTAGATTTCAATCTACAAAGCTCTCAAGTGACCTACCTCGAAACTGCGTTGTCACAGACTTAGGCAAATTTGGCTAAGTGTAAAATCAGCCCTGATTTTTGCCATGTGAGCAACTTTTGAATGTGTTCCAAGCTTTTTAATAAAAAGTCATAAACATAACTTTTGTAGCTTATGAAATTTACTACAACTTTGTTTCAGGTGTCATTTACATGCAAGGTCTCTAACACCAGTTTCATAAAACATCTTTGAAAAGAGGTCTAGGGGGTCAAATAGGTCAAACTAAGGTTAACCATGACTTAGGGGCATTTTTGGCCTAAACCTCCAACATAAAATTTGTTCAAAATGTTATTCTAAACATGATTAAAGTATGTTGGGAGAAAATGTACACTCATATGCATTGGTCACCCATTACAATCAACCATAGCAAGTCATATAGCAATTCAATCACATAGTATATGTAGCAATTGGCATGTGATCATGGTATGATGCTCATGAGTGATCATGATGATGCTTATGTTGATGCAATGCTCATGGTTAACATGCAAGCTAACACTAGGAGTGTTACAACCCTCCCCCTTACAAAAATCTCGTCCTGAGATTTGAAAGACGTACCATTTTTCATAGAAGGAGGGGTAAGTTATTTGTAAATAGTCTTCCCTTTCCCAAGTGGCATCTCTTTCACCTTGGCGGTTCCACGAAACTCTAAAAAGTTTAATCACTCTTCCGCGAGTAACCCTTTCCTTGACATCGAGAACTTGCACAGGTTTCTCTTCATAGGATAGATCGGACTGCAACTTAAGACCTCTTGTTTCAACTCGCTCTTCGGGAACACGAAGACATTTGTTGAGTTGAGACACATGAAATACAGGGAAAACGGTTCCCAGTTCTGGAGGTAGATGTACCTTGTAAGCTACCTTGCCGCTCTTCTCAATGATTTGGTATGGTCCCACATACCTAGGGGCAAGCTTTCTTTTTACACCAAAGCGATTTACACCCTTCATGGGCGATACTTTTAGGTACACAAAGTCACCTACTTCAAACTCAAGTGGTTTTCTTCTTCTGTCGGCATAGCTTTTCTGTCTAGCTTGGGCAGCTTCCATGTGTTTCTGGATAACGAGAACTTGCTTTTCGGCCTCTTCGACAAAGTCAATTCTGTAGTACCTCCTTTCACCAGGTTCGACCCAGTTTAGAGGAGTTCTACACTTGCGGCCATACAAAGCTTCGATAGGAGCCATTTGGATGCTCTCTTGATAACTATTGTTGTAAGAGAATTCAGCTAAGGGTAACCATTTCTCCCATGCACCCTTGGAAGATATAACACGTGCCCTCAACATATCCTCTAAGATTTGATTCACACGCTCAGTCTGACCGGAGGTTTGAGGGTGGTAGGCAGAACTGCGAACCAACTTTGTACCAAGGAGTGAATGCAAATGCTCCCAAAAGCGGGCAGTGAACTGAGGACCCCTATCAGAAATGATGGTGCGAGGCACCCCGTGCAATTTAACAATCTGAGAGAAGTATAACTCAGCGTAGTCAGATATTCGGTAGGTAGAATTTACGGGAATGAAATGAGCTGACTTGGTCAAGCGGTCAACAATAACCCAAATAGAGTTGTGCCCCTTTTGAGTAGGGGGAAGGCCAACAATGAAATCCATGCTGATTTCTTCCCATTTCCAACCTGGAACCGACAATGGTTGCAATAAACCTGCAGGTTTGAAGTGAACTGCCTTTACCCTGCAGCAAGTATCACACCTAGCAACATAAGCGGCTATTTCTTTCTTCATCTTGGTCCACCAGAAACGAGGTTTCAAGTCTTGGTACATTTTGCTACTACCAGGATGAATGGATAACTCGGATGAATGAGCTTCATCTAAGATTTTGTTGCGTAGTTCACTATCTTTAGGTACAACTAGCCGATCGTTAAACCATAGTACACCCTTCTCGTCTACCCTGAAATGCTTGGTGTCTTGCTCTTGCATTTTTCTCTTGATATGGAAGATACCAGGGTCAGTCTTTTGGAGCTCTATAATCTGACTCTCTAATGAGCAACTGATTACAATGTTGTGCAGGACCACAGGATGCAATAAATTGAAACCTTCTTCTAGAAGAGGTCCAACATGTTGCTTCCGGCTAAGAGCGTCGGCTACAACATTGGCCTTGCCCGGATGATAGTGTACTTGTAGATTATAGTCTTTTATCAACTCCAACCATCTTCTTTGTCTCATGTTTAACTCGGGTTGGGTGAAGATATATTTGAGGCTCTTATGGTCAGTATAAATGTGACATAGATTACCCAATAGGTAATGCCTCTAGAGTTTCAATGCGTGTACAACTGCCGCTAACTCTAGATCATGAGTCGGGTAGTTAGCTTCATGCTTCTTCAGCTGCCAAGAGGCGTCGGCAATAACTCGGCCTTCTTGTATAAGTACACAACCTAGGCCAGTGCCAGATGCATCACAAAAGACATCAAATGGCTTTTCAATGTCAGGTTGTGCCAGAACAGGAGCGGTGGTCAGTAAATGGCGTAAAGTGGTGAAGGCGACTTCACACTCCTGGGACCACACAAACATCACATATTTTTGCAGTAGCTTGGTCATAGGCTTAGCTATTTTGGAGAAGTCCGGAATAAAACAACGATAATATCGAGCTAGACCGAGAAAACTCCGAACCTCATGTACTGAAGTTGGGGCCTTCCAATCTAGAACCTCCTGCACCTTTGATGGGTCAACGGAAATACCGTCTTCAGATAAAATATGACCTAGGAAAGGCACTTTCTTCAGCCAAAACTCAAATTTGCTGAACTTGGCATAGAGCTGATGTTCTCGCAATCTAGTGAGTACAATTCGAAGGTGCTTCTCATGTTCTTGGGCATTTTCAGAGTACACCAATATATCATCGATGAATACTACCACAAACTTATCCTGTTCGGGCATGAACACCGAATTCATCAGGTACATGAAATGAGCAGGGGCATTAGTCAGACCAAAGGACATGACTAGATACTCATACAACCCATACCTCGTAGAGAAAGCCGTTTTAGGAATGTCTTCGGGTCGGATCTTGATTTGATGATACCCGGATCTCAGATCGATCTTGGAGAATACTTTAGCCTTAGCCAATTGATCAAACAGGATATCAATGCGAGGCAATGGATACTTGTTTTTAACAGTCACGGCATTTAGCGGACGATAGTCTACACACATACGTAGAGACTTGTCCTTCTTCTTAACAAAGAGAGCCAGACAACCCCACGGAGAAGAACTAGGCCAAATAAGACCTTTCTCTAAGAGTTCTTGCAATTGCTTCTTCAACTCTGCCAATTCATTGGGTGGCATTCGGTATGGCCTTCTAGAGATAGGTGCAGTACTCGGAATAAGATCAATTTTAAACTCTATGTCTCTATCCGGAGGCAACCCGGGCAGATCCTCTGGAAAGACGTCCGGAAACTCACACACTACAGGAATCTCTGCCACAGTGAGTGGTCTAATAGCATTAGCAGCATGACGAATGTCATCATTCTTGGGAAGCTGGACTAAGAAGGCTTCTTTACTATCAAGCTCCCGCAACATGACTACCCTTGTGGAGGTGTCTATTAACACCCCATTATTACTCATTCAATTCATTCCCAAGATAATACATCTATGCCCAAGCCTGGCAAAATTACAAGATTTGCTGAAAAGTTTCGACCTTCAATAGCAATATTCACATCTTTCACTAATCGGTTTGTGGAAATTTGATTCCCAGCAGCACTAATGCAAAATTTGCCACTGTCAAGATCAACTACATGCTGCCCATGCTTAGATGCGAATGCTTGACTCATAAATGAATGCGAAGCTCCAGAATCAAACAAGACAACTGCAGGATGTTGATTGACAAGAAACATACCAGCGGTGACCACTTCACCTTCAGAGATTTCTTCAACAGTGGTGTAGTGCACTCGGCCAGTACGGTTACCCCCAGCTGCAGAATTCCTCTTGGGATAAGGGCAATCCCTTGCCCAGAGACCAACTTATTTGCAATTGAAGCAAGGGCGGTTATCAGGGGGAGTCTTGGGACTTCCTTGACCTGTAGCACCCCTAGGAAGAGCAACTGTGAAGGACTTATGAACCCCTGTCTTCACATTTGACTTCTTCTGCGGGGGCCTGTACCTTGTCACAGCATTGGGCGGGCGATAGGCTGGTTTGCTTGTCACCGGAGCCTTGGACTGCGAAGCACCTGCCTCATAGGCCCTCTTGCGGTTCTTAGATGCAGCATAAACAACATTTGAGTTTTCCTGGGTCAACGCATCACTCACAAACTCATTAAAGGTGGTATCTTGTTACCAGCCATGTTTTTGGATAGCTTGGGTCCCAACCCTCTCTTGAAACTAGCAAGCTTCTTGACCTCAGTATCCACCATTTCAAGAGCATAGCGAAACAAATTATTAAAAGTATGAAGATACTCAGTTAAGCTTTGAGTGCCCTGACTCAGGTTCATAAACTCATTATGCTTAATAGTCATTAAGCCCTGCGGAATATAAGTGTTCCTGAAAGCAGTTTTGAACTGATCCCAGGTTACAACAGCATTGGCAGGCAAGCTGGTCCTGTAATGACTCCACCAGACACCGACTTTGCCTTCCAGCTAGTGTGCTGCATACTCCGCCTACAATTCTTCAGTCACCCTCAGCAAGCAGAACTTCTGCTCAAGAGTGTTCAGCCATTCATTGGCTTCCAGAGGTTCAACAGCATCCTTGAAAAGCGGCAGCTTTGTGTCCTGGAAGTCCTTGAAGTAGCTATACTGATTTGCTTCTCCACCTTGGCGGGCATGGCGACCACCCCGGTTCTGCTGTGCCATAGTCTGCATAACTTCATTTAGCATTCGCTGGCCCTCAACAAGAGTTGCTAAAAGCTCAGCAGGCGTAGGCGGGGGAGGAGGTGGTGGTGGCGGCACCTCATTATGACCGGAGCGAGTATTGCGAGTCATCTGCACAAGGCATACCAAGTGACCGTTTAGGATAACAGATATAATTGCCATGAATCTCGATTGTTGCCATACAGAATTTAACAAAATAAATTCACATAATCCAAGGCACAATAATCCATGTACAACAAGAGAATATCATCCACGACACTTGGTTATTCTCGCGATCATTCACAGTCACAATTCACAAGGATTAAAGACATTGCAGAAGATTATTGAAGCTCAACATAAACATGGAGCATCACAAATGAGTACATAAGGTTACATAGCGTTACTGCCACAACTTTAAGTCTTACAGGAGGGGCACCATGGCCCAATACATAGAGTTTTCAGCTGAAATTCAGATTACATGTCCATTACACAACGAGCTGGAAACTGATACATGAGCATGGAACTCATTGCTAGGCTACATATCTTCCTCAGATTCTCCATTAGAAATGATGCCATCGTCCTGATCTTTCTCACTGGGAGCTTCTTCATGATTAAAGGGAACAGGAGGTGGGATAGGATTTATGATATTATTTAGGTGATGGACATCTAACTGCAGCTCAGCAATCCTAGTGATCAGCTCTTCCTCCATAAGTTTAGCATGGAACAAAGCTCTAACTCTAGCAGCTTCTCTATTCTCAGCCAAGCGCATAGCCTCATCTCGCTCTCTAGTCATTTGCATCATGCGGGCTTGTGCCTCATTGCACTCTCTAACTGCATTTTCAACTTGATTGCGGCGGGCTTGCAAAGTGGTGTGATAGTTTTGAATTTCAGCTTGTGCATCGCTAAAGGCCTTGCGGTGCTTGCGCACGCGCTTGCGCTGTTTGCGCTGTCCAACTTGAGCTTGCTGGAGCGCTAGCATAGCTTCTATGTAGGTGTCCTGGTGTACATAGTACAGCTTAAGTACCGCCAACATAGCACTCATAGCAGGGCTAGAGCTATAGCCTAGTATGGTTTCTCTCATCTCTAGAGGCTCAGTTCCTATCTGAGACACAAATGTGTCAGTCACACTCACTCTAGGAAATGATCCAGCTGGGCCATTAATTAACTCATCCCCATAGTCTTGGCATATCTCCAACAGTACTTCTAAGGCTGCTACTTGAGCACCCTCCTAAGGAGTTTGACCATAGGACTCTACTATCCAACCTAGCCACTGTGGGTTATTTGGACAAGGGGGAACTGTAATTTGGACATCTACCCAAGGTAAAGATCCTGCATGCTCGGCCTCTGTCCAAGTATACTGAGGTAGTTCCTCATATCCCACTGAACTTAGCACCCTCCACAACAAAGTAGGAGTGCCAAACATATCCAGAAAAGTCTCACTTGCACGTGGGGCTGCCATCTGTAGGAAAGACCACAACTTGAGTAAGGGAGATTAATTACAAGGGAAGATAATCAAATATAGTTTTGGAATTATAAGAATTGAGTAGTGCATGAGGAATGTATGAATGAGTCATGATGCATGCACGTTCCATACGTCCTTTCCATTCCTAGAAGAAAGTTCTAATGGTATAGTCGGTGGCATACATACGTGCACTCTTTATACGCAACTACACGGTCTACACGTTTCGTTGTTAGTGTACCTGCAGAAATTTCATTTCAGCCCAACCCCACAAGAGTATGTGCAGAAATGAAAATCCAATCATCTACATTCAAGCTAGGTACTCCGATATATATTCCCGAACATATATCGCAGCACACTACCCATTTGGGACACACCCATATACACATCAAACATGTATATGTGGTTGCACCTACTACCCACAATTAAGTACCTTCATATATACATGTGTGAAACATGTAAATATTCTAGTAACCACAGCTAACACTTCCCTAGACCGACGGTTGGACGGTCATGCTCTCACAGCTCACACTTACCGTAGCGTCGAGGCATATAGATCCATACATTACCACTCAAGCAAGTGGCATCCATACAATTTCACGCCGTATGGACGACGAAAGAAAACAATCATTGCTTACCATGGTGTAGAGGTATATGATCCATTCATTACCGCTTAAGTAAGCGGCATCCATATAATTGCACGCTATATGGACGATGAAAGGAAAAACCCCCAATTTAGTAATACTAAGCCACCTAGAAGTCCTTATATGGGCGTAAAGGGTATGACCACTGGCATGGTATAAGTTGTTGAAACATTTTTCAAACCGCCCTATGTATAGTCTAATTTTCCAATTAGTTTCGGAAAATCTAATTCATTTGTTTTTAAATACATCTATAATGGTTAAATGCTTAATCTTGCTCCGATGCCAGATGTAACAGAACCGTCCAATTTATAAGAATTCAAGTGAATTAGCGACCACGGAAGCAGTCAAGCCAATGGACTTGAATCCATATAAACCCGGATGTCCGACGAAATCTCAGAAGACCTCGATTCAACCAACATACAACCAAGATCATACATGATCAAGCATCGCTATCACAGATTACATACATTCATCATAGAACATAATTTTACAACACATCGGAGTTTGAACAAAGTTATTACAAACTAGTTTAGTAGCGGAAGCAAAGTAGTTTTGAAACATCACACACTCAGTTTAGTTACATGCCAGTTCCATAGTCATCACAACAAAAGCATAACTGAAGGTAAAGGAGTTGATCATGCCCAAGATCTATTCATCGTCCGCAGCCGGATGATGACAGTTAGCACAGTAGTCATGATAAACAACATCATCTGCAACAAGGGTAAATAAAACCCTGAGTACGAGAATGTACTCAGCTAGACTTACCCGTCAAAAACCAAAATAAAGTGACACCAAGGAGTATGCAAGGCTGATCTTTGTGGACTGGTTTGACTTAATCTTTTGCATAAAAAGCTTTAGTTGCAAGTTAGTCATTTATAAATTTTCAGCAGCAAGTTCATTGCTTAACAGCTATCCACTAGATTAGCACCTGTTCTAAGCACACACTTGGAGTAGTTAAGCATCACATTAATAACCATATCCGGATTATCACATAGCTATCAACATTCTCATCATAACCATCAAGTTTATTTAGTGAGTTCTACGTTGCCACTGCCCGAGTCAAGTTCTAACTATCCGGGAGAGACGGCGATTCAAATCGATTCCTATCCAGCTGGAGGGGTATTCCTAGCACTCACCCGAGCATACTTCATGAGGGCAGCTCAGATCACCTTTAGCACAACTCCGGACCAATTCTCGGGTCCGTACAGCGCCGCATCCCCAGGGACCGCCAATCTGCCAGGGTCAGGACTCTAACCTGACACCTCGGTCTTACGCCATTGACTCCCCGCACATCCTTGCTACCAACCGGGGTGCGCACTTAAACTAAACGCGATATCCAGCTGGAGATGCACTCGTAGGCTTCGCGGTCGGAACGACTTATCCGGCCGGCTAAGTGTTAGGCATGCGTTCAACATGACACGAGGACGTACAACGAATCGGTCCTTAACTGACACGGACGGGGATAGATTCACACCCAAGACCTCCATGCCTTGCTGCTGCACTATCATCATCCCGCCCGGTCTCAAGTTCATTATTAGCACATGGTTATTTCCACGATAGCAAATATAGCAAACCGTGATTAAGTATCCACCTATCTATCGCAGGTGACAGAAAATCACCCGGCTTCTACCGAGCTAACCATCGCTAAGCATCATTCGATCCTGGACCTACTTAGGTAAGGTATGAGGTGTACAAGGTAGTCATTATGCAGCAAGGGTGTCATATCAACGCCTAACACTTAATGCAACAATAGATAACCATAACCAATTGATAGCTGGACATAATAACAAAATAGTAGGAGGCTTATAATGCTCGGGGGCTTGCCTTCAACGTAGGTGGACGGGCGGTGGTCGGGACACTCCGGCAAGTCCTCCTCCTCAGCTCCTTGAGGTGGCTCCCTTTGTGGTTCTTCTGGCTCCGGCAGCTCGTACTCCAAGACCGTCACTCCCTTGGGTACACCTATGTATGCATGACAAGGTGATAAACATAGGGAATGCACATAAGATGCAATATGTCATGATGCTAAGCCAAGGAACACACAACAAGGTACAAACATGAGCATAAACTCCTAAAATTAAGTGAATCATAGAATAACAAGTAAGTGCACACTTCTTCTCTAGTAGAGAGGCTAACTAGACAAGTTAATCATCCTTAGCTACTCCTACTTAGTCACTGGTTTCATAGACAGACCAACTAGTCACAAGTTTCCACTATAACTTAAGCATCAGTTGGCCAAACTAAGCAAATAGATACTTTCTGGAAAGCTTAGCACATTGTCTACAATTCACTTTTAGACATCCCATAATGATTCCCAACCGAAATATGCTAAAACATACAAAGTTGGCTGGCTGTCCTGAAAAATCCAGAGAGTAAGCACTTTGCAGCAGCTACTTGTAACATTCGTAACTTTTAAAATACTCAACCAAATGTCATGAAATTTGGACACAAAGTAGATAAGAAAGTTAGCTACAAGTTTGTTATAGACAAGTTTTCCACAAAACCTCATCTTTAAGCAGTTCTTAATCAATAGCTATCAGCTGCTCAGGAATGCTCTAGGAAGGGCATAAATAGCAAAAATAATATCTTACACATATTAAGAATGTAACATTGGTTCAAACCAAATGCACCAGTAGATAGAACATGTCTAAGAAACACCAAAAAACATCATGGCAAGGTCTAGACTCATTTCTATTATCATCTTTTCTATTTATTTAATTATTAAGGTGATTTAATGAGCATACACCACAAGTGCTCCAAAAATCCTAAGAAAATTACAGCAAGCTATCTATACTATCATAAAGTTACTTTAAAATTTTCAGGGCACTTGCACATGCAGATTGTGAGCTACAAAAATAACAAGCTAGCAAGGGCATGCAAGGCATAAATGTGAAACCCTATCAAAAAGTGTCAAACAACAGATTTCAGATTTTTTCTAGCTTTATTTACACATGAGTACAACACCCAGCAAGTTTCACCATAAAAGGAGCTATAATCTATTTACTAAAAATACCATAAGAAACTCCTATTTAAGCAAGAAATATTTATAACTTCACAATCAGACCTCCAAAAATCATGATAAATTTATCAGAGCCTAATCACGTCACAAGTGACAACACCCTAAATTTGCATGGCCACCAGATCAACAGATCTCAAGATATAATTACCTCCTATATAATCAAGATTAAATCATATATATTTGTTTCTACAAAAACATGGCATGTTTCATATTTTTAATAAAAACTAGATTAACATAAGAATCTAGCAAAATTGGAACCACACCGTTTGGATTTGTAAAACTCAAGATATGAATTTTTTACAAAACAGCAAAGGATCTGCTACACAGTGAACCAGGGATGTGAGAGTGAGTGACTGACAGGTGGGATCCGCTGACACACGGGACCCACGTGACAGAGAGACAGAGACAGGGGAGACGCTCGTCGCCGGCAAAACTCGACGACGGCGAGGTCTCGGTCGGATCCAAGGGCATCTACGTGTTCGTCTCCTCAAGGCGAACTCGTTGACCTACTTCACTCGCGCTCTACTGGACCCTAGGGTGCTCGCCATCGCGAATGGCGGAGCGGCGCGGCGTTACACCGGCGAACCTAGGCAACGACGACGCGGTAGAGGTTGCGGACGAGCACGAGTGACTCAAGGCGAAGCTATAGGAAGAAGGATCACGGCCGGAGGTGGACCAGAGAGCTCTGGCCACTTTGCCGGTGATCTCTGCGAACTCCGGCGAGGTGGAGCTCGCGACGGAGGTGGCAATGCGGCCTCACCGGTGCTCGGCTAAGGAAAAGGAGTGGACGTCGAGGTAGAGGACGTCAAGGTGGAGCTCTGGGCGGACTAGCTTGGCCGGAGACGCGGTGGAGCGGCCGGAAGAGCTCGCCGAAGCGCGGTGGAGCTCGCCGAGGACGAAGGCGGACGCAATGTGGCGCACTGGAGGGGTGAATGGCGCGTCTGAGGCGTCCACTCGGTGCATGGCGTCTTGTGGACGACATCGTGGCTGACAGGAGGGGTCATCGACGGCGTACGGCCGACAGGTGGCCAGACACGCGGCGGCGGGCGAGTTCTGTCCGAACTGAATCGGGCGATTCAGTCACCATGGCCAGTGACTGAAGCTCGATCTTTGCCCACGTTTTACTCATGTCTCACTCGATGGTTTTGGCTCATATTTGTTCCTTGGGATAGAGCTACACGAGATCTACAGGTTTGCTTATAAGATCAAAGTCTAATTCGGCCTGGATTTCAATCTACAAAGCTCTCAAGTGACCTACCTCAAAACTGCGTTGTCACAGACTTAGGCAAATTTGGCTAAGTGTAAAATCAGCCCTGATTTTTGCCTTGTGAGCAACGTTTGAATGTGTTCTAAGCTTTTTCATAAAAAGTCATCAACATAACTTTTGTAGATTATGAAATTGACTACAACTTTGTTTCAGGTGTCATTTGCATGCAAGGTTTCTAACACCAGTTTCATAAAACATCTTTCAAAAGAGGTCTAGGGTGTCAAATAGGTCAAACTAAGGTTAACCATGACCTAGGGGCATTTTTGGCCTAAACCTCCAACATAAACTTTGTTCAAAATGTTATTCTAAACATGATTAAAGTATGTTGGGAGACAATGTACACTCATATGTATTGGTCACCCATTACAATCAACCATAGCAAGTCATATAGCAATTCAATCACATAGTATATGTAGCAATTGGCATGTGATCATGGTATGATGCTCATGAGTGATCATGATGATGCTTATGTTGATGCAATGCTCATGGTTAACATGCAAGCTAACACTAGGAGTGTTACACTTCCCCTCAGAGAAGGTACGCCGCTATTTTACTGACCCCAATTATATAGTTGAAGACTCTAAGCAGGTCAGGACAAGAAGAAGACGACGCAACCGTAACCAGAGGAGGCAAATCATCAAGGACGGATGGGCAGACTACGAAGGAGAAGTGATAAGGTCTGAAGACATACAACTTGAGCAAGATTATCCTGAGGAGACCGTAGCACCGAGTCAGGTGTGGAAAGAGAAGATTACTATACACGAAGAGGAGGCGCCGCTGGAAGCACCGACTACGCCATCCAGCGAACCCCAGGACAACTGAGAAAACGGAGAGTCCCGTTCGGAGGACTTAAAAACACCGAACGCCTTGCCAAGAGGTAAACTTGGTAATTATCCTTTCCCTTTCAAATATTTGAAATAGTTTATTTAGTTAATCATGTTCATACTATCCTAAAAAGAAAATAAAAATGTTAAAAAAATAGTAAGCCCCATGTGAGTATACGAGTGGTATAAAACCCATAAGTACATTCACTATGGTGGCATAAAAATAAAATAAATATTTTTTTCTCTGCTCTATAAAATGAAAATATAAAAATAGAGAGTAATATTTATTGAGGAGGCTCAACATGATAAAGGCTAGATATTTATGCTAACACTTAATCGGTTCCACAAAGCTTTGTTGTCTATTTGAGCTCCACAGAATTTAAGAATCAAGAAGACTACCAGACGGAGGACATTCTAATCGCTGTCAGAGTATTGCCGACTTTCAAATACACCTCTACCACCTGCTAGCTACATCAGAAGAAATTACGTCAAAATTCAGCTTGGGGAAAGCACCCCCATTTATCTCGCTAAGTATTTCTATCTATCTTTATACTTATACTATATTAAAATATAAATATACATAACTATGAAAAACCAAATAAAGTTTTTGTGCTTATATATATATATATCTTTTGCTTAGTGTGCTTAATAAATAAATAAAGTGGCTATGCTAAACTGAATCTTAATAATAATAATAAAACTCTAGCATGGATATGATGAATAGTTGCTCTGCCTAATTTTCAAATTTGATTTCTCTCTCAAGTTTAGACATAACTGTTATAATTTAAAGCTTGCTCTAAACCTGAACTTGTGGGAAGAGAACTTGATCTGAAGTCTAAGTTGTTAACGGATACGATATGGGAAAGTTGAGCTGCTGTTTATCTGTTCCTAGAGATGCTAGAATTCTGGAGAATTTTATCTTTAAAAAACTTTAAAATATCACATGATGAGTTCCTGTATGATGAGAGTTTAAATTCCTACCACAGCCATATATACATGCTTGCTAGACTTTGAGCCACACATTTACTATTTACTGCTTATGAGCATTGAGTGTGGTCAAGCTGTGTAGACCCTTAGGAGCTTGTCATGTGGTTAAATCAAGATTCACTTGCACATTCACTCACACATGCTGCTTCTACTCCGGAAGTACGTATCTACATATATCCACTCATTACCATCTCCAGAACCACCCAAGAATATTCTACTCCAAATCCAGGAGAGAATAGCCAAAAACATTTTTGTTTTTCCCCTGTGAAATAAATGCTCAAGTTATCTTGGTTACTACCACTTGCTATATTAAAAAAAAGAGGAAAAGAGATACGAGGAAATAAAAAGGGGCAAGTGCCCGGAACCTCGAAAGAAGAGAAAAAGTGAGACGAGAGGTAAAAATGGACAAGTGTCCGACAATAGAATTAAGGGTAGAAAATACACACCTGAGAGGAAAGAAAGAAAAAAAGAAAATATAGAGCATCTCATTCTTCCCAAGTTTCAAAAGAGCAAGAAAGGTATATAAAGAGCAAAAGTAGAATTAGACTCTCACCATTGTTATCACCATCATCACCATACACCATTCATTCGCCACACCTGCACATCTTGATTTGACATATTGGCTTGTTTCTTTGGATCCATGGTTTGACTATACAATAAATGTCTTGTAAGTATGTATACTTTATCTCCCACCTATGAGCTCCAGATATCAAAAGCCTTATTAGAGTAGGGTGAGAGAGAAGGCAATGTCACTATGCCTTATACCACAAATACTACATATTTTGAGAGAAGGCATATACCAGTAATGCCTTGGTATGGATCCAGAAATACCACAAAAGAGAGATATGAGAGAGTCATACAAGGAATCTCTGAGTTTTATTTGAAAATCTGCAAAAAACTCCAGAGCTATAGCTGATCAAGAACAAGAGACATGGCACTTGACTAGACTGTTCTATCTTTTAACTACTCAAGACAGAAGTGACGGTTACAAGTCCCATGGTGAAAGGTAAAATAAGTAAGTTTTAAGTCTTGAAATTTTACTCTAACTTAGAGATGAGACCTCACTTAGAAGCATGTGCACCGTCAATTTTTAAAGGTATTGCAGCAACTTCTGATCCATCACTGAGATTATCCTTGCTCAGGGACGAGCAAGAGGTAAGCTTGTGGGAGTTTGTTGACGGTCCTTAAGTATCAAATTTAATTATCAAATAAACAAAGAAAAGGATCCAAATGCAACCGACATCCAGACTTAGGGTTTTATCTGACAGAATTCCATAAGTTTTGGTGTCCGGACGGGAGACCGGACGGGCTCGGGGGCAGGGCGCCCGCCCTGGCCTGTCCACCAATCATGGTAAATCTCGCGGATCATGCTCCACCGACCTAAAGGATCAAGGATAACCATTCAATCAATGTCGGTTTGATCCGACGGCCCACATTCACTTGGAAGGACTATATAACCAGACCCCCTAGCCCCTATTGACACAAGCTAACACCACTTGAATACTAGGTTGTCATCCCCAGCATGGTGCCAGAGTGTACAAAGGTATTTATAAATGTAAAAGCTCTCTAGAAAATAATCTATTCTATCCGCAAGCGCACAGATAAAACACCTCATTGTAGCATTTCACCTGGATAAGTATTCCAGGTATCGTTATTTATAATTTTGCTTAAGAGAACAAGGATTAAATGAAGATAAGGATAAACCTATCAAGGCATAGACTAGAGATAAACTTGCAAGAACATGATTACAAATGAGAAACTCGTCACACAGTCACTTACTTTGGCAGGGGGTAAACCATAAAGATAATGATAATGAATTATAAGTTCATGGGTAAATAACACAGCGATTAGAAAATAGACTACTCCTCATATATGTAGGTGACGTCGGATTAGCTAGAGAATGGATTCTAAGTTATCTACTATCTACTAAGTCACAATCTACTCTAGTTATCTACAAGATCATATATAGCATAAAAGACTCTTCATTCATGTATAAGGAACATTGCTAAAGTAAATCAGAACATCGTAAGACTTACTCCGCAATACCAATTCTGCCAGTCCTATCGACGGAGGGTGGACTATATAAGACTCAACAAAGCTGTCACTATCGCGAACTACCACACAAGCCGGCCAATAGGATACATTTGCAGGTAAATAACATCTAAGCACCACGCCCACATGTGATCTACCACATAACTCCCTCGCGTCAAGAGCTAAGCGCTTTGCAAACTTATACATAAACTCATTATCAATCATAACTATATCAAATATAGAACTAGAGCCAACTAAGAGCATAATAAATAGAGACATAATGTAATTAGAACAAAGTATTAGAGAAAGATATGTATAATACCAATCTTTATTATTGAAGATCCAAATCCAGAGCGTAGTGCTCTACTTCTCTAATTGCTATCTAATCAAACCTCTAAACTTTAAGGATTAGGGAGTAGCTAATTCTAATTCTCTGTGGGAGAGAAGCTCTAAACCTTAACTTTTATGGCTACCTCTGATAATGATTTGTCCTCTTCTCTTCTCTTGTCTAGGGGTGGAGAGGCCTTGGTTATATAGTCCTTTCAAGTGAATTTGGGCCGTCAGATCAAACCAATATTTATTGGACGGTTATCCTTGATCCTTTAGGTCGGTGGAGCTTGGTCCCCGAAAAGAGTTCTAATTGGAGTCCAAGTCAGGGCGGGCGCCCTGCCCCCGAGCCTGTTCGTCTTCCTGTTCGTTCCCGTGGCTTCTGGACTCTTGTAGATTGAGGAAAATTGCGCGGCACATAATTATCTCGTTGTAAACATGACATGTGGGCCTTCTCTCCATATTTTCTGATAACCCCCTGCAGAAATAGATAAACACCAAAGCTCGTGGAATTCTGTCAGATAAAACCCTAATTCTAGATGTTTGGTGCATATTGATCCTTTTCCATGTTTAGTTGATGGTTAATTTTAGTACTTAAGGACCGTCAACAAACTCCCCCAAGCTTACCCTTTGGTCGTCCCTGAGCAAACAGCTAAACTCAGACGGATCAGGAGTTGCTTCGTTGTTTTCTTTCTTGACAGGCAGACATGCTTTTACATAAAAATTCTTCCAGATTAGAGTGAAGTGTCATGGAGCTTAGTACCTGCACTTAAGTCTTAAGTAATTGAAAGACAAAATAATTAAGTCAAGCACTATTCCTCCTGTTGACGGTTCTTAAGTACCAATTTTAATTATCAAATAAACAAGAGAAAGGACCAATATGCAAACAACACCTAGAATTAGGGTTTGATCTGACAGAATTCCACGAGTTTTGTTGTTTATCTATTTCTGCAGGGGGTTATCAGGAAATAAGGAAGAAAGGCCCGCATGTCGGGATTACATAGAGATATCAACGCACCGTATGATTTTCTACCATCTAGAAGACTCCAGAAGCCACGGGAAGAAGACGGAGGCCGAAAGGGGCCAGGCCCAGGGCGCCCGCCCCCTGCTGGATGCCAATCAGGACTCTCTTCGCACGGGATGTTCCACCGACCTATTGGATCAAGAAAAACATAGTACCACCTCGTCTACCGACCCAAAAACGCATAGAGGAGGAGGACTATATAAGGAGACCCCCCTGGCATCTGGAGAAGACATGAAGAAATTATCATAGAGATTGAGGGGTGCCCTCGAAGGAAAACCTCTTCTCTAATTAATATTTTTTTAGGCTTAGCAACCAATGTAAAGTAGAAATAGATCTTCTAGTTTCTACTAGATTGAGAGAGACAGAGTTGAGGTGTAGATTGGAGGAAGCCCGGCCTGTCGGTGTCTACTCCAAGCTTGTACCTGCGGGATCAAGTTATCCTAACCTGAAGCTTGCTCCTAGGATTCTTCAGTATTGCGACTTCTAAATTCTAGTAAGTTCTTATTTTATTGTTCTTATGGTTTATGAGTTTACTTTAATCTCTTCGCGTAGAGTTTAGAGTAATCATTGCTGGCGTAAACGTGGTGTTTAGGCTGGGGTACTCATAGATATTCCCTGACTAGCTGGACCGTGGTAGTAGTGAGGAACGTGACAATTCCGAGTTACCTTTGCAGACCATATCTCGTTAGCAGGAAGGATAGGGTTTATAGGTGCGGGTTGAACATCCTTTGTGGTGTCTAGATTCCGTTAGCCTCCCCATTAGAACAGTAGATCATCCTTACCAAGGTTAGAAGGAGACTACGGTTGCAGTCTTCTCTATTTATCACTCACATCGAAAGACATTCTTTGTGCCTAAAGGGTTCGTAGTAATAGACCGGTTAGTCAGATGCACTCTTTCTCCTAGTGGTAAAAAAATAAATACGATACTCTGGATAATTTCCCGGGTGAAGTGCTCACCGATATCCGTGCACTTGCGGATAAATTCCTTATTGCGTTCCCAAATATCAACAAGCATTTCTGGCGCCGTTGCCGAGGAGTAAGACGGTTGCTGAGATAACCTGAGTCTTACTACTAGCTTGTATCTATACTTTTATCTTTTCTTATCTTTTATATTCTGTATTTATTTTCTTTACTCTTACCTTATGGAAAACCAAAATTCTAAATCGATCCATGAATCTGCAATCCCTTCAGCAACTGACCTTTTACCATGGGAATCATCACAGCCTATCCAAACATCCTAGTATAAGTTAAGTTCTAGGTTGATTGCCATGATTCAAAACCTATCTTTTTTGGGAAAGGAAGACGAAAACCCTTACCTTCATATTAGAGATTTTGAGCAAACATGTGATTGTCTTCGCATTGAAGGCATTTCTGATAAAACTTTACGTTAGAAGCTTTTTCCTTTTTCTTTAAGGGGAGAAGCTAGACAATTTTACAGTCAGAAGGTAAGTCAACAACAAAGTGAATGGGGAGTTTTACGAGCCAACTTTTGTCTAGATTTCTATTCCCTTGACCGTATAGCCGACCTTAGACTCGAAGTCCTATCTTTTAAACAAAAAGATAATGAAACTTTGGGAAAATCTTGGAAACATTTTTCTGAACTTTTAGAATCTAGTCCAAACCTTAATCTTGAAGACCCTGTTCTTTTATTCCACTTTTTTCGAGGTCTTCGGAAAAATCACAAACAAATGCTACACACAATGTCTAGAGGTTCTTTCTTTCGCATCCCTGCTGATGAAGCTAGAGTTATCCTCGATAGAATCCTAGAAGCTGAGATGGATAATACCCTTCATGATGAAACCTACGAAGCCGAAGTAGACACTCTGCCAAATTCTTCACCTACTTTAGCTATCCCAAGTTCTGAGCCACAAGAGGAAGAAATTCCACCACCGGACTTCATGCTGGATATAGAATCCGATCTTTTTGCCGATTTTGGAAACATTTCAAATTACCATTCTATTGACAAACCCCAAAATGGCCAGTTTAGCATTTATTTGCCAACTGAATATCAATTGAGAGAGCTTATCTCAGTAATGAGTAGCGAATGGTTGGAGGAATCGGAGCTTTCCTCTGATGTGATCCGTTTGGACACACCCTCTATAACTATACGCTGTGCTTATAATTCTGATCGATTTAATGCTCTTTATAATCCTATTGTGGGGATCAACATCATGTCTGAATCTTTGGCACTTAAACTATTTAAAAATCTTGTCTTAACCCCCACAACAAAGGTCATAAAGGAATCTTCGGGATGATTAGTCCCCAGTCTTGGAATTATTAATGTCCTACCTCTTACGGTAGAAGGCTCCATGGTTCATTTGAACTTCTATATCTTTGATACATGGGACTTCGACCTGTTGATAGGACAACCTTTTAGAAGACTCCTTTATGAAGGTCATACTGGAAAGCTACACATTTCTTTTGGAAAAACCTTTAAATTCCCAATAACAATTTCACACTCCTTAAACAATAAGGCCGAGTCATATCTTTTGCCTGATCCTATGGAAGAGGTAAAGGCTACATCTCTAGAGCTTTTAGAAGAATCAGACTTAGAAAATGAAACTCCTTTCTTCACAGAAGAAGAAGACGAACCTTCTGAGCCTGAACCCTTAGATGAGTTTGCAGAAACACCTAGACCCCCCATAGAGCTTAAAACTTTACCACCCGGTCTTACCTATGCTTTCCTAAACAATAATCCAGAGTTCCCTGTAATCATTAGCGATAAACTCACTCAGGATCAAACTCTGCGATTAATGACCATTCTTGAGAAACATCACTCAGTTTTCGGCTACTCACTCCAAGATCTTACAGGAATCAGTCCTATGATCTGTACCCATCGTATTCCAACAGATCCTTCTGTTTCACCCTCTCGAGAACCCCAACGTAGACTTAACAATACTATGAGAGAGGTAGCTAAAAAGGAAGTTATAAAGTTGCTGCATGCAGGGATTATATATCATGTGCCGCACAGTGAGTGGGTAAGCCCAGTTCAAGTTGTGCCTAAAAAGGGAGGCATGACTGTCATTATGAATGAAATGAACGAGCTAATTCCCCAACACACCGTCACAGGATGGCGGATGTGCATAGACTATAGAAAACTAAACAAACCCACGAGGAAGGATCACTTTCCTTTACCTTTCATAGATGAGATGCTAGAGCGGTTAGCAAACCATTCGTTCTTCTGTTTCTTAGATGGATATTCAGGGTATCATCAGATCCCGATCCATCCCGATGATCAAAGCAAAACCACTTTTACATGCCCTTATGGAACTTATGCTTATCGTAGAATGTCTTTTGGGTTATGTAATGCACCAGCTTCTTTTCAAAGATGCATGATGTCTATATTTTCTGATATGATTGAAGAGATTATGGAAGTTTTCATGGATGATTTCTCTGTTTATGGAAAAACTTTTGATAATTGTCTTGAAAACTTAGACAAGGTTTTGCAAAGATGTGAAGAAAAGCACTTAGTCCTTAATTGGGAAAAATGTCATTTTATGGTTAGGGAAGGAATAGTGCTGGGACACTTAGTGTCTGAAAGAGGTATTGAGGTAGATAAAGCTAAAATTGAAGTAATTGAACAACTACCTCCACCTGTGAACATAAAAGGAATTCGAAGCTTTCTTGGCCATGCTGGTTTTTATCGTAGATTCATAAAAGATTTTTCATTCATTGCTAGACCACTTACTCTTTTGCTAGCCAAGGATGCTCCTTTCGAATTTGATGATGCATGTCTAACATCTTTCAATTTATTAAAGAAAGCACTCATCTCTGCACCAATCATTCAACCCCCCGATTGGTCGTTGCCTTTTGAAATTATGTGTGATGCTAGTGATTTTGCTGTGGGGGCAGTATTGGGACAAACTAAAAATAAGAAGCATCATGCAATTGCTTATGCCAGTAAAACTTTGACAGGAGCTCAACTTAATTATGCAACCACTGAAAAAGAGCATCTGGCTGTTGTCTTTGCCATTGATAAATTTAGATCTTATTTAGTTGGAGCTAAGATAATTGTTTACACTGATCATGCTGCACTAAAATACTTGCTCACTAAAAAAGATGCTAAACCTCGCCTCATTAGATGGATCTTATTACTCCAAGAATTTGACTTAGAAATAAAAGATAAAAAAGGAGTAGAAAATTCTATTGCTGATCACTTGTCTATAATGTATTTTAAGAGTCCACAGGAAACCCCCATCAATGATTCACTCCGGGACGACATGCTCTACGGGATTAACAGGTCTGACCCCTGGTATGCAGATATTGTTAATTTTATGGTTTCAGGGTATGTACCACCAGGAGAAAATAAGAAGAAGCTTATTCAAGAAAGTCGTTCACATATATGGGATGAGCCATACCTCTTCCGAGTATGCTCTGATGGCTTACTCAGGAGATGTGTGACCACTGAGGAAGGATGGAAGATCATCGACAGATGTCATTCATCACCATATGGAGGTCACTATGGAGCATTCCGTACACATTCAAAGATCTGGCAGTGTGGATTCTACTGGCCTACAATGTATGAAGACACGAAGCAATATATCAGAAGATGTGGGCCATGTCAAAGACACGGAAACATAAATACAAGGGATGCAATGCCACTCACCAACAACCTTTAGATTGAGCTCTTTGATGTCTGGGGAATAGACTATATGGGTCCATTTCCTCCATCAAAGAAGTGTGAGTACATCTTGGTGGCAGTTGACTATGTCTCCAAGTGGGTAGAGGCATTACCTTGCAAGCATGCCGACAACGTCAGTTCAAAGAGGATGTTTGAAGAAATTATATTTCCAAGATTTGGAGTCCCCAGAGTAGTGATAAGTGATGGAGAAGCACACTTCATCGACAAACGCTTCAAGCAATATCTATCAAAACATGGAATCCGGCACAACGTCGCTACTCCCTATCATCCTCAGACAAGTGGCCAAGCAGAGACTTCCAACAAACAAATTAAGAATATTTTTCAGAAGATAGTAAATGAAATGGGAACGGCGTGGAAAGACAAGTTACCCGATGCACTCTGGGCATACCGGACAGCATACAAGACCCCAATTGGAATGTCTCCATACCAATTAGTGTACGGGAAGACTTGCCATCTACCTGTTGAACCAGAGTTCAAAGCACACTGGGCCATAAAGAGATGGAATATGGACCTAGATGTTGCTGGAGATTATAGAAGAATGCAACTATCAGAATTGGAAGAATGGCGAGAAAAAGCATATCACAATTCAAAGATCTACAAAGAAAGAGTCAAGAGGTGGCATGACAAGATAATCAAGAAGAAGGAGTTCACACCCGGAGATAAGGTATTACTTTTTAATTCCAGGGTGAAGCTTTTCGGGCATGGAAAACTCCGGAGCAAATGGGAAGGACCATTCAAGGTAATTAATTCATCATCCCACGGAGCTATTACACTTCAAAATGACGAAGGTACGTTATTCAAGATAAATGGTCAACGTCTTAAATTATTTTTAGAGCCCATTAAAGAGTTAGAAGAAATAGACGTAGTCCACTTTTACCTTCCCATGGAGAATTAGAGCCCGACCTTTTTAGTCTGATGTTTTTGGGTCATATATATATTTTTCTAAATAACTTCGTATCTAGAAACGCGCTCGAGAAAGTGGGCCCATAGAGAGGCCAGAGAGAGGGCGGGCGCCCAGCTTAGGTGGGCGGGCGCCCAGCTCCTGTTCCCCCTCGGTCCCGATTTTCTCTGTTATGGAAAATACACTTATGGTAATTCGAATAATCCCTCGGATAGAAAGTTTCGCACGCACATCGACGGGAGCAACCCGAACAACCCATAGAGGCACTTTTTGACCCCTATATAAACAGACCCCTGACCTCAGTTTTCAAACACTAAGCCACCAAGCCTTCTCTCCTTCAATTAGAGCTTGATTAGTTCCTTGCTGCTCCAATGGCCGAGAAGTACCACGATGATTGGGAAGTCGTCCCCTTCAACCTCAACATGGAGCCTGTGGAAGACCCCGATACCCGTGCTCTCGTCCCGGCCAACACAGAGCGACAGCTAGAAGCCATGCCATTACGCCAACGCAGCTCCGCCCAATCTTACCATGCTCAACCAGTTCTCACCGCACCGCCACCACCCCTACTCCTCAAGGGATCATCATCCAAGACGAAGACCACCATCAAGGTGCCAACCGGCACGAGGATCCTTCCACCTAGACCCAATGAGAGGGTCGTTGGAGTCAAGACCAACCGGAGCGGCGAGATCAGCAGCGTACGCTACACTACGGAGGAAGAAAGGCCTTACTTTGAAGGGATTAGAGCAGCCAAAGTCCGTTTCATCCCTCCAAAGGCAGCCCCGAAGCACGCTCTCAATGCTTTTGAGACACCTCCCAAGCGTCGCAAGACTATAATGGATATTGATGAGGACGTTCGCAGGCTAGACAGAATTATCATAGACCTCCAGTCCTTGATTAATTCCCTCACTAGGCAGCTCTCTAACCACAACACCATCATACTAGGCCTCAGGCAGGATCTTGCCAGTGCCAACAAGAAGATTAAGGAATTAGAGCGCCGCTAAGTTATCTAGATTAGACCTTGAGGCAATGCATCTTAGTTATCTATCTTTAAATTCGGTTTAGGTTTACTATTATCCTTAGTTTGCTACTAGTTATTTGTAATAAATGCCTCAAGATTAATAAAGAATATTATTATTATGTCTCGTGTGTCTCTACTTTATTTTTGTGCAAGAAAGCAGAAAACAAGTATGGGGGAGATCCCTTAACATGCCAAATACACTCCGACTACACCACTCCACGATTCAGGTACACACTCTGCACACTTTACTTTACACATACAAATATCTTGATTATGCAGATTACTGTTTCCAACATGATAAAATAAAAAGATTAAAATATTTCTAATCATGATTAATCTCAATCTGTTATATTTCCTGAAACTTGCAATTATTATAAAATCATTTTAAAACCCTATGTTACTTGAGTCATTGTGGAATATGTGATGGTAGAGTATGAGTTCCTTATTCTTGATATCATTGTTGCTTGGAGAATTTATTTCAAAATATTCAAAACTCTAGCTACCATCCTCAGTGTTTTATATGCCTGATAAAACTAAAAATATTAATTATGATTATAAAAGCTATCTACTCTGTATTGAGTTTGTTCAAAATGAGTTAGACCCTTGTTGAGAGATTTATCATGCTCCTAAGATCAAGACATTTATTCAGAAGGATTCACTCTTCCGAAGTATTATTGCATTAGAGGCATGGGCTATGCAAAAACAGAGATATTTCGAGGAAATAAAAAGGAGCAAGTGCTCGACAACCTCGCAGAAAAATGGACAAGTGTCCGGCAGTAGAATTAGGGATACATCGGTATCCACTTAAAAAAAATAAGAAGAGAAAAAAAATGATAGCCATGGTCCCTCTAATAAGCAATATGCCAACAAGAGTTGACAAAGATTTTAATTTCCAAAGTCTTTGATCTAAGAGTATGACATTCCCCTCCTCGAATCCCGTTTTGATCAGGCAATAAATGCAAAGTAAGTATGCTTGAGAATTTTTGCAAAATAAAGCAACCTCAGTGAGATATATGAAAGATAATGAGTGATCTGAGAGAACCTATGAGGATCAAAAGGTATGCCAACTTTCTTTCAAAAATATACAAAAACTCCAAGTGACAGGATTGAGAAGAAAGGATCTTTACTCTTAATCATAAACATCCCTGACTATGGTACACAGTGGATTTTTAGCACCCTGCAATTATAAAGAGAATGTTTTAAATGTTTACCCTAGATATTGTTCTTAACCATCCTTTTCTCGAGGACGAGTAAAAGCCTAAGTATGGGGGTATTTGTTGACGGTTCTTAAGTACCAATTTTAATTATCAAATAAACAAGAGAAAGGACCAATATGCAAACAACACCTAAAATTAGGGTTTGATCTGACAGAATTCCACGAGTTTTGTTGTTTATCTATTTCTGCAGGGAGTTACCAGGAAATAAGGAAGAAAGGCCCACATGTCGGGATTACATAGAGATATCAACACACCGTACGATTTTCTACCATCTAGAAGACGGGAAGAAGACGGAGGCTGAAAGGGGCCAGGCCCAGGGCGCCTGCCCTGGTGACCTGGGCGCCCGCCCCCTGCAGGATGCCAATCAGGACTCTCTTCGCACGGGATGTTCCACCGACCTACTGGATCAAGAAAAACATAGTACCGCCTCGTCTACCGACCCAAAAACGCATAGAGGAGGAGGACTATATAAGGAGACCCCCCTGGCCCCTGGAGAAGACATGAAGAAATTATCATAGAGATTGAGGGGTGCCCTCGAAGGAAAACCTCTTCTCTAATTAATATTTCTTTTTAGGCTTAGCAACCAATGTAAAGTAGAAATAGATCTTCTAGTTTCTACTAGATTGAGAGAGATGGAGTGGAGGTGTAGATTGGAGGCAGCCCGGCCTGTCGGTGTCTACTCCAAGCTTGTACCTGCGGGATCAAGTTCTCCTAACCCGAAGCTTCCTCCTAGGATTCTTCAGTATTTCGACTTCTAAATTCTAGTAAGTTCTTGTTTTATTGTTCTTATGGTTTATGAGTTTACTTTAATCTCTTCGCGTAGAGTTTAGAGTAATCATTGCTGGCGTAAACGTGGTGTTTAGGCTGGGGTACTTGTCACACCCATATTTTAAGAATAAAATAGGATGCATAAAAGACTCATAGTGCCCCAGGAATAGTCGCACAAATAAGTAGACAAATCTCAAATGTACCATCGCAGTGTTCATTACATAGCGGAATATAAGATATCACATAGTCTTATACATAAATGATAGCAAGATGTAAACAACGCTCTCAACGGAAGCTCCACACAGGGACACTGTTGACTGGTTGACTCCAAACCTAGTACTCATAACGGTAATCCTCATTCCAGTCATCTTCATTATCATATCCTGAGGTGTTGGGAAATTGCAAGAGTGAGCACATATCGTACTCAACAAGTATAACCAGGGGTTCATGAGGCTCAATTAGTTGACACGGGTTTGACTGCATTTAGCTTTTAATAGTGGATAGCATATTCATAATTAAATAGCAATTGTCAAGGTAGCATAAATAATCCATTAATCACATGATCAAGTGTAAGCATAATTAACTCATAGCATAAACAATAATCAAATGAACATAATAACATAACAAGCTCATCATCTTAATGTAGATGTCCCCAAGGCCGCTCCTGACCGTGAGCTCGGCTAGTATACCAGTTTTACACTCTGCAGAGGTTGTACATCTTTACCCATGAGTCATGATTTACCCTTTCGCCCGAGGTAGCTAATCTCTTAACCCCCTTCCTAGGGAGGTCGGCAGGGATCACTATGAAGCCTTTCAAAAGTTCGTCTAACAAGTTAGGGCCGCAAGGTTTCCTTTGCGCGCAGATATAGAGCCCCCCTTCCGATGGCACAATGACTCGCAGCCTATACTCATACAGACAGAGGCCACACTATACCCAAAACGGTTCAGCCCCTCCGCCCTTTCGGGTAACCGCTAACAAGCTAGAAAAGGGCTTCATACTGAGCTAAAGCCAGAGCCATTATAGCCCTCATGGTTGCACTGTTATCCCGGGTGATCACGTACAGACAAGATCTCATACAGTTATTTGTCATTCTTTTATGTTCATTGCATAGCTATTAATCATCTTACAAGATCATGGATTATATCAAGCACTAGCACATCTACAACAAATGCATATCAAGTAGGTAGCAAGGAATACAGGTAACAAGCTTCTATGATTTTGCTAAGGTCGACAAGGTGGAAGCATGCATATGATGTATATGTGTACTTAAGTGAATAGGTAACAAGGATGATCCCAAGTTATACTTGCCTTGCTCAAAGCTCTCCTGAGCTTGCTGGTCCTCCAAATACTTGATCTTGAGCACCAACGTACGGCTCACCGTCTAATCCCAATCATCAATCAACAACACGCAATCCATTGTAGACAATCATACACGAAGCAAACAAGATATAATTAGAACAATATACCAAACAGTGGTAAAACAAATATAAAAGTTTATCAAAATATTCTACGCAGCGCTACGATCACACAAACGTAAAGTTCACGAAAATCGGAATTAAAACGTGAAAGATATGAATTTTCTAAGATTTCCTATAGGGAAATAATTAATTAAATGCTACTGCAGAATTAAAAAGTTTCAAAACAGTAAACTAATACTTCTAACCTGTAGAGTTCGAGAATACGAATCTAACGAAATTTGAACGGACAAAAACGGAGTTAAAACGAATATTTTATGAGCATTATAAAATCAGTGGCAATCTTGTAAATAGCTGAAAACGTATTTTAAATTCAATCGGCAGATTTTACGTTTTCAGAAAGAGAAGACGTATTTCCCTGAAACACGCTTTGGACCGCGGGTTAAATCCCCCAGAATCCCAGGGACTCTTTAGCAAGATGGCGGCCGAAAGGGTATGATCTATTCTGGGCCCTTGATTTCCGATCGGACGGCTTGAGTGCGTCTGGGCGCCAGGCGGTGGTCCGGCCAGCAGGCTGCCGGCTCCGGTGCGGTGGCCACCATGGCCGGAGAGCCGAAGGTCGCCGGAGCTCCTCGACTTCTCCTTTCCGAGCACCGTTTTTTGAAAGGAAAATACCGGGCGGGCGAGAAGCTCACCGCGAACGTAGCTAGGGGCTTGGCTCGGGCCGAGAGGGAGCGAGAAGCTCGCGTCGCGACGGGAAAATGATGCGGTCCTCGGCAAGATCCAAAACGCCGATAGAGGTGGCTAGGGCACGGTTTTAGTTGGTTTGGATGCGAAAGGAACATGCGAGGCGCTACGGGATGCTTTATAGGGCCTCGGTTCGTGCAAAACGGCAAGAAAATCGCGCTGTTCCTGGGATTGGATTCGGTCCTGGAGAGAGTCCCGTTTGGCCACGCGAGGAAGAAGGGTTGGGGCGCTGACTTGCGGGGCTGGGTCGTCAGCGATAGAAGAAAGAAGGGTGAGGCGCGCGGTTGGGGCGAGCTGGGCCGCTCGCGACCTGGGCCGGGGCGTGGGGGAAAAGAAACTGGACCTTGGCCGATTGGGCCACCAGGCCGAGAGCATAGGTGAGTTCTTTCTCTTTTTTTTTCTTTTCTTTATTCTATTTCTTTTCAAAGCATTTTCTAAAAGAGCTTTTGAGCATAAAGTAAATAAAATAAAATACAATCAGCACAACAAATATTATGCTTCAGCATGAATGCACAGCCATGTCTCTAAACTTATGATAAATTTTATTTTCAACAGAATTTATTTATTTACTACATTAAATGCTCACAAAAAAAATGCTTAATTAAATCAAATTAATTCCTATTGATTAAAAATAAATTTTTGGGTGTTACAAACTCTACCCCCCTAAAAGAATCTCGTCCTCGAGATTGAGCAGTGCATAAACAAACCACTGTGGATATGTCCTTCTCCAAACATTCTCTTTTTTTTTTCAAGTTGCTTGTGTCTCTAAATACCAATTCCATTGTACTAGCAACTTAATGTCTCTAACCAGGTAACATACCTCGTAACTTATCTGAAAATTTATTCCCTACACAGTCCTGAAGATCAACACCATCATCCTCTAAATGATTCACCGTGGCTGTGGGTGGAGCTTGTACTGCTACGTCCACACTGATTCTCTCTCCCTTGGGTGTGGTCACAACTACTACTTTCTCCTTGCACTTAATTTCCGTAGCATATTTCTTCATCCAATCCAAACCCAATATCACATCTATGCCTGAGGTTCTCATAACCATGGGACTAACAGGGAAATCTACCCCCCCTTAAAGAAAGACTTGCTGAGGGGCAACAATATGAAACTGGTATAGTCCCTCCCGGTGAGTTTACTAGCATATGGGTTTTCAGGGCAACTAGTGGTATGCTATGAGCTCTAACAAATGCTTGTGATATGAATGTATGCGAAGCTCCAGAATCAAATAAAACTGTAGCGGGAATAGAGTTGATACTGAACGTACCCATCATAATCTCCGGTCCCTCTTGTACTGTCTCTGCAGCCACATGGTTCACCTTTGCTCCATGAGAATTAGACTTTTGATTGTTGTTCCGCTGGTTGAATCTCTCCGGGCAATCATATGACATATGACCTTCTTTCCCACAGCGAAAACACCTAGTAGGGGTATTGGGAGCACTTCTCTTCATAGAGGTGGCATTTGAATCTCCGGAGCGGGAAGTCTGCTGTCCACTCTGTTGATGATTAGGATTACGCTGAGATTGTTGGTTGCGATCCCATTGACTAACTGGTCCCTGGAACCTCTGTTGATTGCTCTGCTGAGAATTGAAACATTGGCGGTTGTTGCCTCCAGACCCTTGTGCTAGCATCCTCCTCTTCTTATCCTGACCTTTGCGCATGTTATCCAACACAATGGCACGGTTCACCAGAGCCTGGAATGTAGGGTAGGTATTTCCAGCCAGTTGCAATCTGAGTTCATAGTAAAGACCTTTCATGAAGAGACGTTGTTTGTCAGCATCTTCTCTGACTTCGTTTGGAGCATAGCGAGCCAGTTGCTCAAACATGTCATGATACTCAGCCACAGTCATAGAACCCATCCTGAGAGATCTGAATTCTTCCTGCTTGAGCTCCATCATTCCTTCATTGATGTGTCGTGCTCGGAAGTCTCTGCAAAATTCTAACCAAGTGACAGGAGGAGCATTGTTGGGACGAGCAGCTTGATATGACTCCCACCAGGTCTGAGCTGCTCCCTGAAGTTGTCCAGAAGCATACAACACCTTCTCTAAGTCATTGCACTGTGCTATGTTTAGTTGCCTCTCCACAGCACGTAACCAATCATCCGCCTCCATGGGATCCGCTGAGTGTGTAAATACCGGAGGTCTTCCCTTCATGAATTCCCCCCGCTTATCTCTCACATGAACAGGTGGTGGTGTTGGTGGAGGTTGTTGTTGTAGGTGTTGCATGAAGACGTGCATCATCTGATTCTGAGTTTGCATAATTTCCTCCACAGTAATTGGGGCATTGTCACCATTGCCACGGCCTCTGCCTCTGCCTCTTCCCCTTGCTGCCATCTGCATTCCAAGGTATATAAACACATCTTAGTAATGTCCAACATGACAATTACAAGAGTTAACCGAATCTGAAATTTTCTGGGTAACATCCAACATCAGCAGATCAGAAAATCAGTAATATCTCGAGTTCCAGAATTCAAAAGGATACATGCTGTACACCGTTGGAAAGATAAAGAAATTGTCTACAACTTTCATTTAGATCATATTACCAGATCCCAACGTGAGGTTAATCAAAAATTGGGTACAACCGAAACTGTTCTACAATTCCAGACTGCGCAGAAACCTCAACTTTGAACAGTCATATCTCCCAGCTCATAACCGATAATAGTGTCATTCTTGATGCATTGGAAAGATATGAGAGTCTACTTGTTCCCAGAAAAATTTGATAAACATTGCATGAACAGATTTTGAGATACACCAGACTTATTGCAGACTGCTCCAGAAAACAGAAAGAGATAGAAACAGGATTTTAACCAAACCCAACTATTTAGTTCATTAATCCTTATGCCTTAGGCCTATAGACTAAATGAAATTGTAGAGAAAATCCACAAGATCATTACACTCATTACAAAGATCCAAATCAAGCATAAGCATAATAACAAACCAAACCAAGCATCAAAGATTCACACTTCAAGCATTAACTCAACTAGCGGTACTATCGTTCTCTTCCTATTAAGGGCAAAGATTCCTAAAATTCTCTTTCAACTATGTAAGCAGGTGGTAAGAAAAGGTTCTAAAAGCATATTCAAAGCAAGGAGTGGGGATGAGAACAAGTCTTTAAGATAAGCAACAAGGTGAAGATGACACTATACCACAGCCAAAGTATAGCGTCAGCAAAACGGTCGCTATAAGCCGTTATAGCCACCGATCATCGGTCGCTATAAATTTATAGCCACCAATGTATAAGTCGCTGTAAGTTGGTAACACTTCAATCCTGTATAAGTCGCTGTAAGTTGGTAACACTCCATTTGAAATCTTGTAGATTGGTAACACTTCAATCCTGCTACGCCGATATCTTGAGGAGTTGGTCCTAGACCCAAAGCTCGCACACGCCCTCTTGGCTCCTTTGCACCACAAGCAGCAGCAAGTGCATCGCCCTGTTCAATTGTTCTTTCCTTCAACTCCGGGCAGGCTTCAACAATTTCTTTAAGTTTGTTCTACATGAATGGGAGACCAATGTTTACACACATCGTTACTAACACAGTCCAGCAAAAATGTATGGAAACTTACAATGATTGGTTCTGCATTCTTTGTAGGAACACCATTTTTTCTTGTATGAGTTTTAATATATACTTCATCTCGTCGAGGAGGGCGTTGTAGCAAATGACCCTACAAGTTTTTTTAGCTTTCAGTATAAATAATCTACAGAAAATAACTATGTAAGATAGTGAAAGCAGATAATTATACCAATTCATGTCTAGCACGAGCAAAGCTCTTGGTGCCTGATGTATGATGTATGGCCAACTTAGCACGATTTGCTTTGGCAGTTTTCGTGCGAACCTAAGTGAGAAATTATTAGATTATGCACAAATAGGTGTATACAAGTTCCACAAGCATATAATAATATTTTAATATTAACAAGCCTTACTTCAAATTCTGGAGACATCCAATGAGCTACAAGATACTCCCAATCGCTGTCATTAACTCTATCACCATACATTTTCTTTAGTTGCTCATCTGTTATTTTTTTATCAAAATACATTTTCTTCAAAGTTGCCTTAAAGTCCTTCCATATATATCCAGCAGTTTTTAAAACCCAATGCTTCCCATCAGCATGAATATCATATTTAGCCTGATTTTTCCATGGGAAAATACATAGTTAGTTTCAATATGGGTCACTGAAGTTTCAAAACAGCATGGTTTTGTACAAAAAGAACACTTATTTTTTACACCAACTGCAGTTTTCTAGCAGATAACACCAAGTTAAGATTATAGCTGAAAACTGAATGCATAATACCATAAATTACCTTTATTTCTTTCCAAAGTGCATCCTTCTTTTTAATATCAACAAGCCTCCAATCAGAGCACTGAACTGATATCTTCCTCACCAAACAACCAATAACACTAGCAGGCTCCCTAGCACGTGACCCTACAGGCTGATCAAATTCATTAAGATCCACTTTCACTTTTGCCATATGAGGTGTCCTTGCAAATACTTCTTCCATTCTAGTGATACCCCTCCCTCCCCTTTTCTTGCGTGGAACATCTATAACAAGAAACAACTAGAATGGTAAGATATTATTTTGCTAGAAGATATAACAAAAGATAGTCTTTAATACCTTCATTGGGACATAAAAAGTCCCCAGTTGGTTCACAATCCAGATCTTCATCAATCTCCTCAGTTGCATTCTCAACTAAATTTCTTGGTGGCCTTGGACGCAAATTATGGGCTTCCGTTTCAGTAACAACTGTGTGAGTTCTCTGCAAGTAACACAATGGCATAATTAACTTGTCATGAAACATGCAAACACTAACAACAAAGTTCTTACAGAACCTTTTTCCTTTTCTTAGGTTGATCCTTCAACTCTTTTGTCAGCCTAGGGATATTAAGAGATTTTAGCTTCGCATCAACAATTGCAATGTTTGCATTCCTCTGCTGTTCGTACACATTGAGAGGGTCACAAGTATTGTTTCTTCTAGCGCTTTCCATTTTTCCTCCTAAAAATGACAAAGAAGAAACGAATAAATCATTAATTTTCGCAAGAAAGCATTAGGAAAATATAGCAGCAATACAATTTAAATAATACTTACTTTCTAGACCCATTTTTAGGTTTCTTTTTGTCAACAATTATACCCTCTATGTCGGTTCTAATAGAAGGGATAACCCCATTAATAATATCCACAGACACAGTGCCACTAAGATCATTCACAGAAGGCATAACCTGACCATTATCATTATCGGCATGTTCAATCTCCAAATTATCCAAATTATATGAACCACTAGGTATTGATTGAACAGCGGCGGCCCACTCAGTATCAACCTTATCAGGAACATAGTATACTTGAAGTGCTTGCGAAGCTAGAATGAAAGGTTCATCTGATATCTTTTCACCTGTATTGAATAAATGCTTAAAGTTGACACTTGTGGTCCCAAATTGATCAGTTTTTACCCATTTATTTTGCACACGGTTTTCAACCCAATCACACTTGAAAAGCACCATATTTCCTTTGTGATGGTAGTTCAGTTCAAGAATTTCCTTTATAACACCATAATAGATTTTCTTTCCTATTATAATCTGATCATTGTTGCCCCTCTCAAAGCTTGCTGACTCTGCAACTACAGCAACCCCACTTTTTTGAATAGCTCTACCCTCATCATAGGATTTTGTGTGGAACTTCAATCCATTTATGGTATAGCTACTATATTTTTGTGCACTCATCATTGGCCCCTTCGCCAATATCTTAATCTCATTTGTTGCTTCCTCACTCATCTCTTCCACCTGTGATTATGACAAATTTCTATGAATCTAAATATGGAATACATCTGAAGTTACATTTGTTGAGTTTTCTTCTTACTTACATGCAACCTAAACCACTCATGAAATGATTCATGATGCATGCGGTTGATGTCCCGTTTACTTCAAACACCAATTGAGGATAGGTAGTGAGAATGCTTGCTGTATATACCATTTTATCAGTTTAGAATGTATTAAGTAATTCATCATGTGAAATGTAAAAATAATTTGGATGCCTTACTCCAAGTATGGTCCTATATTGTCATAGTTGAACAAAACATATCTATGGGCTTGCAGCCATGTCTTGTGGTCTATACTCATTGTGCACTTTCCAGCCATTCCACGACCAATAGTACGAAAGAAAGGGGTTGTGCTACAATCTTCATGGGTTAGAACTTGATAGCCAACTTGAGTTGCACCATGTAGATAGCGAGCACAAAGTGTAAGGCACTCATTAAACATAGACCACTCCATAATTGATCCTTCAGGGTGACTTTTTGTATGAACAGAACCCTTTAATCTCATTAGATATCTATAAGCAAAAATAAAAGGCAAAGCAAATAGATAATGTTATAAAAAAGTAGCTATAAAATTCTGTTAACTATGTAACACTATTTATATGACCATGAAAATTACCTCTCTACTGGCCACATGCTGCGGAAATGGACAGGACCAGCTATTCGTGCTTGAGCAGGAAGATGTACCATCAAGTGTACCATCATATTAAAAAATGATGGAGGGAATATAACCTCAAGAAGGCTCAAGGTTTCAGCTATATTGGCCTCTAGAATATCCATATCACTTCTTTGAATAACAGGTGAGCAAAGTTTCTTGAAAAAGTTACTTATACGAATCACTCCTGCACTAACAATTTCAGGCAATATTTTTCTCACAGCAAGGGGCAGCAAGTGTTGAAGAATAATGTGGCACTCATGACTCTTTAGTCCAAATACCTTTTTCTCATTAACATGGATGTTGTGTCGTATATCAGATGCATAACCATCAGGAAACTTGACCCCTTTGAGTATTTGACAAAATAATTTCTTCTCATCAGGACTCATTGTGTATGGTGCAGGTGGTAAATAAAGTTGGTCATCAACTTCAACAGGGTGAAGATCACCTCTAATACCTAGAGCTTGAAGGTCTAGACGAGAATTCAAATTGTCCTTGGACTTGTCAGTGGTGCCTAGGAATGTGTTAATTAAGCTTTCACTCACATTTTTACCTATGTGCATGACATCAAAATTATGTCGCAGCATCAAATTTTTCCAATATGGAAGTTTGAACCAAATAGATCTCCTTTTGAAAATGACTAAGGGCTCCCCTTCCTTCCTTTTTTTCTTTCCTGGTTGCTTCCCAGATGGATCCTTGCCAAAACTTGTACTAAGGTCCTTAGTGCAGTCCAAAATTTGCTCCCCGGATAGTGGTGTAGGTGCTGGCCTAAACTCAGTTTTACCACCAAATTTATCAGCATCAAATCTAAATGGGTGGTTTTCATCCAAGAATCTACGATGATCCATATAGCATGTCTTCGTACCATTACGAAGTCTAAGTGAACATGTGAATTGGTGGCAATCAGGACATCCTGCTTCACCAGATGTGGTAGACCCAGACACATAACCTAAACCTGGGAAATCTGAAATAGTCCACAACACTGCCGCCCTCAACTTGAAGAACTCACCCTTTGAAGCATCATAGGTTCTAACTCCATTTTCAAACATATCTAACAAATCATAAACAAGTGGCTGTAAAAAGACATCCATATCATGACCTGGGGCACGTTTACCGAGAATGAGCAAAGAAAGGATGAAATTTGACTGCTTCATGCACATGGAAGGTGGGAAATTGAGTGGAATACAAATACCAGGCCAAACACTATAGCTAACATTGTTCATCCTAAATGGATTAAACCCATCTGTGGCAAATGCTAGACGGATATTTCGACTATCTGCAGAAAATTCTGGATACCTCTCATCAAAATCCTGCCATAGAGGTGAATCTGCAGGATGCCTTAGCAGACCATCCTTTTTTCGGTCCTCATCATGCCATCTCGTTAGACTTGCTGTTTTAGAGGATAGAAATAACCTTTGGAGTGTTTTCTTTATAGGAAAGTAGCGGAGAACCTTTTTAGGAACCTTATACACATGTCTCTCATCTAGACTCTTTCTATTAGATTTCCATCGAGAAACCTCACATTTTGGACACTGATCTTTATCCACATTCTCTTTCCAGTAGAGAATGCAATCATTTGGACAAGCATGAATACTTTTGTAACCAACTCCAATAGATTTTACCAATTTCTTAGCTTCATGGAAGTTTCTAGGTAGATTTGAACCCTCGAGTGCATCATTAAGTAGATCTAGTAGTATGTTCATAGATCTATCAGACCATCCACCAAGGAGTTTGATGTGGAGCAATCTAATTAGAAACCTTAGTTGTGTATATTTCTTGCAATTTGGGTATAGCTCTTTGCTATTTTCTGCTACCAACTTTTGAAGGGCAACTAGTTCAGGACAAGTCTCCAAAGTTGAACTATCATCTTCAAAATCTCCTCTATCATCTAGACCAGCAGCTAAGTCTCTAAGCAAATCAGATATTTCATCATCCTCAGTAGAATCCTCTAACACCTCAGTAGCATCACAATTCCCATGATTCATAGAAGAGCTAGCTTCTCCATGTAAGTTCCATGTTCTATATCCTTTTAGAAACCCATCACATATCAAGTGCTCACGGACTTCACTCGCCTCTTTCCAAAATGAGTTCACACACTTTCTACAAGGGCATAATATCTTGCTGCCTAGTGCAGAATTACTAAAAGCAAAAGCTAAGAAACCATTCACTCCTTGCAAATATCTCTTGGTGTGCCTATGTGAAAGTTTTAGGTTAAATACCATTTGACATGTATATATAACTTTCAATATTTGTAAACTAATTGTTTTTTACCTAGCATTATCATCAATCCATGTTTTATCCATGGTCAACCTTCACACAAGACATCGACTAGATTTCAATATGAAATAAAAAATATCACAACCATTGAAACAGTCACATACTAGGGACATAGAAACCTACCGAGACAAACAAGTAGAGCTGCTGCCAAGAGCACGTTCAAATGCCTTCCCGAGGTGTCCAATTACATGTGGAGCAGCTGCAATTACAATACGGTGATCAGACCAATGCATATATATCTCAAAACATAGGTACAGATGAATAGAACCAGGATGTAACATGACATATAGGAGCAAGCACTTGACAAGTTGTAGCAGGTCTGGAAAGAAACAAAGCTGAACTGAAATGAAGCAAAAAAAATTCAGAATTTTTTTCACAGAATAGACCAAAAAGATTCAGATAAGCCAGTATAGTATCTATCATGTATGATATAGGTCTGCTCCAATATAGAACCTAGACCTGACAATGGTCCTACTAATAATATTGTGTCAAGTACTGCCTAGGCTTAGGTTGATATCATGTATTCATGTGTGCCGAATGGATTTTGTCCAGGCCTTCACACTCATAGGTTTGGATGGTTCAAAGAAGTAAGGTATGGTCTCCTTGCTTTAGCATACAACATGCGATCTGGTATTGGCATGTAGCTGATCTATTGGAAGCACGAGGGGATCCTGATTGTAATCACAGTGCCTTCAGATAGATGGAAAGAAGGCCCTTCTCCGGTGCCACTCCAGCTTGGTTTGTTTAAGGCGAGAGCCATATGGTACCAGTAGGTACTTCAGACCAGGGTTCATACTTCATACAACTAATCATAACTGGACAGTTACAGGAAGTAATTGATCAAAGTAGTCAGCTGTTGAACATATGACCCGATACTGTGAACATCTAAAGAAGTAAATTGCCACATTATGTCAGATTTCAATCTTAATATTTTTATCAGGTGAGACGCACAGTATGGGTAGCCTATCACAGTTCACATTATCACATACCTGAATACAAAATGCAAGTACATCTCTCTCGAAAAGAAACAAAAAATGAAAATAAATTCTGAGAGAATATGAAACAGCAAGCAGCTTGTTGACTACTCAGTAGTTGTTCAAACGGTTACTTTTTTTCCTTCTAAATACAACCGTAGCCTGTCTCACTGCGGCATTACCAACTAGCTGCTAACATTCCTAGCATCAATCACTCTCAAGCTAGCTTCTAACCAATACAAGCAGATCAACTTTTTTCGGTCTATAAAGAACAAGAGGCGTAGGGCTTCTGGGCTTGGGGGCTACGAGAGCAGGATGGGTGGGAGGAGGGACACGGGCTTACCGGACGGAGGAGACGGTGGCCGCGACGGCGAGGGCGGCGGCCGCGACGGCGAGGGCGCGGCGGCCGCGACGGCGAGGGCGGGGGCCGCGACGGCGAGGGCGCGACGGCGAGGGCGCGGCGGCCGCGACAGTGAGGGCGGCGGCCGCGACGGTGAGGGCACCGGCCCCTGCGAGCTCGTGTGTGGCGTCCCCTGCAGCTCGCGTGCGGCAGATTCGTGAAGATGAGATGTGGGCTGCTGCTGGTGTTGTGCGGCTGTGCTTAATTTGGCTGGAGATAGGCTAGGGTTTTGGTTGGTACACTGACTGGTGGGCCGCACTAATTTCACTGCGCGCGAGTGCGCTGGGCTGAGCGCGCCAAAAACGAAAATGGGCTATAGCGACCAATCATTTGACGCTAGTATTCGTTTTTAGCTACCGATCATTTGACGCAAATATATAGTGACTGATGTCCTGTCGGTAGGAGGAATAAAAGCGACCGATCATTGGTTACCAATTTGTAGCGACCGATTGTTCAACGTTAATATTACGTTTTAGCGACCGTTGTTTGACGCTATACTTTGGCTGTGGTATAGTGTGAATAGGATATAGTGTAGAAGAAAATATCAAGGTTTATAGAACAAGGATTTTATAGCAATTTCAAAACCTTATGACGGCCAATTTCTAACTAGGCTTGCGTCCGACAGTCAACAAAGCTTTGATACCAATTTGCCACACCCATATTTTAAGAATAAAATAGGATGCATAAAAGACTCATATGTGCCCCAGGAATAGTCGCACAAATAAGTAGACAAATCTCAAATGTACCATCGCAGTGTTCATTACATAGCGGAATATAAGATATCACATAGTCTTATACATAAATGATAGCAAGATGTAAACAACGCTCTCAACGGAAGCTCCACACAGGGACACTGTTGACTGGTTGACTCCAAACCTAGTACTCATAACGGTAATCCTCATTCCAGTCATCTTCATTATCATATCCTGAGGTGTTGGGAAATTGCAAGAGTGAGCACATATCGTACTCAACAAGTATAACCAGGGGTTCATGAGGCTCAATTAGTTGACACGGGTTTGACTGCATTTAGCTTTTAATAGTGGATAGCATATTCATAATTAAATAGCAATTGTCAAGGTAGCATAAATAATCCATTAATCACATGATCAAGTGTAAGCATAATTAACTCATAGCATAAACAATAATCAAATGAACATAATAACATAACAAGCTCATCATCTTAATGTAGATGTCCCCAAGGCCGCTCCTGACCGTGAGCTCGGCTAGTATACCAGTTTTACACTCTGCAGAGGTTGTACATCTTTACCCATGAGTCATGATTTACCCTTTCGCCCGAGGTAGCTAATCTCTTAACCCCCTTCCTAGGGAGGTCGGCAGGGATCACTATGAAGCCTTTCAAAAGTTCGTCTAACAAGTTAGGGCCGCAAGGTTTCCTTTGCGCGCAGATATAGAGCCCCCCTTCCGATGGCACAATGACTCGCAGCCTATACTCATACAGACAGAGGCCACACTATACCCAAAACGGTTCAGCCCCTCCGCCCTTTCGGGTAACCGCTAACAAGCTAGAAAAGGGCTTCATACTGAGCTAAAGCCAGAGCCATTATAGCCCTCATGGTTGCACTGTTATCCCGGGTGATCACGTACAGACAAGATCTCATACAGTTATTTGTCATTCTTTTATGTTCATTGCATAGCTATTAATCATCTTACAAGATCATGGATTATATCAAGCACTAGCACATCTACAACAAATGCATATCAAGTAGGTAGCAAGGAATACAGGTTACAAGCTTATATAATTTTGCTAAGGTCGACAAGGTGGAAGCATGCATATGATGTATATGTGTACTTAAGTGAATAGGTAACAAGGATGATCCCAAGTTATACTTGCCTTGCTCAAAGCTCTCCTGAGCTTGCTGGTCCTCCAAATACTTGATCTTGAGCACCAACGTACGGCTCACCGTCTAATCCCAATCATCAATCAACAACACGCAATCCAATGTAGACAATCATACACGAAGCAAACAAGATATAATTAGAACAATACACCAAACAGTGGTAAAAAAAATATAAAAGTTTATCAAAATATTCTACGCAGCGCTACGATCACACAAACGTAAAGTTCACGAAAATCGGAATTAAAACGTGAAAGATATGAATTTTATAAGATTTCCTATAGGGAAATAATTAATTAAATGCTACTGCAGAATTAAAAAGTTTCAAAACAGTAAACTAATACTTCTAACCTGTAGAGTTCGAGAATACGAATCTAACGAAATTTGAACGGACAAAAACGGAGTTAAAACGAATATTTTATGAGCATTATAAAATCAGTGGCAATCTTGTAAATAGCTGAAAACGTATTTTAAATTCAATGGGCAGATTTTACGTTTTCAGAAAGAGAAGACGTATTTCCCTGAAACACGCTTTGGACCGCGGGTTAAATCCCCCAGAATCCCAGGGACTCTTTAGCAAGATGGCGGCCGAAAGGGTATGATCTATTCTGGGCCCTTGATTTCCGATCGGACGGCTTGAGTGCGTCTGGGCGCCAGGCGGTGGTCCGGCCAGCAGGCTGCCGGCTCCGGTGCGGTGGCCACCATGGCCGGAGAGCCGAAGCTCGAGCTCCTCGACTTCTCCTTTCCGAGCACCGTTTTTTGAAAGGAAAATACCGGGAGGGCGAGAAGCTCACCGCGAACGTAGCTAGGGGCTTGGCTCGGGCCGAGAGGGAGCGAGAAGCTCGCGTCGCGACGGGAAAAGGATGCGGTCCTCGGCAAGATCCAAAACGCCGATAGAGGTGGCTAGGGCACGGTTTTAGTTGGTTTGGATGCGAAAGGAACATGCGAGGCGCTACGGGATGCTTTATAGGGCCTCGGTTCGTGCAAAACGGCAAGAAAATCGCGCTGTTCCTGGGATTGGATTCGGTCCTGGAGAGAGTCCCGTTTGGCCACGCGAGGAAGAAGGGTTGGGGCGCTGACTTGCGGGGCCGGGTCGTCAGCGATAGAAGAAAGAAGGGTGAGGCGCGCGGTTGGGGCGAGCTGGGCCGCTCGCGACCTGGGCCGGGGCGTGGGGGAAAAGAAACTGGACCTTGGCCGATTGGGCCACCAGGCCGAGAGCACAGGTGAGTTCTTTCTCTTTTTTTTTTCTTTTCTTTATTCTATTTCTTTTCAAAGCATTTTCTAAAAGAGCTTTTGAGCATAAAGTAAATAAAATAAAATACAATCAGCACAAAAATTATTATGCTTCAGCATGAATGCACAGCCATGTCTCTAAACTTATGATAAATTTTATTTTCAACTGAATTTATTTATTTACTACATTAAATGCTCAAAAAAAAATACTTAATTAAATCAAATTAATTCCTATTGATTAAAAATAAATTTTTGGGTGTTACAGTACTCATAGATATTTCCTGACTAGCTGGACCGTGGTAGTAGTGAGGAACGTGACAATTCCGAGTTACCTTTGCAGACCATATCTCGTTAGCAGGAAGGATAGGGTTTATAGGTGCGGGTTGAACATCCTTTGTGGTGTCTAGATTCCGTTAGCCTCCCCATTAGAACAGTAGATCATCCTTACCAAGGTTAGAAGGAGACTACGGTTGCAGTCTTCTCTATTTATCACTCACATCGAAAGACATTCTTTGTGCCTAAAGGGTTAGTAGTAATAGACCGGTTAGTCAGATGCACTCTTTCTCCTAGTGGTAAAAAAATAAATACGATACTCTGGATAATTTCCCGGGTGAAGTGCTCACCGATATCCATGCGCTTGCGGATCAATTCCTTATTGCGTTCCTAAATATCAACACCTCCTATCTATACTTCACCTTTGTTCTAGAGTTTTTCATAAGTTTTCAAAATAAAACTCAGAGTTCCCAGCAATGATTCTCTCAAGTCTCTCTATATGTGGTGTTTGTGGATCCTTACCAAAATGTCACTTACCTATAGCTAATGGAATATTTAAGTGGAGCTCATAGGAGTGAAAAACAGCTCATACATATGTTGTCTAATCGAGCTATGGATCTAAAGGAACTCAGCATATAATTAAATCAAGATGTGCATGTGTGGTGGAGTAAATGATAGTGATGGTAAAAAAATGTATAAGTGATAAAACTTACTTCTCATTGCTCCTCATATTGCTATCTCTCCTCTTCTTTGATCTTTGCTTTGGGAGAACAAGGGCTATCTCTCTTCTTTTTTTTCAGGTGGGTAGTAGACACCCCTAATTCTACTGTCGGACACTTGTCCATTTTTTTTCCGCTCAAGTGGGCATCTTTGTACCCCTAATTCTACTCCGGACACTTGTCCATTTTTACCTCTCGTCTCACTCTTTTTCTTTCTTTTTCCGAGGTTTCGGGCACTTGCCCCTTTTTATTTCCTCGCATATTTTTGCATAACACATGTCTCTTCTGCATTGAATCTTTTTAGAGAGAGAGAATAACAATATTTGGGACAGTGAGTGATAATATTTTTAGCAATTTTAATGAATGGTGGTGGATGGTGTAGTGGATGTGTGCAAGTGAATATCTTAATTTAACCACATGAAAAGCTCCTAAGGGTCTACACAGCTCGATCAAACTCAATGTGAATATAAGTAGCAAAAGATGTTATAGCAAGTATGGCTATGGTAGGTAGTTTGTAATGCTAGGAACTCATCATGTGATTTGCAAGTTTTCAAAATAAATCTCCAGAACTTAGTGTAGTAGAAACAAGATAAACAGCATGCCTTTCTCTTACCTAGACTTTAGTTTTATGCTTCCCATAGATAGTAGTTTTAGTTTTAGTAATTCCTGGAAGAACTTTAATATAAAAGCTAGGTACTTGAAAGTAAGCAAACAGAGCAACTGTTCATCATTTCCATCATGTATCTTTTTGGTCTTTTTATTTTTTCTAGAGATTAACACTTAGCAGGAAAATAAAGCACACTTATCTACACACTCTTTTTATTTTGTTTTCATGTTTATAGAATGTAGTAAATTAAAGCAAGAAAATATTTATTAGGTTTTCTAAGTTTTTCTCTTTAAGTAAAACACTAAAATAAAATAAAAAAGAATAAATAAGAAGAGCAAATAAAAACTTACTTGATAAATTGGGGAGGAACTCCCCCAAGCTGGATGTGGATGTCGGTCTTACTCGATGTTCCAGAATCGCATCATGGTGGTGATGTTGTCGTTCATTGTCGTGGTATCTTGTCTCAGCTCTTGTACTGCAGTGGCGTGGTCCTGGTTCCATTTCTGCTGTTTTTCCAGGAGTCGACCATGTTCTGCTTGCGTATTCTGGATGTCGAGGAGAGTGTTGTCGGTACGGGTGAAGAAAGCACCGGCCTCTTCGTAGTAGTCATTCGTGAAAGCGTAGGAGGCATCGGAGTATCGTCCTGCATCGAATTGGGGCGGAGGTCTGGATCCTAAAGCTCCACATGGATCAGTGGAGTACCTGCCTGTATGAAAAGGTGGGTTTGTCCACTGGTGGTCTTGGTTCTCCGGCCATGTCTCCTGTGTTGGCTCTTGTGGTTGCGCATGTCGAACCCATGGGTCTCGAAGGTCTCGGGGGTTGTAGTCGCAATAATGTAGGTGCGCTGCTTCTTCCGGTCTGGGATCAGCTCCATACCAGGTGCGTTCTTGATGGGTGGTCATCCTTTCAGATGCCACTCGCTGTGGAGCTCTCTGGTTTACTGGTGTTACTGCAATCTCAATCAAAAAATTTTGAACAACATAGAGGCCAAGGTTCGGGTTAGGTAACCGAATCTTGCCTTTATTGTCATATAGCATATACATTATATTCCCCTCTTTCTTTAACATCTGAGCTTGTCTAAATGTTTCATAGCCATGATAAATTCTTAACTCATCTATGAAGTCCAATGACGAGTTTTCTAGCAAGTGAAGATTAGAGGCTAGACGAGTGATAAGTGAAGTACATCCTACTGGTCCCTGAAGACTAGGTATACTAAGCCAATGAGAAACCAAAAGTGTAACAGGTGAAGTGGGTACTTTATTAATACCAGCATATAAAAGTTGTAAATCTCCTACTCTTACTTTCCTAATGTCATCACGATGGAAAAGATTGTACCCAAGCCATTTGTGGAACATCCTAAGAGTGGGGTGTTCCATGTCACTGGTTCGGGCTTGACTATAAAACTTATCTCTAGATATCTCTCTCCAGAACTGGTGTCTCTCAAAATTGGGTAGGTCGGAGTCAATGTTCAGGATGCATCTTGTAGAGAAACCAAGATGGTCGCTCAGTTCTCTCCAAGACAACATAATCTCCTGTTTGAACATCCGAAAAACAATTCCCCCCTCATAATATTGTAAAGTGCAAAGAAATTCAAGGGTGAGAAGACGAGAACCCAGCTCAGTTATGTTCCAAAAATTTGTCCAACCTAACATCTGGAAAATTAAGTCTAATTCAGTATCCATACCTGTTTCTTGTAGCAAGATTGGATCAAGAGTAGGGGTGTGAATGAAATCTTTGTTCTTTAGTTGCTGGTAAACCTCCTTTTCCCTACGGGTCTTCGGTCCAAGGTCTCCTATCTTGAGAAGGACCTTGACTTGCTGATTAGATGAAGATGATGGAGCTTGCATGGGCGTTGGGTCGACGCTCATCTCTGACGGGTGTGAGGAGTGTCGGGATGAACTCCTTGTACCTATGTTCTTGAGGGCCTTCCCTGCGTTCTTCACCTTCTTGAACATCCTGTAAACAAAAGTTGGAAAAAACACAACTAGTGGAAAATGTGAGAGAAAATGTTAGTGGTCAGCTGTCCGGAATGTCAGTAGTCCAGGGGTTAGTCGTTCAAGACAAGTTTTTATTTTGGCAGCACCTCCCCCTAAACAACTTTTACTTCTGCTTTGGACAGCGGAATAACTACTTACTAGGTGAAACTCACTCTCTCACTAAAAGACTACCAACTTCTTTCCCACTTTTCTCTTCCTCTCTACTCTCTTCTCTCTTCACTACAAGAGCTCCTTCTCTGGAAACTGAAACTTGCGTGGTTTTCTGGAATGCTTGTGTGAAGAAGTTGGAGGCAGGAGGTGGCAATTTATAGGAGGAAGAGGGGACAGGGTGGGCGCCCTCTATAGGTGGGCAGGCGCCCACCTTTGGTGCCCATCCTGGCTTCCCTGTCTCCACTCCCTCCTTTGCTTAACTCTTACGCAAAATAATAGATCATGGGTGGTGGTTGGTCGGTGGAAAAGTGCTGGTGAGTGGTGTTATGTTGGTGGATCAAATAATGTGATGGGATGTGTGTGAGGTGTGGTGTATGACATGTGGGACCCAAGGAGTGTGGGTCATGCTTCTAGAAGGTTGCTATAATTAAATATAATGCAGGAAAATCTATGAGAATTAAAACTTATATGAAATGATAATGGAAAATAATTTTGTGCCTCCACAATAATTAATAAATATGGGTTGTTACACACCATAAATATTATTTATATGGGCCTTTTTATTATTATAATAATGCTATGAATATATATGACTAATGCAAGAATTAATTATGCAATAATTAATGATGCGGATAAATACCGATTTACCTCCCGGTGAGGGTTTGGGATTTTTAGGTCCCCCAAGCTAGACCTCCAAATCTTTTAATCTTCTGAATTACGTTCCTCCGGAGATGGTGTCTCTAGTGGTTCTTCTTTATGAACTTCCTTCACTGTAGAGTCTCTCTCTGGTCTGGGCTTGAATGTGAAGTGTTCTTCTTGTCCATTTATGTTGAACTTGATTTCTCCCTTCCCAACATCAATGTGGGCATTGGCAGTGCTCAGAAATGGCCTTCCAAGGATGATGGACACTTTCGAGTCAGGACTCATGTCCAGTACCAAGTCTACTGGCACCAGGAAATCTCTGATCTTGACTGGAATGTTTTCGGCGATGCCCAACGGGTGTCGAATTGATCTGCTAGTTGCAGGCACATTGATGTTGGTTCTAGGGTCGTATGCTCAAGCTTTTTGTAGACTGATGCTGGCATCACAGTGACACTTGCTCCGAGATCACAAAGTGCATTGTTGAAGTGTTGGTTTCCGATCGAGCAATCAATAGTGAGACATCCGGGATCCTTCTTCTTTCTTGGTGGTTTATTGAGGATGGCCGCACTAGATTCTTCTGTCAGCTTGATAACCTCAGTGGTGGGCAGTGGTCTCTTCTTGTTAAGAATATCTCCGGTGTACTTTGCATATGTAGCTACCTGTATGGCATCAAGTAGAGGTATGTTGACATATAATTTTTGAATGACCTCTACAAACTTACCAAACTGCTCATCCAACTGCAGTCCTCTGTTTCTCCTGGGAAATGGCAAATAGTTGGTGTCGTAAAAATCTTTCCTCATTTCTCCAGTTCTTGGTGGTTGCAGCAGATCTTCTGCTTCAACTGGGCTTTCTTCTTCTATCACTGCTGGTTGCACTGTTGCTGATGTTCTTTGTTTCTCTTTTGGGTATGGGGGATCTTTGGTGGCTTTGCCTCCTCTAGTAGTAGTGTTCTTTACCTGCTCAATGTTAGTAGCAACAGACAGTACAACAACTAACTTTATTAATTTAAGCTCTACCCTTTTATTAAGAGTGTTTTGCTCATCAAAGGCAGTTAATAGAAAATCCATTTTATTGTGTATATCTTTTAGAGATGATTCATTTGTATCTAGCCTTTGTTTAACTTCATCATTAGTTTAGATTTGTTGAGCAATTATCTCTTTTAATGAAAGTTGCTTGAAAGTATTACCTAAATTCATACCTTTGCTATTGGGTTGACTCGAGGTAGGCTGATATTTGTATGCTGTCTCAATGGCCCTTTGATCTTCTTCGAACTTGGCCCTCTGGTCAATCCAATGGAGCAAATTTTCCATCTTGGTTGATAATGCATTTACTTCTTCTGGTATTTCTTCAGTTTGATGACATTGTTGAGCTTCATCTTGGAACAAGCTTTGGTTTTCTGCTATCTTATCCAAAAGTATCTCTGCTATTCCAATTTTAAGCTCCAAGGATGATCCTTTAGCAGATGCATCTAGGCACTCACGAGCCTTCTGGGTTAATCCATAGTAGAAGGTCTGCATAAGTAACCATGGCCATTCCATGGTGAGGACAATCTGATATGTATCCTTGAATACGCTCCCATGCTTCTGAAATGGTTTCTGTCTTCTGCTGTTGGAAACTGACAATATTTCCTCTTAAGGCAGTTGTTTTGCCTATAGGGAAAAACTTTGATAGAAAGGCATCTGACAAGTTCGTCCAGTTGTTGATGTTATCTTGATGAGTGTAGAACCACTTCCTCGCTTTTCCTTCTAGTGAGAATGGAAAAAGGCGAAGCAGTATGACGTCTTTGTCGACTCCATTGATGTGGATTGTGCTTCCAATCTCTAAGAAATTCTGCAAGTGTGCACTAGCATCTTCATGTGCCATTCCACTGAATTGTGTAGCTTGTACCAAATTGATGAGGCTTGACTTGAGCTCAAACTCAGGTACTCCTTCTACTGCAAATCTTGGACCAGTTGGAATGTTCTCAAGACTTGGGGCAGAGAAATCTTGTAGGGTCTTCTGTGCCATAGCTTCAGCAATTGGTAGCTAGCTTCTTTTTCTCTTGATTGCTTTGGTTCTGATGATGAAGAGTTGAATGTACCCAAAGTCAATCCTGATATACCCTGTATAAAAATATAAACATAGAAAAACAACAGGGTGAACCTGCCAAAGCAGAGGTGCCTTGTTATGATTTCTCACTTAGTAGATGTTTTATGCAATTATTTCTCTATAGCCTAGTCTAATATTTTATGTGAATAACCTTGACTGATTTCCTGACTTTCCTTACCGTTCCTATGTATTACCCTTTTGTTCCCCGACAACGGCGCCAGAAATGCTTGTTGACACTAGCTAACACCACTTGAATACTAGGTTGTCATCCCCAGCATGGTGCCAGAGTGTACAAAGGTATTTATAAATGTAAAAGCTTTCTAGAAAATAATCTATTCTATCCGCAAGCGCACAGATAAACACCTCATCGTAGCATTTCACCAGGATAAGTATTCCACGTATCGTTATTTATAATTTTGCTAAAGAGAACAAGAATTAAATGAAGATAAGGATAAACCTATCAAGGCATAGACTAGAGATAAACTTGCAAGAACATGATTACTAATGAGAAACTCGTCACACAGTCACTTACTTTGGCAGGGGGTAAACCATAAAGATAATGATAATGAATTATAAGTTCATGGGTAAATAACACAGCGATTAGAAAATAGACTACTCCTCATATATGTAGGTGACATCGGATAAGCTAGAGAATGGATTCTAAGTTATGTACTATCTACTAAGTTATCTACAAGATCATATATAGCATAAAAGACTCTTCATTTATGTATAAGGAACATTGCTAAAGTAAATCAGAACATCATAAGACTTACTCCGCAATACCAATTCTACCTGTCCTATCGACGGAGGGTGGACTATATAAGAATCAACGAAGCTGTCACTATCGCGAACTACCACACAACCCGGCCAATAGGATACATTTGCAGGTAAATAACATCTAAGCACCACGTGCACATGTGATCTACCACTTAACTCCCTCGCGTCAAGAGCTAAGCGCTTTGCAAACTTATACATAAACTCATTATCAATCATATCAAATATAGAACTAGAGCAAACTAAGAGCATAATAAATAGAGACATAATGTAATTAGAACAAAGTATTAGAGTAAGATATGAATAATACCAATCTTTATTACCGAAGATCCGAATCCAGAGCTTAGTGCTCTACTTCTCTAATTGCTATCTAATCAAACCTCTAAACTTGAAGGATTAGGGAGTAGCTAATTCTAATTCTCTGTGGGAGAGAAGCTCTAAACCCTAACTTTGTTGGCTACCTCTGATAATGATTTCTCCACTTCTCTTCTCTTCTCTATGGGTGGAGAGGCCTTGGTTATATAGTCATTTCAAGTGATTTTGGGCCGTGGGATCAAACCGACATTGATTGGACGGTTATCCTTGATCCTTTACGTCGGTGGAGCTTGGTCCCCGAAAAGAGTTCTGATTGGAGTCCAGGTCAGGGCGGGCGCCCTGCCCCCAAGCCCGTTCGTCTTCCCGTTCGTTCCCGTGGCTTCTGGATTCTTCTAGATTGAGGAAAATTGCGCGGCACGTAATTATCTCATTGTAAACATGACATGTGGGCCTTCTCTCCATATTTTCTGATAACCCCCTGCAGAAATAGATAAACACCAAAGCTCGTGGAATTCTGTCAGATAAAACCCTAATTCTAGATGTTTGGTGCATATTGATCCTTTTCCATGTTTTGTTGATGGTTAATTTTGGTACTTAAGGACCGTCAACAGCCCCTGGAGGAGAGCACCTCTCAACCCTAATTCATTATTCATCAGGGAGAAGAAGCCTCTGATCAAGCCCTAGAGCCACCACATCAATTACATCTCTAGATTAGCATAGCTACATAGGATTAGAACTAGAAGGAGTCAATCTTCGATTGGTTTCCGGATCTGTCAAGAGGATTGTTGGTAATTCTCTATTGTTCTTCAATTATTCATCTTTGTTCTTCAATATTATGAATATGACTTTGTTCTACTTCAATATATTGATTTTGACTTTGCTCTACTTGTTTATATTCGTAATTATATTGTTCTTAGTTTATCATAGTTATATACTTGGCTTAGTTAGATTGAAATTATATACATGTTTAGGATCGTATAGCGTTTATCCATCGGATCCATGGGTAAATGATAGATATTGTGTAGGCGTGGTGCTTATAACGTATTTATCTGCGATTGTACCCTATATGCCAGATCGCGGGGTAGTTCGTGGTAGTGACAGCTCCATTGATTCTTATATAGCCCCCCTCTCGTGTATAGGGCTGGCAGAGCAACATTATTACAGGGGAGTGATTGCGACGTTTCTCATATTCCTTGATAATATCACTATGCATGGGCGTAGTCCTGGCTCACAATGATTGCTAAGTATAATTGCACTAACTATGATATGCTAGACTGTATAGTTAAGAATAACTTAGGAAATATTCTTGTAGTTCGTCCTAATTCCATGCTAATGACTTGCTAGAATATCTAATTGAGGTGCTTATCATATTTATATGTGGCTAAGTTATGCTGATCAGATTAATTATCTTTGTCACCATTCATTACTTTATATATCCTTTATGTGACACTTATTCCTGTATGAAAGAGATAGATGCTCTCAATTATACATGCAATGGTAGATACTCAATTCTATATTCCATTCTATAATCAACATTGATGATTACTAATCCCTTCCCAGTGGTAAAAATATAAATAACGATACCTGTAATACTTCCCGGTTAAAATGCTACATCGGTATTAATCTGTGCACTTGCAGATCCCATTTGTTATTTATTTAGAAGAGCAATTGCATATTTCAATACCGCGTCTCTTATGTCATGCTGGGGATGACAACTTGGCTTAAGTGGCATGAGGGATAGGTTTGGCATTTTTGGCGCTGTTATCAGAATTAGAAAACTACGTCTACTTTTGGTAGTGACGTTAAGAATGCCCAACACCACTTTAGCATAGGCTTTCAAGGTAAATTCTTGACCCTCTTTATTTATACCGATTTCATTCCCTACTTACACTACTTTTTCAGGGTACATCTGCTGCGACACGAACATCATCGGTAACTCTTTTTTTGCACCAAACTGTATTCCTTAGCAAAATTTCATTAATATCTTTTCTTATATCCAACTCATGAAACCTTATTTTCTATAATAGCAAACTGGCAAATCGGCAAGAACCAAGAGTGCTCAAACATCGGGTGCCGATGCCCCCTAGCCTAGTCAAGCTCCAACCAAGAGAAAGGGTCCCAAAAGCACCAAGTCCCAGCCGAAGCGTCAGAAGACAACACCATCCTCTCCACCTCGTCCAGTATCCCTGATCCAGGTAGCATCATCTCCTTCTCCACCGGAACCCCAGACGCAAGAAATACCTTCTCCTCCTCGACTAGTACCCCAGCCGCAAGAAGCACCAGCCGATGTTCCTGAACAGATTGCCGATCCGACTGATTTGGGCACATCATCGACCGTCCCTCCAGAATAGACAATCACTATACCCCCTCAAGGTAAAGTACCGATCACAGAATTATTACCGATGAATTTATCTTATAAGCTGTAATCATTCTTATAATTTCTTAGCTGAAGTCATTCCATCGGCAACCCTAGCCGATTAGCTGCATCTCCACGTTAGAGATAGGAAATTGCCCTGAAGCAAGTAAGTCATCTGATTTTCAGACTTTATTATTAACACTTAATTTCGAGTAGCTTATCTTCTTCTTTTTCTTAGGAACAAGACTCCCTAGACAACATGTTCTCCTTTGCCGTTGACATCTCCGATGATGAAGGCGAAGAAGCAAGCTCTTCTCAGGCAGTTGGAATCTCATCGGCAGAGATTAAAGCTAGGTTGGAAGATTTGTTAGCCTTACTGCACTAGGACACAGCCCAACTAGTAGACGATTCTGATTTGGCCAAAGTTATATTCAAGACTCTCTGTGGCCAAACTCTAGCCGATGCAGAAGAAATCCTCTTCCAAGCTGCTCACCTAGAAAGTCGTCAACTTCAATTTGAGAAGGCCACTCAGCGCCTTGCCGATAGAGCTGCTTATGCCCGACTCAAAGAGGATATGCTACAAGTAAAGCATGCTGCCGATGAGAAGCACAAGAGCATCAGCGCTCTGTAGTCCTCAGGGGATGAGCTAAAACAAAAGATCTCTGATCTATCGACAAGAAGAGAAGCCCTACTAGCTAAACTCAAGCAAGTGGAAGAGGCCCTGACTCAAACTCAGCAAGAAGAAAGCCAGCTGCCCGAGGCGCTCAAAGCTCTTCAGCAAGAGAGAGATGCCCACGCCCGCAAAGCATTGCAGATCTAGAAGAAGCTGAAGCCGGTGGAGGGTTCTGCCGATGGAGACACTCGAGAAATAGAAGAGGCCAACCAGATCCGTCTGCGCGCCATATCAACCATCCAAACTCTGCTGAACCTGTGAACTCTTCATCGGTAGTTTGTTTAATTCTATTTTTTTCAAAAACTTTCAATCATTTTGGTCCAGCCGATAGGACTGTTATCGGCACGTAAACACTATGCATGGTCCTAGATACATTTTATCCAGTCGATAGGATTATTATCGGCACTTGATCTTCTATGCATCAATCCAAATACTAGGATGGTATTTCTTTAAATATTTTCCATTTAATGCTCTAGGAAATTCAACTCCTTCGAGAGATTCTAAAATATAAGCATTGCCAGAGGCAGATCGATTTATCTGATAAGGACCCTCCCAATTAGGAGACCATTTTCCAAACTTTGAACTTTTAGTCCCAATCGGTAGAATCAACTTCCACACCAAATCTCCTTCAACAAACTCCTTGGTCTTTACCTTCTTATCATACCATTTAGCAACTCTCTTTTTATTTTCTTCTATGCTAATTAAAGCTCTCAACCAATGCCCCGCATAGAACCAGATTTTATCTCCCATGGTAATACCGCATCATGCCCATACACCAATTGATAGGGTGAGACTTTGGTTGAGCCATGACACGCCATCCGATATGACCACAAAGCTTCATTTAACAATGTGTGCCATCTCCTAGGATTTTCTTCAATTTTCTGCTTGATGAGCTTAATAATCCCTTTGTTAGAAGCTTCAGCCTGCTCGTTAGCTTGAGCATAGTAAGGAGAAGAATTCAACACTTTAATCCCCATACCGATTGCAAACTCATCAAATTCCCCCGATGTAAACATAGTACCCTGATCGGTAGTAATCATATGGGGAATACCAAATCGGTAAACAATATGCTCCTTTACAAAATCAATCATATTGGTCATTGTTACTTTCTTCAAAGGAATAGCCTCAACCCATTTAGTAAAATAATCAGTGGCAACTAAGATAAACTTATGCCCCTTGCTTGATGGTGGCTAAATCTGACCGGTGAGATCAATAGCCCAGCCCCAAAACGGCCAAGGTTTAATAATGGGATTCATGGCCGATGCGGGTGCCCTTTGAACATTGCCAAACTTCTGACATCCTTGACATCCTTTGAAATGTTTAAAGCAATCTTCAAGTATAGTCGGCCAATAATATCTGTTTCTCCTAATCATCCACTTCATCTTGAAGCCGATTGGTGTGCTCCACTCACTCCTTTCATGAATTTCACCCATCAAGCTTCTAGATTCGTCATCACCCAAGCACTTAAGCAAGACTCCATCTATCGTTCGGTAATACAACTCTTCTTCAAGAAGTACATACTTTGTAGCTTGAAACCTAACACGCCTCTCAACTTTCCTGGATGGATCTTTTAAATAATCAATAATTTCCTTTCTCCAATCATCAGCACTGACTACCGATAACATGTCTAAGATGGGTTGATATCCCGAGGCGTGTTGAGCTAATCGTTTGGCTTCTTCATTATGTAACCGAGGAATATGCTCTAATCGGAAATCCTTGAATTCCTTTAACAGTTGTACGTATCTTTCATAATAGGCTATCAAAACCTCACTTCAGCATTCATAAATTCAAGCTAATTGGTTTATAACAAGCGTGGAATCACCGAAAATTTCAACAGCATCGGCATGAACCTCCTTTAATAATTCCAGTCCTTTGATCAAAGCTTGGTACTCAGCTTGATTATTTGTTGACGTAGCAACAATCGGCAAAGAAAACTCATACTTCTTTCCCCGAGGAGAAATTAGCACTATACTGATTCCTGCCCCCCGGTCACACATAGATCCATCAAAGAAGAGCGTCCAATGAATGATTTCCAAGGCATCCACTAGACCGCAATGCTGAGTTACAAAATCGGCCATAATCTGCCCTTTAACCGCTTTAGCCAATTCGTAGCGTAGATCAAATTCCGACAATGCTAATATCCACTTGCCGATTCTACCACTCATAATCGGCATTGATAACATGTGTCGAACCACATCATCTTTGCATATGACAGTGCATTCGGCCGATAGTAAGTAATGTCTCAATTTAACGCAAGAAAAGTATAAGCATAAGCACAACTTCTCAATTGCTGAATACCTTGTTTCAGCATCCACCAATCTCCTACTTAGATAATAAATCACACGCTCCTTCCCCTCAAATTTCTGAATGAGAGCTGAACCGATGACCATATCATCTGTAGACAAATATAATTTAAAGGGCTTTCCTTGTTGCGGTGGAACCAAAACTGGAGGATTTGCCAAATAATTCTTAATTTCATCCAATGCTAATTGTTGCTCTTTTCCCACACAAATTCTTGATTGGCTTTTAACTTAACCAAAGGGCTAAAAGCACGAATCTTACCAGATAAATTAGATACACATCGTCTAATAAAATTAATCTTGCTGATCAATGATTGAAGTTCAGTCTTATTGGTGGGAGCAACTATTTTGCTGATGGCATCAATAGATCTCCTACTAATTTCAATTCCTCTTTGATGCACCATGAAGCCAAGAAATTGTTCTGCCGATACACCAAATGCACATTTATTAGGGTTCATTTTTAAACCATGCTTCCTTGTGCATTCCAACACTTTTCGTAGATCGGCCAGATACTTTACGAAATCCCCAGATTTAACTACCACATCATCAATATAGATTTCCACCAACTTGCCGATGAAATCGTGGATGATAAAATTCATAGCTCTTTGATAAGTAGCACCAGCATTTTTCAAACCAAAAGTCATGACTATCCATTCAAACAATCCAACATGACCAGGACATCTAAATGCAGTCTTGGGAATATCTTCTTCATTCATGAATATTTGATTGTATCCTGCATTGCCATCCATAAAGCTAATGATCCGATGTCCAGCTGCAGCATCAACCAACAGATCGGCAACTGGCATTGGATAACCATACATCAGCGTAGCTTTATTGAGATTCCTAAAGTCAATGCAGCCACAAAGCTTTCCATTCTTCTTATAAATAGGCACAACATTAGAAATCCATTCGGCATACCGACATTGCCGAATAAATTTAGCTTCAATAAGTTTAGTTATTTCGGCCTTAATATCAGGGAGTATATTAGGATTGCATCGGCGTGATGGTTGCTGATGCGGCCGAAATCCAGACTTAATAGGCAACCGATGTTCAACAATCGATCGGTCTAAACCAGGCATCTCGGTTTAATCCCAAGCAAAGCAATCTTTATATTCTTTCAACAAATCGGTCAATTGCTGCTTACATTCAGAATTTAACTTACCACTAATAAAAGTAGGTCTTGGTTTATCACCATTACCTATATCTACTTCTACTAAATCATCAGCCAATGTAAACCCCTGACCTAACTTTCCATCATCGGTGAACCTATCCATTAAAACTCTTCATCAAAAGCGACTGCTTGGATCGGTGGAATTTCATAATCGGCAACCTTGAGAAAATCCTTCTCCCAAACTTCCCCTAAAATACATCTGGTCCTCTCATAAGTATCGGACTCTGCCGATGCAATGACATATGAAGAATCTCCGGGGACAATTTCAATTTTGTCACCTATCCGTTGAACCAGGCAATGGTGCATTATAGAAGGAATGCAACAATTGGTATGAATCCAGTCTCTGCCCAACAACAAATTGTATGCACCTTTTCCACTGATGACAAAGAAAGTTGTCGGCAAAGTCTTACTGCCGATGGTCAATTCAACACATATAGCCCCCTTGACTGGAGACACATTCCCTTCAAAATCTTTCAACATCATATCCGTCATGGTCAAATCCTGATCCCCTTTGCCAAACTTCTAATAGACTGCGTATGGCATAATGTTGATAGCAGCTCCACCATCAATGAGTATCTTTGACACCGGCTGTCCATCAACCCTGCCCTTAACAAACAAGGCTTTAAGATGCTATCTTTCATCATCAGAAGGCTTCTCAAACATGGCTGTCATTGGGTCGAGCGCTAATTGAGCTATCTGGCCAGGGAGATTTACTTCCACATCATCACTAAAGGGTGCAAGAAACTCCATCAGCAACATAAATACCATATTAACATCTACTGATGGTCCTTTTCCTTTGTGATCCGTTTGCTGCCGATTCTCGGACTTAGAAGAATTTTCTTCCCTATTCAATTCTTCTTGCCGTTCTCACTGCATCCTCCTTTTCTGTGTTCTTGTCAATCTCTCTGGACACCATTGGGGAAGTTGTGTCCTCCGTACTGGTTGATGGCGAGCCTCCCTTGATTCCATCAGATAAGTGTTAGCATCCCTGCAAAATTTAAACTCATCAGGAACTCGTGCATTTGCCATCTCTTCAAGCTCCTCCTGGTTTCTTGGAAAATAGCTAATACGTTCACCAAGCCTGTCATGCACACTGAGCCTACCCCCAAGCCGATTTTGAACTGACATCCTTCATCTAATTGGCCCATTGAATTGCCGATCATCGTTTTGACTTCGCCGACTTGATCGATCATACTGATTATAACCATTGCACTCAGAGCAGTCTCTGACAGTCAGTAGTTTGATGTTTTGCTCCCAGCAGTGGATGAAAAAGGGCAATTCTAATGATCTTTATGCCGATTCCACTCTTGTCGGCGTCTTTCTTCTTCTCGGCGATGATCCTCTTGCTGGCGGCGTTACCGATCTTCATGCTGCTGCCATGTTTCCCGATGCCGCCTATGAGTGATCACAATGGCGGATCGAGGAGGTCTCCCAAAACTGGTACCTTCCTGGATTAATCCTTTACCCTTGGCGTCATCGACAGTGATTTGATGTTGGGGATCTACCGATGTGCTCTTTTCAGCTGCTTCTGATGTCAAGACTTTAGTCTTTCCCTTGGCATCTAGCATGTTTGTAGGGAAAAGATGCTGATCAATCTTCCTAGGTGAGTTCGCGTGGTGCTTCTCCATCTCCCCGTGCCATTAGCTTCATTTTTGGTGCACGGTTTTGTGAAAACAGTCGACTCCGGCGAGCTCCAAGGCAGCGGCCATGGTGCCACCGCGCTGGCGCGCAGCTCCGGTCGGCTGACGGCCACTGCCGGTGCCCAGGGCAATCTCCAGCCGTCCATCACGTGATCTACGGCCCAGAAAAGAACTCACCCCTTCGCGGTGGCTGTTTTGTTAAAGAGTCCCTGAACTCTTTCATAATAGAACCCGCCGTCCTTTGCGCATTCCCCTCTTTACATTTTCTCTATTCCGAAAGCGTATTCCTATTCAGTTTAAATCTAAATACGTTTTCTCGTATTTACAAGTTTACCACTGAAATTGTTTTGCTCATAAATGCTCATTTTAAATCCGATTTGACCCGTTCAAATTGCATTAGGTTCATAGTTGCGAGCTCTAAGTGATAGTGGTACTGTTTCTTTAGTTTGGAACTTTCAATTTCGTGATAATATTTAATTAATTATATCTCTATAGGAAATCTTAGAAAAATCATAACTTCTACGTTTTAATTCCAATTTTCGTGATCTTTACGTTTGTGTGATCTTAGTGCTGCATAGAATATTTTTATAAACTTTTATATTTGTTTTATCACTGTTGGTGTATTGTTCTAATTATAGCTTGTTTGCTTTGTGTATGATTGTCTCCGTTGGAATGTGTGTTGTTGGTTGATGATTGGGAATAGACGGTGAGCCGTAGGTTGGTGAGCAAGACCAAGTCTTTGACGACCAGCAGCAGTCTCAGGAAAGCTTTGATCAAGGCAAGTATGACTTGGGACTATCCTTCCTACCTACACACTTGTAAATTACATATATACATCATATGCATGTGTCCACCTTGACGACCTTAGCAAAATCATAGATGATTGTTACCCTGGATTCCTTGTTACCTACTTGTTATGCATTTGGTGTAGTTTTCCTAGTGCTTGATGTAATCCATGATCTTGTAAGAAGATTAATAGCTATGCTATGAACATAAAAAGATGACATATAACTATATGAGATCTTGTCTGTACGTGATCACTCGGGATAACAGTGCAACCATGGGGGCTATAATGGCTCTGGCTTTAGCTCAGTATGAAGACCTTTTCTAGTTTGTTAGAGGTTACCCAAAAGGGCGCTAGAGGGGCTTGCCGACATAGGTATAGTGCGAGCCTCTATCCTTATGTGTATAGGCTGCGCATCATTGTGCCATTTGGAAGGGGGGCTCTATATCTGCTCGCTCGGGAAACCTTGCGGTCCTAACATGTTAGACGAACTTTTGAAAGGCTTCATAGTGATCCCTGCTGACCTCCCTAGGAAGGGGGTTAAGAGATTAGCTACCTCGGGTGGAAGGGTAAATCATGACTCACGGGTAAAGATGTACAACCTCTGCAGAGTGTTAAAACTAGTATACTAGCTGAGCTCATGGTCAGGAGTGGCCTTGGGGACATCTACACTAACATGATGATGCTTATTAAGTTATTATGTTCATTTGTTTATAGTTTATGCTATGAGTTAATTATGCTTACATTTGATCATGTGGTTATGAGATTTATTATGCTACCTTGACTTTACTATTTAAATTGTGAACATGTTATCCACATATAAAATCTAAATGCAGTTAAACCAGTATGAGCTAATTAAGCCTCATGAACCCCTGGTTATACTTGTTGAGTATGATATGTGCTGACTCTTGCAATTTCCCAACACCTCAGGTTATGCAAATGATGATGATTGGATTGAGGATTATTGATATGAATACTAGGTTTGAAGTCAACCAGTCAACGTTTGTCCCTGTGTGATGCTTCCGTCAAGAGGGTTTATTCGATACATTTATCTTTTATTGTATAAGACTATGTGATTATTATTGTTCTGCTATGTAATAAACACTGTGATGATACTCTTGAGATTTGTCTACTTATGTGTGCGACTGTTTCTGGGGCACACATGAGTCTTTTATGCATCCTATTTTGTTCTTGAAATATGGGTGTGACACCAGCCATATTTTCATTGTCATGACATGCAGGCCACGAATTTATTACATACATGCATCACATACATATAAGGGCTATATCGGTCATGAATCCCTGCAAAATAGAGTTAACTGATTTGGATGTCTAAACTTGTAGGGCCAAAAACTCTATTTTCCTAGAGAATCGGATGTAAAATTTGTTTCTCTATGATTTTAATGTAGGGATCATCTCAATCCGAGTTATGGATCAAAGTTATGGCTGTTGTACCAAACAACACTCTTCCTAGCAATCTGGCACCTAGCAGTAGATCCCATCTACTACCGCCACGCATCATATGTGCCTGGCACATGACCTACGGTTCAATTAGATCAATCTTATTGATCTCTATTTCACAATGACTAGGTTTACATGTATCACTTAACTCATATGGTGGAATTCTGACCGGTACGAGTAGATTGTACAATACCAGCATAGCAAGACCATGAACTAAGATCAGAGACTCATCTAAAATTGCACATATCTCTATATGTATCCAATTGAATCTATAACAACACAGTAATGGATCTAATACCACTGATGGATTATGAGGACGCTATGTGTTGGCAATTATTAACACAATCACCAAAGGTAGACACAAAGTCTAGTCCCTGGCAATGGTAGTAGAAATGTTGGTTGACACTTCTTAGTAATACTAAGGGAGGATAGAGGTTAACTACTATCCTTGAAGCATTGGGTCGGTAGTTCTTAGCTACACCTAAGGTGAGCCTAGAGTTGGCTAGTCCACTAATGCCTAATAGGGTTGTCAATCCCAACACTAGTAGAGCCAACAGGCGTGATTGCAATCTACCTAGATGAATGGGGTCTGCAAGCGCATAGAACTATCGTGTGTAGCACTTTCACCTGGTGAGTAACCAGGTGTCAATTTATAATTTTCCAAAGGAAGGCTGGGATGATGTGGTCGAGTTGGGTAACAATAGATGATCAGAGTTAAGAATGGTAATGAATGGGTTGGCTAGTGTTGATGGTAGATAACTCCTAATTTTAACTATCAACTTAACATGAAAAAGGACCTTTTTGTAAGCACTCAGTAGAAATAGAGTTATCACTAACAGAATTCCAAGAGTTTTGGTGATTGTCTATTTCTGCGGGGGGTTATCGGAATAATAACAAAAGAAGGTCCACATGTCAGATTTATATAGAAAGAAGATCAGAACGTCAACTCATGAACAATCTAGAAGACTCTAGGAGCCACCACCTGGTAGGTGGGACCCATCTGCCATAGGGCAGGGGCGGGCGCCCCACCCTAACAAGGGCGGCCGCCTAGGGCTCTCCACCAATCAGAGCGAACCTCACGGATCCTGCATCCACCGACTTTCAGGATTAATCTTAAGCGCATGTTTAAGTCGGTTCGATCCAAGAGCTGTGGTGATTCCTAGAGGGCTATAAATAAAGACCCTGACCCCCCTAAGATTTAACTCTAAAACCCTAATTCACATTTCCAGAGAGAGTTAGACAAAGAGGGGTCCCTTGAATGGATCTATCTCTTTAGGGTGATAGCAACATGAGATATTGAGAGAGTATAGGATGAGGAAAAGAGTTGAGGAAGCCTAGCCTGTCGGTGCCTTCTACTTCATATCTTCGGGGTCAAGTCTCCTAAACCGAGGCTTGATTCTAGAATCATTCGGCAATTAAACTTCTAATACTAGTAAGTTATTGTTCTTATTGTTATTTGGTTTAAGAGTGTACTTTCTTAACTTACGTAGGGAATAGAGTAATTATTCATAGCGTAAGCGTGGTGATTGGGCTAGGAATACTCATAGATACTCCCTGTTTGGCCGAATTTGTGGTAGCCTTTTGGGGGAAGTGACAATCCTCTTAGGTCTCAGTAATCCACATCCCGTCACGAGGTAAGGTAGGATATATGGTTAAGCACTCTCTGAGATGTCTCTTTTCTCTAGTTACTCCCCTTTAGAACGATATCTACACACTTACCATAGGTTAGAAGAAGACTGAAGAAAGAGCTCTCTCTACATCGCTTATATCTCGCTATCTTGTCTTGCAACCCGTGGGTAGTAGTTAAGATAAAAGCTTAGTCTTTTGCATGCTTTCTCCTAGTGGTAAAAAAATAAATACGATACTCTAGACTTATCTCCCGGGTGAAGTGCTCACCGATATCCGTGCGCTTGCGGATTATTTCGGTTTATTTCTTTCATGTGCGTAACTAATATCAACAAGCATTTCTCGCGCCGTTGCCGGGGAGAAAGATGGTCTGCTTAGATAACCTTGTCTTACTCTACCTTGTATCACACTTTTATCTTTTTTCTATTATCTTACCTTTTCTTACATCTTACCTTTTCTTTTATGGATACCTTAAATTCCAATCCTATCTTTCAGTTCTCTACAGCCACAGAGACCAGCCTAGTGCCACATGAGTCATCACCACCTATCCAAACATGTAGCTATAGGCTGAGTCCATGATTGATTGCATTGGTCCTGTTGACACCGTTTTTGGGCACATGTCCATGATTGGAAAAGTATGGGTCGACAAGATAAGATGGCAGTGCTTGATATACAGGATGAGTTGCCGATGAGGGTGGTTGCCGATGGAGGGATGGTTGAACGTGACTAAGTCCATAGGTGATGATGTGTCTGTGCCGATGGCTACGACAAGGGAGTCTGCCGATGATATGGGGGAAGAGTCTGGAAGTTGCCGATCGGTTTGTGGAGGTGTTCCAGTTTGTCACGGGGGGATAGTTTTATGTTTTCCTTAGTTATTTAAATCGTTTTGTATACGGATTCTGTGTAATTTGGAATTCGAGTTCTAGTCGTGTCTGGTTGTAGCTCTTTGACCAGGGTATAAATGTAGACCCTAGGGCCTTGTAATGATCTATCTATCAATCAATAAAACATAAGTTTTTACTCATATTCCAGCATATACTTTTTCGGCGACTTCGTCATACTTTTTTCCTTTTTACTACGAGTTCTTAGGAATTCGTCGGCTTAAGCTCGGCGTGTTCTCAATTTCCGCGTGAATACCTCTTGGCCGTGGCATCCGGGCGCATCGCTGTTGTCGGGACCAAAGTATTCGAGTTACCACCTTTGCCGATAGTAAGGTCAAATCGGCTGGCACGCCTTAACGTTTGAATCGGGTATTAGCCCTTTGTGTTTGCATATTAGCTTTTGCACCAACACATCTTTTGGCACGCCCGGTGGGACCAGATTCAAGATCAAGATCAACTTGTCGACTTCTGAGTTTGATCAGGAGAACGTCATCCCCGTGATGGAAGCCAATCTCAAGGATGAGCAGAAGCAAGCTATTGCTAAAGCCATGGAGGATTACAAGCAGCAATGCCTGAGGTCCTTCAGCATGAACAGGAGCGGCGAGGTGATCCAGAAGGATGCACTGCCGGCACCTCGGCAGGTTACTTTTGAAGCCAATCCTGGTAAACTTCAAGAGATGGTTGACAGCGCTATCAACCGTGCTTTGATCAACCAAGCTGGTGTGCTGTCCAATACGGTTTTCAACACCGTAGCTAGAACTTTCAAGGAAGGATAATTGCCACCAGATTACGTGGGCCCCTCTCATCATCAGCCAGGATCACCGGTGGTTACAGCTCCATCGGCTATTACAGCAGCTGCGGGCACGGAAATTCCTGTTCCTCCAAGCACGTTAGGAGTCACTAATGCACAATCTACGCCGATGACAACTAATCCACCGAGTTCAGATGAGCAGATCAAGCTTGCCACAGATCTATTGCCATCGGCAATGTCAGGACCAGTTCCTCCTCCCAACTGGTGGGGTTATGGTATGCTCCCGGAATACTTGAAGACACCTGGCACATCTCAAGCAACCGATATGAGATGCAAGGCTCCCATGGCATCAGCACCCCCAAACATGCCGATGAATCAGAGTCCCCAGTATACTACAACTACTACTGCAAGACCTTATACTGGGAATTCTCAAGCTCCAACGTTCCAGATGCCTAACGCATCGGCAGACTCAATGCTGATGCAACAGAGGTTTATGACTCAACCTGGGTATGTCAATTCGATGATGATCCCCAATTACCAGTCATCGGTAGGACCTACGCCTCAACAGAGTCATCAGGCTACAGGGTTCCAGCAAGGCCAGATCTATCCTGGGTTTCAGAATCAGGGGATTCCCAACCAGCCAATGAATCTTGGGCACCAGGTCGGCAGACAACAGATTGGCGGGCAACAGCTTGGTGGTCCACAGATTGGGGGCCAGATGATTAACCCGATGTTCCATGCAAATCGTGCGCCGCATCGACACGTGGAAGCTTACCAGCAGGCGCCCAATCCACGACCGCCTCATCGGCAAGATGCCGATGCTTATTGGGCTAATAAGATCGCTGAAGTGATGAGGGACCAATTTGGGATAAAACCCAAAGTCAACACTTACTCTTATCGGACACCGTATCCTCCCGCATATGATTTGATCCCGCTTCCAGATCGGTACAAAGTACCGGCTTTTACTAAGTTTTCTGGGCAGGATGACACGTCAACCATGGAGCACGTCCACAGGTTCATTATCCAATGCGGGGAAGCTGGTAACAGGGATGAGTTAAGGGTTCGCTTATTCTCGTCATCATTGTCTGGATCAGCTTTCACCTGGTTTATATCATTGCCTCCCAACTCAATGATTACTTGGGCCGATCTGGAGAAACAATTCCACAAATACTTCTTTTCTGGGATCCATGAGAAGAAGATCACCGATTTGGTTAAATTGAGGCAACGCAATGATGAATCGGTTGAAAGTTTTGTGCAGAGGATACGGGAGGTCAAGAATAAATGCTATAGCCTGGTTCTAGATGATCGGCAGCTAGCCGATTTGGCTTTCCAGGGTTTGTTGCCACACATCAGGGACAAGTATGCGTCTCAGGAGTTTGAAAGCTTAAGTCATTTGGTGCAGAGGATTTCTGATCAAGACATCAAGCCTTTCGAGCCCAAGAGAGCATGGAACAAAAAGGTGTCGTTCGTTGATGAAGCAGCAAGCTCAGACTCTGATGATGAGCAGTCATCGGCTTGGCAGAAGGGGTGAAAATAAGAAGCCGATGTCTTGTCCTTTTGGGCATAAAGAACTAGAGAAGTTTGCGTTTGACACCACTAAGGCCGATAGAATATTTGACTTTCTACTTCAGGAAGGTCAGATCAAGCTGTCACCTAATCACGTGATCCCATCGGCTGAAGAATTAAAAAGGATGAAATATTGCAAGTGGCACAATGCAACTTCTCACGACACTAATGAGTGCAAGGTTTTCAGATAGCAGCTGCAATCGGCTATAGAATCTAGAAGAATCAAATTTGACAGCTCCAAGGCTCAGAAGCCGATGAAGATTGACCAACATCCTTTCCCAACAAACATGCTGGACGCTAAGGGAAAGGCCAAGGTCTTAACATTAGAAGAAGCTGAGAGAAGTGCATCGGTGGATCCTCAGCATCAAATCACTACTGCCAATGCGAATGGAAAAGGCTTGGTCCAGGAGGGAGCTAACTCGGGAAGGCCTCCCCGATCTGGTATTGTGATAACTCACAGGAGGCCTCGGGAGACTTGGCAGCAATGTGAAGATCGGTACCGGCGCCAGCAAGAGGATCATCGGGAAGAGGAAAGACACCGACAGGAATGGAATCGGCATAGGGATCACTGGAATTGCCCGTTCTTCATTCATTGTTGGGAGGAAAATATCAAGCTTCCCACTGTCAGAGATTGCCCTGAGTGCAACGGTTATGATCAGTATGATAGATCCGATCAGCGCTATCACGACGACAATCGGCGATCTAATGGGCCGATTAGAGGAAGAGCGTCCGTTCACGATCGGCTGGGGGGCAGGCTCAGCGTGCACGACAGGCTTGGCGATCGTGTTCAATATTTTCCCAGGAACCAGGAAGAACTCAAAGAGATGGCTAATGCACAGGTTCCCGATGAGTTCATCTTCTGCCGAGATGCCAATACTTACCGAATGGAGTCAGGAGAGAATCGTCGCCCATCGGTAAGGCAGCAGCAACTTCCTCCCTGGTGTCCAGAGGGGTTGACCAGGACTCAGAAGAGAAGATTGCAGTGCAAAAGGCGAGAAGAGTTGAGCAAGGGGGAGAACTCTGGACAGTCTGGGGATCAGCAACAATCAGATGCTAAGGGGAAAGGTCCATCGGCAGATGTCAACATGGTATTTATGTTGCCGATGGAGTTCCTTGCACCATCCAGTGATGATGAGTTGGAATTTTCTGACCAGATAGCTCAATTGGCTCTGGATCCGATGACGGCTATCTTCGAGAAGCCTGCCGATGTTGAAAGGCAACACCTCAAGGCCCTATTTGTTAAAGGAAAAGTGGATGGCTAGCCGATGACCAAGATTCTGGTTGATGGTGGAGCCGCTATTAATATCATGCCATATGCAGTGTATCGGAAGCTTGGAAAAGGGGATCAGGATTTGACCAAGACCGATATGATGCTTAAAGACTTTGAAGGGAATGTGTCTCCGGTCAAGGGGGCATATACGTAGAGTTGACCATCGGCAGTAAAACCTTGCCGACAACCTTCTTTGTGATTAGTGGAAAGGGTGCTTACAACTTACTGTTGGGAAGAGATTGGATTCATGCTAATTGTTGCATCCCGTCTACAATGCACCAATGCTTGGTCCAGTGGGTAGGTGACAAGATTGAAATTGTCCCAGGAGATTCGTCTTATGTCATCGCATCAGCAGAGGCAGACACCTACGAAAGGACTAGGTGTATTTCAGGAGAAATTTGGGAGAAGGATTTTCTCAAGGTTGCTGATTACGAGATTCCACCGATCCAAGCTGTCGGTTCTGATGAAGCTTTTTAATGGATAGGTTCGCCGATGATGGAAAGTTAGGCCAGGGATTCACATCGGCCGATGATTTGGTAGAAGTAGATATAGGTAGTGGTGATAAGTCTAGACCCACTTTTATTAGTGCTAAGTTAGATTCTGAGTGTAAGCAACAGTTAACCGATTTGTTAAAGGAATATAAAGATTGCTTTGCTTGGGATTATACTGAGATGCCTGGTTTGGACCGATCAATTGTTGAACATCGGTTACCTATCAAGTTTGGATTTCGGCCACATCAACAGCCGGTTCACCGATGTAATCCTAATATCCTTCCTGATATTAAGGCCGAGATAACCAAACTTATTGAAGCCAAGTTTATTCGGCAGTGTCGATATGCCGAGTGGATTTCCAATGTTGTTCCGGTCTACAAGAAGAACGGGAAGCTTCGGGTCTGCATTGATTTCAGGAATCTCAACAAAGCTACACCGATGGATGGATACCCAATGCCAGTTGCCGATCTGCTAGTCGACGCTATGGCTGGGCATCGGATTATTAGCTTTATGGATGGCAATGCAGGATACAACCAAATATTCATGGCTGAAGAAGATATTCCGAAGACCGCGTTCAGATGTCCTGGTCATGTTGGATTGTTTGAATGGATAGTCATGACTTTCGGCTTAAAGAATGCTGGTGCTACTTATCAAAGGGCCATGAATTTTATATTTCATGAGTTCATCGGCAAGCTGGTGGAGATTTATATTGATGATGTGGTGGTTAAGTCTGGAGACTTCACAAAGCATCTTGCCGAGTTACGAAAGGTGTTGGAATGCACAAGGAAGCATGGTTTGAAAATGAATCCCAATAAGTGTGCATTTGGTGTATCGGCAGGGCAATTTCTTGGTTTCATGGTGCACCAGAGGGGGATTGAAATCAGTCGAAGATCTATTGATGCCATCAATAAGATAGTGGCCCCTACCAACAAGACTGAGCTCCAGTCCTTGATCGGCAAGGTAAATTTTATCAGAAGGTTTATATCTAATTTGTCTGGTAAAATTTGTGCTTTCAGTCCTCTTCTTAAGTTAAAGGCCGATCAAGAGTTTGTTTGGGGGAAGGAATAGCAGTTGGCTCTGGATGAAATCAAGAATTATTTAGTGAATCCTCCAGTTCTAATTCCACCTTAACAAGGGAAGCCCTTCAGATTGTACTTTTCTATGGGATGGTCATCGGTTCGGCTTTAATTCAAGAATTTGAAGGGAAGGAGCGTGTAATTTATTACTTAAGCAGGAGGTTGATTGATGCTGAGACCAGGTATTCGGCTATTGAGAAACTATGTTTGTGCTTATATTTCTCTTGTATCAAGTTAAGGCATTACTTGTTATCGGCCGAATGCACTGTTATTTGTAAGGATGATGTGGTCCGGTACATGCTGTCCATGCCGATTATGAGTGGCAGGATTGGTAAATGGATTTTGGCGCTGTCGGAGTTCGATTTGCGTTATGAATCGGCTAAGGCAATTAAAGGGCAGATTATGGCCGATTTTGTAACTCACCATTGCGGTACAGTGGAGGCTTTGGAAATTGTACCTTGGACGCTTTTCTTTGATGGATCTACATGTGACCAGGGGGCAGGAATCGGTATAGTGTTAATTTCCCCTCGGGGAAGGAAGTATGAGTTTTCCTTGCCGATTGTTGCCACGTCGACAAATAATCAGGCTGAGTATCAAGCTTTGATAAAAGGATTGGAATTGTTAAGGGAAGTTCATGCTGATGCTGTTGAGGTCTTCGGAGATTCTATGCTGGTTATAAATCAATTGGCTAGGAGCTATGAATGCCGAAGTGAGGTTCTCATAACTTATTACGAGCGGAGTATGCAATTGTTGAAGGAATTCAAGGATTTCCGATTAGAGCATGTTCCTCGATTGCATAATGAAGAGGCCAATCGGTTGGCTCAGCATGCCTCGGGATATCAGCCTATGATTAATGCAATATCGGCAATTGGTGCCGATGATTGGAGAAAAGAAATCGTTGATTATTTGAAAGATCCGTCTAAGAAAGTCGAAAGACGAGTTCGGTTTCAAGCCACCAAGTATGTGCTCCTCGAAGATGAATTGTATTATCGAACTATTGATGGGATTCTTCTCCGGTGCTTAGGTGATGATGAAGCTAAGAGTTTGATGGGAAAAATCCATGAAGGGGTATGTGGAGCACATCAGTCGGCTTTTAAGATGAAGTGGATGATTAGGAGGAACGGGTATTATTGGCCGACCATACTCGAAGATTGCTTTAAATATTTCAAGGGATGTCAGGGATGTCAGAAATTTGGCAACATTCAAAGAGCACCCGCATCGGCCATGAATCCTATTATCAAACCTTGGCCGTTCCGGGGGTGGGCTATTGACTTAATCGGTCAGATTTATCCACCATCCAGCAAAGGGCATAAGTTTATCTTGGTTGCCACCGATTATTTCACCAAATGGGTTGAGGCTATTCCTTTGAAGAAAGTTACCTCGGCCAATATGATTGATTTTGTGAAGGAGCACATTATTTACCGATTTGGGATTCCTCAAACAATTACTACCGATCAGGGTACTATGTTCACATCAGGGGAGTTTGATGAATTCGCAATCGGTATGGGAATTAAGGTGTTAAACTCTTCTCCTTATTATGCTCAAGCTAATGGGCAGGCTGAGGCATCTAACAAGGGAATTATCAAGATTATCAAACGAAAAATTGAAGAGAATCCTAAGCGGTGGCACACATTGTTAAATGAAGCTTTATGGTCCTATCGAATGGCTTGTCATGGATCAACCAAGGTTTCACCTTACCAGTTGGTGTATGGACATGATGCAATGTTGCCTTGGGAAATTAAGGCTGGATCTAGGCGGCTATCTTTTCAAGATCAATTGGCTGCCGATGATTATGCTACCTTGATGACCGATGAGTTAGATGATCTAGCAGGACATTGGTTAAAGGCTTTAATGAATATAGAAGAAAATAAGAAGAGAGTTGCTAGATGGTATGATAAGAAAGTAAAGGCTAAGGAATTTGCCGATGGAGACTTAGTATGGAAGTTGGTCTTGCCGATCGGGACTAAAAGTTCAAAATTTGGGAAGTGGTGTCCCAATTGGGAGGGTCCCTATCGGATAAGTCGATCGGCTCCTGGTAATGCCTATATTCTAGAAACTCTCGAAGGAGTTGAATTTCCCAGAGCATTAAATGGCAAATATCTAAAGAAGTACTACCCAAGCATATGGGTCGATGCATAAAAGTTTAAATGCCGATAACACTCCTATCGGCTGGATTGAAATGTATCTGGGACCAGACTTAGTGTTTCAAAAGATGCCGATAACAGTCCTATCGGCTAGACTAAACATCAAGAAAGCTGGGAGGCAGAGAGAGGCAAGTATGTTGCCGATGAAGGGCTCACATGTTTAGCAGCGCTTGGATGGCCGATATAGCACGCAGGCGGATTTGATTGGCTGGTTCTATCTCTTTGGCGTCTTCATCGGCAGAACCTTCTACTGGCTTCAACTTCTTCTTCAACTGCAGTGCTTTGCGACCATGGACATTTCGCTCTTGCTCAAGAAGCTTGATTGTCTCCGGCAGTTGGCTTTCTTCCTGTCTGGCTTGGGACAGGGCATCCTCTATTTGTTTAAGTTCTGCCAACAGAGCTTCCCTTTTTGCCGACAGATCGGAAATTTTGTGCTTTAGAGCATCTCCCGAGGACTTTAGGGTGCCGATGGTCTTATGCTTTTCATCGGTAAGATGTTTTTCCTTCATCATCTCCTCGGAAAGACGAGTCTGAGCAGCTCTGTCGGCAAGGCGTTGGGCAGCCCTTTGGTACTGCAGTTGACGGCTCTCCAGGTGTGCTGCTTGAAAGAGAACTTCTTCGGCATCGGCAGGGATGTGGCCTCTCAGAGTCTTGAATAAAGCCTTGGCCGGATCAGAATCGTCGACTAGCTGGGCTGTGTCTTGGTGGAGGAGAGCCGATAATTCTTCCGCTTTGCCCTGACTTCTGCCGATGTGATCACAACTGCCCGAGAAGAACTTGCTTCTTCACCTTCATCTTCGGAGATGTCGATGGCGAAAGAGAACAAGCTGTCGGGAGAGTCCTGCTCCTGAAAAAGAAATAAAACGAGTTATTCTATGGTCAGGAATTGATAAATGATGCAAACAGGGGTTGGACAACTTACTTGTTTTAGGGCAATCTCTCGCCTCTGACTCGAAGATGCTGATGGAGCCACGGGTTGATCGGCCAGAGTTGCCGATGGAACTATATCGGCTGAGAAATTAACAGAAGTGGTTATAAGGCAGGAAAAAACAAGTTCATCAGCAATAATTTTATAAAAGTGTGTTACCTTGAGGAAGAGCAGTACTTGTTTGGATGGAAGAGACCACCGATGCTATAATGGGGCCTGCTGGATCGGTAGTTGGTTCATGCACGTCAGCTGATGTGTCTTCTGGCTGAGGTATTTCTGGTTGAGGCTCTTCTAGTTGGGGTTCTTCCACTTGTGGTGCTTCTTGCATTGGAGGGGGAGATGGCACTTGTTGCATTTGGGCTTCTAGAGAAGGAGAAGATTCCACCGGAATTGGAGATACCGGAGGAGGAGGGGGAGTTGCTACTTTCTGGCGCTTTGGTTGTGCTCTGGTACTCTTGGCACCTTTTCTCTTCTGCTGGCTGGACTGGGGGGCATCGGCACCTTTGCTTTTGGCCCTTGCCGATGCGCTGATATGCTGATACAGAAAGGGTGATTTGTGAGTACGGGTGCAACAGATGTAAGAGTGAAATTGGTATAAAAATTGAAAGTATACCTTGAACGCCTGTGCCAAGGTAGAGGTAGCTACCGATGGAGATGTCTGAGTTCTCTTGGTAGTAACTTTCTTGAGGCGTATACCTCGATGCACGATGGCGGCTAGGGTAGGAGCGTTGTGGCCGATTGAAGAGATTGGACCCGATGGGAACAGGTCAATCGGCTTGCCACTCCTGCTGACCGATGGAGGGATGTTGTCGACCTGCAAGATGATACAAAGGTGAATCACCGATGGAAATAAAAATGAGAAAACTGAAACATCGGTTCGAAGATACTTACAGTGTCATCGGGAACTTTGTACTCGGGGTCGATCATGCCGCGATACGTAATAGCCGATCTGCAGAACAGGTGTTCCTTCTATTCTGCCCACCATTGCTTGTATGCTTGAGTGATGAAGGCGGCTGGAACCCACTCTGACAGGTCTACATCTGTATCGGCACTTGATGGCAGTTGGGCCACTCGAATCCATTCAAGAAGGCTAGTGATGGTTTCCCTGGGTTTTATTACATCGGCATAACAGAGTGCAATCAGCAGCTGGCCAAAAGCTAATTGACGAGCTAATGCCGATGGGTTATAAAACTCATAGGTCTGGATGGATGTTTTCCCACTGCCAAAGAAATTCACTGGTATAGCTCTGGGAGTGACCAGTGCCATCTTCACTTCGTGATCTGTGTCAAGAGCATCACTGAACGGGTTGAAAACCAGAGGAAACATGGTTTCTGGATCGTCATAAGCTAACCATGCTCGCTCCTCTCTGGTCAAGCCTTCATACAAGGTTTGGAAGAATCGGCTGACCTGGTCTGCATTACCTCCTGTACCAGGTAAAACTATGATAGCTTCACTGAAGTTTAGGGGAGGGTGTGTTGCCGATTCTTCTTCATCCAGTTCATAGTTCTCGGCTATGTCCCTTGGAAAACGCTGTGCAAAAAGGTCAAACTCAAGACGCTTGTGCATGTGGAGACTGAGCCACATGTTGTTGAACCACCAGGGACCTCCCAAGTTGCCAATAGACTGGCTGAGTAAGAGTTTCCTAGTCACTTGGTGAAGGAGGTGGTAGGCTGCACCAAGCAGGTATCGGCCGAGGGGAAATCGGCCACCATTAGCTAAGTTTTCTGCTGCTGCTAGATAGACGGAGGTTGGTCCTGCCGATCGGCCGCAAAACACGAATTTATCTAACCACATGTTCAGGAAGCAGGTCTGCTCCTTTATGTCGACAGGGCCTTTTCATCTGTATTTTTGGATGTACCCTGACTAACCGCCGATGGTATGAGTTTCTACCTTAGCACTGGGTTTGGTATCGAAGAAATGAGTGCTATCGGCAGAAGATACATCTAGGCCTGTGAGCATAGCTACATCGGCAAGTGTAGGGGAAGCAGGGCCGTGACCAAAGACAAAGGCATTGAGCGTGTCTGACTAGAAATATGATGCAGCTATCAGTAGTGATTCATTCCTATGCATATCGGCAATAGACAACCTAATGCATTGGTCTAGCTTTCTCTCGCCCCACTGGACTTCATTTGAGTTGCTGACCCTCAAAAACCAATCCGTCCATCCCACGGTAGGACTGGGCCAAGAACGGAAAGTATCCTTCCACAGATCCAAAGAAAAGTTCTCGGCTCTAAAAGGGATCCTGTTGGTTTCTGCGTTAATGAGGTCAGTTGGATCTGGATCCCCTAACGGGCCAAGGCATTGGAGGTGTGGTTGATCGGTGGGGATGACAATTTTGTTGGACAAATCCTAATGGTTTTGAAGGTAAAAGAAAAAACAAAGAAAGAAAAAGAAAATGTTCAGTAAAATGGATTGCGGATGAACAGGGGTGCGAGAAAAGGTACAAGAGATGGAGTGAAGAACTGACCTCAGGAACGATGAAGTTGACGGCCATCTTGTCACGAGGGGGATGATCAAGGGCTTCAGAGTTGGTGAAGAAGGGACTTCGTTGGAGATCTTGGAGCTTTTGAACAACGCCGCCGCCCGGAAAGTGAAGTTGGAGTTGTGGAATGATGTGATGGAGAAGGAGTACCCGAGAAGGAACTATTTATAGGACAAAACGGGCAAGGGCAAATCTGACTTTTCTCTTCGCCGTATCCGTGAAATCCGAGGGTGCTCAGGTAGATATGGTAACTGTTCGCGCGGTAATCGAGGGATTGTGCAGGTGATTTGACAGGAAGCGGTCATTATCCAGAGATATTTTACTATGCGGGATCTCCTGGTCGGTACATCGGCAGCGCCTTGTAATGGTCATATTGCCGATGGGCGAATAAAGTAGAGATAGCCGTTTGAGAGGATAAGATATGGACGTCCTGGTCAGTCCATTGGCAAGTCCCTGTAACGGTAATATTGCCGATGCGCGACTAAAATGGAAATGTCCGTTTGGGAAGTTGAGGATTTTGAGGAATCTGTGGAAGAATCAAATCAAAGTTGTTCAGATTAAGGTTGTCGGTTACCAGATTGGGAGCATTAATTGTGGAAAGGCATCATTACTGCAGAGAATTTCGGAGCATTAATGATTTCATACTCCGAATTTGGGGGGCATGTGTTGACACCATTTTTGGGCATGTGTCCATGATTGGAAAAGTATGGGTCGGCAAGATAAGATGGCAGTGCTTGATCTACAAGATGAGTTGCCGATGAGGGTGGTTGCCGATGGAGGGATGGTTGAACGTGACTAAGTCCATAGGTGATGATGTGTCTGTGCCGATGGCTACGACAAGGGAGTCTGCCGATGATATGGGGGAAGAGTCTGGAAGTTACCGATCGGTTTGTGGAGGTGTTCCAGTTTGTCATGGGGGGATAGTTTTATGTTTTCCTTAGTTATTTAAATCGTTTTGTATACGGATTCTGTGTAATTTGGAATTCGAGTTCTAGTTGTGTCTGGTTGTAGCTCTTTGAGCAGGGTATAAATGTAGACCCTAGGGCCTTGTAATGATCTATCTATCAATCAATAAAACACAAGTTTTTACTCATATTCCAGCATATACTTTTTCGGCGACTTCGTCATACTTTTTCCTTTTTACTACGAGTTCTTAGAAATTCGTCGGCTTAAGCTCGGCGTGTTCTCAAGTTCCGCGTGAATACCTCTTGGCCATGGCATCCGGGCGCATCGCTGTTGTCGGGACCAAAGTATTCGAGTTACCACCTTTGCCGATAGTAAGGTCAAATCGGCTGGCACGCCTTAACGTTTGAATCGGGTATTAGCCCTTTGTGTTTGCAGATCAGCTTTTGCACCAACAGGTCCAAAGCATATCTTTTTCAGGAGAAGGAAATGAAAATCCTTACCTAGACATTAGAGACTTTGAGCAAACATGTGACTATCTTCGCATAGAAGGTGTATCTAATGAAACTCTCTGTTCGAAGCTATTTCCTTTTTCACTAAGGGAAAAGCGAGACAATGGTATAATAGAGCCATACGTAAGCAAAAACGAGATTGGGGATCCTTATGTTCTAACTTTTGCCTAGATTTCTATCCCATCTCCTAAATCATCGACCATAGAGTCAAGGTTCTCACTATAAAGCAAGAATCTAAAGAAACCTTGGCTTCAGCTTGGAATTGATTTAATACACTTTTAGCATCTGGCCCGGACCTTAGTCTACCATAACCTATTATTTTACAACATTTCTATAAAGGTCTGAGTAGAGAAAGTAGAAAGTTACTCGACACTACATCAGGAGGATTATTCTTGCATGTGTCTTCTGGGAAAGCAAGATTAATCCTAGATCAAATCCTATCCACTGAATTAGATTACCTCCTAAAAGTAGAGCCTTAACCCCAATTAGCTGAAACCAACCCTTCGCCAGGCATGCCATCTACATCAGCTAACACATGTCTAGAGCAAGAAAAAGAAGAAATTCTATTTTCCAGATTTTATGCTAGACATAGAACCTAATCTCTTTACCAAATTTGGAAACGTGTAGAATTATCACTCTATGAAGAGGCCACATCAAAACTCTAGAGAGTCTTTTGATCCCCTTGAGGATATTCCTTCTGGAAGGACCTCGGGAGAATTAATATTTGTTATAAGTAATCAATGGTTAGAAGAATCAGAGCTGTCCACTGAAATAATCCGCTTAGATTCATTGTATATTCCAATTCATTGCACAATCAATATGGATCAAATAAAAGCTCTCTATAATCCAATTGTAGGGATAAACATCATGTCTATGTCTCTTGCAGAACATTTAATACAAGACATGAGATGAGATTAATCCCAACAATAAAATTCATGAGAAGTCTCTCTGCACATATTATCCCAAGTTTAGGAATCCTACACATCCTACCCATTCAGGTAGAAGGAACCCCAGTGCATTTAAGCTTTTATATCTTTGACACATGGGACTTTGACCTGTTGATAGGACAACCTTTTGGGTGACTTCTTTATGAAGGACAATCTAGGAAGCTAAAAATTTGCTTAGGTAAGAACTTCAATTCCCACTGTCCATCTCACATTCTTTAAACTCTAGGACCAAACCTTATCCACAAGAAAACCCACTGGGAGAAAATTAGAGCTGCATCCTTAGACTTTTTAGCCAAACTAGGATTAGAAGATGAAGCTAGATTCTTCATAGAAGAAGAAGCTGACCCTTCTGAGGAAGAACCTTTAGATGAGTTTGCAGTACCACCTAAACCTCCTATTGAGCTTAAACCTTTACCAACCTGTCTTAGATACGCTTTTCTAGGTGATGATCTAGAGTCTCCTGTCATTATAAGTGATAAAATCACTCAGGAGCAGACTCTTCGCCTTATGGTAGTCCAAGAAAAACATCACTTAGCCTTTGGCTACACACTCCAAGACCTCAAGGGAATTAGTCCTGGTCTTTGCACCCATCGCATTCCTACAGATCCTAATATACCACCATCTAGAGAACCCCAAGGTATACTCAATTAATGTGATGAGAGAGGTCATGAAGAAGGAAGTTTTGAAACTATTGCATGCAGACATCATTTATGTTGTGCCGCATAGTGAGTGGGTAAGCCCTGTTCAAGTTGTACCTTGTTGACACTATTTTTGGCATGTGTTAAGATGATCAGAGTGGGCTAATCGGCAGAAGGAAAGTTATTGTATTACGCTAGTAGAAGCGTGCCGATGAAGATCAGCCTATGAGATTGTTGCCAATGAGTGGTGGTGACCGATGGGAAGGTCATCGCTTAACATAGACTCAGGGGCGTTGCTGACAAGATTGGAGATGTCATTGCCAATGTTGATGAAGGAAGATCTGAAGACTACTACCAATGAAGCTTATGATGACACATTGCCGATGCCGATGAGGAGAGATCTGAAGACTACTGCCTATGATGATGGAAAGCATGCCGATGGAGCGGAAGCCGATGAAAATTTCATCGTAATTAAAGCGGACATGGAAGAAGATAGGTGTTGTTTTCCTTTTCTGTATTTGTTAGAGCATGACTCATGTAAGATTCACGTTTTTCCTTAGATATGGACTCGGTGTTCTAGTCGTGTTTGGTTATATTTCTTCGGATCAGGGTATAAATATGGACCGAGGGACAATGTAAAAATATACATCAATCAATATCAAACCAATTTTACTCCTATTTTGCATCTACTTACTTTTTGGTGACTTCGTCAATTTGCATACTTTTATTTTTACTAGTTCTCATCAATTCGACGAGCTGCATTGCTTCAGTGCGACCTTCGATGATCCTCGAGTTTCGTGTGAGTACCTCTTGGCCGTGGCTTTCGGGCGTATCGCTGTTTTTGGGACCAAAGTACTCAAGTTTTCATCCTTGTCGATTAGCTGGTCAAATCAACTAGCAAGCTTTGGATATCAGATTGGGTATTAGCCCTTTGTGTTTGCAAATCCACTTTTGCATCAACACATCTTTTGGCACACCCGGTGGGACCAATCAACGCGATCAACATGTTTAATCCTTAGATCGACACGGAGAATGTCATCACGATAACAGAAGCACATCTCAAGGAAGAGCAGAAGCAGGCTATGGAAAAGGCTATGGAGGATTACAGGCAACTCTGCCTGAAATCATTCAGCTTGAACAGGAGCGGAGAAGTCATCCAGAAGCAGGATCTGCTGTTGCCTCGACAGGTTACCTTTGACTCCAATCCTGGTAAACTTCAAGAGATGGTTAATTCTGCAATAAATCATGCTTTGATTAACCACTCAAATGTGTTATCTAATACTGTTTACAATGTTGTGGTTCGAACTTTTAAAGAAGGACAAGCACCACCACTTTACGCTGGGCTAGCTTATCACCAACCAGGACTGGCATCGATCAGTGCTCCATCAGCTCCCTCAGCCATTGCGGGTACAGAAGTTACTTCTCCTACAGTTTCGGCAGGTTTCCTAATGTTCAATCTACGCTGATGAGATCAGATCCAGCGCTTTCAGCAAGGTGAATTCAACTCAATACAAATCTATCGGCATCAGCTATGTCGGGGCCTATGTCTCAGAACAACCAGATTCCTGCTAATTGGTGGGGAAAAGGTATGCCTACGGAGTTGTCTACCATCAGTTCTAGGTTGTCTCAAGTGTTTGACACAGCAGGAAAAGCTCTTGTATCATCGGCTGCTCCAGTTTCGCCGATGACTCCGGTACCTCAATATGCTACATCGACTACTATGCAACCAATTTTAGGAGGTTTCCAGGTGCCTTTGTTCCAAGTACCCAATACAAATTCATCGGCATGCCTGCTGCCAATGCAACATAAGGCTCCTGCTATGAGTCAACCTGGGGTGCAGTTCATGCCTCAAGCTGGTTATGCTAATGGTTATCCAACAATGTCAGCAAGTTACCAACCATTGGCAAGCTTTGTGCCGATGAATTCTAATAATGGTTGGTGTTGGGCATTCTTAACATCACTACCAAAAGTAGACTTAGTTTTCTAATTCTGATCACGGCGCCAAAAATGCCAAACCTATCCCTCATGCCACTTCAGCCAAGTTGTCATCCCTAGCATGACATAATAGACGCGGTATTGAAATATGTAATTGCTCTTCTAAATAAATAATAAATGGGATCTGCAAGCGCACAGATTAATATCGATGTAGCATTTTAACCGGGAAATATTCCAGGTATCGTTATTTATATTTTTACCACTGGGAAGGGATTAGTAATCATCAATGTTGATTATAGAATGGAATATAGAATCGAGTATCTATCATTGCATGTATAATTGAGAGCATCTCTCTATCTCTTTCATACAGGGATAAATGTCACATAAAGGATATATAAAGTAATGAATGGTGACAAAGATAATTAATCTGATGAGCATAACTTAGCCACATATAAATATGATAAGCACCTCAATTAGATATTCTAGCAAGTCATTAGTATGGAATTAGGATAAACTACAAGAATATTTCCTAAGTTATTCTCAACTATACAGTCTAGCATATCATAGTTAGTGCAATTATACTTAGCCCATGCATAGTGATATTATCAAGGAATATGAGAAACATTGCAATCACTACCCTGTAATAATGTTGCTCTGCCAGCCCTATACACGAGAGGGGGACTATATAAGAATCAATGGAGCTGTCACTACCACGAACTACCCCGCGATCTGGCATATAGGGTACAATTGCAGATAAATACGGTATAAGCACCACGCCTACACAATATCTATCATTTACCTATGGATCCGATGGATAAACACTATACGATCCTAAACATGTATATAATTCCAATCTAACTAAGCCAAGTATATAACTATGATAAACTAAGAACAATATAATTGCGAATTTAAACAAGTAGAGCAAAGTCATAATCAATATATTGAAGTAGAACGAAGTCATATTCATAATATCGAAGAACAAAGTTGAATAAATGAAGAACAAGAGAGAATTACCGAGAATCCTCTTGACAGATCCGAAAACCAATCGAAGATTGCCTCCTTCTAGTTCTTATCCTATGTAGCTATGCTAATCTAGATATCTAATTCATGTGGTGGCTCTAGGCTTGATCAGAGGCTTCTTCTCCCTTGATGAATAATGAATTAGGGTTGAGAGGTGCCCTCCTCCGGGTGCCAGGGGGTCTGGTTATATAGTCCTTCCAAGTGAATATGGACCGTCGGACCAAACCGGCATTGATTGAACGATTATCCTTAATCCTTTAGGTCGGTGGAGCATGATCCGCGAGATTGGCCGTGATTGGTCCTTAGACTAGGGCGGGCGCCCAAGGGGGGAGGGTGGGCGCCCTGCCCCCGAGCCCGTCCGGTCTCCCGTTCGTTCCCATGGCTTCTGGACTCTTCTAGATGTAAGATAATTGCACGACATGTTAATATCTCTATGTAAACCCGACGTGTGGGCCTTTCTTCCGTATTTCCTGATAACCCCCTGCAAAAATAGACAAACACCAAAACTCGTGGAATTCTGTCAGATAAAACCCTAAGTCTGGATGTTGATTTCATTTGGATCCTTTTCTTTGTTTATTTGATAATTAAATTTGATACTTAAGGACCGTCAACAAACTCCCCCAAGCTTACCTCTTGCTCGTCCCTGAGCAAGGATAGTCTCAGTGATGGATCAGAATTTGCTGCAATACCTTTAAAAAGTTGACGGTACATATGCTTCAAAATAAGGTCTCATCTCTGAGTTAGAGTAAACTGTCAGGACTTAAAACTTACTTACTTTACCTTTTACCATGGCACTTGTAACTGCCACTTCTGTCTTGAGTAGTTAAAAGATAGAATGGTCTAATCAAGTGCCATGTCTCTTATTCTTGATCAGCTATAGCTCTGGAGTTTTTGCAGATTTTCAAATAAAACTCAGAGATTCCTTGTGTGACTCTCTCAGATCTCTCTTTTGTGGTATTTCTGGATTCTTACCAAGGCAGTAATGGTACATGCCTTCTCTTAAAGTATGTGGTATTTGTGGTATAAGACATAGTGACATTGCCTTCTCTCTCACCCTATTCTAATAAGGCTTTAATATCTGGAGCTCATAGGTGGGAGATAAAATATACATACTTACAAAACATTTATTGCATAGTCAAACCATAGATCCAAAGAAACAAGTCAATAAGTCAAATCAAGACGTGCATGTGTGGCGAATGAATGTGGTATGGTGATGATGGTGATAACAATGGTGAAAGTCTAATTCTACTTGTGCTCTTTTGAGGGGATACATACCTTTCTTGCTCTTTTGAAACTTTTGAAGGAGAATGAGATGCTCTATATTTTCTTTTTCTTTCCTCTCAGGTGGGTATCTTGTACCCCTAATTCTACTGTCTGACACTTGTCCATTTTTACCTCTTGTCTCACTTTTTCTTTTCTTTGAGGTTTCGGGCACTTGCTCCTTTTTATTTCCTTGTATCTCTTCTTTTTTTAGAGCACTCATTTCCTGAAAGAATATAGCAAGTGGTAGTAACCAAGATAATTTGAGCATTTATTTCACAGGGGGAAAACAAAGATGTTTTTGGCTATTCTCTCTCGGATTAGGAGTAGAATATTTTTGGGTGGTTCTGGATATGGAAACAAGTGGATATATGTGGATGCGTACTTCCGGAGTGGAAACAACATATGTGAGTGAACGTGCAAGTGAATCTTGATTTAACCACATGACAAGCTCCTTAGGGTCTACACACCTTGACCACACTCAATGCTCATAAGCAGTAAAAAGTAAATGTATGGCTCAAAGTCTAGCAAGCATGTAGATATGGCATGGTAGGAATTTAAACTCTCATCATACAGGAACTCATCATGTGTTATTTTAAAGATTTTTAAAGATAAAATTCTCCAGGATTCTAGCATCTCTACGAACAGATAAACAGCAGGTCAACCTTCCCATATCGTATCCGTTAACAACTTAGACTTCAGATCAAGTGTTCTTCCCACAAGTTCAGATTTAGAGCAAGCTTTAAATTATAACAAATATGTCTAAACTTGAGAGAGAACTCAAATTTGAAAATTAGGCAGAGCAACTATTCATCATATCCATTCTAGAGTTTTATTATTAAGATTCAGTTTAGCACAGCCACTTTATTTATTTATTAAACACACTAAGCAAAAGATATATATATAAGCACAAAATCTTTATTTGGTTTTTTCATAGTTATGTATATTTATATTTTAATATATTATAAGTATAAAGATAGATAGAAATACTTAGCGAGATAAATGGGGGTGCTTTCCCCCAAGCTGAATTTTGACGTAATTTCTTCTGATGTAGCTAGCATGTGGTAGAGGTGTATTTGAAAGTCGGCAGTACCGTGACAGTGATTAGAATGTCCTCCGTCTGCTAGTCTTCTTGATCCTTAAATTTTGTGGATCTCAAATAGACAACAAAGCTTTGTGGAACTGATTAGGTGTTAGCATAAATATCTAGCTTTTATCATGTTGAGCCTCATCAATAAATGTTACTCTCTATTTTTATATTTTTATTTTTATGGAGCAGAAAAATTATTTATTTTATTTTTATGCCACCACAGTGAATGTACTTATGGAGTTTATGCCACTCATATACTCACATGGGGCTTACTATTTTTTAACATTTTTATTTTCTTTTTAGGATAGTACGAACATGATTAACTAAACAAACCATTGTAAATAATTTGAAACGAAAAAGATAACTACCAAGTTTACCTCTTGGCAAAGCGTTCGGTGTTTTTAAGTCCTCCGAACGGGACTCTCTGTTTTCTCAGTTGTCCTGGGGTTCGTTGGGTGGCGTAGTCGGTGCTTCCAGCAGCGCCTCTTCTTCATGTATAGTTATCTTCTCTCTCCACACCTGACTCGGTGCTACGGTCTCCTCTAGATAATTCTGTTCAAGCTGTATGTCTTCAGACCTTATCACTTCTCCTTTGTAGTCTGCCCATCCGTCCTTGATGATTTGCCTCCTCTGGTTGCGTCGTCTTCTTCTTGTCCTGACCTGCTTAGAGTCTTCAACGATATAATTAGGGTCAGTAAAATAACGGCGTACCTTCTCTGAGGGGAGGTGCATGTGAACTTCTCCAGTTCCAATGTAGATGATTGCTTTAACGGTGTTGAGGAACGGTCTTCCAAGGATGATGGGTGGATCGTACTCGTCTTTTCCCATGTCAATAACCTGAAAGTCTGTGTAGACAAAATGATCGTCTATTTTGACAGGGACATCAGTTGCTATACCTTCAACCTTTCGGAATGTCTGATCTGCCATCTGGAGCTGAATATATGTTGGTTTTAGGGTCATGGTTCCGAACAAGAGCCGATAGGTGACTGCGGCCATTATGTTGATGCCCGATCCGGTGTCGCAAAGTGTCTTGTAGAAGTTGTACCCATTGATGGAGCAATAGATGCTTGGTATTCCTGGGTCGTCCTTCTTGGTCAGAAATGGTGACTTAAGTCGATGATCTTGACCTCCATGAACTGCAGTGACCATCTTAGCTGACTCGGTCCACACTTGCTTGTTCCTGTTCCTCCTGTTGGTCCTCTTCCTTGGTTCATGTCGGGATTGCTCTGGAAATTGTGTAGTCTTGTTCTTGAAGGAAAACGTCTCCTTTCTCCCTTTGATGTAGGAACTGATCTTGGCAGCACTAGCGTAGATGACAGCTCCCGAGGTGTTTAAGAATGGCCTCCCTAAGATGATGGGTGCCCTCTCATCATTACCGGTCTCTATCACCACGAAGTCTGCTGGGGCATACAAGGTACCAACTCGGACACAGAGGTTCTTCAATATTCCCTTTGGGAAACTTAATGCCTGATCTGCAAACTGCAAACACATGGTTGTTTATAATAAAGGATATGTAAAGAATTCTTCATAGAGTACCCTGGGCATAATGTTGACACTAGAGCCAAAGTCGTAGAGTGCTTCTGGGAAGTCCACCATGCCGATGGAGATCAGGATGACAGGGCGTCCTGGATCGCCTCTCTTGACCGGCAGAAGGTCAGTAGTAACTTCAGTGATGGGGTCACTCTAGTAGTTACCTACATCAAACATGTCTATAAGATTTGCAGATTCTAATCCTTCCGGTTGTGATGGTATACCGAGGTTAGTAGTAGGAACAGCAGCAGCTATTTGATTTAACTGAGATTCAATCATTTTATTAAAGCTAATTTGATTCTTGATGGCAGTAGAGAAATTATCCATTCTATTATTTATATTTTCTAGCATGCCAATTTCTTAGATAGGTTATCCATTAGCTTTCCTTGATTAGACACTAACTCTCTCAGAGGTGGAAAATTATTATTATTGAAAGAATTATTACCTTGATAATTACTGAGTAGTTAGGCCTCTGTTGATTCCAACCTTGATTTTGTTGAGGACGGTTGTAGTAGTTGTTGTTGTTATTGTTTATGTAGTTCACATCCTCAAGCATCTCAGGGCAGTGATTGCCTGAGTGTCCAGTATCTCCACACTCCTCACAAGTCATGTGAGAGTCGTAGATATGCATAACTTCTTTCTTATCTCCAGCTCTATCATCGAGCTTCTTCATGAGCAGGTCTAGCTTTGCAGATAGCATGTCTACCTCCTTGAGCTGGTGCATACCTCCACCTTTCTTGCGTGTCTGGGTCCTTTATTCATTCCAGCTTTGGTTGGACGCCATCTTCTCCATAAGAGCTGTGGCTTGTGGTATGGTAAGTGATAGGAATGCTCCTCCAGCTGCAGCATCCATGGTCTCTCGGGCACTGTTGCTGAGCCCATGATAAAATGTTTGCATCAGTAGCCAGCTCTCCATTCCATGATGGGGACATTCTAGGATGTAGTCTTGGAAGCGCTCCCATACTTCTGGAATGGATTCATCATGTTGTTGCTGAAAACTTTTAATCTTCCCACGGAGAACATTGGTCTTGCCCATGGGAAAGAACTTAGCCAGAAAGTTCGTGGAGCAGAGTGCCCACATAGTATTCTTCTCCTTTGTAGCGTAGAACCACTACTTCGCTCTTCCTAACAGTGAGAATGGGAAGAGGCGAAGTAGTATAGCATCTCTGGGGACTCCTAATATGGTGAATGTGCTGCAAATCTCCAGGAAGTGTTGGAGATGAGCACTAGCATCTTCTTGTGCCTTCCCACAAAACTGGTTGGATTGCACCATGTTGGTAAGTCCAGGCTTGAGCTCAAAGTTGCCGTCGATATCTGCAGCAGGTTCAGTACGGATGTTGTCCGTAGTGGGAGATGAGAACTCACGGATCGATTTGTTCGCCATGACTTCGAATTCTGAACACAAGTTCTGGATGAAACTTCGGTGATCTTCTTGATTGGATGAAGCTTCGTGCTGAAGTGTTGATGATCTCTTCTTGAGCTTGGCTCTTGTTTTTCTGAATAATGCTTCGGGATTGTCAACAAAATTTCCTAGAAGATGTCTTCTATTCATACATCACCCTGCATAAGATAAAATAAAAAATAACGGGGTAAAACTGTATGAGAGAATTGATAATCTCAATCATATTAGTGATGTGAATGATGACTCAAAATTCCATATTCATTCCTGATTAGTAATCAACCTTCCCCGGCAACGGCGCCAAAAATGCTTGTTGGGCATTCTTAACGTCACTACCAAAAGTAGACTTAGTTTTCTAATTTTGATAACGACGCCAAAAATGCCAAATCTATCCCTCATGCCACTTAAGCCAAGTTGTCATCCCCAGTATGACATAAGAGATGCGGTATTGAAATATGCAATTGCTCTTCTAAATAAATAACAAATGGGATCTGCAAGCGCATAGATTAATACCGATGTAGCATTTTAACCGGAAAGTATTCCAGGTATCGTTATTTATATTTTTACCACTAGGAAGGAATTAGTAATCATCAATGTTGATTATAGAATGGAATATAGAATTGAGTATCTATCATTGCATGTATAATTGAGAGCATCTATCTATCTCTTTCATACAGGGATAAATGTCACATAAAGGATATATAAAGTAATGAATGGTGACAAAGATAATCAATCTGATCAGCATAACTTAGCCACATATAAATATGATAAGCACCTCAATTAGATATTCTAGCAAGTCATTAGCATGGAATTAGGATGAACTACAAGAATATTTCCTAAGTTATTCTCAACTATACAGTCTAGCATATCATAGTTAGTGCAATTATACTTAGCAATCATTGTGAGACAGGACTACGCCCGTGCATAGTGATATTATCAAGGAATATGAGAAACATTGCAATCACTCCCCTGTAATAATGTTGCTCTGCCAGCCCTATACACGAGAGGGGGACTATATAAGAATCAATAGAGCTGTCACTACCACAAACTACCCCGCGATCTGGCATATAGGGTACAATCGCAGATAAATACGGTATAAGCACCACGCCTACACAATATCTATCATTTACCCATGGATCCGATGGATAAACGCTATACGATCCTAAACATGTATATAATTCCAATCTAACTAAGCCAAGTATATAACTATGATAAACTAAGAACAATATAATTGCGAATATAAACAAGTAGAGCAAAGTCATAATCAATATATTGAAGTAGAACAAAGTCATATTCATAATATCAAAGAACAAAGATGAACAATTGAAGAACAAGAGAGAATTACCAAGAATCCTCTTGACAGATCTAGAAACCAATCGATGATTGACTCCTTCTAGTTCTAATCTATGTAGCTATGCTAATCTAGATATCTAATTGATGTGGTAGCTCTAGGCTTGATCAGAGGCTTCTTCTCCCTTGATGAATAATGAATTAGGGTTGAGAGGTGCCCTCCTCCAATGGCCAGGGGGTCTGGTTATATAGTCCTTCCAAGTGAATATGGGTCCTCGGATCAAAACGACATTGATTGAATGATTATCCTTGATCCTTTAGGTCGGTGGAGCATGATTTGCGAGATTGGTCGTGATTGGTCCTTAGACCAAGGCGGGCGCCCAAGGGGGGAGGGCGAGCGCCCTGCCCTCGAGCCCGTCCGGTCTCCCGTTCGTTCCAGTGGCTTCTGGACTCTTCTAGATGTAAGATAATTGCGCGGCACGTTAATATCTCTATGTAAACCCGACGTGTGGGCCTTTCTTCCGTATTTCCTGATAACCCCCTGCAGAAATAGACAAACACCAAAACTAGTGGAATTCTGTCAGATAAAACCCTAAGTCTGGATGTTGATTTCATTTGGATCATTTTCTTTGTTTATTTGAGAATCAAAATTGATACTTAAGGACCGTCAACAGTTGGTCAGGTCAGTTACCTATTCAGCATATAGTTCAGCAGAACTATCAAGTTGCAGGAATTCAGCAAGGTCATATACAAGCTGGCTTCTAGAATTAGACATCAGTAGCTCAACCAATGAACCCTGTCCAGCAGGTTGGTGGGCCACAAGCTGTGGCAAATATGCCGGTTGCTGGAGATCGTGTGCCACAAAGACACATGGAAGTATATCAGCAGGTGCCTCCTATAGAAATTCAGCTAGTTCATCAGTAGGAGGCTGATGCTTATTGGGCTAATAAGATAGCAGAAATCATGAGAGATCAACTTGGGATAAAACCCAAAGTTAGCACTTATTCTTATCGGACTCCATATCCTCCAACATATGATTTGATTCCTCTCCCAAATTGGTACAAGGTACCAGATTTCACCAAATTCTCTGGACATGATGACATATCAACAATGGAGCATGTCAATCGCTTCATTATTCAATGTGGAGAGCCAGCTAGCAGAGATGAATTAAGAGTTCGATTATTTTCATCATCTTTGTCTGGATCGGCATTCATGTGGTTCATATCATTGCCACCAAATTCTATTATTAATTGGGCTGATCTAGAGAAACAATTCCATAAGTACTTCTTTGATGGCGTCCATGAAAAGAAGCTTACTGATTTAATAAAATTAAGGCAACGTAATGATGAATCGGTAGAAAGCTTTGTGCAGAGGCTACAAGATGTGAACAACAAGTGCTACAGCCTGGTGCTGGATGATTGGCGGCTTGCTGATTTGGCTTTTCAAGGGTTATTGCCACATCTCAAGGACAAGTATGCTTCTCAGGAGTTTGAAAGCCTAAGTCATCTTGTACAAAGGATCTCTGACTAGGACACTAGGGTTTTTGAGCCTAGAAAGAATTGGAGAAAAAAGGTGTCATTTGTCGATGAGGTAGAAGACTGATTCTGATGACGAACCAGTTATCGGCTTGGCTGAGTGGGTTAAGAATAAAAGGCCGATATCTTGTCCTTTTGGTCAAAAAGAACTAGAGAAGTTCACCTTTGACATCAACAAAGCCGATAGGATATTTGATCTTTTCCTTCAAGATGGTCAAATTAAGCTATCACCCAATCATGTGATTCCATCGGTAGAAGAATTGAAGAAGATCAAGTACTGCAAATGGCACAATGCGACTTCACACAGTACAAATGAGTGCAAGGTGTTCAGGCAGCAGTTGCAATCAGCTATCGAGTTTGGGAGAATTAAGTTTGACAACTCTAAGACCCAAAAGCCGATGAAAATCGATCAACATCCTTTCCCAGCAAATATGTTGGATGCCAAGGGTAAGATCAAGGTGCTGACATCCGAGGCTGCTGAGAACAACGCATCGGTGGATCCCCAACATCGGATAACTACCGATGACACAAAAGGCAAGGGTTTGCTGGAAGAGAGTGGTAGTTCTAAGAAACCTCCTCGACTTGGCATTGTGATCACTCATCGACGGAAATAGGGAGGAAGGCAGCAGGAGGATTTGATTCGGCGTGAGGACCGATATCGACAACAGCGAGAAGAGAAACATCGGGAAGAGTGGCAACGGCATTAACTGTTGAAAATTGCCCTGAGTGCAACAGTTACTATAGAGCCAATCGGCTAGCAAGGAGGTTTTAGCCTGGTAATCGGGGTTTGTCTATCAATGAGCCGATCAGAGGCAGAGCATAAGTACATGATCGGCTGGGGGGGGCAGACTCAGTGTACATGAAAAGCTTGGTAAACACGCTGGCTATTTTCTAAGGAATCAAGATGAGCTTGAAGAGATGGCAAACGCTAGAATTCTCGATGAAGAAATATTCTACAGGGACCCTAATATGCGTCATGTAGAATCAACTAAGACCCATTATCAGCAGGTCTAGAAAACTAAACTTCCCCAATGGTGCCCTGAGGGTCTGACAAGGACACAGAAGAGAAGGATGCAGCGTGAGCGTCAGGGAGACCTATACAGAGAGGAAAGCTCTTCCAATGAGAGGCCCGACGATCGGCAGTGGCAGTTGAAACACAAGGGTATGGGCCCATTGGCAGATATTAATATGGTATTTATGTTGCCAATGGAGTTTCTAGCGCCTTCCGATAATGAGGAAGAAGTTGGTCTCTCCGATCAAGTAGCTCAGTTGGCACTAGATCCAATGATGGCTATTTTTGAAAAACCTACCAATTGTGAAAGACATCATCTCAAAGCTTTGTTTGTTAAGGGCAGAGTTGATGGGCAACCAATATCTAAGATACTCATCGATGGGGGAGCTGCAATTAATATTATGCCCTATGTGATGTATTGGAAACTTGGCAAAGGGGATCAAGACTTGACCAAAACCGATATGATGCTGAAGGATTTCGAAGGCAATGTGTCACCAGCTGTTAATGCAAAAACTAGTCTGCAAACACAAAGGGCTAATACCCGATCCAAACGTTAAGGCGTGCCAGCCGATTTGACCTTACTATCGGCAAAGGTGATAACTCGAATACTTTAGTCCTGACAACAGCGATACGCCCGGATGTCACGGCTAAGAGGTACTCACGCGGAACTTGAGGATACGCCGAGCTTGAGTCGACGAATTCCTAAGAACTCGTAACAAAAATAAAACATATGATGAAGTCGTCGAAAAGTAAATGCTGGAATATGAGTAAAAAACGTGTGTTTGATTGATTGATAGATATCCTGATTACAAGGTCTTAGGGCTTATATTTATACCCTGCTCAAAGAGCTACGACCAGACACAATTAGAATTCGAATTCCAAATTACACGGAACCCGTATACAAAACGATACGAATAACATAAGGAAATAATAAAACCATCCCTCGTGACAAACCGAAATTCCTCCACATGACAACTGGCAGCTTCCGGACTCCTCCTTCGCGTCATCGGCAATCCCCTTGCCATAGTCATCGGCAGACCCTTTTACTTGGTCATCGGCACCATATTACTGTCTGAGGACTTAGTCACATTCAACCTTTCCCTCATCGGCAACCATCCTTACCAGCAACCCGCATCGTACTGCCACCCTGTCCTGCCATCCTGGACCCGTGCTCAAAAATGGTGTCAACACATGCCCCCCAGTTTCGGAGTATAAAACTATTAATGCTCCGAAATTCTCTGCAGTAATGATGTCTTCTCCGCAATTAATGCTCCTAATCTGGTAACCGACAACCTCAATCTGGGCAACTCTGATCCTAATCCTCCGCAGATCCCTCGAAATCCACAACTTCCCAAACGGGCATCTCTCTTAGTCGTACATCGGCAACAATACCGTTACAAAGATCTGCCGATGCTCTGCCCAGGATATTCGCAAAAACGGTTACTTCCCCTCTATCCGCCCATCGGCAGGACGACCGTTATAGAATATCACCGATGGACCGACCAGGAGATCACGCACAGTAAAATATCTTTAGATAATGACCGCTTCCTGTCAAATCACCTGCACAATCCCTGGATTATCGTGCGAACAGTTACCATATCCACTTGAGTACCCTCGGGTTTCTCGGATGCGGCAAAGAAATAAGTCAGATTTGCCCTTGTCCATCTTGCCCTATAAATAGTTCCTTCTTGGGTACTCTTCCCCCATTACATCATTCTGCCATCCAACTTCACTTTTCCAGCGGCGGCGCCATTCTCAATCCTCAAGATCTCCGACAAGCATTCTTCTTCATCAACTCCGGCGTCTTCCAGCGTCCCCTTCACGACAAGATGGCCGTTGGCTTCGTCGTCCCTGAGGTCAGACTTCCATCTCATCTGCTGTACCTTTTTCCTGCATTCCTGTTCATCTGCGATTTACCTTACCGAATATTTTCCTTCTCCTTTTTCTTTGTATCTTTATTCCCCAAAACACCAGGAGTTATCCAACAAAATTGTCATTCCTACCGATCAACCACATCTTCAATGCCTCGGCCCTCTAGGGGATCCAGATCCAACCGACCTTATCAACGCAGAAACCAACAGGATTCCCTTTAGAGCTGAAAACTTTGCTCTAGATCTATGGAAGGACACCTTTCGCTCTTGGCCTAGCCCTACTGTAGGGTGGAAAGACTGGTTCTTAAGGGTCAGCAACTCTTATGAAGTTCAATGGGGTGAGAGGAAATTAGCTCAATGCATTAGGCTGTCCATTGCCGATATGCACAGGAACGAGTCATTGCTGATAGCCGCATCTTACTTTTGGTCAGACACTCTCAACGCTTTTGTTTTTGGCCACGGCCCTGCTTCTCCTACCCTTGCCGATGTAGCCATGCTTACTGGGTTAGACATATCTTCTGCCGATAGCACCCACTTTTTTGATACCGCCCCCAGTGCCAAAGTGGAGACTCGCGCTATCGGCGGCTGGTCAGGGTACATCCAGAAGTACCGCGGGAGAGGGCCTGTCACCATAAAGGAACAAACCACTTTTCTGAACATGTGGCTAGACAAGTTTGTATTCTGTGGTCGATCGGCAGGACCGACTTCTGTCTATCTATCGGCAGCAGAAAGACTGGCTAGCGGTGGTCAATTTCCTCTCGGCCGTTATTTGCTCGGCGCTGTTTATCACCTTCTTCATCAGGTAGTCCAGAAACTCCTGCTCGGCCAACCTATCGGCAACTTGGGAGGTCCTTGGTGGTTTATTAATATGTGGCTCAATCTGCACCTGCACAAGCGCCTCGATCTCAACTTGTTCTCTCAGCACTTCCCAAGAGATATAGCCGAGAACCATGTGTTGGGTGAAGAGGAATCGGCAACACGTGCCCCCCTGAACTTTGGCGAAGCTGTTATAGTTTTACCCGGTTCAGGGAGCACTCCGGATCAGATCGGCCGATTCTTCGAAACGCTGTATGAGGGTCTGGCCAGAGATGAACGACCATGGCTAGCTTATGACGACCCAGATAGCATGCTCCCTCTGACCTTCAATCCGTTCGACGAAGCTCTTGATAGGGACAATGAGGTGATGATGGCAATCGTGACTCCCAGAGCCATACCAGTGAACTTCTTCGGCAGCACGAAAACCTCTCCCCAAACCTATGAATTTTATAATCCATCGGCATTAGCTCGCCAGCTAGCTTTCGGCCAATTGCCGATCGCACTTCCTTATGCTGATGTAATAAAGCCCAGAGAACCCATCGCTAACCTCCTCGAGTGGACTCGAGTAGCCCAGCTACCACCAAATGCCGATACAGATGTAGATCTGTCAGAATGGGTTCCAGCCGCCTTTATCACTCAGGCATACAAGCTATGGTGGGCAGAATGGAAAGAGAATCTGTTCTGCAGATCAGCCCTCTCATACCGCGGCATGATCGACCCCGAATTTGAAGTCCCTGATGACACTGTAAGTATTTTAAACCGATGTCTCATTTTCCAATACTATTCCCATCGGTAACTTACCCCTGTATTCTTTTTGCAGATTGACAACACCCCCCCATCGGTTAGCAGGAGTGGCAAGCCGATCGACTTATTCCCATCAGGCCCGATCTCCTCAATCGGCCACAATGCTCCCACTCTGGCCTCCATCGTGCACCGGGGTGCGCGTCTCAAGAAAGTTACCACCAGGAAAACTCAGACATCACCAACGGTAACTGCTTCCACTCTGGCGCAAGCTTTCAAGGCAATCTGTTAAAACCCCTTTTTATTTATGCTGACTATCTTTATATCGGTTATCTGTGCTCATAAACTCTTTATCGTTGTTGCAGCAAACTGGTGCATCGGCAAAAGCCAAACGCCAAGGTGCCGATCCCCCCCAGTCTAGCCAGCCAAAGAGGAAAGGCGTCCAAGGTGCTAAGACTGGAACAAAGCGTCAGAAAGTGGCAACTCCTCCTCCTCCTCCGGTGTCTCCAATCCCGGTGGAATCTTCCCCTTCTCCTCCAGAAGTCCAGGCACAGCAAGCACCATCTCCTCAATCAATACAGGAAGCACCACAGATGGAAGAACCTCAGCAAGAAGAACCTCAAACGGCAGGTACGTCAGCTGACGTAGGTGAACAAACAACTGGCCCGGCAGGTCCAGTTATATCATCGGCGGTTTCCTCAATTCAAACAACTGTTGTTCCTCTTCCGGGTAACATATCCCAACAATACTCCTACCGATAAACTTATTTTCATTTATTCTTATAATCCTTCCTGTCTTCTTTCAGGCGATATCGTTCTATCGGCAACATTTGCCGATCAACCTGCAGGTCCATCGGCCTCTCTGAGTCAAAGGCAGGAAATCGCCTTGAAGCAAGTAAGTCATCCACTTTTCCATCGGTATCATCTGCCGAAGTTTTGACCATAAAATTGACCTATTTCATTTTCATTTTCAGGAACAAGATTCTCCCGACAGCTTGTTCTCCTTCGCTATTGATATCTTCGAAGAAGAAGGCGAGGAAGCAAGCTCCTCTCGGGCAGTTGGAATTGTATCGGCAGAAACCAGAGCTAGGCTGGAGGAGCTATCGGCCATACTTCATCAAGACACAACTCAACTGGTCGACGATTCTGACCCAGCCAAGGCCCTGTTCAAGACTCTTAGAGGCCAAATTCCTGCCGATGCCGAAGAAGCACTCTTCCACGCTGCACATCTAGAAAGCCGCCAGCTACAGTACCAGAGAGCTACTCGACGCCTTGCCGACAGAGCTGCTCAAACCCAGCTCTCTGAGGAGATGATGAAAGAAAAACTCTTAGCCGATGAGAAACATAAGAACATCGGCATCTTAAAGTCCTCAGGTGATGCACTGAAGCAGAAAATGTCTGATCTATCGGCAAAAAGAGAAGCTCTGCTGGCTGAACTCAAGCAAGTAGAAGACGCCCTGTCCCAAGCCCAGCAAGAAGATAGTCAACTGCCGGAGACCATCAAGCATCTTGAACAGGAACGAAACGTCCATGGTCGTAAAGCGCTGCAACTGAAGAGGAAGCTGAAGCTGATTGAAGGTTCTGCCGATGACGATATCAAAGAGATAGAGACAGCCAACCAGATTCGGCTGCGCGCCATATCCGCAATCCAAGCGCTGCTGAACATCTGAAGCTTTCATCGGCGACACACCTTTGTTTCTCCGCTTTTAGCTTTTAGTCTAGCCGATAAGACTGTTATCGGCATCTTTTGAAACATTAAGTCTGCCCTTGAACATTTAAATTCAGCCGATAGGAGTGTTATCGGCACTTAACCTTTTATGCATCGATCCATATGCTGGGGTAGTACTTCTTCAAATATTGGCCATTTAACGCTCTGGGAAATTCAACTCCTTCGAGAGTTTCTAGAATATAGGCATTACCAGGAGCTGAGCGTTTTATCCGATAAGGACCTTCCCAATTAGGAGACCACTTCCCAAACTTTGAACTTTTAGTCCCGACTGGCAAAATCAACTTCCATACCAAATCCCCATCGGCAAACTCCTTAGCCTTCACTTTTTTGTCATACCATCTGGCAACTCTCTTCTTATTTTCTTCTATACTCATTAAAGCCTTTAACCGATGCCCTGCTAAATCATCTAACTCATCGGTCATTAAAGTGGTATAATCATCGGCAGCCAATTGATCTTGAAAAGATAATCGCCTAGATCCAGCCTTAATCTCCCAAGGCAAAACTGCATCATGTCCATACACCAATTGATAAGGTGACACCTTGGTTGATCCATGACAAGCCATCCGATAAGACCACAGTGCTTCATTCAACAATGTATGCCACCGCCTAGGATTTTCTTCAATCTTTCGTTTAATAAGCTTGATAATTCCCTTGTTAGACGCTTCGGCCTGCCCATTGGCTTGAGCATAGTAAGGAGAAGAATTCAACACTTTAATTCCCATACCGATTGCGAATTCATCGAACTCCCCCGACGTGAACATGGTGCCCTGGTCGGTAGTAATCGTTTGGGGAATCCCAAATCGGTAAATAATATGCTCCTTCACAAAATCAATCATATTGGCCGATGTGACTTTCTTCAAAGGAATAGCTTCGACCCACTTGGTGAAATAGTCAGTGGCAACTAGAATGAATTTATGCCCTTTGCTAGATGGTGGATAAATCTGGCCGATCAGATCGATGGCCCACCCCCGGAACGGCCAAGGTTTTATTATAGGATTCATAGCCGATGCGGGTGCTCTCTGGATATTACCGAACTTTTGACAACATTGACATCCCTTGAAATATTTAAAACAATCTTCAAGTATGGTTGGCCAAAAATATCCATTCCTTCGAATCATCCACTTCATCTTAAAAGCTGACTGATGCGCTCCACACACTCCTTCATGGATTTCTCCCATCAAACTTCTGGCTTCATCATCACCCAAGCATCGGAGAAGAATTCCGTCGATAGTTCGATAATACAATTCATTTTCAAGGAGCACATACTTGGTTGCTTGAAATCGAACCCGTCTTTCAACCTTTTTGGATGGATCTTTTAGATAATCAATAATTTCTTCCCTCCAATCACCGGCACTGACTACCGATGTCGCATTAATCATTGGCTGATATCCCGAGGCATGCTGGGCTAACCGATTAGCGTCTTCATTATGCAATCGGGGAATATGCTCCAATCGGAAGTTCTTGAATTCCTTTATCAGTTGTATACTTCTCTCGAAATAGGTCATGAGAACTTCACTCCGGCATTCATAGCTTCCGGTCAATTGATTTATAACCAACATAGAATCTCCGAATACTTCAACAGCATCAGCACGAACTTCTCTTAACAACTCCAATCCCCTGATCAGAGCTTGATACTCAGCCTGATTATTTGTTGATGTAGCAACAATCGGCAAGGAAAATTCATACTTCCTCCCCTTGGGAGAAACTAATACAATGCCGATTCCTGCTCCCCGGTCACAGGTAGATCCATCAAAGAAGAGCGTCCAGGGTGCAATTTCCAAGGTTTCCACTAGACCGCAATGCTGAGTCACAAAATCGGCCATAACCTGCCCTTTGACCGCCTTAGCCGATTCGTAACGCAAATCGAACTCCGACAGCGCCAAAATCCATTTACCGATCCTACCACTCATAATCGGCATAGATGGCATGTATCGGACCACGTCATCTTTGCAAACAACAGCACATTCGGCCGACAACAGGTAATGTCTTAGCTTGATACATGAAAAATATAAGCATAAGCACAGCTTCTCGATGGCCGAATACCTGGTTTCAGCATCAATTAACCTCCTACTCAAATAATAAATTACCCTCTCTTTCCCTTCAAATTCTTGAACCAAAGCTGAACCGATAACCGATCCATCGGTAGATAAATATAATTTGAAGGGTTTCCCTTGTTGAGGTGGAACTAAAACTGGAGGGTTTACTAGATACCTTTTGATTTCATCTAGAGCCAACTGCTGTTCTTTTCCCCAAACAAACTCCTGATCGGCTTTCAATTTAAGAAGAGGACTGAAAGCACGAATTCTCCCAGATAAATTCGATATAAATCTTCTGATAAAATTCACTTTGCCGATCAAAGATTGGAGCTCGGTTTTATTGGTAGGGGCCACTATTTTATTGATAGCATCAATAGATCTTCGACTAATTTCAATACCCCTCTGATGTACCATGAAACCAAGAAACTGCCCTGCCGATACACCAAATGCACACTTGTTGGGATTCATCTTCAATCCATGCTTCCTTGTGCACTCCAACACTCTTCGTAAATCGGCAAGATGCTTTGAGAAATCTCCAGACTTGACCACCACATCATCAATATAAATTTCTACGATCTTGCCGATGAACTCATGAAATATAAAATTCATAGCCCTTTGATAAGTAGCACCGGCATTTCTTAACCCAAAAGTCATGACTATCCATTCAAATAGTCCAACATGACCAGGACACCTGAATGCGGTTTTTGGAATATCCTCTTCTGCCATGAATATTTGATTGTAACCCGCATTACCATCCATGAAGCTGATGACCCGATGGCCAGCCGCAGCATCAACCAGTAGATCGGCGACAGGCATTGGATATCCATCCATCGGCGTAGCTTTATTGAGATTCCTGAAATCAATGCACACCCGAAGCTTCCCGTTCTTCTTGTAAACCGGGACGACATTGGAAATCCATTCAGCATACCGACACTGCCGAATAAACTTAGCTTCAATAAGTTTAGTGATTTCGGCCTTAATATCAGGTAGAATGTTAGGATTACATCGGCGGGCTGGTTGCTGATGTGGCCGAAATCCAGACTTAATGGGTAACCGATGTTCAACAATTGATCGGTCTAAACCAGGCATCTCTGTATAATCCCAAGCAAAGCAATCTTTATATTCCTTTAACAAACTAGTTAATTGCCGTTTGCACTCAGGATCTAGTTTAGCGCTAATAAAAGTAGGCCTAGGCCTATCACCACTACCTATATCTACTTCTACCAAATCATCGGCCGATGTGAATCCCTGGCCTAATTTTCCATCATCGGCGAATCTATCCATTAAAAACCGTCGTCAGAACCGACTGCTTGGATCGGTGGAATCTCATAATCGGCAACTTTGAGAAAATCCTTCTCCCAAACTTCTCCTGAAATGCACCTAGTCTTTTCATAAGTATCCGCTTCTGCCGATGCGATAACATAAGAAGAATCCCCTGGGACGATCTCAATCTTGTCACCTACCCACTGAACCAAGCACTGATGCATTGTAGATGGGACACAACAATTGGCATGAATCCAATCTCCCCCCAATAATAAATTGTAGGCACCTTTTCCGCTGATCACGAAAAAGGTTGTCGGCAAGGTTTTGCTGCCGATGGTCAACTCCGCACATATCGCCCCCTTGACCGGAGACACGTTTCCCTCGAAGTCTTTGAGCATCATATCGGTCTTGGTCAAATCTTGATCCCCTTTCCCAAGCTTCCGATATACTGCATATGGCATAATATTAATAGCAGCCCCACCATCAACTAGGATCTTAGTCATTGGCTGCCCATCAACCCTTCCTTTGAGGAACAAAGCTTTAAGATGCTGCCTCTCGTTATCGGCAGGTTTCTCAAAGATAGCCGTCATTGGATCCAGAGCCAACTGAGCTATCTGATCAGAAAATCCCAACTCATCGTCACTGGCCGGTGCAAGAAACTCCATCGGCAACATGAATACCATGTTGACGCCTGCCGATGGACCTTCTTTCTTAGCGTCTGACGGCTGCCGACTCCCAGAGTTCTCTCCTTTATTTAGCTCTTCCTGCCTTTCACGTTGCAATCTCCTTTTCTGTGTCTTGGTTAATCCTTGAGGGCACCATGGAGGAAGTGGCCTTTGTCTTGCCGTCGGGCGTTGGTTCTCTCTTGACTCCATGCGATGCGTGTTAGTATCCCTGCAAAATATGAATTCATCGGGAACCCACGCATCAGCCATTCTTTCAAGCTCCTCTTGGTTCCTGGGAAAATACTGGACACGGTCACCGAGCCGATCGTGAACGCTAAGCCTGCCCCCCAGCCGATCATGAACTGACGCCCTTCCTCTGATCGGCCCATTAAATCGTCGTTCATCATCATGATAACGCCGATCGTTCCTGTCGTACCGATCATAACCGTTGCATTCAGGGCAGTCTCTGACAGTAGGAAGCTTGATATTTTCTTCCCAACAATGGATGAAGAATGGGCAATTCCAATGATCCCTGTGCCGATTCCACTCCTGTCGGCGTCTCTCTTCTTCCCGTTGATAATCTTCCTGTTGGCGCCGGTACCGATCTTCCCGTTGTTGCCATCTCTCTCGAGGCCTTCTATGAGTTATGACAATACCAGATCGAGGAATTCTTCCTGAGCTAGTTCCTTCCTGGACCAAGCCCTTACTTCTTGCATCGGCGGTAGTAACTTGATGCTGAGGATCTACCGATGCACTCTTCTCAGCTGTCTCCGACGTTAAGACCTTAGCCTTCCCCTTAGCATCCAACATGTTCGTCGGGAAAGGATGTTGGTCTATCTTCATCGGCTTCTGGGCTTTGGAACTATCAAACTTGATTCTCCCTGACTCTATGGCCGATTGCAGCTGTTGTCTGAATACTTTGCACTCATTGGTATCATGTGAAGTTGCATTATGCCACTTGCAATACCTCATCCTCTTCAACTCTTCTGCCGACGGGATCACGTGGTTAGGTGACAATTTGATTTGACCTTCCTGAAGTAGAAAGTCAAATATCCTATCGGCCTTGGCGGTGTCAAATGCAAACTTCTCTGGTTCCTTCTGCCCAAAAGGACAAGACATCGGCTTCTTGTTTTTTACCCATTCTGCCAAACCGATTACTGGTTCTTCATCGGAATCTGAGCTTGTTGCTTCATCAACAAATGAGACTTTCTTATTCCATGCCCTCTTAGGCTCGAAAGGCTTGATGTCTTGATCGGATATCCTCTGCACCAAGTGACTTAAACTTTCAAACTCCTGAGAGGCATACTTATCCCTGATGTGTGGCAACAAACCCTGGAAAGCCAAATCGGCTAGCTGCCGATCATCCAGAACCAGGCTATAGCATTTATTTTTGACCTCTCGTATCCTCTGCACAAATCCCTCAACCGACTCATCATTACGTTGCCTCAACTTGACCAAGTCGGTGATCTTCTTCTCATGAACCCCCGAGAAGAAGTATCTGTGGAATTGCTTCTCTAGATCGGCCCAAGTAATTACTGAATTGGGAGGCAATGATATGAACCAAGTAAAGGCCGATCCAGACAATGATGATGAAAATAGACGAACCCTTAATTCGTCCCTGTTACCAGCTTCTCCACATTGAATAATGAACCTGTTGACATGCTCCATGGTTGACGTGTCGTCCTGTCCGGAAAACTTTGTAAAATCTGGTACCTTGTACCGATGTGGAAGCGGGATCAAATCATACGCTGGAGGATACGGTGTCCGGTAAGAATAAGTGTTGACTTTGGGTTTTATCCCAAATTGTTCCTTCATTACTTCAGCAATCTTATCGGCCCAATAAGCATCGGCATCTTGCCGATGAGGCGGCTGCGGATCCGGCACTTGGTGGCGAACCTCCACGTGTCTGTTTGGGACATGACCTGTATGGAACATCGTATTGGTCACCTGTCCTCCAATCTGCGGACTACCAAACTGCTGTCCACCGACTGGCTGTCCTCCGAGTTGCTGTCCAAAATTCATTGGCTGGTTGGACATTCCCTGACCTTGGAACCCGGGATAAACCTGCCCTTGCTGGAACCCCGTAGTCTGATAACCCTGCTGGGGCGACTGTGGAAAGGCTTGCTGTCCAAGCCATCCATTATTAGCGTTCATCGGCATAGGTGCTGCCGATGATTGGTAATTGGGTATCGTCGTTGAATTGACATACCCCGACTGGGCCATAGGCCTCTGTTGCATTAGCATTGACTCTGCCGATGCGTTGGGCATCTGGAACATTAGATCTTGAGGATTTCCAGTGTGAGGCCTTGCGGTAGTAGTTGTGGTATACCGAGGACTCTGGTTCACCGGCACATTGGAAGGTGCCGATGTTATAGGAGTTTTGCCCCTCATGTCAGTTATCTGTGATGTTCCTGGAGTCAACTCTGGAGGCATACCATAACCCCACCAGTTGGGAGGAAGAGTTAACCCCGACATTGCCGATGCCAACATATCTGTTGTCAGTTTATGCTGCCCAACTGAAATTTGTGGGTTGGTTGCCATCGGCATAGATAGTGCACCAGTAGTCCCCAATGTACTTGGAGGGACGGCAGACTGTGCACTTGCACTCGTCAAGGCAACCGATGGAGCCGTGACCTCTGGTGCCGTAGGTTGATGATGGGAAGGGCCCACATAATCCGGCGGGATTTGTCCTTCCTTGAAGGTTCTTGCCACGGCGTTGAAAACCGTATTAGACAGTACACCAGCTTGGTTAATCAACGCTCGATTGATGGCATTATCAACCATGTCTTGAAGCTTGCCAGGATTGGCGTCAAAGGTGACCTGCCGTGGTGCCAGCAGTGCATCTTTCTGGACCACTTCGCCGCTCCTGTTTATGCTGAAAGACTTCAGGCATTGCTGCTTGAACTCTTCCATAGCTTGGGCAATAGCTTGCTTCTGCTCATCCTTGAGGTTAGCTTCCGTCACGGGGATGACGTTGTCTTGATCGAGGTTAGAGATCGACATGTTGATCTTGATCTTGAATCTGTCCCACTGGGCGTGCCAGAAGATGTGTTGATGCAAAAACTAGTCTGCAAACACAAAGGGCTAATACCCGATCCAAACGTTAAGGCGTGCCAGCCGATTTGACCTTACTATCGGCAAAGGTGATAACTCGAATACTTTAGTCCTGACAACAGCGATACGCCCGGATGTCACGGCTAAGAGGTACTCACGCGGAACTTGAGGATACGCCGAGCTTGAGTCGACGAATTCCTAAGAACTCGTAACAAAAAGAAAACGTATGACGAAGTCGTCGAAAAGTAAATGCTGGAATATGAGTAAAAAACGTGTGTTTGATTGATTGATAGATATCCTAATTACAAGGTCTTAGGGCTTATATTTATACCCTGCTCAAAGAGCTACGACCAGACACGATTAGAATTCGAATTCCAAATTACACGGAACCCGTATACAAAACGATACGAATAACATAAGGAAATAATAAAACCATCCCTCGTGACAAACCGAAATTCCTCCACATGACAACTGGCAGCTTCCGGACTCCTCCTTCGCGTCATCGGCAATCCCCTTGCCATAGTCATCGGCAGACCCTTTTACTTGGTCATCGGCACCATATTACTGTCTGAGGACTTAGTCACATTCAACCTTTCCCTCATCGGCAACCATCCTTACCAGCAACCCGCATCGTACTGCCACCCTGTCCTGCCATCCTGGACCCGTGCTCAAAAATGGTGTCAACACCAGCCAAAGGGGCAGTATGCGTTGAGTTGACCATCGGCAGCAAAACCTTGCCAATGACGTTCTTTGTTATCAATGGTAAGGGTGCGTACAATCTGCTTTTTGGAAGAAACTGGATTCATGTCAATTGTTGTGTTCCTTCCACAATGCATCAATGCCTCGCACAGTGGGTTGGGGATAAGATTGAGGTTGTCCCTGGTGATTCCTCTTACATCATTGCATCGGTAGAATCAGATATTTATGAGCAAACCAAATGCATATCAGGAGAAGCTTGGGAGAAGGAGTTCCTCAGAGTTGCCGATTATGAAATTCCACCGATCCAAGCAGTCGGTTCTAAAGAGGAGTTTTAATGGATAGGTTTGCTGATGATGGAAAGTTAGGTCAGGGGTTCACATCGGCTGGTGATTTAGTAGAGGTAGATATTGGTAATGGTGATAGGCCAAGGCCTACTTTTATTAGTGCTAAGTTAGATTCCAAGTGTAAGCAGCAATTGACCAATTTGTTAAAGGAATATAAAGATTGTTTTGCTTGGGATTATACTGAGATGCCTGGATTAGACCGATCGATAGTTGAACATCGGTTACCTATCAAGTTTGGATTCTAGCCATATCAGCAGCCAGCATGCCAATGCAACCCTAATATACTTCCTGATATTAAGGCTGAAATAACTAAATTAATTGAGGCAAAGTTTATTTGGCAGTGTCGATATGCAGAGTGGATTTCTAATGTGGTTCCTATCTATAAGAAAAACAGGAAACTTCGTGTTTGTATTGACTTCAGGAACCTCAACAAAGCTACACCAATGGATTGCTATCCAATGCCTGTTGCCAATTTGTTGGTTGATGCTGCAGCCGAACATCGGATTATTAGCTTCATGGATGGTAATGCAGGTTACAATCAAATATTCATGGCTGAGGAAGATATTCCCAAGACTGCTTTTAGATGTCTAGGTCATGTGGGGTTGTTTGAGTGGATCGTCATGACCTTCGGTTTTGAAAAATGCCAGTGGTACTTATTAGAGAGCAATGAATTTTATTTTTCATGAGTACATCAGCACATTAGTGGAAATCTACATTGATAATGTGGTGGTTAAGTCTAGGGATATTGCAAAACATCTAGCTGATCTACGAAAAATACTAGAGTGCACGAGGAAGCATGGATTGAAGATGAATCCTAATAAATGTGCATTTGGTGTATCAGTGGGTCAATTCTTGGGTTTCATGGTGCATCAAAGAGGTATTGAAATCAGTAGAAGGTCTATCGATGCAATTAACAAGGTAGTTGCCCTCGCTGATAAAACTGAACTGCAATCTTTGATCGGCGAGATTAATTTCATCAGAAGGTTCATATCTAATCTATCAGGCAAGATCAAGGCTTTCAGTCCGTTGCTTAAATTGAAGGCCGATCAGGAATTTGTATGGGGAGTTGAGCAGCAGTTGGCCTTAGATGAAATTAAGAAATACCTAACAAACCCTCCAGTGCTAGTTCCACCTCAACACGGAAAACCCTTCAGGTTGTATTTGTCGACTGATGATACTGTTATTGGTTCAGCTCTTATTCAAGGGTTTGAAGGGAAAGAACATGTTATTTATTATTTGAGCAGAAGATTGGTGGATGCTGAGACAAGGTATTTGGCCATTGAAAAACTATGCTTATGTTTATACTTTTCTTGCATTAAATTAAGGCATTATCTGCTATCGGCCAAATGTACTGTCGTATGCAAGGATGAGGTGGTTAAATATATGTTGTTGATGCCGATATTGAGTGGTAGAATTGGCAAATGGATTTTAGCGTTGTCAGAATTTGACCTACGTTACGAATCGGCTAAGGCAGTTAAAGGGCAGGTTATGACTGATTTTGTCACTCGGCATTGCAACATAGTGGATTCTCTGGAAGTTGCTCCTTGGACACTTTTCTTCGATGGGTCTGCATGTGGTGAAGGAGCAGGTATCGGCATTGTGTTGGTTTCACCTCAAGGAAGGAAGTATGAGTTTTCATTGCCAATTGTTGCTACATTGACAAACAATCAGGCTGAGTATCAAGCTTTGATAAAAGGGTTGGAATTACTAAGAGAGGCATGTGCCGATGCTGTTGAGGTCTTCGGTGACTCTATGCTGGTTATAAATCAAATTGGCTGGGATTTATGAATGCCCAAGTGAAGTTTTGATCTCATATTATGAGCAATGTTTTCAATTGTTGAAGGAGTTTAAAGATTTTCGTCTTGAACATATTCCTCGATTGCATAATGAAGAAGCTAATTGGCTTGCTCAGCATGCTTCAGTGTATCAGCCTATCCAGGAGGTGCTAACATCGGTAGTTGATGCCGATGACTGGAGAACGGAAGTTGTTGATTACTTAAGGGATCCATCCAAGAAGGTTGAAAGACGTATAAGATTTCAAGCTACTAAGTATGTGCTCCTCGATGATGAATTATATTATCGAACTATAGATGGAGTTTCCCTCAGATGTCTTAGCGGTGATGAATCGAAAAGCTTGGTGGGTGAGATTCATGAAGGAGTGTGGGGGCACATCAATCGGCTTTCAAGATGAAATGGATGATCAGAAGGAATGGATACTATTGGCCGACTATTCTTGAAGATTGCTTTAAATATTTTAAAGGGTGTCAGGGGTGTCAAAAGTTCGGCAATATTCAAAGAGCGCCTGCATCGGCCATGAATCCTATAGTTAAACCTTGGCCATTCCAAGGATGGGCTATCGATCTCATCGGTCAAATTTATCCACCATCGAGCAAAGGGCATAAATTTATACTTGTTGCTACCGATTATTTCACAAAGTGGGTTGAAGCGATCCCTTTGAGAAAGGTAACATCGGCCAATATGATCAATTTTGTGAAAGAACATATTGTTTACCGATTTGGTATTCCTCAAACTATCACTACCGATCAGGGTACTATGTTTACATAGGGACAATTTGATGAGTTTGCTATCGGTATGTGGATTAAGGTTTTGAATTATTCTCCTTATTATGCTCAAGCTAACAGTTAGGCCGAGGCTTCTAACAAAGGAATCATCAAACTCATTAATCACAAAATTGAGGAAAACCCTAGGCGGTGGCACACAGTATTGAATGAGGCTCTGTGGTCATATCGGATGGCATGTCATGGTGCAATCTGTTGATGCAAAAGCTGATATGCAAACACAAAGGGCTAATACCCGATTCAAACGTTAAGGCGTGCCAGCCGATATGACCTTACAACCGACAAAGGTGGTAACTCGAACACTTTGGTCCCGACAACAGCGATGTGCCCAGATGTCACGGCCAAGAGGTGCTCACGTGGAACTCGAGAATTCATCGAGATTGGCTCGAAGAATCCTTAAGAACTCATAGTAAAAGAAAATATGATGAAGTCGTCGAAAAGTAGATGCTAGAATATGTGTAAAAACTTGTGTTTGATTGATTGATAGATATATCATTACATTGCTACGGGGTTTACATTTATACCCTATTCAAAGAGCTACAACCAGACACGGCTAGAACTCGAATTCTAAATTAAACAGAATCCGTATACAAAACAAACTATAATAACCATGGAAAGCATTAAATTATCCTCCACAACCGATCGGTACACCGCCATGAGTCAATCGGCAACCCCTGCGCCTTTCTTCATAACCATCGGCAGACCACCTTTCACAGCCCATCGACAACCATCAACACTAGTCATCGGCATAAACCCATCACCACTCCTAGACTTGGTCATGTTCTGTCGTTTTCCCATCGGCACCAACCCTCATCGGCAACTCTTCTGTAGACTAGTCACCACTTGTCCGCCTGCCGATCTACACCTCATTAACTCCAGGTACGCATCCAATGATACGTGTCCAAAAATGGTGTCAACACATGCCCCCCAATTTCGGAGTATAAAATCATTAATGCTCCGAAATTCTCCTCAGTAATGATGCCTTTCCGCAATTACTCCCTCCGATCGGTAATTAATTACCAAATCTAAACAACCTCAGCCCGGTTCTCCTGCACGCTCCTCGAATCTCTCAACTTCTCGAACCGAACCTTCCCAGAATACGTCCTTCGGCAACATTTTCGTTAGATAAGACTGCCGATGAACCGATCAGGAGATCTTGCACAGTAAAATATCTCCAAAATTACGACCGCTTGCTGTCAAATCACCTGCGCAATCCCTTGATTACCATGCGAACAGTTACCATATCCACCTGAACACCCTCGGATTTCTCGGATGCGACGAAGAGATAAGTCAGATTTGCCCTTGCCCTCTTTGTCCTATAAATACTTCCTTCTCCGGTACTCTTCTTCCATCCTGTCATTCTATAGCCTCATACCCACCTTTCTGGCGGCGGCACTGCTCAAGAACTTCAAGAACTCCGGTCAAGGATCTCCTCCGACAATATTCCAAGTCTTTGAGTTCTTCCTCTCTTTGAGAAGAAATGGCCATCAACTTCGTCGTCCCTGAGGTCAACTCAACACCCCCTTTCTTCTTTATACTTTTGTTGTACTCCTATTCATCCACGAATCTATTTACTGAGTACGTTTTTTCTTCTTTGTTTCCTTTTCTGTTCTTCCAACTTCAAACCTTTTAGGAGTTGGCTGATAAGATTGTAATCCCTACCGATCAACCTCACTTCCAGTGTCTTGGTCCATTGGGAAATCCAGATCCTACCGATTTAATAAATGCATAGACAAATAGGATCCCCTTTAGGGCTGAAAACTTCTCTTTAGATCTGTGGAAAGATACTTTTCGTTCTTGGCCCAGTCCTACTAAGGGGTGGAAAGACTGGTTCCTGAGAATCGGCAACTCGAAGTCCAATGGGGTGAGCGGAAACTAGACCAATGCATCAGGCTATCCATTGCCGATATGGAGAGGAACGAGTCACTGTTGATAGTGGCTTCATACTTTTGGTTAGACACCCTTAATGCCTTTGTATTTGGACACGACCCTGCTTCTCCCACTCTTGCCGATGTGTTCATGCTCACCGGTCTAGATATATCAACTGCCGATAATAGTCATTTGTTCGATAACAAGCCTAGCTCTAAGGTGGAAACTCGCAGCATCGGCGGTTGGTTTGGGTACATTCAGAAGTACCAAAAATAGGATCAGTTGGGGAATGGGAACACACCATTTTTCTGAATATGTGGCTAGATAAGTTCATATTTTGCGACCGATCGGCTGGACCAACTTCTGTTTATCTATCGACAGCAGAAAAATTAGCCAGCGGTGGTCGTTTTCCCCTTGGCCGATACTTGTTAGGCTCTACTTATCATCTTCTTCATCAAGTGCCCGAGAAGCTTCTGCTAGGCCAACCCATCGGCAACTTAGGAGGACCTTGGTGGTTTATCAACATGTGGCTCAGCGTTCACATGCATAAGCGCCTCAGATTCAACCTCTTTTCACAGCGCTTTCCCGGAGACATAGCCGAAGATTATGAATTGGATGATGAAGAATCGGCAACTCGCTCCCCTTTGAACTATGGTGAGGCCGCCATTGTCTTACCTGGCACTGGTGGGAATGAAGACCAGGTTAGCCGATTCTTCCACACTCTCTATGAAGGTCTGACAAAGACAAGCGGGCATGGATGCCTTATGAGGATCCAGAAACCAGATTCCCACTTACTTTCCACCCTTTTGATGATGCCCTCAACAAGGACCATGATCTGATGATGGCAATTATTACTCCGAGAGCTATACAAGTGAATATCTTTGGCAGTGGGAAAGCTTCCAACCCCACCTATGAGTTCTATAATCCATCGGTACTGGCTCATCAACTTGCCTTTGGACAGCTGCCGATCGCGCTCTGTTATGCCGATGTGGTGAAGCCAAGGGAAACCATAACCAGTGGTCTTGAGTGGATCAGAATAGCTCAGCTTCAGCCAAATGCCGATACGTTGGATATTGATCTATCGGCATGGGTCCCAGCCCTTTTCATCACTCAAATGTACAAGCAGTGGTGGGAAGAGTGGAAAGAGCATCTGTTCTGCATATCGGCCCTCACATACCGCGGCATGATCAACTCCAAGTATAAAGTCCCCGATGACATTGTAAGTCTTCAATACCTCAGTCCTTTTATTGCTTTTATTTACATCGGTAACTCACTTCCTCCTTTTTGAACAGGTCGACAACCCGCCATCGACGGTCAGCAGAAGCGGACAGCCGATCGAGCTCCTTCCATGAGGCCCAATTTCTCTCATCGGAAACAACGCACCAACCCTGGCAGCTCTAATGCACCGAAATGTGCGTTTTAAGAAGACAACCACCAGACGACTGAAAACATCTCCAACAGTTGTCGCTGCTACCTTGGCACAAGCTTTCAAGGTAAACCTTTGATTTCCTTAATTTATACCAATTCCATTCCATACTTACACAATCTTTCTAGGATACATCGGCTGCTATGGGAACCTCATCGGTAACTTCTATCTTTTAGCAAAATTCTTATTAGCATCCTTTTATATTTGGACTCATGGAATTTTGTTTATTGTAACCGCAAACTGGCAAATCGGCAAGGACCAGAAGTACTAAAACAAGTGTCGATGCCCCCCAGTCTAGTCAAGATAAAAGAAAAGGCCCCAAGAGTACTAAATCGCAAGCGAAGAGCCAGAAGACAGCACCGCCTTCTCCTCCTCATCCAGTATCGCCGATTCATGTGGAATCGTCTCCCTCTTCGCCAAAAATCCAGACGCAGCAAGCACAATCTTCTCCTCAATCAACACCTTCTCCTCAGCCAGCACCTCAGCCCCAAGAAGTACCAGCCGATGTGCTTGAGTAGCCTGACGATCCAATCATATCTTCAGAATAGACGAGTATCGCTCCCCCTCAAGGTAAAGTACTATCCATAAAATTATCACTGACGGGTTCATTCTTTCGAATCATAATTATCTTTATTATTTCTCAGTTGACATCGTTCCATCGGCAACTCCAGCCGATCAACCTGTGGTATCGGTGGCATCAACCAGCCAGAGGCGCGAAATAGCTTTGAAACAAGTAAGTTATCTGATTTCCACTACTTATATCACTAATGTCTAATTATCAAATAACTTATCTTATTTTTCTCCAGGAACAAGACTCTCCGGACAGCTTGTTTTCCTTCGCCATCGAGATTTCTGATGATGAGGGTGAGGAAGCCTCTCAAGCAATAGGGATTTCATCGGCAGAAATCAGAGCAAAACTGGAGGATCTGCTGGCCCTGCTACACCAAGACACTGCTCAATTGGTTGATGACTCTGATCCAGCCAAAGCTCTGTTTAAAGCTCTTAGGTGTCAAATCCCAGCCGATGCCGAGGAAATTCTTTTCCAAGCTGCACACTTGGAAAGCCATTAGCTCCAGTATCAAAAGGCTACCCAGCGTCTTGCCGATAGAGCCACCCACACCCAGCTCTCAGAGGAAGTAATGCAAGTGAAACGTCTTGCCGATGAGAAACACAAGAGCATCAGCATTCTACAATCCTCAAGGGAGACACTGAGGCAGAAGAACTCTGATCTATCGGCAAAGAGGGAAGCCCTACTGGTAGAGCTCAAGCAAGTAGAAGAGGCTCTCTCTCAAGCTCAGCAAGAAGAAAGTCAGCTGCCCGAGATGATCAAGACCCTCCAACAAGAATGAAACATTCAGGCCCGCAAGGCGCTGCAGACGAAGAAGAAGCTGAAGCCAGTGGAGGGCTCCGCCGATGAAGACATCCGGGAGATAGAAGAAGCCGATCAAATCCGTCTGCGCGCCATATTGGCCATCCAAGCCTTGCTGAATGTATGAACTCTTCATCGGCAACTTGCCTTGTTCCGTTTTTAAAAAACTTCTGATTATTTTGGTTTAGCCAATAGGATTGTTATCGGCATCCTTTAAAACATTATGCTCAGTCCCAGATACATCTTAATCCAACCGATAGGAGTGTTATCGGCGCTTAAACTTTCATGCATCAACCCAAATGCTTGGGTAATACCTCTTTAAATATTTTCCATTTAATGCCCTAGGAAATTCAACTCCTTCGAGAGTTTCCAAAATATAAGCATTACCAGGAGCAGACTGTTGGGTATTCTTAACATCATTACCAAAAGTAGACAGATTTCTAATTCTAGTAACGGTGCCAGAAATGGCAAACCTATCCCTCATACCACTTAAGCCAAGTTGTCATCCCTAGCATGACATGAGAGACACGGTATTGAAATATGCAATTGCTCTTCTAAATAAATAATGAATGGGATCTGCATGTAGCATTTTAACCGGGAAGTATTCCAGGTATCGTTATTTATATTTTTACCACTGGGAAGAGATTAACAATCATCAATATTGATTATAGAATAGAATATGAGATTGAGTATCTATCATTGCATGTATAATTGAGAACATTTATCTAACTCTTTCATACAGGGATAAGTGTCACATAAAAGATATATGAAGTAATGAATAGTGACAAAGATAATTAATCTGATCAGCATAACTAGCCACATAATAAATATGATAAGCACCTCAATTAGATACTCTAGAAAGTCATTAGCATGGTATTAGAACGAACTACAAGAATATTTCCTAAGTTATTCTCAACTATATAGTCTAGCATTATCATAGTTAGTGCAAGCATACTTAGCAATTATTACGAGACAAGACTACGCCCATGCATAGTGATATTAGCAAGGTAAATGAGAAACATAGCAATCACTCCCCTGTAATAATGTTGCTCTACCAGCCCAATACATGAGAGGGGGACTATATAAGAATCAATGAAGCTGTCACTATCACGAACTACCCCACGATCTGGCATATTGGGTACAAGCGCAGATAAATACGGTATAAGCACCACGCCTACACAATATCTATCATTTACCCATGGATCCGATGGATAAACACTATACGATCCTAAACATGTATATAGATCCAATCTAACTAAGCCAAGTACATAACTATGATAAACTAAGAAGAATATAATCTTGAATATAAACAAGTAGAGCAAAGTCATAAGCAATATATTGAAGTAGAACAAAGTCATATTCATAATATTGAAGAACAAAGATATTTACAAGAACAATTAGAAGCACAATTAGAGAATTACCAAGAATCCTCTTGACAGATCCAGAAACCAATCGAAGATTGACTCCTTCTAGTTCTAATCCTATGTAGCTATGCTAATCTAGATATCTAATTGATGTGGTGGCTCTAATCTTGATGAGGGGCTTCTTCTCCCTTGAGGAATAATGAATTAGGGTTGAGAGGCTCTCTCCTCCAGGGGCCAGGGGGTCTGGTTTTATAGTCCCTCCAAGTGAATATGGGCCGTTGGATCAAACCGACATTGGTTGAACGGTTATCCTTGATCCTTTAGGTCGGTGGAGATTGATCCCGAAAGAGAGTCCTGATTGGACTCCAGAGGTGGGCGGTGAAAGGTCCTAATATGGCTAGAGGGGGGGTGAATAGCCTATTTAAAAATTCTACAAACTCACTAGAGCAAAAGGTTAGTAAATAACAAAGCGAAGCTTTTTGCTCTAGCTCTAAAGGGGTGTTTGCAAGCCACCTACCCAACAATTCTAGTTGCTAAGATCTCTATGCACACAAGAACTAAGTCTCTACAAGTTACACTAGAGAACTAAGCTACACAATTCAAAGTAAGGAACTAAACTAATTACACTAGTTTGCGGTAAGTAAAGATAAGATGAGATATTTATACCGCCGTGTAGGGGATGAACCAATCACCAATATAAACAATCAAGCACCGGGAGAATGCCAATCAAACACAATTGAGACATCGATTTTTCTCCCGAGGTTCACGTGCTTGCCGGCACGCTACGTCCCCGTTGTGTCGACCAACACTTGGTGGTTCGGTGGCCAAGAGGTGTAGCACGAACCTCGTCCTCACTAGGACACCACAAGAACCTACCCACAAGTGAGGTAGCTCAATGACACGAGCAATCCACTAGAGTTACCTTTCGGCTCTCCGCCGGGGAAGGTACAAGACCCCTCACAATCACCGGGAGATGGCCACGAACAATCACCAACTCGTGCCAATCCTCCTCCACTGCTCCAAGCCGTCTAGGTGGCGGCAACCACCAAGAGTAACAAGAAAACCGCAGCTAGAACGATCCCCAAGTGCCACTAGATGCAATCACTCAAGCAAATGCACTTGGAATTACTCCCAATCTCACAAAGATGTATAATCTATGAAGGAGATGAGTGGGAGGAGTTTGCTTAGGCTCACAAGGATGTCTAGTAGTCAAGAATGCCAAGAGAGTGAGCCCCAAGCTGGCCAAACACGTATTTATAGCCCCTCAAACAAATAGAGCCATTGGCTCTTTTCACTGGGCAAACTGCGGGGTCACCGGACGCTCTTAAAGGGGCACCGGACGCTCAACACCTGCGTCCGGTGCTCCAACGTCAGCCGCATGTCAGAATCTAACGGTAACCTGCAGTGCACCGGACGCTGAGCAAGTTAGCACCAACGTGTCCGGTGCACACCGGACTCATGCGCAGAGAGTTCCGCAAACACGCAGGGTCACCGGACGCAAGCCACAGGACGCACCCTGAGCGTCCGGTGCTCACCGGACTCACACCCAGAGAGGTTTGCAAAAACGCGCGGACACTAGACTCAGACCACCGGACGCTCCAGCTTGCGTCCGGTGCCTGGCGTCCGGTGCTTAACCCTAGCTGAGCCAGGCAGCCTGCACACCGGACGCTCAGACACAGCGTCCGGTGCCTCTGAGCCAGCGTCCGGTGAGTGTTCCTCAGCGAGAAACACTCCCGTGACTTCTCCAAAACTCCCACCGGCGCAATAGAAAATATGCACTTCATTTTCTCAAAAGCGCCAAAACACATCCTCTCTCTAACCTTCAAACTCCACCTCCTTCTCAAAGTGTGCCAACACCACAATGTGTAAACCAACATGTGTGCACGTGTGTTAGCATTTTCACAATCATTTTCTTTGAAGGAGTTAAGTTAGCTCACTAGGTTCTAAATGCATGCCCATGAACAATGACACCAAGTGGCACTTGATAACCGCTTAGCCAAGGAATTCCCCTCTTTATAGTACGGCTATTTATCCTAAATGTGATCACACCCTCTATGGTGTCTTGATCACCAAAACCAAAACCCTAAGCAATACCTTTGCCTTGATCTCCATAGGGTTTTGTTTTTCTCTTTCTTCTTTTCCAAGTTGAGCACTTGATCATCTTGTGGTCATCACCATCATCACCATGATTAACACTTGCTCCATCACTTGGCATGTACCAACCTCATTAAGTCTACACATACTTAGCATAGAGGTTAGTACTAGGGTTTCATCAATTATCCAAAACCAAACTAGGGCTTTCAATCTCCCCCTTTTTGGTAATTGATGACAACCCTTTTTACAAAGATTTTCAATAAAATTTTCTTGGATTCATGTTGCTTGCCCAAGCATTTTACCATGTGCAAAGGTTATGGAGAAGTTTCATAAACCCAAATTGGTAGCAATTGCTCCCCCTACATATGTGCTAAGAGTTTGGATTGAAAGCTTGCACATATGCTTGAATAGGAAATATAGGAGTCAATTTCTACCAAATGATGCTGAGGTGTAAAGAATGGACCTTTGAAGCGTGATACCAATCAGAGTTGCCAATATACACCATCCTTAGCACCATTAGTAACTAGACATTCACAAAACTAGAACACCCCATGAGATCAACATTATAAACAAGGTTCTAGTACCACTTGTGAAACAACTAAAGGTCTAGTTACACTACCTATGCATGCTAGTTCTTCATTTCATCAATCAAGCCTACAACTAGCATACACCACACAAGCAAGGCATTGGAGAGAAACCTTCTAAAGCTAATGCAAATGCAAGCAAACATATGTGATGTACATACAAATGCAACATACAAGTTTATGAGCTTGCTCCCCCTACTTGTGTGCTTCAAAAATTTTAATTGATCCCCTTCTTTTATCATGTTACTCCCCTATCTTAAATCTTTGGGAAATTCTCTCCCCCTTTGTCATCAAAGACCACAAAAGGTGAGCTCAAATTTTAGATAGGTTAGTGTGAAACCACATGAAGTGAGATTATTTTACAAATTAGTTCAATCTATATTACTTGCCTAACATATTTAACTCGGTTTGATCCAAGGACAAGCTTCTTCACACCTCCAAATAAGGGTTATCTTGCACCATGTTGAGATAAACACTTATAGCTCATATTCTAGATCAAACACTAGGATTGCAAGCCCACAAACATGTCATATGCTACCACTAGATCAAATCAAGCATAGAGGCAATAGTGGTACCATATAAGCATCAAATTCATTTGATTTTCATGAATGATCCTAAGACATGTAAGGAATGACTAGATGCACTAAGCAAGTCCTTAGCATAAGATGAATGACATGTCAAACAATTTTACCTTGCTTTGCTCGAAGGAGAGGCATGTCATATAGTGGGGGTGCATCAACACATATTTGAAAAGTCAAGTATGTTCAATTCATTTCTTAGCTTGCAAAACCTATCCTCATCAAGTGGCTTGGTGAATATATCAGCAAGTTGATCATCGGTGCCTATACTCTCAATGCAAATGTCCCCTTTTTGTTGGTGATCTCTTATGAAATGATGTCGGACATCTATGTGCTTTGTTCTTGAGTGTTGAACCGGATTATTGGTGAGCTTCACGGCACTTTCATTGTCACATAGCAATGGCACTTCTTTAAAATTGAATCCAAAATCTCTCAATGTTGCCTTCATCCATAGAATTTGTGCACAACAACTACCGGCCGCAATGTACTCCACTTCGGCGGTTGATAGTGCAACACTATTTTGCTTCTTGGATGACCATGAGACAAGTGATCTACCCAATAGTTGACATGTGCCCAATGTGCTTCTTCTCTCAACTTTGCATCCCGCATAGTCCGAATCGGAATATCCAACAAGTTCAAACTTTGCACCTTTGGGATACCATAGACCAACATTTTGTGTATGCTTCAAGTACCTCAATATTCTCTTTGTTGCCTTCAAATGACTTTCTCTTGGTGAGGCTTGAAATCTTGCACACATGCATACACTAAACATGACATCCGGTCTTGATGCGGTCACATAGAGTAGGCTTCCAATCATGGACCGATACAACTTTTGATCCACCATATTTCCACTTGTATCACTATCTAGGCTTCCATTTGTTCCCATTGGTGTGCTAATTGATTTTGCATCATCCATACCAAACTTCTTGAGCATGTCTTTTATGTACTTGCCTTGACTCACAAATGTGCCATTCTTCAATTGCTTGATTTGAAGACCAAGGAAGTAACTAAGCTCTCCAATCATTGACATCTCAAACTCATTAGCCATCATGTTTCCAAACTCCTCACAAAATTCTTGATTGGTTGATCCAAATATGATATCATCAATATAGATTTGCAACACAAACAAGTCCTTGCAAATATTTTTGGTGAAGAGAGTGGTGTCAACCTTGCCCATCTTGAAACCTTTAGAGAGTAAGAAATCTCTCAATCTCTCATACCATGCTCTAGGTGCTTTCTTCAAACCATACAATGCCTTTCTTAGCTTGTAAACATGGTTGGGTTTCTTGTCATCTTCAAAACCGGGAGGTTGCTCAACATAAACTTCTTCATTGATATAGCTACGGATAGCAAGTTGAAGTTCAAGCTCTCTACTAGTAGCACATTGGAAATGCTCAAGTCATTGGATATAGCAATTTTACCAAGCCCTTTGACCTTGCCTTTGCCATTATCACCAAATGTGATACTATCAACACCATTGTCATCATTTGGATTGATTGAATTGAACATTCTTGAATCACCGGTCATGTGTTGTGTGCACCCACTATCAAGCACCCAATGCCTTCCTCCGGCTTTATAGTTTACCTACAAAACAAATCAATGTTTCTTAGGTACCCATACTTGTTTGGGTCCTTGGAGGTTAGTGACTAAGCTTTTTGGTACCCAAATGGCCTTCTTCTTTGGACCCACAATTGGTATACCAACAAACTTAGCATGCACACCCTTCTCACCCTTGGTAAGCACATAACAAGAATCAAAAGGAATGTAAGGTGCATTAGCAATTTTCTTGTTCTTGTTCATTTTATTGCAATTAAGCTCTAGGTGCCCAACTTGCTTGCATTTGTTGCAATACCGACCATTGCTCTTCACAAAGCTAGGCTTGTGAGTTGCAAAGGCTTTCTTGCCCTTCTTGGGGGTATAGCCTAATCCCTCTTTATTGAGAGAAAACATTTGGCTACCCAAGCACTTTAGCAAGTGGGCCTCACCACCATAGGCTTTGCCTAAGGCGTGAGTGAGCTCATCCACCTCTCTCTTGAGAGTCTCATTCTCAACCTTTAGTGAGGTGTCACAAGTGACACTAACACTAGAAGTATAGGTAGAGTTGGTGGTGGTGGATGAAGACCTACAAGAAGAGTTAGTGGCAACAACAATAGGTAGGTTGGGTGATTCTTTAATTAAGTCACATGTTGTGCTCACATCACATGATACAACAACCTTTTCCTTGTTCTCTTCTAACAACAAGGAGTGAGCTTTCTCAAGCTTGGTGTGAGCCTTGCCAAGCTTCTCATGGGCTTCCACTAGCCTCTCATGATTAGCATTGAGCTCATCAAAGGATTGCTCAAGAGCTTTTAACTTCTTGGTCAATTCTTTGCACTTCTTGTTTTTAGATTGAATAAGTGAATCGGCTTGTTCTAGCATGTCCATGAGTTGTTCATTAGTGAATTTATTTTCATCATCACTATCACTATCATGTTCATGTTCACTTTCACTTTCACTCTCATCATATTGTACCTTGTGGCCCTTGGCCATGAAGCATGAAGGAGTGTCGAAGAGTGATGGCTTGTTGTTGATAGCAATGCTTGCAAGTGCCTTCTTCTTGGATGCCTTGTCATCATCACTAGAATCATCATCCGAAGAAGCATCACTATCCCATGTCACAACATAGGATCCACCCTTCTTCTTCTTCTTGAAGACCATCTTCTTATCTTTCTTTTCTTTCTTCTCCTTCTTGTTCTTCTTGTCATGCTCATCATTGTCACTATTGTAAGGACAATCCGCCACAATATGATCGGGGCTTTTGCACTTGTAGCATAGCCTCACATACTCCTTGTTCTTGTAGTGATCTCTTCTCTTTCTTGTGTGATAGCCCTTCTTCTTCATCATCTTGCCAAACTTGCGAACAAAGAGTGCTAGTGCTTCATCATCACTATCATCATTGGAGCACTCCTCATCACTAGATTCTTCCTTCTTGGCCTTGCCTTTATTCTTGCTCTTGGATGAAGAGCTAGCTTTGAATGCTACACTCTTCTTCTTCTTATCATCATCATCCTTCTTCATGACCTCATCATTATCATTATATTGATCTTCGGTCATGACATCTCCAAGTACCTCATTGGGAGATACACCCGTCAATCCTCCTCTAAATATGATGGTTCTCAATGTCTTGAATCTCTTGGGCAGGCACATCAAGAACTTGTGAATGAAATCCTCATCCTTCACTTTCTCACCAAGGCCCTTGAGATCATTGATGATGACTTGGAGCCTATAGAACATCTCCGGGATTGACTCATCATCCTTCATCTTGAAGTTTGAAAGCTTGTCCTTGAGCATGTACAACTTGGCACTTTTTACCGTTGTAGTGCCCTCATATGTTTCTTCAAGCCTTGTCCACACTTCACTAGCCTTCTCAAGATCTTTGACTTGCTCAAACACCTTTGAATCAATGCCATTGTATATTGTGTTGAGAGCCATAGTATTGCATTGCTTGTTTGCTCTCTCATTGTCGGTGGGGTTAGCGGGGTCAAGGATCACAAAGTCATTCTCCGTGACTTCCCACACTCTATCATTGATTGATCCAAGGTACATCTGCATATTTCTCTTCCAATAGTCAAAGGAACTTGTGCCATCAAAGAACGGTGGTTTGCCCCCAACATGGTTGAACACTATTTGAGCCATAATTTGAGCACCGAGGTTGATAAGCCTTCACAAAACGGTGACCACGGCTTTGATACCACTTGAAAGGTCCTAATATGGCTAGAGGGGGGGTGAATAGCCTATTTAAAAATTCTACAAACTCACTAGAGCAAAAAGGTTAGTAAATAACAAAGTGAAGCTTTTTGCTCTAGCTCTAAAGGGGTGTTTACAAGCCACCTACCCAACAATTCTAGTTGCTAAGATCTCTATGCACACAAGAACTAAGTCTCTACAAGTTACACTAGAGAACTAAGCTACACAAGTCAAAGTAAGCAACTAAACTAATTACACTAGTTTGCGGTAAGTAAAGATAAGATGAGATATTTATACCGCCGTGTAGGGGATGAACCAATCACCAATATAAACAATCAAGCACTGGGAGAATGCCAATCAAACACAATTGAGACACCGATTTTTCTCCCGAGGTTCACGTGCTTGCCGGCACGCTACGTCCCCGTTGTGTCGACCAACACTTGGTGGTTCGGTGGCCAAGAGGTGTAGCACGAACCTCGTCCTCACTAGGACACCACAAGAACCTACCCACAAGTGAGGTAGCTCAATGACACGAGCAATCCACTAGAGTTACCTTTCGGCTCTCCGCCGGGGAAGGTACAAGACCCCTCACAATCACCGGGAGATGGCCACGAACAATCACCAACTCGTGCCAATCCTCCTCCACTGCTCCAAGCCGTCTAGGTGGCGGCAACCACCAAGAGTAACAAGAAAACCGCAGCTAGAACGATCCCCAAGTGCCACTAGATGCAATCACTCAAGCAAATGCACTTGGAATTACTCCCAATCTCACAAAGATGTATAATCTATGAAGGAGATGAGTGGGAGGAGTTTGCTTAGGCTCACAAGGAAGTCTAGTAGTCAAGAATGCCAAGAGAGTGAGCCCCAAGCTGGCCAAACACGTATTTATAGCCCCTCAAACAAATAGAGCCATTGGCTCTTTTCACCGGGCAAACTGCGGGGTCACCGGACGCTCTTAAAGGGGCACTGGACGCTCAACACCTGCGTCTGGTGCTCCAACGTCAGCCGCATGTCAGAATCTAACGGTAACCTGCAGTGCACCGGACGCTGAGCAAGTTAGCACCGACGTGTCCGGTGCACACCGGACTCATGCGCAGAGAGTTCCGCAAACACGCAGGGTCACCGGACGCAAGCCACCGGACGCACCCTGAGCGTCCGGTGCTCACCGGACTCACACCCAGAGAGGTTTGCAAAAATGCGCGGACACTGGACTCAGACCACCGGACGCTCCAGCTTGCATCCGGTGCTTGGCGTCCGGTGCTTAACCCTAGCTGAGCCAGGCAGCCTGCACACCGGACGCTCAGACACAGCGTCCGGTGCCTCTGAGCCAGCGTCCGGTGAGTGTTCCTCAGCGAGAAACACTCCCGTGACTTCTCCAAAACTCCCACCGGCGCAATAGAAAATATGCACTTCATTTTCTCAAAAGCGCCAAAACCCATCCTCTCTCTAACCTTCAAACTCCACCTCCTTCTCAAAGTGTGCCAACACCACAATGTGTAAACCAACATGTGTGCACGTGTGTTAGCATTTTCACAATCATTTTCTTCGAAGGAGTTAAGTTAGCTCACTAGGTTCTAAATGCATGCCCATGAACAATGACACCAAGTGGCACTTGATAACCGCTTAGCCAAGGAATTCCCCTCTTTATAGTACGGCTATTTATCCTAAATGTGATCACACCCTCTATGGTGTCTTGATCACCAAAACCAAAACCCTAAGCAATACCTTTGCCTTGATCTCCATAGGGTTTTGTTTTTCTCTTTCTTCTTTTCCAAGTTGAGCACTTGTGGTCATCACCATCATCACCATGATTAACACTTGCTCCATCACTTGGCATGTACCAACCTCATTAAGTCTACACATACTTAGCATAGAGGTTAGTACTAGGGTTTCATCAATTATCCAAAACCAAACTAGGGCTTTCAGGCGGGCGCCCAGTGCCTGGCCGCGTTCGGCCTCCGCTTCGTTCTCGTGGCTTCTGAAGTCTTCTAGATGTAAGATAATTGCACGGCACGTTGATATCACTATGTAATCCCGACGTGTTGGCCTTTCTTCCGTATTTCCTGATAACCCCCTGCAGAAATAGACAAACACCAAAACTCGTGGAATTCTGTCAGATAAAACCCTAAGTCTAGATGTTGATTTCATTTGGATCCTTTTCTTTGTTTATTTGATAATTAAATTTGGTACTTAAGGACCGTCAAAAAACTCCCCCAAGCTTACCTCTTGCTCGTCCCTGAGCAAGGATAATCTCAGCGATGGATTAGAAGTTGCTGCAATTTCTTTAAAAATTGACGGTACACATGCTTTTAAATAAGATCTCATCTTTGAGTTAGAGTAAACTGTCAAGACTTAAAACTTACTTACTTTACCTTTCACCATGGGACTTGTAACCGTCACTTCTGTCTTGAGTCGTTAAAAGATAGAACAGTCTTGTCAAGTGCCATGACTCTTATTCTTGATCAGCTATAGCTCTGGAGTTTTTGCAGATTTTCAAATAAAACTCAGAGATTCCTTTATGATTCTCTTTTGTGGTATTTCTGGATCCTTACCAAGGCAGTAATGGTATATGCCTTCTCTCAAAGTGTATGTAGTATTTGTAGTATAAGGCATAGTGACATTGCCTTTTCTCTCACCCTACTCTAATAAGGCTTTAATATCTGGAGCTCATAGGTGGGAGATAAAGTATACATACTTACAAGACATTTATTGCATAGTCAAACCATGGATCCAAAGAAACAAATCAATAAGTCAAATCAAGATGTGCATGTGTGGCGAATGAATGGTATATGGTGATGATGGTGATAACAATGGTGAAAGTCTAATTCTACTTTTGCTCTTTGAGGGGATACATACCTACCTTGCTTTTTGAAACTTTATGAGGAGAATGAGATGCTTTGTATTTTCTTTTTTTCCACTCAGGTGGGTATCTTGTACCCCTAATTCTACTGTCGGACACTTGTCCATTTTTACCTCTCGTCTTACTTTTTCTTTTCTTTCGAGGTTCCGGGCACTTGCCCCTTTTTATTTCCTCGTATTTCCTTTTTTTAGAGAACTCATCTCTTGAGATAATATAGCAAGTGGTACTAACAAGATAACTTGAGCATTTATTTCACAAGGGAAAAATAGAAATATTTTTGGCTATTCTCTCCCGGATTAGGAGTAGAATATTTTTAGGTGGTTCTGGAGATGGAAATGAGTGGATATATGTGGATGGTACTTCCAGAGTAGAAGCAGCATATGTGAATGAACGTGCAAGTGAAATCTTGGTTTAACCACATGACAAGCTCCTAAGGGTCTACACAGCTTGACCACACTCAATGCTCATAAGCAGTAAATAGTAAATATGTGGCTTAAAGTCTAGCAAGAACGTATATATGGCTTTGGTAGGAATTTAAAATCTCATCATACAGGAACTCATCATGTAATATTTTATAGATTTTCAAAGATAAAATTCTCCAGAATTCTAGCATCTCTTGGAACAGATAAATAGCAGCTCAACCTTCCCATATCATATCCGTTAACAACTTAGACTTCAGATCAAGTTTTCTTCCCACAAGTTTAGGTTTAGAGCAAGCTTTAAATTATAACAGTTATGTCTAAACTTGAGAGAGAACTTCAAATTTTAAAAATTAGGCAGAGCAACTATTCATCATATCCATGCTAGAGTTATATTATTAAGATTCAGATCAGCATAGCTACTTTATTTATTTATTAAACACAATAAGCAAAAGACATTTATATATATAAGCATAAAATCTTTATTTGGTTTTTCATGGTTATGTATATTTATATATAGTATAAGTATAAAGATAGATAGAAATACTTATCGGGATAAATGGAGGTGCTCTCCCCCAAGCTGAATGTTGACGTAATTTCTCCTGATGTAGCTAGCAGGTGGCAGAGGTGTATTTGAAAGTCGGCATTATCCTGACAGCGATTAGAATGTCCTCCGTCTGCTAGTCTTCTTGATTCTTAAATTCTGTGGAGCTCAAATAGACAACAAAGTTTTGTGGAACTGATTAAGTGTTAGCATAAATATCTAGCCTTTATCATGTTGAGTCTCCTTAATAAATATTACTCTCTTATTTTTATATTTTCATTTTATAAAGCAGAAAAGAAATATTTATTTTATTTTTATGCCACCATAGTGAATGTTCTTATGGGTTTTATGCCACTCGTATACTCACATGGGGCTTACTATTTTTAACATTTTTATTTTCTTTTTAGGATAGTACGAACATAATTAACTCAGCAAACGATTTGAAATAATTGAAAGGGAAAAGGGTAACTACCAAGTTTACCTCTTGGCAAGGCGTTCGGTGTTTTTAAGTCATCCGAACGGGACTCTCTGTTTTCTCACTTGTCCTAGGATTCGTTGGTTGACGTAGTCGGTGCTTCCGGCGGCGCCTCTTCTTCATGTATAGTTATCTTCTCTCTCCACACCTGACTCGGTGCTTCGGTCTCCTTAGGATAGTTCTGTTTAAACTGTATGTCTTCAGACCTTATCACTTCTCCTTCATAGTCTGCCCATCCATCCTTGATGATTTGCCTCCTCTAGTTGCGGTTGCGTCGTTTCCTCACCTGCTTAGAGTCTTCAACGATATAGTTAGGGTCAATAAAATAGCGGCGTACCTTCTCTGAGGGGAAGTGCATATGGACTTCTCCAGTTCCAATGTAGATGATTTCTTTAACGGTCCTGAGGAACGGTCTTCCAAGGATGACGGGTGGATCGTATTCGTCTTCTCCCTTGTCAATAACCTAAAAGTCTGTGTAGACATAATGATCGTCTATTTTGACAGGGACATCAGTTACTATTCCTTTAACCTCTCGAAATATCTGATCTGCCATCTGGAGCTGAATGTATGTTGGTTTCAGGGGCATGGTCCCGAACAAGAGCCGATAGGTGACTGCGGCCATTATGTTGACGCCCGATCCGGTGTCGCAAGTCGTCTTGTACAAGTTGTATCCATTTATGGAGCAATAGATGCTTGGCATTCCTGGGTCGTCCTTCTTAGTCAAAAACGGTGACTTGAGTTGATGATCTTGACCTCCTTGAACTGCAGTGACCATCTTAGCTGACTCGGTCCATACTTGCTTGTTCCTGTTCCTCCTGTTGGTCCTCTTCCTTGATTCACGTCTGGATTGATCTGGGATTTGTGTAGTCTTGTTCTTGAAGGAAAACGTCTCCTTTCTCCCTTTGATGTAGAAACTGATCTTGGCAGCACTGGCGTAGATGACAGATCCCGAGGTGTTTAAGAATGGCCTCCCTAAGATGATGGGTGCCCTCTCATCATTACCGGTCTCTACCACTACGAAGTCTGCTGGGGCATATAAGGTACCAACTCGGACACAAAGGTTCCTCAATATTCCTTTTGGAAAACTTATCGTCTGATCTGCAAACTGCAAACACATAGTTGTTTCTAATAAAGGATATGTAAAGAATTTTTCATAGAGTACCCTGGGTATAATGTTGACACTAGAGCCAAAGTCACAGAGTGCTTCTAGGACGTCCACCATGCCGATGGAGATCGGGATGACAGGGCGTCCTGGATCGCCTCTCTTGACCGGCAGAAGGTCAGTAGTGAATTCAGTGACGGGGTTACTCCAGTTACCTGCATCAAATATGTCTACATGATTTGCAGATTCTAATCCTTCCGGTTGTGATGGTATACCGGGGTTAGTAGCAGGAACAGCAGCAGCTATTTGATTTAACTGAGATTTAATCATTTTATTAAAGCTAATTTGATTCTTGATGGCAGTAGAGAAATTATCCATTCTATTATTTATATTTTTTCTAGCATTTTATCATTATATGCCAATTTCTTAGATAGGTTATCCATTAGCTTTCCTTGATTAGACAATAACTCTCTCAGAGGTGGGAAATTATTATTATTGTTGTAAGAATTGTTACCTTGATAATTACCTGAGTAGTTAGGACTCTGTTGATTCCAACCTTGATTTTGTTGAGGACGGTTGTAGTAGTAGTTGTTGTTATTGTTGATGTAGTTCACATCCTCAAGCATCTCAGGACAGCGATTGCCTGAGTGTCCAGTGTCTCCACACTCCTCACAAGTCATGTGAGAGTCTTAGATGTGCATAACTTCTTTCTTATCTCCAGTTCTATCATCGAACTTCTTCATGAGCGGGTCTAGCTTTGCAGACAGCATGTCTACTTCCTTGAGCTGATGCATACCTCCACCTCTCTTGCGTGTCTAGGTCCTCTCTTCATTCCAGCTTTGATTGGACGCCATCTTCTCCACAAGAGCTGTGGCTTGTGGTATGGTAAGTGATAGGAATGCTCCTCTAGCTGCAGCATCCATGGTCTCTCGGGCACTGTTGCTGAGCCCATGATAAAACGTTTGCATTAGTAGCCAACTCTCAATTCCATGATGGGGACATTCTTGGATGTAGTCTTGAAAGCACTCCCATGCTTCTGGAACAGATTCATCATGTTGTTGCTGAAAACTTGTAATCTTCCCACGGAGAGCATTGGTCTTGCCCATGGGAAAGAACTTAGCCAGGAAGTTTGTTGAGCAGAGTGCCCACGTAGTATTCTTCTCCTTTGTAGCGTAGAACCATTGCTTCGCTCTTCCTAACAGTGAGAATGGGAAGAGGCGAAGTAGTATAGCATCTCTGTTGACTCCTGATATGGTAAATGTGTTGCAAATCTCTAGAAAGTGTTGGAGATGAGCACTAGCATCTTCGTGTGCCTTCCCACAAAATTGGTTGGATTGCACCATGTTGATAAGTCCAGGCTTGAGCTCAAAGTTGCCATCAATCTCTGCAGCAGGTCTAGTGTGGATGTTGTCCGTAGTGGGAGCTGAGAACTCACGGATCGATTTGTTCGCCATGGCTTCGAATTCTGAAGACATGTTCCGGTGATCTTCTTGATTGGATGAAGCTTCTTGCTGAAGTGTTGATGATCTCTTCTTGAGCTTTGCTCTTGTTTTTCTAAATAATGCTTCGGGATTGTCAACAAAATTTCCTAGAAGATGTCTTCTATTCATACATTCCCTTGCATAAGATAAAATAGAAAAATAACAGGGTAAAACTGTATGAGAGAATAGATAAGCTCAATCATATTAGTGATGCGAATGATAACTCAAAATTCTATATCCATTCTTGATTAGTAATCAACCTTCCCCGGCAACGGCGCCAAAAATGCTTGTTGGGTATTCTTAACATCATTACCAAAAGTAGACAGTTTTCTAATTCTAGTAATGGTGCCAAAAATGCCAAACCTATCCCTCATACCACTTAAGCCAAGTTGTCATCCCCAGCATGACATGAGAGACGCGGTATTGAAATATGCAATTGCTCTTCTAAATAAATAATGAATGGGATCTGCAAGCGCACAGATTAATACCGATGTAGCATTTTAACCGGGAAGTATTCCAGGTATCATTATTTATATTTTTACCACTGGGAAGGGATTAACAATCATCAATATTGATTATAGAATAGAATATGAGATTGAGTATCTATCATTGCATGTATAATTGAGAACATTTATCTAACTCTTTCATACAGGGATAAATGTCACATAAAAGATATATGAAGTAATGAATAGTGACAAAGATAATTAATCTGATCAGCATAAGTAGCCACATAATAAATATGATAAGCACCTCAATTAGATACTCTAGAAATTCATTAGCATGGTATTAGAACGAACTACAAGAATATTTCCTAAGTTATTCTCAACTATATAGTCTAGCATTATCATAGTTAGTGCAAGCATACTTAGCAATTACTGCGAGACAAGACTACGCCCATGCATAGTGATATTAGCAAGGTAAATGAAAAACATAGCAATCACTCCCCTGTAATAATGTTGCTCTGCCAGCCCAATACATGAGAGGGGGACTATATAAGAATCAATGAAGCTGTCACTATCATGAACTACCCCACGATCTGGCATATTGGGTGCAATCGTAGATAAATATGGTTTAAGCACCACGCCTACACAATATCTATCATTTACCCATGGATCTGATGGATAAACGCTATATGATCCTAAACATGTATATAGATCCAATCTAACTAAGCCAAGTACATAACTATGATAAACTAAGAACAATATAATCTTGAATATAAACAAGTAGAGCAAAGTCATAAGCAATATATTGAAGTAGAACAAAGTCATATTCATAATATTGAAGAACAAAGATATTTAGAAGAACAATTAGAAGCACAATTAGAGAATTACCAAGAATCCTCTTGACAGATCCGGAAACCAATCGAAGATTGACTCCTTCTAGTTCTAATCCTATGTAGCTATGCTAATCTAGATATCTAATTGATGTGGTGGCTCTAATCTTGATCAGGGGCTTCTTCTCCCTTGAGGAATAATGAATTAGGGTTGAGAGGCTCTCTCCTCCAGGGGCCAGGGGGTCTGGTTTTATTGTCCCTATAAGTGAATATGGGCCGTTGGATCAAACCGACATTGATTGAACGGTTATCCTTGATCCTTTAGGTCGGTGGAGATTGATCCCGAAAGAGAGTCCTGATTGGACTCCAGAGGTGGGCGGGCGCCTAGTGCCTGGCCCCGTTCGGCCTCCGCTTCGTTCTCGTGGCTTCTGGAGTCTTCTAGATGTAAGATAATTGCACGGCACGTTGGTATCTCTATGTAATCCCGACGTGTGGGCCTTTCTTCCGTATTTCCTGATAACCCCCTGCAGAAATAGACAAACACCAAAACTCGTGGAATTCTGTCAGATAAAACCCTAAGTCTAGATGTTGATTTCATTTGGATCCTTTTCTTTGTTTATTTGATAATTAAATTTGATACTTAAGGACCGTCAACACAGACCGATTTATCCGATAAGGACCTTCCCAATTAGGAGACCATTTTCCAAACTTTGAACTTTTAGTCCCAATCAGTAAAATTAATTTCCATACCAAATCTCCATCCGCAAACTCTTTAGCTTTTACCCTTTTATCATACCATCTAGCAACTCTCTTTTTATTTTCTTCTATACTTATCAAAGCCCTCAGCCGATGCCCTGCAAAATCATCTAACTCCTCTTTCATCAAAGTAGCATAGTCATCGGCAGCCAACTGGTCTTGAAAAGATATCGCCTAGATCCAGTCTTAATCTCCCATGGTAGCACTGCGTCGTGTCCATACACCAACTGATAAGGTGAATCTTTGGTCGACCCATGACATGCCATCCGATATGACCATAAAGCTTCACTCAACAATGTATGCCACCTCCTAGGATTTTCTTCAATCTTTCGTTTGATGAGCTTAATAATTCCTTTGTTAGATGCTTCGGCCTGCCCATTGGCTTGGGCGTAATAAGGAGAAGAATTCAACACTTTAATCCCCATACCGATTGCAAATTCATCAAACTCTCCCGATATGAACATAGTACCAAATCGATAGACAATGTGTTCCTTCACAAAATCAATCATGTTGGTCGATGTTACTTTCTTCAAAGGAATAGCTTCAACCAACTTAGTAAAATAATCAGTGGCAACTAAGATGAACTTATGCCCCTTGCTTGATGGTGGATAGATCTGGCCGATTAGATCAATAGCCCATCCCCGGAATGGCCAATGCTTGATAATAGGATTCATGGCCGATGCGGGTGCCCTTTGAACATTGCCAAATCTCTGACATCCTTGGCATCCTTTGAAATATTTAAAGCAATCCTCGAGTATAGTCGGCCAATAATACCTGTTTCTCCTAATCATCCATTTCATTTTAAAGGCCGACTGATGTGCTCCACACACTCCTTCATGATTCTCACCCATCAAACTTTTAGCTTCATCGTTACTCAAGCACTCGAGTAGAACTCCATCTATCGTTCGATAATATAACTCTTCTCCATGGAGTACATACTTAGTAGCTTGAAACCTGACACGCCTCTGTTGACGGTCCTTAAGTACTAAATTTAACCATCAACTAAACATGGGAAAGGATCAATATGCACCAAACATCTAGAATTAGGGTTTTATCTGACAGAATTCCACGAGCTTTGGTGTTTATCTATTTCTGCAGGGGGTTATCAGAAAATATGGAGTGAAGGCCCACATGTCATGTTTACAACGAGATAATTACGTGCCGCGCAATTTTCCTTAATCTAGAAAAGTCTAGAAGCCACGGGAACGAACGGAAGACTGGACGGGCTCGGGGGCAGGGCGCCCGCCCTCACCCCTTGGGCGCCCGCCCAGGCCTCGGGGCCAATCACAATCAACTTCGTGGATTATGCTCCACCAACCTAAAGGATCAAGGAAAACCGTGTGATCAATGTCGGTTTGATCCGACGACCCAAATTCACTTGAAAGGACTATATAATCAAGGCCTCTCCACCCCTGGGGGAGAGAGGAGAAATCATTATCAGAGGTAGCCATCAAAGTTAGGGTTTTAGAACTTCTCTCCCATAGAGAATTTGAATTAGCTACTCCCTAATGCTTCAAGTTTAGAGGATTGATTAGATAGAATTAGAGAAGTAGAGCCTAGCGTTCTGGATTCGGATCTTCATCAATAAAGATTGGTATTATTCATATCTATCTCTACTACTTTGTTCTAATTGCATTATGTCTCTATTTATTATGCTCTTAGTTTGCTCTAGTTCTATATTTGATATAGTTATGATTGATAATGAGTTTATGTATAAGTTTGCAAAGCGCTTAGCTCTTGACACGTGGGAGTTAAGTGGTAGATCACATGTAGGCGTGGTGCTTAGATGTTATTTACCTGCAAATGTATCCTATTGGCCGGGTCGTGTGGTAGTTCGCGATAGTGACAGCTTCGTTGATTCTTATATAGTCCACCCTCCGTTGATAGGACAGGCAGAATTTGTATTGCGGAGTAAGTCTTGCGATGCTCTGATTTACTATAGCAATGTTCCTTATACATGAATGAAGAGTCTTTTATGCTATATATGATGTTGTAGAAAACTAGAGTAGATTGTGACTTAGTAGATAGTAGATAATTTAGAATCCATTCTCTAGCTAATCCGGTGTCACCTTACATATATGAGGAGTAGTCTATTTTCTAATCGCTGTGTTAATTACCCATGAGCTTATATTTCATTATCATTACTATTATGGCTTACCCCCCTGCCAAAATAAGTGACTGTGTGACGAGTTGCTCATTAGTAATCATGTTCTTGCAAGTTTATCTCTAGTCTATGCCTTGATAGATTTTATCTTCATCTCCATTGTTCTCTTGAGCAAAATTATAAATAATGATACCTAGAATACTTTACCTGGTGAAATGATACAATGAGGTATTTTATCTGTGCGCTTGCGGATAGAATAGATTATTTTCCAGAGAGCCTCCATATTCATAAATACCTTTGTACACTCTAGCACCATGATGGGGATGACAACCTAGTATCCAAGTGGTGTTAGTAAGTGTCAACAAGCATTTCTGGCGCCGTTGCCGGGGAGCACAAAAGGGAAACACATAGGAACGGTAAGGAAAGTCAGGAAGTCAGTGAAGGTTATTCACATAAAATATTAGACTAGACTATAGAGAAATAATTGCATAAAAACAGCTACTAAGTGAGAAATCATAACAAGGCACCTCTGCTTTGGCAGGTTCACCCTGTTGTTTTTCTATGTTTATATTTTTATACAGGGTATATCAGGATTGACTTTGGTACATTCAACTCTTCATCATCAGAACCAAAGCAATCAAGAAAGAAAGAAGAAGCTAGCTACCAATTGCTGAAGCTATGGCACAGAAGACCCTACGAGAATTTTCTGCTCCAAGCCTTGAGAACATTCCAACTGGTCCAAGATTTGCAGTAGAAGAAGGAGCACCCGAGTTCGAGCTCAAGTCAAGCCTCATCAATTTGGTACAAGCTACACAATTCAGTGGAAAGGCACATGAAGATGCTAGTGCACACTTCCATAATTTCTTAGAGATTGGAAGCACAATCCACATCAACGGAGTCGACAAAGACGTCATATTGCTTGGCCTCTTTCCATTCTCACTAGAAAGGAAAGCGAGGAAGTGGTTCTACACTCATCAAGATAACATCAACAACTGGACGAACTTGTCAGATGCCTTTCTATCAAAGTTTTTCCCAATGGGCAAGACAGCTGCCTTAAGAGGAAATATTGTCAGTTTCCAACAGCAGAAGACAGAAACCATTCCAGAAGCATGGGAGCGTTTTCAAGGATACATATCAGATTGTCCTCACCATGGAATGGCCAGATGGTTACTTATGCAGACCTTCTACCATGGATTAACCCAGAAGGCTCGTGAGTGCCTAGATGCATCTGCTAAAGGATCATTCTTGGAGCTTACAATTGGAAAAGCAGAGATAGTTTTGGATAAGATAGCAGAAAACCAAACCTGGTTCCAAGATGAAGCTCAACAATGTCATCAAACTGAAGAAATACCAGAGGAAGTAAATGCACTATCAACCAACATGGAAAATTTGCTCCATTGGACTGACCAGAGGGCCAAGTTCAAAGAAGATCAAAGGGCCATTGAGACAACATACAAATATCAACCTACCTCGAGTCAACCCAATAGCAAAGGTATGAATTCAGGTAACACTTTCAAGCAACTTTCATTAAAAGAGATAATTGCTCAACAAAACAAAACTAATGATGAAGTTAAACAAAGGCTAGATACAAATGAATCATCTCTAAAAGATATACACAATAAAATGGATTTTCTATTAACTGCCTTTGATGAGCAAAACACTCTCAATAAAAGGGTAGAGCTTAAATTAATAAAGCTAGCTGCTGCATTGCCTGTTGCTACTAACATTGAGCAGGTAAAGAACATAACTACTAGAGGAGGCAAAGCTACCAGGAATCCCCCATACCCAAAAGAGAAACAAAGAACATCAGTACCAGTGCAACCAACAGTGATAGAAGAAGAAAGCCCAGCTAAAGCAGAAGATCTGCTACAACCACCAAGAACTGGAGAAATGAGGAAAGATTTTTACGACACCAACTATTTGCCATTTCCTAGAAGAAACAGAGGACTGCAGTCGGATGAGCAGTTTGGTAAGTTTGTAGAGGTCATTCAGAAATTATATGTCAACATACCTCTACTTGATGCCATACAGGTACCTACATATGCAAAGTACATCAGAGATATTCTTAACAAGAAGAGACCACTGCCCACCACTGAGGTTATCAAGCTGACAGAAGAAAGTAGTGCGGCCATCCTCAACAAACCACCAAGGAAGAAGAAGGATCCAGGATGCCTCACTATTGATTGCTCGATCGGAAACCAACACTTCAATAATGCACTTTGTGATATCGGAGCAAGTGTCAGTGTGATGCCAGCATCAGTCTACGAGAAGCTTGAGCATACGACCCTAGAACCAACATCAATATTGTTGATGCAAAAGCTGATCTGCAAACCCAAAGGGCTAATGCCCGATTTAAATGTTAAGGCATGCCAGCCGATTTCATCTTACTATCGGCAAAGGTGATAACTCGAATACTTTGGTCCCGACAACAGCGATACGCCCGGATGCCACGGCCAAGAGGTATTCACGCGGAACTTGAGAATGCGCCGAGCTTAAGTCGATGAATTCCTAAGAACTCGTAATAAAAAAGAAAAGTATGACGAAGTCGTCGAAAAAGTAGATGCTGGAATATGAGTAAAAACTTGTGTTTGATTGATTGATAGATTCCTTATTACAAAGCCCTAGGGTCTACATTTATACCCTACTCAAAGAGCTACAACCCGACATGACTAGAACTCGAATTCCAAATTTAAATAGAATCTGTGTACAAAACGATTTAAATAACTAAGGAAAACATAAAACTATACTTCCGTGACAAACTGGGACACCACCACGGACCAATCGGCAATCTTCGAGCCTTCCTTCCATGTCATCGACAGACTCCCCATCAACAACGGTTAATACTGGCCATTGGCATAAACACATCACCACCCACGGACTTAGTCATATTCAACTGTCTTCTCATCAGCAACCGCCCTTATCGGCAACTCTTCTGCAGACCAGTAACCATTACCCTGTCTTGCCGATCCACATTCTACCGATCCTGGATACGTGTCCAAAAACGGTGTCAACACATGCCCCCCAATTTCGGAGTATGAAATCATTAATGCTCCGAAATTCTCTGCAGTAATAATGCCTTTCCGTAATTAATTCTCCCAATTTGGTAACCGACAGCCTTAATCTGAACAACCCTGGTCCAATTCCTCCGCAGATTCCTCGAAATCTTCAACCTCCCCAACGGACGTCTCCACTTTAGTCGCCCATCGGCAATATTACCGTTACGGAGAACTGCCGATGGACTGACCAAGACATCCTGTACAGCGAAGCATCTTATCCTTTCAAACGGATATCTCCACTTTATTCGTCCATCGGCAATATTACCGTTACAGGGCGCTGCCGATGGACCGACCAGGAAATCCCGCATAGTAAAATATCTCCAGATCACGACCGCTTCTTGTCAAATCACCTGCGCAATCCCTTGATTACCGTGCGAACAGTTACCATATCCTCCTGAGTATCCTCGGATTTCACGGATACGGCGAAGTGATAAGTCAGATTTACCCTTGCCCATTTTGTCCTATAAATAGTTCCTTCTCTGGTACTCCTTCTCCATCCCATCATTCTACAGCCCAAACTCCACCTTCCTGGCGGCGGCCCTTGTTCAAGAACTCCAAGAACTCAACAAAGCCTTTTCTTCACCAACCTTAGAGTCTTCAATCCTCTTCTCTGCGAAGAAATGGCCATCAACTTTGCTGTTCCCGAGGTTAGTTCATCACCCTACCTCTTGTATTTTTGCCACAGCTCTGTTCATCCGCAATTTATTTTACTGAACATTCTCTTTTTTTTCTTTTACCCCCAAAACCTTTAGGATTTGTCCAACAAAATTATCATCCCTACCGATCAGCCACACCTCCAATGTCTTGGTCCGTTAGGGGATCCAGATCCCACCGATCTTATTAACGCAGAAACAAACAGAATCCCCTTTAGAGCCGAGAATTTTTCTCTGGATCTGTGGAAGGATACTTTCCGTTCCTAGCCCAGTCCTACCGTGGGATGGAAGGATTGGTTTTTGAGAGTCAGCCACTCAAATGAAGTTCAATGGGGTGAGAGAAAACTAGACCAGTGCATCAGGCTGTCCATTGCCGATATGCATAGGAATGAGTCACTGCTGATAGCTGCGTCGTATTTCTGGTCAGACACACTCAATGCCTTTGTCTTTGGCCATGGCCCTGCTTCCCCTACTCTTGCCGATGTGCTTATGCTCACCGGCTTAGATGTATCCATTGCCGATAGTAGTCACCTGTTCGACATCACGCCTAGTGCCAAAGTGGAAACCCGCGCTATCGGCGGCTGGTCTGGATACATTCAGAAATATTGTAGAACGGGGCCTGTTAATATAAAGGAGCAGACTACCTTCCTGAACATGTGGCTGGACAAATTCGTGTTCTGCAGTCGATCGGTAGGACCAACCTCTGTCTACCTATCGGCAGCAGAGAGATTAGCTAATGGTGGCCGATTCCCCCTCGACCGATACCTGCTTGGCTCTGCCTATCATCTTCTCCACCAAGTGTCTAGGAAGCTTCTGCTTGGTGAGCCCATCGACAACTTAGGAGGTCCCTGGTGGTTTATTAATATGTGGCTCAGTCTCCATATGCACAAGCATCTCGAGTTCAATCTCTTCGCATAGCGCTTCCCGAGAGACATAGCCGAGGATTATGAATTAGGTGAAGAAGAATCGGCAACTCGGCCTCCTCTGAACTTTGGCGAGGCTGTCATAGTTCTACTTGGCACAGGTGGCAACGCAGATCAGATGAGCCGATTCTTCCAGACCTTGTATGAGGGTCTGACCAGAGAGCAGTGAGCATCGATGCCCTATGAAGATCCAGACACCATGTTTCCTCTGGTCTTCCATCCGTTCAACGATGCTCTCAACAAGGATCATGAGGTGATGATGGCACTGATTACTCCCAGATTTATACCTGTAAACTTCTTTGGTAGTGGGAAAGCTTCCAACTAAACCTATGAGTTCTACAATCCATCGGCATTAGCTCGCCAACGAGCTTTCGGTTAGCTGCCGATCGCACTCTGTTATGCCGATGTGATAAAACCTAGGGAAACCATCACCAGCCTTCTTGAGTGGTCCAGGATAGCTCAATTAGCACCGAGTGCCGATACAGATGTAGATCTATCAGAGTGGGTCCCAGCCCTCTTCATTACTCAGGTGTATAAGCAGTGGTGGGAAGAATGGAAGGAGCATCTGTTCTGCAAGTCGGCTCTTACATACCGCGGCATGATCGACCCCCAGTACAAAGTTCCCGATAACACTATGAGTATTTCCAAACCGATGTTTCAATTCTTTCACTTTTATTTCCATCGATAACTCACTTTCTGTATCATATTGCAGGTTGATGACACTCCCCCATCGGTCAGCAGGAGCGGCAAGCCGATTGATCTGTTCCCATCAGGTCCGATCTCTTCAATCGGCAACAACGCCCCAACTCTGGCTGCCATCATGCATCGAGGTGTACGTCTCAAGAAAGTCACCACCAAGAGGACCAAGACATCTCCATCGGTAGTTGCCTCTGCTTTGGCACAGGATTTCAAGATAAATTTTCGAACTCTTTCATACCAATTTCATTCTTACATCTGTTACACTTGCACTCACGAATTTCCTTCTCTGTATCAGCATACCGGCGCTCGGCAAAGACTAGAAGCAAAAGTGCCGATGCCCCCCAGCCCAGTCAGCCGAAGAGAAAAGGTGCCAAGAATACCAGAGCACAAGCAAAGCGCCAAAAGACAGCAACACCTTCTCCCCCAGTATCACCAATCCCAGTGGAATCTTCTCCTTCCTCTCCTGAAGCCCAGATGCAACAAGCACCATCTCCCCCTCAGCTGCAAGAAGTACCCCAAGTAGAAGAACTCCAACCAGAAGAACCCCATCCAGAAGTACCTCAGCCGGAAGACACATCGGCTGATGTAAGTGAGCAGACTACCGATCCAGCAGGCCAAATCGTAGCATCGGTAGTTTCCTCAATCCAAATAAGCACCGCACCACCTCAAGGTAATACATCTTTACGAAGTCATTGCCGATGAATCTATTCTCCCGATCTTATAATTACTTCTGCTAATTTTTTCAGCTGACATAGTTCCATCGGCAACCCCGGCCGATCAGCCTGTAGCGCCATCGGCATCTTCCAGTCAAAGGCGAGAAATTGCCTTGAAACAAGTAAGCCACCCAATCTCCATCAGTATTATTTGTCAATACTTAACCATGGAATGACTCACTTTATTTCTCTTCCAGGAGCAGGACTCTCCCGATAGCTTGTTTTCCTTTGCCATTGACATCTCTGAAGACGAAGGTGAGGAAGCAAGCTCTTCTCGGGCAGTTGGGATCACATCGGCAGAAATCAGGGCGAAGCTAGAAGAATTGTCGGCCCTCCTTCATCAAGACACAGCCCAACTGGTTGATGATTCTGAACCGGCCAAGGCTTTGTTCAAGACCCTCAGAGGCCAAATTCCTGCCGATGCTGAAGAAGCTCTTTTCCAAGCTGCACATCTAGAGAGCCGTCAACTGCAGTACCAGAAGGCTGCCCAACGTCTTGCCGACAGAGCTACTCATGCCCAACTCTCTGAGGAGATGATGAAGGTGAAGCTCCTTGCCGATGAGAAGCATAAGAACATCGGCATCTTAAAGTCCTCAGGAGATGCCCTGAAGCACAAGATTTCTGACCTGTCGGCAAAAAGAGAAGCCCTGCTGGCAGAACTCAAGCAAGTAGAGGATGCCTTGTCCCAAGCCCAACAAGAAGAAAGCCAACTGCCGGAGACGATCAAGCTTCTTGAGCAAGAGCGAAACACCCAAGCTCGTACAACACTGCAGATGAAGAAGAAGTTGAAGCCGGTGGAAGGTTCTGCCGATGAAGACACCAAAGAGATAGAAGCAGCCAACCAAATCCGCCTGCGCGCTATATCAGTGAACATGTGAGCTCTTCATCGGCAACATGCTTGCCCTTTCTGCTTTTCAGCCTTCCTGATATTTTGTCTAGCCGATAGGACTGTTATCGGCACCTTTCAAAACATTAAGTCTGCCCCAGATACATTTTGATCCAGCCGATAGGAATGTTATCGGCACTTTAAACTTTTATGCATCGACCCATATGCTGGGGTAGTACTTCTTTAGATATTTGCCATTTAATGCTCTAGGAAATTCAACTCCTTCGAGAGTTTCTAAGATATAGGCATTACCAGGAGCCGATCGACTTATCCGATAGGGACCCTCCCAATTGGGAGACCACTTCCCAAATTTTGAACTTTTAGTCCCGATCGGTAAAATTAGTTTCCACACTAAGTCTCCCTCGGCAAACTCTTTAGCCTTCACTTTCTTATCATACCATCTGGCAACTCTCTTCTTATTTTCTTCTATACTCATTAAAGCCCTTAGCCGATGTCCTGCTAGATCATCCAACTCATCCGTCATCAAAGTAGCATAATCATCAGCAGCCAATTGATCTTGAAAAGATAATCGCCTAGACCTAGTCTTAATTTCCCAAGGTAACACTGCATCATGCCCATACACCAACTGATAAGGTGAAACCTTGGTCGATCCATGACAAGCCATCAGGTATGACCCTAAAGCTTCGTTTAACAATATGTGCCACCTCTTAGGATTTTCTACAATCTTTCGTTTAATAAGCTTGATAATTCCTTTGTTAGATGCCTCGGCCTGCCCATTAGCTTGAGCATAATAAGGAGAAGAACGGATTGCAAATTCATCAAACTCCCCCGATGTGAACATAGTACCCTGATCGGTAGTAATTGTTTGAGGAATTCCAAATCGGTAAATAATATGCTCTTTCACAAAATCAATCATATTGGCCGATGTAACTTTCTTCAAAGGAATAGCTTCAACCCATTTGGTGAAATAATCGGTGGCAACCAAAATAAATTTATGCCCTTTGCTGGATGGTGGATAAATCTGGCCGATCAAATCAATAGCCCATCCTCGGAACAGCCAAGGCTTGATGATAGGATTCATGGCCGATGCGGGTGCTCTTTGAATATTGCCGAATTTCTAACAGCCTTGACACCCTTTAAAATACTTGAAGCAATCCTCAAGTATACTCGGCGAATAATACCTATTTGTTCTAATCATCCACTTCATCTTAAAAGCCGACTGATGTGCTCCACATACTCCCTCATGGATCTCTCCAATTAAATTCTTAGCCTCATCGTCACCTAAGCATCTGAGAACAATTCCATCAACAGTTCGGTAATATAATTCATCTTCAAGGAGCACATATTTGGTAGCTTGAAACCGAACAAGCCTCTCAACTTTCTTAGATGGATCCTTTAAATAATCAATGATTTCTTTTCTCCAATCATCGGCACCGATTGCCGATATAACATTAATCATGGGCTGATATCCCGAGACATGCTGAGCCAACCGATTGGCCTCTTCATTATGTAATCGAGGAACATGCTATAATCAGAAATCCTTGAATTCTTTTAACAGTTGCATACTCCTTTCATAATAAGTTATCAAGACCTCGCTTCGGCATTCATAACTCCCAGCCAATTGATTTACAACTAGCATAGAATCCCCGAAGATCTCAACAGCATCAGCATGAACTTCCCTTAGTAATTCCAACCCCTTTATCAAAGAATGATACTCGGCCTAATTATTCGTTGACGTGGCAACAATCAACAAGGAGAACTCATATTTCCTTCCCCAAGGGGAAATTAATACTATGCCGATTCCTGCCCCCCGGTCACACGTGGATCCATCAAAGAAGAGCGTCCAAGGTACAATCTCCAAAGTCTCCACTGTACCACAATGTTGTGTTACAAAATCGGCCATAATCTATCCTTTAACTGCTTTAGCCGATTCTTAACGCAGATCGAATTCTGACAATGCCAAAATCCACTTACCGATCCTGCCACTCATGATCAGCATAGACAGCATGTACCGAACCACATCGTCCTTGCAAATAACAGTGCATTCGGCCGACAGCAAATAATGCCTTAATTTAATACAGGAGAAGTACAAGCATAAGCACAGTTTTTCAATAGCCGAATACCTAGTCGCAGCTGTAACACTCCTAGTGTTAGCTTGCATGTTAACCATGAGCATTGCATCAACATAAGCATCATCATGCTCATTCATAAGCATCCAACATGATCACATGTCATCCCATGTATACCATGTGTGAGTAAATTGCTTGTGTGACTTGAATTGAGTGACTATAAGGGGTAGCCAATGCAAACAATTGTACATTGTCTTCCAAATTACTTTAATCATGTTTAGAACATCATTTGCAACCAAGTTCATGTTGAAGGTTTTGTCCAAAAGCACCCCTAAGTCATGGTTTACCCTAGAATGACCTTTTTGACCCCCTAGACCTCTTTTAAAAGATGTTTTATGAAACTGGTGTTAGAAACCTTGCATGTCTTTGACACCTGAAACAAAGTTGTAGAGAATTTCATAAGCTACAAAAGTTATGTTGATGACTTTTTATGAAAAAGCTTGGGACACCTCCAAAATTCACTCACAAGGCAAAAATCAAGGCTGATTTCACACTTAGCCAAATTTGACTAAGTCTGGAATCACACAGGGTGATTGGGAGCCTTGTAGATTGAAATCCAGACCGAGTTAGGTTTTGATCTTCTAATCAAAGTTGTAGAACTCGTATAGCTCTATCCAGAGGATCAAATCCCAGCCAAAACCATCGATTGAGCTGAGAGTAAAACGTTGACAAAGTTCGAGTTTCAGTCACTGCAATCGGCTGTTTCAGAAAAACGATTCAGTTGGACAGAGCTCACCCGCCGCCGCGTGTCCGGCCACCTGGCGGCCGTACGTCGACGGCGACCCCGCCTGTCAGCTCCCACGGCGTCCCTAAGTCACCACGCACCGAGTGGACGCCTCAGACGCGCCCTCCACTCGCTTAATGCTTAAATGCACAAGTGTATGCTTAGAACAGGTGCTAATCTAGTGGATAGTTACTAAGTAATAAACCTGCTGCTGAATTATAATAAACGAGCTACTTACAACAAAGGCTTTTATGCAAAAGATGAGTCAAACCAGTCCACAAAGATCAGCCTTGCATACTCCTTGGTGTCACTTTATTTCTGGTTTATGACGGGTAAGTCTAGTTGAGTACATTCTCGTACTCAGGGTTTCATTTACCCCTGTTGCAGATGATGTCGTTTACCATGGCTACTGTGCTAACTGTCATCACCCGGCTGCGGATGATGAATAGATCATGGGCGTGATCACCTCCTTTGTCTTCAATTGTGCTTTTGTTGGGACTTGACCATGGAACTGGCATGTATTATAAACTGAGTTGGAATTGTTTCAAAACTACTTTGTTTCCGCTACTGTTATGGTTTGTAATAACCACTTTAAACTCTGATGTGATGTAAAACTATGTTCTGTGATGAAGGTTGTAATCTGTGATGGTGATGCTTGATCATGTACGATCTTGTTTGTATGTTGGTTGAATCAAGGTCTTTTGCGATTTCGTCGGACTACCGGGTTTATATGGGTTCAAGTCCATTGGCTTGACTGCCTCCATGGTCGCTAATTCACTTGAATTCTTATAAATTGGACGGTTCTGTTACAGCAGCATCTATCAACCTCCTGCTTAAATAGTAAATCACACATTCCTTTCCTTCAAATTCGTGAATTAAAGCCGAACCGATGACCATCCTATCGGTAGACAAATACAATCTAAAGGCTTCCCTTGCTGAGGTGGATCTATATGCCTCTACGCTACGGTAAGTGTGAGCTGTGAGAGCATGACCGTCCAACCGTCGGTCTAGGGGAGTGTTAGTTGTGGTTACTGGAATATTTACATGTTTCACATATGTATATATGAAGGTACTTAATTGTGGGTAGTAGGTGCAGCCATGTATACATATTTGATGTATAGGTGGGCGTATCCCAAATGGGTAGTGTGCTGCGATATATGTTCGGGAATATATATCGGAGTACCTAACTTGATTGTTGATGATTGGATTTACATTTCTGCACTTATATTATTGTGGGGCTGGGCTGAAATGAAATCTTCTGCAGGTACACTAACAACGAAACATGTTGACCGTGTAGTTGCGTATAAAGAGTGCACGTATGTATGCCACCGACTATACCGTTAGAACTTTCTTCTAGGAATGGAAAGGACGTACGGAACGTGCATGCATCATGAATCATTCATACATTCTTTATGCAATACTTGGGTATTAAATTCTGAAAATATGATTCTTTATCTCTCCTTGTAATTAATCTCCCTTACTCAAATGTGGTCTTTCTACAGATGGCAGCCCCGCACGCGAGTGAGACTTTCCTGGACATATTTGGCACTCCTACTTTGTTGTGGAGGGGGCTAAGTTCAGTTGGATATGAGAAACCACCTAACTACACTTGGACTGAGTCTGAGCATGCAGGAGCCTTACCTTGGGTAGATGTCTAAATTACAGTTCCCCCTTGTCCAAATAACCCACAGTGGCTAGGTTGGATAGTTGAGTGTGATGGCCAAACTCCTTGGGAGGGTGCCCAAGTAGCAGCCCTAGAGGTTTTGCTACAGATATGCCAAGAGTATGGTGATGAGTTAGTGAATGGCCCAGCAGGATCCATCCCTAGAGTGAGTGTGACTGACACATTTGTGTCTCAGGTAGGGAATGAGTCTTTAGAGATGAGAGAAACCCTGCTAGGATATAGCTCTAGCCCTACCATGAGTGCCATGCTAGCGGTACTTAAGCTGTACTATGTACGCCAGGACACCTACATAGATGCCATGCTAGCGCTTCAACGAGCTCAAGTGGGGCAGCGCAAACTGCGCAAGCGAGTGCGCAAGCATCGCAAGGCTTTTATGGATGCACAAGCTGAAATCCAAAACTATCATACCGCTTTGCAAGCCCGCCGCAACCAAGTTGAGAACGCAGTTAGAGAGCATAATGAGGCACAAGCCCGCATGATGCAAATGACTAGAGAAAGAGATGAGGCTATGCGCTTAGCTGAAAATAGAGAAGCAGCTAGAGTTAGCAGCAGTTGTACATGCATTGAAACTCTGGAGACATTATCTGTTGGTAATCTTTGTCACATTTACACTGACCATGAGAGCCTCAAATATATTTTCACACAACCCGAGCTGAATATGAGACAAAGAAGATGGTTGGAATTGATAAAAGACTACAATTTAGAAGTGCACTATCATCCCGGTAAGGCCAATGTTGTAGCTGATGCTCTCAGTCGGAAACAACATATTAGACCTCTCCTAGAGGAAGGCTTCAATTTATTGCATCCTGTGGTCCTGCACAACATCATAGTCAGTTGCTCATTAGAAAGTCAAATCATAGAGCTCCAAAAATCTGATCCTGGTATTTTTCATATCAAGAGAAAAATGCAAGAGCAAGACACCAAGCATTTCCGGGTAGATGAGAAAGGTGTACTGTGGTTTGACGATTGACTAGTTGTACCCAAAGACCGTGACCTACGCAACAAAACTTTAGAAGAAGCTCATTCTTCCAAGTTGTCCATTCATCCGGGTAGTAGCAAAATGTACCAATACTTGAGACCTCGTTTCTGGTGGACCAAGATGAAGAAAGAGATAGCAGCTTATGTTGCTAGGTGTGATACTTGCTGCAGGGTAAAGGCAGTTCACCTAAAACCTGCAGGTTTATTGCAACCTTTGTTGGTTCCAGGTTGGAAGTGGGAAGAGATCGGCATGGATTTCATTGTTGGACTTCCCCTTACTCAAAAAGGGCACAATTCATATGGGTGGTTGTTGACCGTTTGACCAAGTCAGCTCATTTTATTCCTGTACACTATACATACCGGCCATCCGACTATGCTGAGTTGTACTTCTCTCAGATAGTTAAATTGCACGGAGTGCCTCGCACTATCATTTCTGATAGAGGTCCTCAGTTCACTGCTCGCTTTTGGGAGCATCTGCATTCACTCCTTGGTACAAAGTTGGTTCGCAGTTCAGCCTATCATCCTCAAACCTCTGGCCAGACTGAGCGTGTGAATCAAATTTTAGAGGATATGTTGAGGGCATGTGTTATATCTTCCAAGGGTGCATGGGAGAAATGGCTACCCTTAGCTGAATTCTCTTACAACAACAGCTATCAAGAAAGTATCCAAATGGCTCCTTTTGAAGCCTTGTATGGCCGCAAGTGTAGAACTCCTCTAAACTGGGTCGAACCTGGTGAAAGGAGGTACTACGGAATTGACTTTGTCAAAGAAGCCGAGAAACAAGTTCTCATTATCCAGCAACACATGAGAGCTACCCAAGCTAGGCAGAAAAGCTATGCTGACCGAAGAAGAAATTCAATCGAGTTCGAAGTAGGTGACTTTGTGTACATAAAAGTATCACCCATGAAAGGAGTAAATCGCTTCGGCGTTAAAAGAAAGCTTGCCCCTAGGTATGTGGGTCCCTACCAAATCATCGAGAAGAGTGTCAAGGTAGCTTGCAAAGTACAACTACCTCCCGAAATGAGAGCCATTTTCCCTGTATTCCACGTGTCTCAACTCAAGAAGTGTCTTCGTGTGCCCGAAGAGAGAGTTGAAACAAGAGATATCAAGTTGCAGTCAGACCTATCCTATGAAGAAAAGCCTGTACAAGTTCTTGATGTCAAAGAACGAGTTACTCGTGGGAAGGTGATCAAACTTTTTAGAGTTTTGTGGAACCGTCAAAATGAGAGAGATGCCACTTGGGAAAGGGAGGACTATTTACAAGTAACTTATCCCTCATTCTACGAAAAATGGTACGTCTTTCAAATCTCGGGACAAGATTTTTGTAAGGGGGGAGGGCTGTAACACTCCTAGTGTTAGCTTGCATGTTAACCATGAGCATTGCATCAACATAAGCATCATCATGCTCATTCATAAGCATCCATCATAATCACATGTCATCCCATGTATACCATGTGTGAGTAAATTGCTTGTGTGACTTGAATTGAGTGACTATAAGGGGTAGCCAATGCAAACAATTGTACATTGTCTTCCAAATTACTTTAATCATGTTTAGAACATCATTTGGAACCAAGTTCATGTTGAAGGTTTTGTCCAAAAGCACCCCTAAGTCATGGTTAACCCTAGAATGACCTTTTTGACCCCCTAGACCTCTTTTCAAATATGTTTTATGAAACTGGTGTTAGAAACCTTGCATGTCTTTGACACCTGAAACACAGTTGTAGAGAATTTCATAAGCTACAAAAGTTATGTTGATGACTTTTTATGAAAAAGCTTGGGACACCTCCAAAATTCACTCACAAGCCAAAAATCAAGGCTGATTTCACACTTAGCCAAATTTGACTAAGTCTGGAATCACACAGGGTGATTGGGAGCCTTGTAGATTGAAATCCAGACCGAGTTAGGTTTTGATCTTGTAATCAAAGTTGTAGAACTCGTATAGCTCTATCCAGAGGATCAAATCCCAGCCAAAACCATCGATTGAGCTGAGAGTAAAACGTTGACAAAGTTTAAGTTTCAGTCACTGCAATCGGCTGTTTCAGAAAAACGATTCAGTTGGACAGAGCTCACCCGCCGCCGCGTGTCCGGCCACCTGGCGGCCGTACGTCGATGGCGATCCCGCCTGTCAGCTCCCACGGCGTCCCTAAGTCGCCACGCACCGAGTGGACGCCTCAGACGCACCCTCCACTCGCTCAACGCTGCTCATTTCGCTCCGCCGTCGCCTCGGTGAGCTCCGCCGCGCTTCGGCGAGCTTCTCTGGCCGTTCCCCCGCGTCTCCGGCCAAGCCAGCCCGCCCAGAGCTCTGCCTTGACGTCCTCTACCTCGACGTCCACTCCATTCCCTTAGCCGAGCACTGGTGAGGTCGCATTGCCAACTCCGCCGCGAGCTCCACCTCGCCGGAGTTCACAGAGATCACCGGCAACGTGGCCAGACCTCTCTGGTTCACCTCTGGCCGTGATTCTTCTTCCTATAGCTTCGCCTTGAGCCGCTCTTGCTCGTCCGCAAGCTCTACCGCGTCGCCATTGCCTAGATCCGCCGGCGTAACGCCGCGCAGCGCCGCCGCTCCGCCATTCCCGACGGCGAGCACCTTAGGGTCTAGTAGAGCGTGGGTAAAGTAGGTCAACAGAGTCGCCTTGATGAGAGGAACACGTAGGTGCCCTTGGATCCGGCAGAAACCTCGTCGTCGTTGAGCTTTGCCGGCGGCGAGCTTCTCCCCTGTCACTGTCTCACTGACGCGCGGGTCCCGGGTGTCAGCCTCTCCTCTCTCACCCCTCTGGTTCACTGTTTTGCAGAGCCAATGCTGTTTTTGTAAAATCCATATCTGGAGTTTTAGAGATCCAAAGGAAGTGATTCCAATTTTTGCTAGGTTCCATTAGGAGTCTAGTTTTTAATAAAAATATGAAACATACCATGTTTTTGTGGAAATTAATGGATATAAATTAATCTTGGATTTTTAGTGGGTAATTATATCTTGAGATCTATTGATCTGCTGGCCATGCAAATTTAGGGTGTTGTTACTAATGTTATGATTAGGCTCTGATAAATTTACCATGATTTTTGGAAGCCTGGTTGAGGAGTTAAAAATAATTTTTGCTTAAATAGGAGTTTCTTGTGGTATTTTTAATAATTAAGTTATAACTCCTTTTGTGGTGAAACATGCTGAGTGTTGTACTCATATGTAGACAAGTCTAGGAAAAATCTGAAATCTGTTGTTTGACACTTTTTGATAGGGTTTCACATTTATGCCTTGCATGCCTTTACTAGCTTATTGATTTTGTATCTCACAATCTGTATGTGCAAATGTTCTGAAAATTTTACAGTGATCTTATGTTAGCATAAGTAGCTTGCTGTAATGTTCTTAGGATTTTTGGAACACTTGGGATGCAGGTTCATTAAATCACCCAAATAAGTAAATAAATGAAAAAGGTGATGATAGAAATGGGTTTAGACCTTGACATGATGTTTTCTAGTGTTTCTTAGTCATGCTCTATCTATTGGTGCAATTGGATTGTCCCTGTGATACATTCTCAATATGTGCAAAATATTATTTTTGCTATTTATGCCCTTCCTAGAGCATTTCTGTACAGCTGATAGTAATTGAATAAGAACTAATTGAAGATGATGTTTTCTGGGACACTTGTCTACAACAAACTTGTAGCTAACTTACTGATCTACGTTGTGTCCAAATTTCATGACATTTGGTTGAGTAGTTCGAAAGTTATGCATGTTGCAAATAGCTGCTGCAAAGTGCTTGCTCTCTGGATTTTCCAGAGCAGCCAGCCAACTTTGTATGTTTTAGCACATTTCGGTTGGGAATCATTCTGGGATGTCTAAAAGTGATTTGTAGACAATTTGCTATGCTCTCCAGAAAGTGCTTACTTGCTTAGTTTGGTTAACAGATGCTTGAGTTATGTCTGAAACTTGTGACTGGTTGGTTTGTCTACTAAACCAGTGGCTGAGTATGAGTAGCTAGGATTTGTTTAACTTGTCTAGTTAGTCTCTCTACCAGAGAAGAAGTATGCACTTACTTGTTATTCCATGATTCACTTACTCTTAGAAGTTTATACTCATGTTATACCTGGTTTTATGTCCCTTTGGCTCTTCATCATGACATCATGCATCATATGTGCATTCTCTATATTCATCTCCTTGTCATGCATCCATAGGTGTACCCAAGGGTGTGACAGTGCTGGAGTTCGAGCTGCCGGAGCCGGAAGGACAGCAAGGGGAGCTACCTCAAGGAGCTGAGGAGGAGGAGGACTTGCCGGAGTGTCCTGACCACCGTCCCTCTACTTACGTCGAAGGCAAGCCCCAGAGCATTTTAAGCCTCCTACTATTTTATTATTCGTGTTCAGCTATCAATTGACTATGGTTATATATTGTTGCATTAAGTGGTAGGCGTTGATATGACACCCTTGCTGCATAATGACTACCTTGTCCACCTCATACCTCCCCAAAGTAGGTCCAGGATCGAAGTAATGCTTAGCCATGCTTAGCTCGGTAGAAGCCGGGTGATTTCCTGTCACCTGCGAGAGTTAGGTGGATGATGATCACGGTTGGCTATATTTTTGCTATCGTGGAAATAACCATGTGCTAATAATGAACTTGAGACCGGGCGGGATGATGATAGTGCAGCAACAAGGCATGGAGGTCTTGGGTGTGAATCTATCCCCGTCTGTGTCGTTTAAGGACCGAATCGCTGTACGTCCCCGTGTCATGTTGAACGCATGCCTATCACTTAGTTGGCCGGATAAGTCGTTCCGACCGCGAAGCCTATGAGTGCATCTCCAGCCGGATACCCCGTTCGGTTCAAGTGCGCACCCCGGTTGGTAGCAATGATGTGCGGGGAGTCAATGGCGTAAGACCGAGGTGTCAGGTTAGAGTCCTGACCCTGGCAGATTGGCGGTCCCTGGGGGTGCGGCGCCGTACGGACCCGCGAATTGGTCCGGAGTTGTGCTAAAGGTGATCCGAGCTGCCGTCATGAAGTATGCTTGGGTGAGTGTTAGGAATACCCCTCCAGCTGGATAGAAATCGATTCGAATCGCTGTCTCTCCCGGATAGTGAGAACTTGACTTGGGCAGCGGCAACGTAGAATTCACTAAATAAACTTAATGGTTATGATGAGAATGCTGATAGCTATGTGACAATCTGGATATGGTTATTATTGTAATGCTTAAATACACAAGTGTATGCTTAGAATAGGTGCTAATCTAGTGGATAGTTGCTAAGTAATAAACATGCTGCTGAATTATAATAAACGAGTTACTTACAACAAAGGCTTTTATGCAAAACATGAGTCAAACCAGTCCACAAAGATCAGCCTTACATACTCCTTGGTGTCACTTTATTTCTGGTTTATGACGGGTAAGTCTAGCTGAGTACATTCTCGTACTCAGGGTTTCATTTACCCCTGTTGCAGATAATGTCGTTTACCACGGCTACTGTGCTAACTGTCATCACCCGGCTGCGGATGATGAATAGATCATGGGCGTGATCACCTCCTTTGTCTTCAATTGTGCTTTTGTTGGGACTTGACCATGGAACTGGCATGTATTATAAACTGAGTTGGAATTGTTTCAAAACTACTTTGTTTCCGCTACTGTTATGGTTTGTAATAACCACTTTAAACTCTGATGTGATGTAAAACTATGTTCTGTGATGAAGGTTGTAATCTGTGATGGTGATGCTTGATCATGTATGATCTTGGTTGTATGTTGGTTGAATCGAGGTCTTTTGAGATTTCATCGGACTACCGGGTTTATATGGGTTCAAGTCCATTGGCTTGACTGCCTCCGTGGTCGCTAATTCACTTGAATTCTTATAAATTGGACGGTTCTGTTACAGCAGCATCTATCAACCTCCTGCTTAAATAGTAAATCACGTTCCTTTCCTTCAAATTCTTGAATTAAAGCCGAACCGATGACCATCCCATCGGTAGACAAATACAATCTAAAGGCTTCCCTTGCTGAGGTGGAATCAGAACTGGAGGGTTTACTAGATAATTCTTGATTTCATCCAAGGCCAACTGTTGTTCCTTCCCCCAAACGAATTCTTGATCGGCTTTCAACTTAAGTAAAGGACTGAAAGCACGAATTTTACCAGACAAATTAAATATAAACCTCCTGATAAAATTTACCTTGCCGATCAAGGACTGGAGCTCAGTCTTGTTGGTAGGAGCAACTATTTTGTTGATAGCATCAATGGATCTTCGACTAATTTCAATCCCCCTTTGATGCACCATGGAACCAAGAAATTGTCCTGCCGATACACCAAATGCACACTTATTAGGATTCATCTTTAAACCATGCTTCCTTGTGCACTCCAACACCTTTCGCAAATCGGCAAGATGCTTTGTGAAGTCTCCAGATTTAACCACCACATCATCAATATAAATCTCCACCAGCTTGCCGATGAACTCATGAAAAATAAAATTCATAGCCCTCTGATAAGTAGCACCAGCATTTTTCAAGCCAAAGGTCATGACTATCCATTCAAACAATCCAACATGACCAGGACATCTAAATGAAGTCTTTGGAATATCTTCTTCAGCCATGAATATTTGATTGTATCCTGCATTGCCATCCATAAAGCTGATAATCCGATGCCCAGCTGCAGCATCAACTAGCAGATCGGCAACTGGCATTGGGTAACCATCCATCGGTGTAGCTTTATTGAGATTCCTGAAATCAATGCAAACCCGAAGCTTCCCATTTTTCTTGTAGACTGGAACCACATTGGAAATCCACTCGGCATACCGACACTGCCGAATAAATTTAGCTTCAATAAGTTTGGTTATTTTGGCCTTAATATCAGGGAGAATATTAGGATTACATCGGCGAGCTGGTTGTTGATGTGGCCGAAATCCAGACTTGATAGGCAACCGATGTTCAACAATTGATCGGTCCAAACCAGGCATTTCAGTATAATCCCAAGCAAAGCAATCTTTATATTCCTTTAACAAATCAGTTAACTGCTGCTTACACTCAGGATTTAACTTAGCACTAATAAAAGTAGGTCTAGGTTTATCACCACTACCTATATCTACCTCTACCAAATCATCGGCCCATGTGAATCCCCAGCCTAATTTTCCATCATCGGCGAACCTATCCATTAAAAACCTTCATCAGAACTGACTGCTTGGATCGGTGGAATTTCATAGTCGGCAACCTTGAGAAAATCCTTCTCCCAAACTTCTCCTGAAATACACCTAGTCCTCTCGTAGGTGTCTGCCTCTGCCGATGCGATGACATAAGAAGAATCCCCCGGGACAATCTCAATTTTGTCACCTACCCACTGGACCAAGCACTGGTGCATTGTAGACGGGATGCAACAATTGGCATGAATCCAATCTCTTCCCAACAGCAAGTTATAAGCACCTTTTCCACTAATCACGAAGAAGGTCGTCGGCAAGGTTTTGCTGCCGATGGTCAACTCAACACATATTGCCCCCTTAACCGGAGACACGTTGCCCTCAAAGTCTTTGAGCATCATATCGGTCTTGGTCAACTCCTAATCTCCTTTTCCAAGTTTCCGATACACTACATATGGCATGATATTGATAGCAGCTCCGCCGTCAATTAAAATCTTGGTGATCGGCTGACCATCAACCTTTCCTTTGACAAATAGAGCCTTAAGATTTTGTCTTTCATCATCGGTAGGCTTCTCGAAGATAGCCGTCATCGGATCCAGAGCCAGCTGAGCTATCTGGTCGGAAAATTCCAACTCCTCATCATCACTGGATGGCGCCAAGAATTCCATCGGCAACATAAATACCATGTTAACATCTGTCGATGGACCTTTTCCCTTAGGATCTGATTGCTGCTGATCCCCAGACTGGCCAGAATTTTCGCCCTTGCTCAACTCTTCTCGTCTTTCGCGCTACAACCTCCTTTTCTGTGTCCTAGTCAACCCCTCTGGACACCATGGAGGAAGTTGTTGTTGCCTCACCGATGGACGACGATCTTCTCTTGACTCCATCCGATAAGTATTGGCGTCCCTGCAAAATACGAACTCATCGGGAACCCGTGCATTAGCCATCTCCTCAAGTTCTTCCTGGTTCCTGGGAAAATATTCACCCCGGTCACCAAGCCTATCATGCACGCTGAGCCTGCCCCCCAGCTGATCATGAACCGAGGCTCTCCCCCTAATCGGCCCATCAAACCGGCGGTTGTTGTTCTGATACTACCGATTTGATCTGTCATACCAATCATAACCATTACATTTCGGGCAGTCTCTGACAGTAGGAAGCTTAATATTTTCCTCCCAACAATGAATGAAGAACGGACAATTCCAGTGGACTCTATGCCGATTCCACTCTTGTCGGCGTCTTTCTTCTTCCCGATGATAGTCTTCTTGCTGGCGCCGATACCGATCCTCACGTTGCTGCCAAGTTTCCCGAGGCCTTCTGTGAGTTATCACAATACCGGATCGGGGAGGCCTCCCTGAGTTAGCTCCCTCCTGGATCAAACCTTTTCCTTTTGCATCGGCAGTAGTGATCTGATGCTGAGGATCTACCGATGCACTTCTTTCAGCTGCTTCCGATGTCAAGACCTTGGCCTTTCCATTGGCATCCAGCATGTTTGTTGGGAAAGGATGCTGATCAATCTTCATCGGCTTCTGGGTCTTGGAGCTGTCAAATTTGATCCTCCCAGACTCTATAGCCGATTGTAACTGCTGTCTAAAAACTTTGCATTCATTAGTGTCGTGAGAAGTTGCATTGTGCCATTTGCAGTACTTCATCCTTTTTAATTCTTCAGCCAATGGAATTACATGATTGGGTGACAATTTGATCTGACGTTCCTGAAGTAGAAAGTCAATTATCCTATTGGCCTTGGTGATGTCAAATGCGAACTTCTCTTGCTCTTTATGCCCAAAAGGGCAAGACATCGGCTTCTTATTTTTTACCCATTCTTCTAAGCCGATGACTGGTTCCTCATCAGAATCCGAGCTTGCTGCTTCATCCACAAATGATACCTTCTTGTTCCATGCTCTCTTGGGCTCGAAGGGCTTGATATCTTGATCAGAAATTCTCTGCACCAAATGACTTAAGCTTTCAAACTCTTGAGATGCATACTTGTCTCTGATATGTGGCAATAAACCCTAGAAAGCCAAATCAGCTAGCTGCTGATCATCCAAAACCAGACTGTAACATTTTTTCTTGACTTCCCGTATTCTCTGCACGAAGCCCTCAACCGATTCATCATTGCGTTGCCTCAATTTGACCAAATCGGTGATCTTCTTCTCGTGTACACCAGAAAAGAAGTATTTGTGGAATTGTTTCTCTAGATCGGCCCAAGTAATCACTGAGTTAGGGGGTAACGATATAAACCAGGTGAATGCCGATCTAGACAATGATGACGAGAACAACCGGACCCTCAACTCGTCCCGGTTGGCAGCTTCTCCACATTGGATGATGAACCTATTGACGTGCTCCATAGTCGACGTATCATCCTGCCCACAAAATTTAGTAAAATCCAGCACCTTGTACCGATTTGGAAGCGGACTTAAATCATATGCAGGAGGATATGGCGTCCGATAAGAGTAAGTGTTGACTTTGGGTTTTATCCCAAATTGGTCTCTCATTACTTCAGCAATCTTATCGGCCCAATAAGCATTGGCATCTTGCCGGTGAGGCGGTTGCAGATCTGGCGCCTGCTGGTAAGTGGTGAGGTCGTTGTCCCGATCTTCACGATGTAGGATAACTAGCTGAAGATCAGCCGATAACTTGCTGCAAGCAGCGAGGATAACTAGTGCAACCTGACGACACGCACAAGGAGCCAACCACCGTCTCTATACGGCAGCCTGAACCAAGGATTCGCCCAACCACACTCTCAAAGAACCAACCTACACAACCTGAACTCGAGGATCAGGAGCACGGATTGGGTGCCGATGACGCGGCCGCTTCTGTAATCTCCACGAAGGAAAACACAAGAGCAAAGGGGTAGAGATCTCTCTCTGAATTTGTTAGCACACAGCTGAACAAAGTGGTTTGTATTCTCAATATCATAAGTCTTAGATTACAATGAGACTTAGGGGTTATTTATACTAGCAACAGCCCTGCTAGATAGGTATGAAAACGAAATAGAGTTTTTGAGGGAAGGCAATGTGAAAGGTCCCCTCGAAATGGATTCCCGAAGTGGCTTCGCGTGACTGTTGGCCTCCAGAGCGGTTCCCAATAAACTGACCATAACTTTTTATTGGGAAGTCCAAATGATGAACCGTTTCTTGGGTGTGAAACTAGACTCAAAGGACTTTCTAGCAATGTATGCCAACCAGCACAAAACATTGTAGATTGGTACAGTTTTACTTGGCAATTTGTACCAACATTCTGTCATGACAGACTGTTGACCTTCTGAGCAGTCTATACTAATTCTAGTCTGCAGGCAATATGGAGTATCCAAACTTGTTGCGACTAGATTCATTGGAAATTAGACTCGTCAAGATTTCCAACAAGTGCTCATGGACCTTCATAGCTTTTGTGAGTAAAAAGTTATGAAGATTCTTTCTACTAGTCCGTTTTTAACTTCCACTGGTCCGTTTTTGACTTCTTCTGGAACTTGCACTGGTCCGTTCTTCATGGTCCGATTCTTTCTTCTCTTCTTCTATATACCTGAGTACAATCAAGGTACAGCACTTAGATAGTATATAATTCTCATTATGTTAAAATGAATCTCACAAAGTAGCGCGTTCACCTCTTGTTGTAGCTTCTTGGCTCAGCTACGTGTAATTGCTCTATCAATGGCTTGGGCTGGTGCCGGCATAGTCGGTGTAGAGGTTGGCGTGGAATTAGAGGGAGCATGCTTGGTTGGGATGTCCTCATCATCCTCCCCCTCTTGAAAAGGAGTCGACCTCGACTCTGATTCTTCTAATCCGAAGAATGGTGTCAAGTCAGCAACATTGAAGGTTGTGCTAACACCATAATCTTCAGGAAGCTCAATCTTGTAGGCATTATCATTGATCCTAGACAGCACTCTGAATGGACCATCTCTTCTCATCTTTGGCCAGTAGAAGTTATCAGCTAGCATCTCATATGTCTTTCTCCATCCAAAGTGACCCATAAATCCACCTGCATGTGTTTCCTGTAGCAACAAAAGCCTAACAGAGCAGTGGGGTACACACAATTTGTTAGCTCGAAACAAAAATCCATCATGTATATGATATTTTTCCCACCCTTTTTCAGTTGTACAGTTTGCAAATGGTTCTGAAAATTCATGATCAGTAGGGTACAATTCTTTTATGCTTTCAAGTCCTGGAACCTTGACATCTAGTTGATTCAACAAAACATTTTTACGTGACAAAGCATCAGCAACAATATTTTCTTTACCTTTCTTATATTTCACAACATATGGAAAAGTTTCAATGAATTCAACCCAATTGGCATGTCTACGATTCAGTTTTGCTTGCCCCTTTAAATATTTCAAAGCCTCATGATCTGAATGAATAACAAACTCTTTTGGCCATAAATAATGTTGCCAAGTTTCAAGAGCTCTTACCAAAGCATACAATTCTTTGTCATACACCGAGTAGTTCAGTTGCGCACCTTCTAACTTCTCACTGAAGTATGCAACCGGCTGTCCATTTTGCATTAGGACACCACCGATTCCAATACCACTTGCATCACATTCAACCTTAAAGGTTTTAGTGAAATCCAGTAACACCAGCAAGGGGGCTTCGGATAGCCTCTTCTTCAATTCTTGGAATGCTCTCTCTTGTGGTTCACCCCATTGGAAGGCAACACCTTTCTTTATCAACTCATTCAACGGAGCAGCTATGGTGCTGAAATCTCTCACAAATCTCCTGTAAAAACCAGCAAGTCCATGAAAACTTCTCACCTGACTCACATTTTCAGGAGTTGGCCAATCCTTGATTGCTTTCACCTTTGATTCATCAACATGAATTCCTGAACCTGAAACAACAAAACCAAGAAACACAACCTGATCTGTACAAAATGTGCACTTCTCATGGTTAGCAAATAATTTTTCTTTTCTTAGCACATCCAAAACTTGCTTAATATGATCAACATGTTCCTCCAATGTCTTGCTGTAAATTAGAATATCATCAAAGTAAACAACAACAAACTTTCCAATGAATGCTCGCAAGACATGGTTCATCAATCTCATAAACGTACTAGGGGCATTGGTCAAACCAAAAGGCATAACTAACCATTCATACAGCCCAAACTTTGTTTTAAAAGCAGTTTTCCATTCATCTCCAATCTTCATTCTAATTTGATGGTAACCACTTCTCAAATCAATTTTAGAAAACATCATAGAACCACTCAATTCATCAAGCATATCATCTAGCCTAGGAATAGGATGACGATAACGAACGGTGATGTTGTTTATGGCTCTACAATCTACACACATCCTCCAAGAACCATCTTTCTTTGGCACCAAAATCACAGGAACAGCACAAGGACTAAAACTTTCTCGCACATATCTTTTACCTAAAAGTTCTTGTACTTGCCTTTGAATCTCCTTGGTTTCTTCCGGATTGGTGCGGTACGCCGGACGGTTTGGAAGTGCAGCTCCAGGGATGAGATCAATTTGATGTTCAATACCGTGCAAAGGAGGAAGTCCAGCAGGTGTTTCCTTTGGGAAAACATCGTCATAGTCCTGCAAAACACGTGCAACAACACTAGGGACAGATGTTAAGTCATTAGCTGAAAGCAATGTGTCCTTGCACACAAGTACAAATAGTACTTGCTCTGGGTTTTTCCTCACATCTCTCATTTCAGATTTGGTGGCTATCATCACGAAGTTCTCTCCCTCTCTTTTTCTGTCATCTCTCATGTTTGGCTTGTGGCTCTCACTCACTGATTTGTGGAGGGCACTCAAATTATTTTTCTCTCCTTCTTTTGCACTCTCATTCCTCACTTCGGAGCTCTTTTGCAAGTGCTCAGCTAGGATTTGCTGCGGTGTCATGGGTTTAAGAATCAACTCCTTGTTCTTCCACTTGATGGTGTATTGATTGGTTCTACCACAATGTAGAGACGATCGATCATATTGCCATGATCTTCCCAACAGCATGTGGCACACTGTCATAGGCGCCACATCACACTCTACAGTGTCAATATATTCACCAATCTTGAATGGAACTTTCACTCTTTGTGCAATCTTAATAGAACCTGAATTATTAAGCCATTGCACTTGATATGGATGGGGATGTTTCAGCAGCTTCAACCCAAGCTTTTCAACCATTTCTTTGCTTGCAAGATTGTGGCAACTGCCACCATCAATGATCACTTTGACAACCTTATCTTGCACTTTAGCTCTAGTTTGAAAAAGATTGTGCCGCTGTCCATTTTCAGCATCGCTCATTTGTACACTCAAAATCTGAGTTACAACAAGAGCAGCACCAGATTCAAATTCACAGATGTCCTTCTCAAGATTACTCTCACTTCCACTATCTTCTTGTTCTTCCTCACTAGCAGATTCATACTCCCCTTGATCATTCACAGTGATGGTTCTAGCGTTTGGACACTCTCTTGCAACATGACCACAACCACCACACTTGAAGCACTGAATTCCACTACTCTTGCTGGAAGAACCCACTGAGTTTGCTGATTTGAATTTCTCATTTTGAGCAGCCAACTCTTTGCTACTAGAAGAACCAAGGTTGCTAGATCGTGCACCACCATTTGAGCTGGAAAATGTACCTTTACTTCCACTTTCTTTGGGTGCAAATTTACTTCCACTTGCTGCACTTTTTGTGCTGAAAGATACTCCTCTAGTGGACTTCATATCCTGCTGCAATTGCCGCTCAAATTTGTTAGCTTGATGCACTAATTCAACAAGATTATGATATTGCTGAAATTCAACAATGCGCTGAATATTCCGATGCAGCCCTGACATAAATCTTGCAATTGTTTGCTCTTCATATTCAATTACATTGGCTCTAATCATCGCCTTCTCTATCTCTTTATAATACTCATCAACACTGAGGCTTCCTTGCTTCAGATTCTGTAGCTTGTCAAATAAATCACGGCGATAATGTTTGGGGACAAATCTTGCTCTCAATTCTCTCTTCATTTCAGCCCATGAACGAACATCACCTTGACCAACTTCTTCTCTTTCATTCAACATTTGCTCCCACCAGATTAGAGCATACCCATCGAACTCAAGAGCAGCCATGGCAACCTTCTTTCTCTCAGAATAATTATGCACACGAAAAATTTTATCCACCTTCAACTCCCATGTAAGATATGCTTCAGGATCAGATCCTCCTTCAAACTGGGGCATGGTGAATTTTAACTTGCCAAACCTCTCTTCATTGTGCTGATTACGCCTACGATTTCTTCGGTGACGACGATCATCATAATGGGGCTGTTCATCCTCTTCTTCAGTTTCACTTTCTTCCGATCCAATACCTCTCCCATGTCCATGACCAGCACCTCTACCACCATGATCACGTCGTGGAAAAGGAGATCTTCTTGCATTGGCAGCAGCTCGCTCTCTATGCCATTCCCTTGCACGACGAGCAGCTTCTCCTTCGCTTTCTTCAACTTCATCTTCATGGTGACTGCCATTTGCATTATCATGAGGATGAATTTGCAACCGGTTCATGAGTGCTTGAACATTGTTTGTTAGCGTCTCCATGCTTTGTTTCATCTCATTGAATTGTGTCATGGTGACACAATCATCAATCTCCAGATGCTCAGACATCTTGTTGTAAAAATTAGTGAAGGCAAAGAAACAATATATGTAGAATAGGAAATTATATGTGGAATCTCGCAATCTCACCTCTCTTACCAACCGAAGCTCATGTGAGTTCCCCGTAGAATACAACGGCCAATGCGAGGTGGTAACCGAGAATGATGGTTGGGAGAATCCAAGATCAGTATTTTCCTATGACGGTGGGTTATTTGTGGAGCTTGGTGGGGATATATTTCACAAGGAATGCAGTCTGGATTCTGGATATTGTAAACTTAAACCACAATCCAAATTAGAAGTTCAATGCCTAGTGCTGACCACAAGATATGAGTGATGTAAATAGATCAAACACACGCGCAAAGATAATTCAAATTTGATGCAAACAAGGAGTATGCTTAGGATGCAAGTGTTGCAATCAAACCCAAGCAAAATTTTGCACCAAAGATGGATAATGACTGATTGTGTGACTTGATATAAAATTCAGAACTTGAGCACATAAACAGAGTGAACTTTCTACTCTTTCTTCACAACTTTTCTTCCTCAACTCTTCTTTTTTTTCACTTTCCTTTTTTTTGATACTCTGTTTTTTTATAACTAAGAACAAGAGCAGATATAACACTTACACACACTTTTTTTTGAAACAAGACACAACCGTCAGCGTTCTAACTTGATAGGCTCAAAGTTTACGCGAAGGATGATACCGGTTTTAGATTTTCTTTAGGGATTTGTAGATATAAAAGAGGCACAAAGGACACACAAAGGATATGATGATCAGTAACTAAACAAAACTCTAATGGACTGAAACTTAACCAAACTCACAAGAAAAACAGATTGAAACAAAGGGCTAATGCAATTTTTTTATGGCTTTTTGGTGGATAGGACGAACAAGATATATATATGTAGCTAAGGGTAAAAATCCTACCGTGGAAACTTGAGCTTTGATACCAGATGGTGAGGTCGTTGTTCCAATCTTCACGACGTAGGATAACTAGCTGAAGATCAGCCGATAACTTGCTGCAAGCAGCGAGGATAACTAGTGCAACCTGACGACACGCACAAGGAGCCAACCACCGTCTCTATACGGCAGCCTGAACCAAGGATTCGCCCAACCACACTCTTAAAGAACCAACCTACGCAACCTGAACTCGAGGATCAGGAGCACGGATTGGGTGCCGATGACGCGGCCGCTTCTGTAATCTCCGCGAAGGAAAACACAAGAGCAAAGGGGTAGAGATCTCTCTCTGAATTTGTTAGCACACAGCTGAACAAAGTGGTTTGTATTCTCAATATCATCAGTCTTAGATTACAATGAGACTTAGGAAGTATTTATACTAGCAACAGCCCTGCTAGATAGATATGAAAACGAAATAGAGTTTCTGAGGGAAGGCAATGTGAAAGGTCCCCTCGAAATGGATTCCCGAAGTGGCTTCGCGTGACTGTTGGCCTCCAGAGCAGTTTCCAATAAACTGACCATAACTTTTTATTGGGAAGTCCAAATGATAAACCGTTTCTTGGGTGTGAAACTAGACTCCAAGGACTTTCTAGCAATGTATGCCAACCAGCACGAAACATTGTAGATTGGTACAGTTTTACTTGGCAAGTTGTACCAACATTCTGTCACGACAGACTGTTGACCTTCTGAGCAGTCTGTACTAATTCTGGTCTGCAGGCAATATGGAGTATCCAAACTGGTCGCCACTAGATTCATTGGAAAGTATGCTCGTCAAGCTTTCCAACAAGTGCTCATGGACCTTCATAGTTTTTGTGAGTAAAAAGTTATAAAGATTCTTTCCACTGGTCCGTTTTTGACTTCTTCTGGAACTTGCACTGGTCCGATTCTTCCTTCTCTTCTTCTATATATCTGAGTACAATCAAGGTACAACACTTAGGTAGTATATAATTCTCATTAATGTTAAAATGAATCTCACAAAGTAGCGCGTTCACCTCTTGTTGTAGCTTCTTGGCTCGGCTACGTGTAATTGCTCTATCAATGGCTTGGGCTGGTGCCGGCGTAGTCGGTGTAGAGGTTGGCGTGGAATTAGAGGGAGCATGCTTGGTTGGGATGTCCTCATTAGTAAGCCTCCACATGTCTGTGTGGTGCACGATCTGCATGGAACATCGGATTAATCATTTGACCACCAATCTGCTGACCACCGACCTGTTGACCGCCAAACTGTTGCCCACCGATCTGCTGCCCAAGGTTCATTGGCTGGTTGGGCAACCCTTGATTTTGGAACTCGGGGTAGATCTGGCCTTGCTGAAACCCTGTAGCTTGATGATGCGGCTGGGGCATTTGGGGAAAGATTTGCTGCTCAGACCATCCACTATTAGCATTCATCGGGATAGGACCTGCCGATGTCTGATAATTAGGCATCATCATTGAGTTGACATATCCTGACTGAGTCATAAACCTCTGTTGCGTCGGCATTGAATCTGCCGATGCATTAGGCATCTGGAACGTTGGAGCCTGAGAGTTCCCAGTGTAAGGCCTGGCAGTAGTAGTTGTAGTAAACTGTGGACTCTGATTCATCGTCATATTCGGAGGTGCCGATGCCATAGGAGCCTTGCCTCTCATATCAGCCGCCTGAGATGTACCAGGTGTCTTCAACGAGTATTCCGGAGGCATACCAAAACCCCACCAATTAGGAGGAGGGACTGGTCCTGACATTGCCGATGCCAATAGATTTGTAGTAAGCTTAATCTGCTCAACTGAAGTCGGTGGATTAGTCGTCATCGGCGTAGATTGTGCATTAGTAACTCCCAACGTGCTTGGAGGAACAGTAGTCTGGGTACCCGCAGGGGCTGTAGCAGCCGATGGAGCTGTGACCACCGGTGATCCTGGCTGATGATGAGAAGGGCCCACATAATTTGGTGGCAACTGTCCTTCTTTGAAAGTTCTAGCCACGGCATTGAAAACCATATTGGACAGCACACCAGCTTGGTTGATCAAAGCACGATTAATAGCATTATCAACCATATCTTGAAGTTTACCAGGATTGGCATCAAAAGTAACCTGCCGAGGCATCGGCAGTGCTTCCTTCTGGATCACCTCGCCGCTCCTGTTTATGCTGAAGGACCACAAGCATTGCTGCTTGTAATCCTCCATGGCTTTGGCAATAGCTTACTTTTGCTCATCTTTGAGATTGGCTTCCGTAACAGGGATAACATTCTCCTGATCAAACTCAGTAGTCGACATGTTGATCTTGATCTTGAATCTGGTCCCACCGGGCGTGCCAAAAGATGTGTTGATGCAAAAGCTGATCTGCAAACACAAAGGGCTAATACCCGATTTAAATGTTAAGGCGTGCCAGCCGATTTGACCTTACTATCGGCAAAGGTGAAAACTCGAATACTTTGGTCCCGACAACAGCGATACGCCCGGATGCCACGGCCAAGAGGTATTCTCGCGGAACTTGAGAATGCGCCGAGCTTAAGTCGACGAATTCCTATGAACTCGTAATAAAAAGGAAAAGTATGACGAAGTCGTTGAAAAAGTAGATGCTCGAATATGAATAAAAACTTGTGTTTGATTGATTGATAGATTCCTTATTACAAAGCCCTAGGGTCTACATTTATACCCTGCTCAAAGAGCTACAACCAGACACGACTAGAACTCAAATTCCAAATTTAAACAGAATCCATGTACAAAACGATTTAAATAACTAAGGAAAACATAAAACTATACTTCCGTGACAAACTGGGACACCACCACGGACCAATCGGCAATCTTCGAGCCTTCCTTCCATGTCATCGACAGACTCCCCATCGTCAACGGTTAATACTAGCCATCGACATAAACACATCACCACCCACGGACTTAGTCATATTCAACTGTCTTCTCATCGGCAACCACCCTTTTTTTGATGAAAACTGTGGAGCAAAGCTCCCTAGGAAATATATTAAAACAAAGAGTAAAGATTACAAAGTTAGCTAGGAGCTAACTAAAAGAGGAGATGACTCACCTACTAAAACTAGACTGCTAAAGAAAAGCTTGGAGAAAACCAGCCTAGGGGGAGGGAAGGAATACAACTGAAACACAACTGATTACAAATGTTCTAACCAATCCATTATTAACAATCTTTTTGCAAATGGCAATCTGTAAAGATGAAGATTAACTTCATTCTTGAATCTGATCTTCCAACCTGCAAGCGATGGAACTTTATTGTTGAAAATGTAATCGTTCCTTTCTTTCCAAATGGTCCAAGCAGCAATCATAAAAAGATCAATAAAGTAAGGGCCAGCAAAATTCTGCTTCTGCTGCATATCCATCTGACAGACATCAGTCTGAAGAATCCACTGCAGGCCAATAGAATACCACCTGGCTTTGCTTGAGGTGCACTCAAAGAATAGGTGAAATCATGATTCTAAAACCTGATCTGGGCATAATACACACAGGTATCCCTCTTCAAGATGCTTGTTTCTCTTCAATAACATCCCTCTAGTATTCAGTCTGTCGACTAAAAGCAACCAAGAGAAAACTTTGATTTTAGGCATGCACTTTGCCTTCCAAATCCAGGAGAAAATTGGTGGAGGATTAACATCTTTGAACTGGTGTTGATAATACAAACTCGAGGTATAAAGCCCACTTCTGCATTTAACGACCCAAACATCAGGTTCCTGCATGTCAGTTCTAAAGTCGTCCAATTTATCCCTGAACAACATGAATTCATTGTAGGCCAGTCTGGACATTGGCAACCTGAACAGGGAAAGCAAATCTGTTTGCATCAAAGCCTTTTGCAGAGATACATTTTCATCCAAAGTGTAACTGTACAGGATTGGGAATTTCTCTAAAAAGGGAAGATCATCAAAAGTATCAAGCCAAAGACTTATAGAGGCTCCAGAACCAGGTAAGCAGACTGCTAACTCTCTGAATTTGTCCACCAACTTTAAGATATCTCTCCACCAGAAAGACCCCTTGGGGCTTGTAAGATGTGGCACTCTATTCTGATAATGGGAACTCCAGATGAGTTGAACCCAAGGCACTTGTGAATGATTATAGAATTTTGCCAAATGCTTGATGAATAAACCTTCATTCTGTAATTCCAAATTCTTAACCCCTAGCCCTCCCTTTAACTTAGGGGCTAAAACCTTATCCCAAGCAGCCAAGTTATAGGCTTTGGCATTGACATCACTCCCCCTCCACAAACAATTTTTCCTGAACTTATCTATTATCTCAATGACAGTCTTTGGTAGAGCAAGAGTGCACATATAATATGTAGGTAGTGATGAGATCACTAAATTGAGTAACTGAAGTCTTCCTGCATGTTGTAAAAACACTGAACTGGCAGAGAGTTTTCTTTCTACTCTACAAATGAGGGGGGCAAAATCCTTGACTAGAGGTTTTGTTTTGCCTAGAGGAATGCCTAGATAGGTGAAAGGCAAAGTTCCTTGAATGCATCCAAAAGCTTGTGTTAGAGCAGGGAGTTTATGTTCTGGAACATTGATTGGTATGATGCAGGACTTATGAAAATTGACTTTAAGCCCAGTTGAAGTTTGAAAATCATGTAACAAATCCTTCAGGCAGTTGAGCTGTGTTGTGTCAGCCTTCATGATTAGCAAGGTGTCATCTGCATATTGTAGAATTGGGAAATGGTCCACATCTCTGTTGGGGATGGGTAAAGACAGTATTCCTTGCTGATAAGCTCTATTAACCAGACTTTGAAGAAGATCAGCTGCCAAAACAAACAAAAGAGGTGACAAAGGATCCCCTTGCCTAACACCTCTTTTACAATGAAAATCTTTTCCAGGTACTCCATTAACTAGCACTGAAGAAGTCCCTGTGCTAAGGATACTATGGATCCACTGACACCACTTCTGTGGGAAGCCCTTGGTTTGTAGGATAGCTATGATAGCTTTGTGCTCAACTAAATCAAAAGCTTTTTCAAAATCAAGTTTCAAAATAATTATCTCTTTCCTTGAAGCATGACATTGATGAAGATATTCAAATGCCCATCCTAGACAATCCTAGATTGTTCTACCTTGTAAGAAGCCATATTGATTTCTGCATATGACCCTCAAAATGACTGTCTGTAATCTGTTTGCTAAGATTTTTGTTAAAAACTTCATACTGGAATTAAGCAAAGAGATTGGCCTGAAATCCTGAACCCGTTCTGGATTTGATTTTTTGGGAACCAGGGTGATGTAAGAGTAATTGATGCTTTTCAAATCTGCCTGGTGATGATAGAAAGCTGAGCATAATCTATAGAAATCATACTTAATTAGTGACCAAACTTTTTTGATGAAATGACCATTAAAACCATCTGGACCCGGGGCCTTGTCTATAGGCAAAGATTTGGCCACTTCATCTATCTCATTCCAGGAAAAAGGAATCACCAAATCTTGTAAATCATGTTGAGGCAGTAGATCCTGTAGATCAGGTATCATTTGTGACTGAACTGATATCCCCATCCTCCCTTTAAACTCATTCCAGAAAAGTGCAGCCTTCTCTGAATGTTCCACCACTAACCTTCCATCTGAGGCTGTAATCTGCGAGATGACATTGTGTCTATACCTCTCAGTTGCCCTTGCATGGAAGAATTTAGTGTTTTCATCTCCCCACTTAACCAATTTCTCAGTGTATCTTTGCTTCCAATAAATCTGCTGATAATTCAATAACTTCCTCAACTGCTCTTGAATGATGAATCTGAAATTCCTCTCTGGCAGAAAGAGTGGTCTAATTTCTTCTAATTCATCAAGGAAAGCAATGATCATGTTACAGTGTTTTGTCAAGATTTGCAGGTTTGACTTACTGCTACTCCATGATTTTAAGGCTGATCTCAAGGCTTTGAATTTAGAGGAGATACTCTTGGCAGCATCTGAATTGGATGTAGACATCCAAGCAGGAGAAACTGTCTCCAAGAACCCTGACAGAAGAGGCCAATAATTCTCATATCTAAAGAGATTTGCTTTTGGTATTGAAGTCCCAATCTGCACTTTACAAGGGGTATGATCTGACACAATTTTAGCCAAGGGGAGGACTGTTGTATTAGGGTAGGTTAAGTTCCAGGCTGGTGATGTAAAAAACCAATCTAGTTGCTGAAGTAGGGGCTGCTCTTGCATGTTGCTCCAGGTATAGCTTCTGCCTTTGAGGGGTAGCTCCACTAGACCGAGTGTGTGGATGATATCATTGAAAACTAGCATATCTCTAGCATTTCCTCCAGGTTTGTTCCTATTTGAACTTGTCCTGTAAAAATTGAAATCCCCTAAAAGAAGCAGGTGATCCTCCAACAATATTTCTTGACTGTAAAGCCAGGAGACAAAATTTAATCTGGCAGGTTCCTTTGTAGGACCATAAACTGTGATTAACTTCCAGGCTTGCATATCATGGGCAGAGATGACATTCATACTTAGAGCAAAAGGTTGACAATCAACAGTATCGACAGAGAAAACCTTTGAGTTCCAGGCAACTAAAATACCCCCCGATGCACCCTCTGAGGGTGAGAAAACAAAAGAATCAAATCTTCTAGGGGCAAACTTGCGCAATAATACTGCATTAAAATCCTCCATTTTTGTTTCTTGAAAACAGAATAGAGAACAACCACTTTCATCAATTTTGTCTCTAATAAGATCCCACTTAGACTGGTCATTAAGACCTCTTACATTCCAGCACAAAATATTCCAAAGTCTATTAAAATCCATTAAACAAACTGTAAAGGAAACAGCAAAATAGAGAAACAATCTCTATAAATAACAGGAACAAAGAAGGGAAAGCACATCAATCCCTATCTTCACTCCTTTCCCTCAGCAGGAGCTCATCTGCAATCTCCTCAGGAGCAACATCACAGAACTGGACTGCTAGATCCTGCATGACCTGAATTGGGACCATGGCATTCTCTGAAACAGAGGTTTCAAGGGTTTGGTGCAGCTTCTTTTGTAGCTTGATAGTATCTTCTTTAAACAATTTCCTAGGCTTGTTCTTTTCATCCAGCTCCATGTGCTCATAACCTTCATGCCTGTTTAACCTTGCACTTCTTTTGACTTCATCATCGACAACTGGAGTTGGTCTCTTTCTGGACGTTCTCTTTTTTGGTGCTGGTGGAATTGCTTGCAGTGGAACAACAAAGTGAAATGTTTCTTGGCTGGAATCTGCTGCCTTAGGTACACCTTCCTCAGATGCTGGCCAGTAATGCTCTGGGGATTCTGGAACTTGAGAGCTAGGAATGTCTGGAACTGAAGCTGGGACCAAAGCATGATTATTGGAAGCTGACAAAATAGCCTCAGGTGGACTCTGCCTGTTAGGGGAAGGCAGGTAGACTGATTTAAGTAATTCCCAATCCTTGAGATCCATCTGAGGGAAGCTGAAGCTGGTGTTTAGCAGACCTTCTCTTTGCATCTCAGAGGCAATTGCAGCAATTGCCTTCTTGTCATTCTGTTGTTGGGCTATTTCTTCTGGGCTAGCCTCCGAAGCAGCAACAAAATCTGATGATTTATAAAGCTTATGTCCACCAGAACTAGAGGCTTCAATATTGTTTCCCCACAGAAGATAAGACATGTTGTTATTATAGACTGGGTTATTTGGGACAATCAATGGTTGCTTGCCCAGTCTAATCTGCCTCTGAATATTGGCAGGAAGCTTTGGGAAACCCAGACCAAGCTGCAGAGTGATATAACTTTGCAAATTATGAAGGTATGGGAACTGCAAAAGCCCCTGAGTCACTGATCTAGGCAGATACTGGCCAGCTGAGCTTGTCATTGAGACTCTGACAATATCTTGCAAAATCATTTCAGCAGAAGGCATTGGACCTATGCACTGGTGCAAATTCAGAGCTGCAGCCATTCTGTAAATAGGATAATCACTTTCCACCTCAGAGGTTTCATCTGTCATAGAAACAATTGCTTGCCTGTCTTGTATCAGGGGGAGCTCAAATCGAATTGGCTGGCCCTGAGCTCTGTAGTAGTCTAGGATTCCAGAACTAACAGACTCTGAAACCTGATTTTCATTGTGATTCAGAACAGCCTGCTGCAATAGCTGATCTGCCAAGAGTTGCATCTGTTGTATTTCATTTTCAGCAACAGCCTCCTCATCCTGCTGTGGCCATGGTTCCCAGTCATTATTCTGAACTGCTGCTGCAGGGGCAGCATTAGCAACAAGTGGTTCCCAGCCTTCATCAAGGTTAGCCTGCTGAACCTCTGCCAAGTCTTCTACATTATCAAACCAATCCTGCTGAGCTTCATTGGCATGATTTCCAGGGAAAGGGTGCAGGTTACCATCTGGAGGAATAGGCTCCTCATCACCTAGCAGGACTTCATTATTCTGGGAATTTAACAGGAACACTGGAACTGTCCATGATGCTCCATTACCACCCACTATGGGAGGCCTGCAAACCAATAAACTTCTTGGAATTCTAGTAGGGTGTAGGACTGAGCATCTGACTAGTACCCTGCTTTTGCAGTGATCATTGTTTGGCACAGTGAGAACAGTACCAAATGAGCTAACAGCCTGATCAATGTAGCCCCTACTCTGGTAATCAAGAGGGAAGCACAGCAGCATGATCCAACAAGTTCTGCTAAAAGGGCAAGCTCTCTGATTGAGGCCATTGTCATGTTCTTGAACAACAAGCTCTCTACCATCATGCATGACTAATGGACTAAGATTGATCATGGTTTGTCTAGCAACAGCATTGCGGAATTCTAGGAGGCACAACCATAGCGGCGAAGCACAAGCAGAGCGAACCTGAACCATGTGCTGATCCTGGAAGTAGTCAACGACATCATCAATGGCTTGTAGTACATGCTGAACTAGCTGTTGAGGAGGTGGATTCATGGTGACTATTGCCCATTGTTCGTGGCGGCGATGAGGATCTCCAGCAACCACCAGCCTTCCTCTTGCTGGTCGCGCCCATTGCTCCAAGTCAAACCCAACTGGTACGTAGGGGATTGGGTTGACCTCGAAGTTTGCCATGAACACTGTCGAGGATTGGCACGGCGTAGCCGGCGCCGAGGTAGAGGGGGGGATTACTGTAGATGGCTCCTGATTGTGGAAAACGAGGGATTGCACCGAAGGTGAAGGTACACTGCGGGAATCAAGGGCGGTGCATATTTCCTTCCTTCTTTCTGGATTGATCAGAGAAAAACTGTTGGGCCTTTCTCGCTGGCTGGGCTGCTCGGAGGGTTTGTAAACTTTGGGCAGCCACTGTAAAGCCGGCTTTGCGAGAGACCGCGAACAGGAACGCTGTACATGGCCCAGACTCAAGCAACGAGCACACCGAACTGCACGCGAGCGGCAGAAACGTTTGAGGTGGCCCGGTTGGAGACAACGGTAGCAAACCAAAGCACAACCCAAATTAGTTGAATTCAAACTCTGTTCAGCAGGGACTGCCGCTGATTTCGGATCAACTGACTCCACTGAATTTGGAATAGCTATTCCCACTAGCGCGCGAAGAACACGGGGATGAGCCAAAAACAAGAGCTGAATCAAATGTCGAGGTAGCTGAAACTGGTACCAAGAACTGACCAAACTGCAAACTAGTAGAGCACGAAGATCGAACTGGGGATCGCCGAGATGATCGAACTGGGGATCGCATAGGAACCGGGGCAAATGTCACTTTTTTGGATGACTTAGATTTTCGTTTCTCAGCCTTTGACATGACAAAGTGCCACTCTTTCAATTGTTCCTGCTCCCAGAGACGTTTTTCACGTTCCCAATTTGGAGCCCCATCTCGCCAGAGATGAAAATAAACATCAAAGTGCTCTGCAATAAAACGTCTGATCTGATAGATATGAAGACCAACTTTTTTGTTTGCCACTGAAAATCTGTAGTGCCGATCGCTTTGGTAATTCACATGAAAACCAGCTGGAGCTCCACCAAGGCATGAAGAAAGGGCAAAAGCAACTGAGTCCGTGGGAGAAATCCAACTTGCGGGCCAAATCAACCGGAAGATCCATTGGGGGGGATCGGCAACCACCCTTATCGGCAACTCTTCTGCAGACCAGTAACCATTACCATGTCTTGCCGATCCACATTCTACCGATCTTGGATACGTGTCCAAAAACGGTGTCAACAAATGTGCCTGCAACTAGCAGATCAATCAGTTCGACACCCGTTGGGTATCGCCGAAAACATTCCAGTCAAGATAAGAGATTTCCTTATGCCAGTAGACTTTGTGGTACTAGACATGAGTCCTGACTCAAAAGTATCCATTATCCTTGGAAGGCCATTTCTGAGCACTGCCAATGCCCACATTGATGTCAGGAAGGGAGAAATCAGGTTCAACATAAACGGAAAAGAAGTGCACTTCACATTCAAGCCCAGACCAGAGAGAGACTCTACAGTGAAAGAAGTTCATGAAGAAGAACGACTGGAGACACCAACTCCAGAGGAAGGTAATTCAGAAGATTAAAAGATTTGGAGGTCCAGCTTGGAGGACCCAAAAATCCCAATCCCTCGCCGGGAGGTAAATCGGTATTTATCCGTATAATTAATTCTTGCATAATTAATTTTTGCATTAGTCATATTTATTCATAGCATTATAATAATCAAAAGCCCCATATAAATAATATTTATGGTGTGTAACAACCCACATTTATTAATTATTCTGGAGGCACAAAAATATTTTTCCATGCTTATTTTCAATAAATTTCAATTCTCATAGATTTTCCTGCACTATATTATAGCAACCTTCTAGAAACATGACCCACACTCCTTGGGTCCCACATGTCATACACCACACCTCACACACATCCCATCACATTATTTGATCCACCAACATAACTCCACTCACCAGCACTTTTCCACCGACCAACCACCACCCATGAACTATTATTCTGCGTAAGCCAAGCAAAGGAGGGACTGGAGAAAAGGCAGCCAGGATGGCCACCAAAAGTGAGCACCCGCCCACCTACAGAGGGCGCCCACCCTGTCCCCCTTTCCTCCTATAAATTGCCACTTCCTGCCTCCAACTTCTTCACACAAGCATTGCAGAAAACCACGCAAGTTTCAGTTTCCAGAGAAGGAGCTCTTGTAGTGAAGTAAGAAGAGAGTAGAGAGGAAGAGAAGAGTGGAAGAGAGGTTGGTAGTCTCTGAGTGAGAGAGTGAGGTTCACCTAGCAAGTAGTGATCCCGCTGTCCAGAGCGGAAGTAAAAGTTGTTTAGGGGGAGGTGTTGTCAAAATAAAAACTTGTCTTTAACGACTAACCCCTGGACTACTGACATTTCGGACAGCTGACCACTAACATTTTCTCTCACATTTTCCACTAGTTGTGTGTGTGTCAACTTTTGTCTACAGGATGTTTAAGAAGGTGAAGAACGCAGGGAAGGTCCTCAAGAACATAGGTACAAGGAGTTCATCCCAGAGATGAGCGTCGACCCGACACCCCCGCAAGCTCTGTCATCTTCATCTGATCAGCAAGTCAAGGTCCTCCTCAAGATAGGAGACCTTGGACTAAAGACCCGCAGGGAAAAGGAAGTTTACCAGCAGCTAAAGAACAAAGATTTCATTCACACCCCCACTCTTTATCCTATCTTGCTACAAGAAACAGGTATGGATACTGAATTTGATTTGATTTTTCAGATGGTGGGATGGACAAATTTTTGGAACATGACTGAGCTGGGTTCCCATCTTCTCACCCTTGAATTTATTTGCACTTTACAATATTATGAGGGGGGAATTGCTTTTCGGATGTTCAAATAGGACATTATGTTGTCTTGGAGAGAATTGAGCGACCATCTCGGTTTCTCTTCAAGATGCATCTTGGACATTGACTCCGACTTACCCAATTTTGAGAGACACCAGTTCTGGAGAGAGATATCTAGAGATGAGTTTTATACCCAAGCTCGAACCAGTGACATGGAACACCCCACTCTTAGGATGTTCCACAAATGGCTCGGGTACAATCTTTTCCATCGTGATGATATTAGAAAAGTAAGAGTAGGAGATTTACAACTTCTATATGCTGCTATAAATAAAGTACCCACTTCACCTGTTACACTTTTGGTTTCTCATTGGCTTAGTATACCTAGTCTTCAGGGACCTGTCGGTTGTACTTCACTTATCACTCGTCTAGCCTCTAGTCTTCATTTACTAGAAACCTCATCATTGGAATTTATAGATGAGTTACGGATTTATCATGGCTATGACACATTTAGACAAGCTCGGATGTTGAAAAAAGAGGGGAACATAATGTATATGTTATACGATAATAAAGGCAAGATTCGGTTACCTAACCCAAACCTTGGCCTCTATGTTGTTCAAAATTACTTGATTGAGATTGCAGTGACACCGGTAAACCAGAGAGCTCCACAACGAGTGGCATCTGAAAGGATGACCACCCATCGAGAACGCACCTGGTATGGAGCTGATCCCGGGCTAGAAGAAGCAGTGCATCTGCATTATTGTGACTACAACCCCCCGAGTCCTTTGGGACCCATGGGTTCGACATGCTCAACCACAAGAGCCAACACAGGAGACTTGGCCAGAGAGTCAATATCACCAGTGGACAAACCCGCCTTTCCATACGGGCAGGCACTCCACTGATCCATATGGAGCTTCAGGGTCCAGACCCCCGCCCCAATTCGATGCAGGACGGTACTCCGACGCCTCTTATGCTTTCACGAACGACTACTACCAAGAGGTCGGCGCTTTCTTCACCCGTACCGACAACACCGACCTCGACATCCAGAATACGCAAGCAGAACATGGACGACTCATGGAACAGCAACAAAAATGGAACCAGGACCACGCCACTGCAGTACAAGAACTGAGACAAGACACCACGACGATGAACGACAATATCACCACCATGTTGCGATTCTGGAACATTGGGTAAGACCGACAACCACATCCAGCTTGGGGGAGTTTCTCCCCGTTTTATCAAGTAAGTTTTTATTTGTTCTTCTTATTTATTCTTTTCTGTTTTAGTGTCTTAATTATATATAAGAAAAACTTAGAAAACCCAATAAATATTTTCTTGCTTTAATTTACTGTATTCTATAAACATGAAAACAAAACAAAAAGAGTGTGTAGATAAGTGTGCCTTATTTATCTGCCAAGTGATAATCTCTAGAAAAATAAAAAGACCAAAAAGATGCTTGATGGAAATGATGAACAGTTGCTCGGTTTGCTTACTTTCAAGTACCTAGCTTTTATATTAAAGTTCTTCCAGGAATTACTAAAACTGAAATTACTATCTATGGGAAGCATAAAACTAAAGTCTAGGTAAGAGAAAGACATGATATAAAGTTTGAGCTACTGTTTATCTTGTTCCTACTACACTAAGTTCTGGAGATTTATTTTGAAAACTTACAAATCACATGATGAGTTCCTAGCATGACAAACTTCCTACCACAACCATACTTGCTATAACATCTTTTACTGTATTCACATTGAGTTTGATCGAGCTGTGTAGACCCTTAGGAGCTTTTCATGTGGTTAAATTAAAATATTCACTTGCACACATCTAGTACACCATCCACTACCATTCATTAAAATTGCTAAAAAATATTATTATCACTCACTGTCCCAAGTATTGTTATTCTCTCTCTAAAAAGATTCAATGCAGAAGAGGCATGGGTTATGCAAAAATATGCAAGGAAATAAAAAGGGGCAAGTGCCCGGAACCTCAAAAAGAAAGAAAAAGAGTGAGACAAGAGGTAAAAATGGACAAGTGTCCGGAGTAGAATTAGGGGTACAAAGATGCCCACTTGAGCAGAGAAAATGGACAAGTGTCCGATAGTAGAATTAGAGGTATCTACTACCCACCTGAAAAAAAAGAAAAAAAGAGAAAAGATAGACCATGTTCTCCCAAAGCAAAGATCAAAGAAGAGGAGAGATAGCAATATGAGGAGCAATGAGAAGTAAGTTTTATCATCACTTATACATTTTTACCATCACTATCATTTACTCCACCACACATGCACATCTTGATTTAATTATATGCTGAGTTCCTTTGGATCCATAGCTCGATTAGATAACATATCTATAAGCTGTTTTTCACTCCTATGAGCTCCACTTAAATATCCGTTAGCTATAGGTAAGTGACATTTTGGTAAGGATCCACAAATACCACATATAGAGAGACTTGAGAGAATCATTGCTGGGAACTCTGAGTTTTATTTTGAAAACTTATACAAAACCCCAGAATAAAGGTGGAGTATAGACAGGAGGAATAGTGCTCGACTTAATTATTTTGTCTTTCGATTACTTAAGACTTCAGTGCAGGTACTAAGCTCCATGACACTTCACTCTAATCTGGAAGAATTTTTATGTGAAAGCATGTGTGCCTGTCAGGAAAGAAAACATCGAAGCAACTCCTCATCCATCTGAGTTTAGTTGTTTGCTCAGGGACGAGCAAAGGGTAAGCTTGGGGGAGTTTGTTGACGGTCCTTAAGTACTAAATTTAACCATCAACTAAACATGGAAAAGGATCAATATGCACCAAACATCTAGAATTAGGGTTTTATCTGACAGAATTCCACGAGCTTTGGTGTTTATCTATTTCTGCAGGGGGTTATCAGAAAATATGGAGTGAAGGCCCACATGTCATGTTTACAACGAGATAATTATGTGCCGCGCAATTTTCCTTAATCTAGAAAAGTCCAGAAGCCACGGGAACGAACGGGAGACCGGACGGGCTCGGGGGCAGGGCGCCCGCCCTCCCCCCTTGGGCGCCCGCCCTGGCCTCAGGGCCAATCACAATCAACTTCGTAGATTATGCTCCACCGACCTAAACGATCAAGAAAAACCGTGCGATCAATGTCGGTTTGATCCGACGGCGCAAATTCACTTGAAATGACTATATAATCAAGGCCTCTCCACCCCTGGGGAGAGAGAAGAAATCATTATCAGAGGTAGCCATCAAAGTTAGGGTTTTAGAACTTCTCTCCCACAGAAAATTAGAATTAGCTACTCCCTAATCCTTCAAGTTTAGAGGATTGATTAGATAGAATTAGAGAAGTAGAGCCTAGCGTTCTGGATTCGGATCTTCATCAATAAAGATTGGTATTATTCATATCTTTCTCTACTACTTTGTTCTAATTGCATTATGTCTCTATTTATTATGCTCTTAGTTTGCTCTAGTTCTATATTTGATATAGTTATGATTGATATTGAGTTTATGTATAAGTTTGCAAAGCGCTTAGCCCTTGACACGTGGGAGTTAATTGGTAGATCACATGTAGGCATGGTGCTTAGATGTTATTTACCTGCAAATGTATCCTATTGGCCGGGTCATGTGGTAGTTCGCGATAGTGACAGCTTCGTTGATTCTTATATAGTCCACCCTCCGTTGATAGGACAGGCAGAATTTGTATTGCGGAGTAAGTCTTGTGATGCTCTGATTTACTTTAGCAATGTTCCTTATACATGAATGAAGAGTCTTTTATGCTATATATGATCTTTCAGATAACTAGAGTAGATTGTGACTTAGTAGATAGTAGATAATTTAGAATCCATTCTCTAGCTAATCCGGCGTCACCTTACATATATGAGGAGTAGTCTATTTTCTAATCGCTGTGTTAATTACCCATGAGCTTATATTTCATTATCATTATTATTATGGCTTACCCCCTGCCAAAATAAGTGACTGTGTGACGAGTTCCTCATTAGTAATCATGTTCTTGCAAGTTTATCTCTAGTCTATGCCTTGATAGATTTTATCTTCATCTCCATTGTTCTCTTGAACAAAATTATAAATAACGATACCTGGAATACTTTACCTGGTGAAATGCTACAATGAGGTATTTTATCTGTGTGCTTGCGGATAGAATAGATTATTTTTTAGAGAGCCTCCATATTCATAAATACCTTTGTACACTCTGGCACCATGCTAGGGATGACAACCTAGTATCCAAGTGGTGTTAGTAAGTGTCAATAGCCTCTCAACCTTTTTGGATGGATCTTTTAAGTAATCAATGATCTCCTTTCTCCAAACATCGGCACTGATTGCCGATAACGTATTTAAGATAGGTTGATATCCCGAGGCATGCTGAGCCAACCGATTAGCCTCTTCATTATGTAATCGAGGAACATGCTCCAATTGGAAACTTTTGAACTCCCTCAATAGTTGCATACTCTTTTCATAATAGGTTATCAAGACCTCACTTCGGCATTCATAAATTCCAGCCAATTAATTTATAACGAGCATAGAGTCACCGAAGATTTCAACAACATCTGCATGAACCTCCTTTAACAATTCCAATCCTTTGATCAAAGCCTGATACTCAGCTTGGTTATTCGTTGACGTGGCGACAATCGACAAAGAAAACTCATACTTCTTTCCTCGAGGGGAAATTAGTATTATACCGATTCCTGCCCCTCGGTCACATCTGGATCCATCAAAGAAGAGCGTCCAAGGAACAATCTCCAAAGTCCCTACTACACCGCAATGCTGAGTCACAAAATCGGCCATAATCTGCCCTTTAATTGCCTTAGCCGATTCGTAACGTAAATCAAATTCCGACAGCGCCAAAATCCACTTGCCGATTCTACCACTCATAATCGGCATAGATAGCATGTATCGGACTACATCATCTTTGCATATAACAGTGCATTCAGCCGATAGCAGATAATGTCTCAACTTAATGCATGAAAAGTACAAGCATAAACATAATTTTTAAATTGCCGAAAACCTGGTCTCAGCATCAATTAGTCTTCTACTTAAATAATAAATCACACGCTCCTTCCCTTCAAATTCATGAATCAAAACCGAGCCGATGACCATCCCATCGGTAGACAAATATAATTTGAAAGGCTTTCCTTGCTGAGGTGGAATCAGGACTGGAGGATTTGTCAAATAACTCGTAATTTCATCCAATGCTGACTATTGCTCTTTTCTCCATACAAACTCTTGATCGGCCTTCAGCTTAAGTAAAGGGCTGAAAGCACGAATCTTACCAGATAGGTTAGATATAAATCGCCTGATAAAATTTATCTTGCCAATTAGAGATTGGAGCTGAGTTTTGTTGGTGGGAGCAACTATTTTGTTGATAGCATCAATAGATCTCCTATTAATTTCAATTCCTCTCTGATGCACCATGAAACCAAGGAATTGTCCTGCCGATACACCAAATGCACATTTGTTAGGATTCATCTTTAAACCATGTTTCCTTGTGCACTCCAACACCTTTCGCAGATCGGCAAGATGCTTTGTGAAATCCCCAGACTTGACCACCACATCATCAATATAAATTTCTACCCGCTTGCCAATGAACTCATAAAATATAAAATTCATAGCCCTCTGATAGGTAGCACCAGCAGTTTTCAAGCCAAAGGTCATGACTATCCATTCAAACAACCCAACATGACCAGGACATCTAAATGCAGTCTTTGGAATATCTTCTTCGGCCATGAATATTTGATTATATCCTGCACTACCATCCATAAGGCTAATGATCCGATGTCCAGCTGCAACATCAACTAGCAAATCGGCAACTGGCATTGGATAACCATCCATTGGTGTAGCCTTGTTAAGATTCCTGAAATCAATGCAGACACGAAGCTTTCCATTTTTCTTGTAAACTGGAACAACATTGGAAATCCACTCGACATACCGACATTGCCGAATAAATTTAGCTTCGATAAGTTTAGTTATTTCGGCCTTAATATCAGGAAGAATATTAGGATTACATCGGCGAGCTAGCTGCTGATGTGGCCAAAATCAAGATTTGATAGGAAACCGATGTTCAACAATAGATCGGTCTAAACCGGGCATCTCGGTATAATCCCAAGCAAAGCAATCTTTATATTCCTTTAACAAATCGGTTAACTGCTGCTTACACTCAGAATCTAACTTAGCACTAATAAATGTGGGTCTTGGCCTATCACCATTGCCTATATCTACTTCTACCAAATCATCGGCCGATGTAAACCCCTGGCCTAATTTTCCATCATCGGCGAACCTATCCATTAAAACTCTTCATCAGAAACGACTGCTTGGATCGGTGAAATTTCATAATCGGCAACCTTGAGAAAGTCCTTCTCCAAGACCTCCCCTGAAATGCATCTGGTCCATTCATAAGTATCTGCCTCTGCCGATGCAATGACATATGAAGAATCTCCTAGGACAATCTCAATCTTGTCACCTACCCACTCAACCAGACATTGGTGCATCGTAGATGGGATGCAACAATTGGCATGAATCCAATCTCTCCCCAATAGAAGATTATAAGCACCCTTTCCACTGATGACAAAGAAAGTTGTCGGCAAGGTTTTGCTGCCGATAGTCAACTCAACGCATAAAGCTCCCTTGACCGGAGACACATTCCCTTCAAAATCTTTTAACATCAATCAGTCTTGGTCAAATCTTGATCTCCTTTGCCAAGCTTCCGATAGACTGCATATGGCATAATATTGATAGCAGCCCCACCATCAACAAGTATCTTGGTCATCGGCTGTCCATCAACCCTACCTTTCACAAACAGAGCTTTGAGATGCTGTCTTTCATTGTCGGCAGGCTTTTCAAATATAGCTGTCATCGGATCCAGAGCCAACTGAGCTATCTGGTCGGGACAATCATCCTCCTCATCATCACCGAAAGGCGCAAGGAACTCCATCGGCAACATAAACACCATATTAACGTCTGCCGATGGCCCTTTTCCTTTGGGATCTGGCTGCTGCTGATCTCCAGACCTAGCAGAATTCTCTCCTTTACTCAGCTCTTCTCGTCTTTCACGCTGCAGCCTTCTTTTCTGTGTCCTAGTCAGCCCCTCTGGACACCATGGAGGAAGTTGTGGCTGCCTTTCCGACTGGCGACGATTTTCCCTTGACTCCACTCGATAAGTATTAGCATCTCTGCAAAATATGAACTCATCGAGAACTCGTGCATCTGCCATCTCCTCAAGCTCCTCTTGGTTTCTAGGAAAATACCCAACACGGTCACCATGCCTATAATGCACACTAAGCCTGCCCCCCAGTCGATCATGAACTGAGGCTCTTCCCCTAGTCGGCCCATCAAAACGCCGATCATTATTCTGATACTGCCAATTTGGTCTATCATACCGATCATAGTCATTGCATTCAGGGCAGTCTCTGACAGTTGGTAGCTTGATGTTTTGCTCCCAACAGTGGATGAAAAACGGGCAGTTCCAGTGATCTTTATGCCGATTCCACTCTTATCGGCGTCTCTCTTCTTCCCGACAATGATCCTCTTGTTGGTGCCGATACCGATCTTCACGTTGCTGCCAGGTCTCCCGATGCCTTCTATGAGTAATCACAATGCCAGATCGGGGAGGTCTTCCTGAGCTGGTTCCTTCCTGAATCAGACCCTTGCCTTTAGCGTCATCGGCAGTAATTTGATGCTGAGGATCTACCGATGCACTTCTTTCAGCTGCCTCTGACGTCAAGACCTTAGTCTTTCCCTTAGCACCCAACATATTTGTAGGGAAAGGATGTTGATCAATTTTCATCGGCTTTTGAGCTTTGGAGCTATCGAACTTAATTCTCCCAGACTCTATAGCCGATTGCAGCTGTTGCCTAAAGACTTTGCACTCATTTGTACTATGAGATGTTGCATTGTGTCACTTGCAATACTTCATCTTTTTTAGTTCTTCTGCCGATGGAATCACATGATTGGGCGATAACTTAATCTGCCCTTCCTGAAGTAGAAAGTCAAATATCCTATCGGCTTTGGTAATATCAAATGTAAACTTTTCTGGTTCTTTATGCCCAAAAGGGCAAGACATCGGCTTCTTACTCTTTACCCACTCTGCCAAGCCGATGACTGGTTCTTCGTTAGAGTCTGAGCTTGTTACCTCATCAACAAATGATACCTTTTTATTCCACGCTCTCTTGGGTTCAAAAGCTCTAATATCTTGGTTAGAAATCCTCTACACTAAATGGCTCAGACTTTCGAACTCTTGAGAAGCATACTTGTCTCTGATATGTGGCAGCAATCCCTGGAAAGCCAAATCGGCTAGCTGCCGATCATCTAGAACCAGACTATACCATTTGTTTTTAACATCTCGTAACCTGTGTACAAAGCTTTCAACCGATTCATCATTGCGCTGCCTCAATCTAACCAAATCAGTAATCTTCTTCTCAAGAACCGCAGAAAAGAAGTACTTATGGAACTGCTTCTCTAGATCGGCCCAAGTAATCACTAAATTAGGAGGTAATGCAATAAACCAAGTAAAGGCTGATCCAGACAAAGATGATGAGAACAAGCGAACCCTTAACTCATCTCTGTTAGCAGCTTCCCCACACTGGATGATAAACCCGTTAACATTCTCCATGGTCGATGTATCATCCTGCCCAGAGAACTTGGTGAAATCCGGTACCTTGTACCGATTTGGAAGTGGGATTAAGTCATATGCAGGAGGATATGATGTTCGATAAGAGTAAGTGTTGACTTTGGGTTTTATCCCAAATTGGTCTCTCATCACTTCGGCTATCTTATCGGCCCAATAAGCATCGGCATCTTGCCGATGAACTGGCTGTGGATCTGGCACCTGCTGATAAGCTTGCACATGTCTCTGTGGTGCACGATCTCCAGGGAACATTGGATTAGCCATTGCCTGCTGACCACCAACTTGCTGACCAAGATTCATCGGCTGGTTGATCAACCCTTGATTCTGAAATCTAGGTTGCACTATTCCCTGTTGAAACCCCATAGCCTGATGATTCTGCTAAGGCATCTATGGAAAGACAAACTGCCCTGTCCATCCATTATTGACATTCATCGGCGTAGGCCCTGCCGATGATTGAAAATTGGGCATCATCATTGAATTGACATACCCTGGCTATGTCATAAACCTTTGCTGCGTCGGCATTGGATCTGCCGATGCGTTAGGCATCTGGAATGTTGGTGCTTCAGAATTCCTAGTGAAAGGCCTTGCAGTAGTAGTTATAGAATACTAGGGATTTTGAGTCATCGGCGAGCTTGGGGGTGCCGATGCCATAGGAGCCTTGCCTGTCATGTTAGCCGCTTGAGACGTCCCAGAGCTATTTGGCATAAACTCTGGGGCATACCATATCCCTACCAATTAGGCGGAACAGACCCTGACATTGCCGATGCCAATAAATCTGTAGTAAGTTTAACTCGTCCCTTCGATGATCAGAGCACGATTGACAGCACTATCAACCATCTCTTGCAGTTTACCAGGATTGGCTTCAAAAGTTATTTGCCGAGGTGCCAGCAATGCTTCCTTTTGGATCACCTCGCCACTCCTGTTGATGCTGAAGGATTTCAAGCATAGCTGCTTGTAGTCCTCCATAGCCTTTGCCATAGCTTGCTTCTGTTCATCTCTGAGATTGGCTTCCGTTACTGGGATGACATTCTCCAATTCGAAATCGGTGTTCGACATGTTGATCTTGATCTTGAATCTCTGTCCCACTGGGCGTGCCAAAAGATGTGTTGATGCAAAAGCTGATCTGCAAACACAAACGGCTAATACCCGATTCAAACGTTAAGGCATGCCAGCCGATTTGACCTTACAACCGACAAAGGTGGTAACTCGAACACTTTGGTCCCGACAACAGCGATGCGCCCGGATGTCACGGCCAAGAGGTGCTCACCCGGAACTCGAGAATTCGTCGAGATTGGCTCGAAGAATCCTTAAGAACTCGTAGTAAAATAAAATATGACAAAGTCGTCAAAAAGTAGATGCTAGAATATGTGTAAAAACTTGTGTTTGATTGATTGATAGATATATCATTACATTGCTACAGGGTTTACATTTATACCCTATTCAAAGAGTTACAACCAGACATGGCTAGAACTCGAATTCTAAATTAAACAGAATCCATATACAAAACAAACTCTAATAACCATGGAAAGCATTAAATTATCCTCCACAACCGATCGGTACACCGCCATGAGTCAATCGGCAACCCCTGTGCCTTTCTTCATAACCATCGGCAGACCACCTTTCACAGCCCATCGGCAACCATCAACACTAGTCATCGGCATAATCCCATCACCACTCCTGGACTTGGTCATGTTCTGTCGTTTTCCCATCGGCACCAACCCTCATTGGCAACTCTTCTGTAGACTAGTCACCACTTGTCCGCCTGCCGATCTACACCTCATTAATTCCAGGTAAGCGTCCAAAGATATGTGTCCAAAATGGTGTCAACACAACCAAAGTATCACCTTATCAGTTAGTATACGGGCACGATGCAGTATTGCCTTAGGAAATTAAAACTAGCTCTAGACGGATATTTTCTCAGGATCAACTGGCAACCGATGATTATGATACTCTTATGAAAGATGAGTTAGAAGACTTGACCGGTCATCAGTTGAGGGCTTTAGTTAGCATCGAAGAAACTAAGAAGAGGGTAGCCAGATGGTATGACAAGAAGGTGAAGGTAAAGGAGTTTGCCGATGGGGGTCTGGTTTGGAAATTGATTTTACCGATTGAGACTAAAAGTTTGAAGTTTGGCAAGTGGTCTCCTAATTGGGAAGATATTTATCGGATAAACCAATCTAGTCCTGGCAATGCATACATTCTAGAAACCCTCAAAGGGGTTGTATTTCCCAGAGCATTGAATGGAAAATATTTAAAGAAATATTACCCTAGTATCTAGATGGATGCATAAAAGTATAAATGCTGATAATAGTTTTATCGGCTAGGATTAGACAAGAGTATCAATGTTTCCTAAAGTACTGCACTGCTGATAAACAAGATTTACAAATTGAATAAAGACTAGATAGCCAATATCGCATGCAGGTGAATCTGATCGGCTTCCTCTATCTTTGCTTTTTCTTCACCGCCAGGGCTTTGCGAGCTTGGATATCTCTTTCTTGCAGGAGGGCCTTGATAGCATTGGGTAGCTAGCTTTCTTCCTGCTCGGCTTGAGTTAAAGCTGCCTCAACATCCTTCAACTCAGCCAATAGGGCTGCTCTCTTTGCCGATAAGTCCAAGATTTTCTATTTAAGTACCGTGCCTGAGGTCTACAAACTACCGATATTCATGTGCTTATCATCGGTAGTCTACTTCAATTGTAGCATCTCTTCCTTAAGCTGAGCCTGAGCAGCTCTATCGGCAATGCGTTGGGCAGCCCTCTGATATTGAAGTTGTTGGCTTTCTAAGTGGGCTGCCGAGAAGAGTGCTTCCTCGATGCTGGCAGAGACTTGGCCACGGACTGTTTTGAAAATTGCCTTTGCAGGGTCTAAATCGTGTACCAACGCGGCAGTGTCTTGCTATAGCAGGTTTAGTAGAGCCTCCTATTGGGACTTGATTTCTGCCGATACTGTCCCCAATGCAAGCGCAGAGCTTGTCTCCTCCCCCTCATCGTCAGAGATGTCGATGGCAAAGGAGAATAGACTATTTGGATAGTCTTGTTCCTGAAAGAAGAAAAGGGGTCAGTTGAGGACAAGTATGAATAATATAAATCGCTTAAGTCAGTCAGCTTACTTGCTTCAAGGCAATCTATTGCCTTTGACTGGAGGTGGTAATCTGGAGTGTGCCCTGGAAAGGATCGGCTATGCCTGCCAATGGGATGTCTTTGGCTCCAGGGTTGATTAGTGCTGAGACTGACAACAATGCCTCTGTAGTCTCATCGGCAGTTGGTTCTTGGGGTATAACGACCGATGACGTACGTTGCGGAGATGGATCAATTGCTTGCTTAGGTGCATCGGCCGGTTCTGCCTGGGTCGAAGGTGCTAATTGAGATGCTGAAATCGGCACAGACTTTTGCCATTTTGGTTGTGCTTTGGTGCCTATTGGAGCTTTGTTTTTTGCTTGGGCCTTAGCAACGGTTGGCTGGGGGGCATCGGCACATGTTGTTGGTAAAGGTTGGACATCTGGGGCACTTGCCGATGTACCCGTTTGTTGCTGCAAGATGGATGTAAGATATGATATTTAACAAGTTAAAAAATAAAGTTGAAGGAATACCTATGAAGGCTTGTTAGGGATGGTGGTTTCTAATACAAGAGGAATTGTCGATGATGATCCAGTTGTAGTTCTTACGTCCTAAAAATTAGTGTCAGTACAATTTGAAATCGGCATGGATTGGAATAAATGGGGTTGTTACCTTGAATGCTTCTACCAGGGTCGCAGTAGCAGCCAATGGAGTGACCCTAGCCTTGGCTAGTTTTGGCCTGGTAGTGACTTTCTTGGTACAGGCTCCCTAATGAGTCAGAATAGCCAAGGTGGGAGCATTGTAGCCGATCGGCGATATCGGAGATACATGTCAGAGGTCAAAGGTTTTCCCACTCCTGCTCATGGTTGGTTCTGGGTCATCGACCTGTCACAAGAAGATTAGTTGCTGATGAAATTAAAAGTAAAGCAAAAACTAGTGTTAAAAGAAACTTACTGCGTCATCGGGGATGGTATGCTTAGGGTTGATCAGATGCCGATACGTATGGGGAGATGCTGCAAATAATTGTCCCTTCCACTCTTGCCACCAAAACTTGTATGATTCAGTGATGAAGGAAGCTGGCAAACAGGTGCATAGGTCAATGTCTGTAGTGTCGACATCAGGGGGGAGATGCACTACCTTGTCCTAGTCTGATCTGCTGGTGATTGTTTCCCTTGGCTTAATCACATCGGCAAAGTAGAGTTTGATTGGCAGTTGTCCAAAGGCCAATTGACGTGATACTACCAATGGATTGTAGAATTCATAGGTCATGTTCCTCCCACTGCTAAATATATTCATTGGATTGCCCAAGGAGTAATGATGGCTGTCAAAAGTTCATCGTCCTTGTTCAAAGCGTCATCGGCAAAATTAAAAAGGAGAGGGAATTTGGCTTCTTCATCGATGTAGGGCATCCAGGCCCGATGATCACGGGAGAGACCATTGTAAAAGCTTTGGAAGAATCAGCCGATTTGGTCTTCGTTGGCCTCTGTCCCATGGAGTACTATTATGGCCTCACCAAAATTGAGGGGTGGGTGTGTTGCCGATTCTTCATCCCCAAGTTCATAATCTTCGGTGATATCTCATGGGAATTGCTAAGCAAAGAAATCCCATTGCAAGCGTTTGTGCATGTGGGCATTCAGCCACATATTAATGAACCACCACGGGCCTCCTAAGTTGCCAATGGGTTCACCAAGCAGAAGTTTCTGAGACACTTGATGTAAAAGATGATAAGTGGAGCTCAGAAGATATCGACCAAGGGGAAACCTTACACCATTGGCCAGCAGTTCAGCTGTAGTGAGGTAAACACTGGTTGGCCCTACCGATCGACCATAGAAGATGAATTTTTCTAACCACATGTTTAGGAATGTGGCATGTTCCCTCTGACCAACTGCCTCAGTCTTCTTGGATATACCCTGTCCAGCGGTCGTTGTTACGGGTATTCACCTTGTACTTAGGCTTTCTGCTGTAAACAAGGGCATTATCGGCAGTTGAAACATCATAGCAGGTGAGCATGTATACATTGGCAAGAGTGGGGGTGGCTGGGCCGTGTCCAAACATGAAAGAATTTGTTGTGTCTAACCAGAAATAAGCGGCAGCAATCATCATCGACTCATACTTCTGCATATCGACAATCGACAGTCTGATGCATTTGTCTAATTTTTGCTCTGCCCAATACACCTGCATCGACCCGATTACCCACAGGTATCAGTCTTTCCACCCCTTGATGGTTCTTGGCCAAGATCAGAAGGTATCCTTCCATAGATCTAAAGAGAAGTTCTGGGCTCCAAAGGGAATTCTGTTGGTTTCTGCATTAATCAAATCAGTTGGATGTGGGTCGCCCATTGGACCTAAATATTGGATGTGCGGCTGATCAGTTGGGATGCTTGTTGCATAATTCCTATGTTTGGAAGATCAAAAGGACAGAGGAAAAGAAAAAGAAAATTACTAACTATATGAACTTGTAAGAGCAAAAAGAACTGCAGTAAAAGGGGACAAAGGCGAAACAGACTATAGGGATGTTGAAGTTGATCGCCATTATCTTGGAGAGGATGGAGACGCAGCTGGAGACTAAAAGCTACCATGGGGGGAGGTTCTTGCTAGTTGGAGTCGCACAGTTGCTCGTCAAGGTCGCCGCCGGAGAGAGAAGATGTTGAAGATTAGAGTCTAAGGGTAGAAGACAAGCATTTGGGAGAGATGTATTTATAGGCCTATTGGAGTAGGGGCATACTGGACTTATCTCTCTGTCACGTGCGTGTAGGTCGAGGTTGTTCAGATAGATATGGTAACCGTTCACACGATAATCAAGGGATTGTGCAGGTGGTTTGATGGCAAGCAATCATGACTCGGAAGAAATCTTGGTGTACAGAATATTCTAATTCCACGATCGGCAGTGTTGGGCATTCTTAACGTCCCTACCAAAAGTAGACTTAGTTTTCTAATTCTGATAACGGCGCCAAAAATGCCAAACCTATCCCTCATGCCACTTAAGCCAAGTTGTTATCCCCAGCATGACATGAGAGACACGGTATTGAAATATGCAATTGCTCTTCTGAATAAATAATAAATGAGGTCTGCAAGCACACAGATTAATACCGATGTAGCATTTTAACCGGGAAGTATTCCAGGTATCGTTATTTATCTTTTTACCACTAGGAAGGGATTAGTAATCATCAATGTTGATTATGGAATGGAATATAGAATTGAGTATCTATCATTGCATGTATAATTGAGAGCATTTATCTATCTCTTTCATACAGGGATAAATGTCACATAAAAGATAGATAAAGTATGAATGGTGACAAAGATAATTAATCTGATCAGCATAACTTAGCCACATATAAATATGATAAGCACCTCAATAGATATTCTAGCAAGTCATTAGCATGGAATTAGGACGAACTACAATAATATTTCCTAAGTTATTCTTAACTATAAAGTCTAGCATATCATAGTTAGTGCAATTATACTTGGCAATTATTGCGAGGACTACGCCCATGCATAGTGATATTATCAAGGTAAATGCGAAACATAGCAATCACTCACCTGTAATAATGTTGCTCTGCCAGCCCTATACACGAGAGGGGGACTATATAAGAATCAATGGAGCTGTCACTACCACGAACTACCCCGCGATCCGGCATATAGGGTACAATCGCAGATAAATAAGGTATAGGCACCACGCATACACAATACTTATCATTTACCCACTGTACACATGGATAAACGCTATACGATCCTAAACATGTATATAATTCCAATCTAACTAAGCCAAGCATATAACTATGAAAAACTAAGAACAATATAATTGCAAATATAAACAAGTAGAGCAAAGTCATAATCAATATATTGAAGTAGAACAAAGTCATATTCATAATATTGAAGAACAAAGATGAACAATTGAAGGACAAGAGAGGAATTACCAAGAATCCTCTTGACAGATCTGGAAACCAATCGAAGATTGACTCCTTCTAGTTCTAATCCTATGTAGTTATGCTAAACTAGAGATCTAATTGATGTGGTGGCTCTAGGGCTTGATCAGAGGCTTCTTCTCCCAAGATGAATAATGAATTCGGGGTTAGAGGTCCTCTCCTCCAGGGGCCAGGGGGTCTGCTTATATAGTCCTTCCAAGTGAATATGGGCCGTCGGATCAAACCGACATTAATCGCACGGTTTTCCTTGATCCTTTAGGTCGGTGGAGCATGATCCGCGAAGTTGAAGCTGATTGGCCCCGAGGCCAGGGCGGGCACCCTGCCCCCGAGCCCGTCCGGTCTCTCGTTCGTTCCCGTGGCTTCTGGACTCTTCTAGATGTAGGATAATTGCGTGGCACATTAATATCTCTATGTAAACCCGACGTGTGGGCCTTTCTTCCATAATTCCTGATAACCCCTTGTAGAAATAGACAAACACCAAAACTCGTGGAATTCTGTTAGATAAAACCCTAAGTCTGGGTGTCGGTTGTATTTGGATCCTTTTCTTTGTTTAATTGAAAATTAAATTTGATACTTAAGGACCGTCAACAAACTCCCCCAAGCTTACCTCTTGCTCGTCCCTAAGCAAAGATAATCTCTGTGATGGATCAGAAGCTACTATAATGCCTTTAAAAGTTGACGGTACACATGCTTTCAAATGAGGTCTCAACTCTGAGTTAGAGTAAACTGTCAAGACATAAAACTTACTCATTTTATCTTTCACCATGGGACTTGTAACCGTCACTTCTGTCTTGAGTAGTTAAAAGATAGAACGGTCTAGTCAAGTGCCATGTCTCTTATTCTTGATCAGCTATAACTATGGAGTTTTTGCAGGTTTTCAAATAAAACTCAGAGATTTCTTGTATGACTCTCTCAGATCTCTCTTTTGTTGTATTTTTAGATCCTTACCAAGGCAGTGATGGTATATGCCTTCTCTCAAAATATGTAGTATTTGTGGCATAAGGCATAGTGACATTGCCTTCTCTCGCATCCTACTCTAATAAGGCTTTGATATCTGGAGCTCATAGGTGGGAGATAAAGTATACATACTTACAAGACATTTATTGCATAGTCAAACCATGGATCCAAAGAAACAAGTCAATAAGTCAAATCAAGATGTGCATGTGTGGTGAATGAATGGTGTATGGTGATAACAATGGTGAAAGTCTAATTCTATTTTTGCTCTTTTAAGGGGATACATACCTTTCTTGCTCTTTTGAAACTTTTTGTGGAGAATGAGATGCTCTGTATTTTCTTTTTCTTTCCTCTCAGGTGGGTATCTTGTACCCCTAATTCTACTTTCAGATACTTGTCCATTTTTACCTCTCGTCTCACTTTTTCTTTTCTTTTGAGGTTCCGGGCACTTGCCCCTTTTTATTTCCTCGTATTTTTTTCTTTTTTTAGAGCACTCATCTCCTGAAATAATACAGCAAGTGGTAGTAACCAAGATAACTTGAGCATTTATTTCACAGGGGAAAAATAGAAATGTTTTTGGCTATTCTCTCCAGATTAGGAGTAGAATATTTTTGGGTGGCTCTCGAGATGGAAACAAGTGGATATATGTGGATGCGTACTTCCGGAGTAGAAGCAGCGTGTATGAGTGAACGTGCAAGTGAATCTTGATTTAACCACATGACAAGCTCCTAAGGGTCTACACAGCTTGACCACACTCAATGCTCATAAGCAGTAAAGTAAATGTGTGGCTCAAAATCTAGCAAGCATGTATATATAGCTGTGGTAGGAATTTAAACTCTCATCATACAAGAAGTCATCATGTGTTATTTTAAAGATTTTCAAAGATAAAATTCTCCAGATTTCTAGCATATCTAGGAACAGATAAACAGCAGCTCAACCTTCCCATATCATATCCGTTAACAACTTAGACTTCAGATCAAGTTATCTTCCCACAAGTTCAAGTTTAGAGCAAGCTTTAAATTATAATAGTTATGTCTAAACTAGAGAGTGAAGTTCAAATTTGAAAATTAGGTGGAGCAACTATTCATCATATCCATGCTAGAGTTTTATTAAGATTCAGTTTAGCATAGCCACCTTATTTATTTATTAAGCACACTAAGAAAAAGACATATAAGCACAATATCTTTATTTGGTTTTTCATGGTTATGTATATTTTTATTTTAATATGGTATAAGTATATAGATAGATAGAAATACTTAGCGGGATAAATGGGGGTGCTCTCCCCCAAGCTGAATTTTGACGTAATTTCTTCTGATGTAGCTAGCAGGTGGCAAAGGTGTATTTAAAAGTCGGCAGTACCCTGACAGCGATTAGAATGTCCTCCGTCTGTTAGTCTTTTTGATTCTTGAATTCTGTGGAGCTCAAATAGACAACAAAGCTTTGTGGAACTGATTAGGTGTTACATAAATATCTAGCCTTTATCATGTTGAGCTTCCTCAATAATTGTTACTCTCTATTTTTTTATTTTCATTTTATATAAAGCAGAAAAATATTTATTTTATTTTTATGCCACCACAGTGAATGTACTTATGGAGTTTATGCCACTCGTATACTCACATGGGGCTTACTGTTTTTTTAACATTTTTATTTTCTTTTTAGGATAATACGAACCTGATTAACTAAGTGAACTATTTGAAATAATTGGAAGGAAAAAGGATAACTACCAAGTTTACCTTTTGGCAAGGCGTTCGGTGTTTTTAAGTCCTCCGAACGGGACTCTCCGTTTTCTCAGTCATCCTAGGATTCGTTGGATGGCATAGTCGGTGCTTCCGGCAGCGCCTCCTCTTCGTGTATAGTTATCTTCTCTCTCCACACCTAACTCGGTGTTACGGACTCCTCAGGATAGTTCTGTTCAAGCTGTTTGTCTTCAGATCTTACCACTTCTCCTTCGTAGTCTGCCCATCCGTCCTTGATGATTTGCCTCCTCTGGTTGCGGTTGCGTCGTCTTCTTCTTCTCCGGACCTGCTTAGAGTCTTCAACTATATAGTTAGGGTTAGTAAAATAGCGGTGTACCTTCTCTGAGGGGAAGTGCATGTGGACTTCTCCAGTTCCAATATAGATAATTGCTTTAACGGTGCTGAGGAACGGTCTCCCAAGGATGATGGGTGGATCGTACTCATCTTCTCCCATTTCAATAACCTGAAAGTCTGTATGGACAAAATGATTGTCTATTTTGATAGGGACATCAGTTACTATACCTTCAACCTTTCGGAATGTCTGATCTGCCATCTGGAGCTGAATGTATGTCGGTTTTAGGGGCATGGTTCTGAACAGGAGCCGATAGGTGACTGCGGCCATTATGTTGACGCCCGATCCGGTGTCGCAATTTGTCTTGTAGAAGTTGTATCCATTGATGGAGCAGTGGATGCTTGGCATACCTAGGTCGTCCTTCTTGGTCAGAAACGGTGACTTAAGTCGATGATCTTGACCTCCTTGAACTGCAGTGACCATCTTAGCTGACTCGGTCCTCACTTGCTTGTTCCTGTTCCTCCTATTGGTCCTCTTCCTTGGTTCATGTCGGGATTGCTTTGGGATTTGTGCAGTCTTGTTCTTGAAGGAAAATGTCTCCTTCCTCCCTTTGATGTAGAAACTGATCTTGGCAGCACTAGCAGAAATGACAGCTCCCGAGGTGTTCAGGAATGGCCTCCCTCAGATGACGGGTGCCCTCTCATCATTACCGGTCTCTATCACCACGAAGTGTGCTGGGGCGTATAAGCTACCAACTCGGACGCAGAGGTTCTCCAGTATTCCCTTTGGGAAACTTAACATCTGATCTGCAGACTACAAACACATGGTTGTTTCTAATAAAGGATTTGAAAAGAATTTTTCATAGAGTACCTTGGGCATAATATTGACACTGGAGCCAAAGTCGTAGAGTGCTTCTGGGAAGTCCACCATGCCAATAGAGATCGGGATGATGGGGCATCCTAGATCGCCTCTCTTGACCGGCAGAAGGTCAGTAGTAACTTCAGTGATGGGGTTACTCCAGTAGTTACCTGAGTAGTTAGGCCTTTGTTGATTCCAACCTTGATTTTGTTGAGGATGGTTGTAATAGTTGTTGTTGTTGTTGATGATGATGTAGTTCACATCCTCAAGCATCTCAGGGCAGTGTTTGCCTGAGTGTCCAGTATTTCCACACTCCTCACAAGTCATGTGAGAGTCGTAGATGTGCATAACTTCTTTCTTATCTCCAGCTCTATCATCGAGCTTCTTCATGAGCAGGTCTAGCTTAGCAGACAGCATGTCTACCTCCTTGAGCTGGTGTATACCTCCACCTCTCTTGAGTGTCTGGGTCCTCTCTTCATTCCAACCTTAGTTGGACGCCATCTTCTCCACAAGAGCTGTGGCTTGTGGTATGGTGAGTGATAGGAATGCTCCTCCAGCTGCAGCATCCATGGTCTCTCGGGCACTGTTGCCGAGCCCATGATAAAATGTCTGCATCAGTAGCCCGCTCTCCATTCCATGATGGGGACATTCTAAGGTGTAGTCTTGGAAGCGCTCCCATGCTTCTGGAACGGATTCATCATGTTGTTGCTGAAAACTTGTAATTTTCCCACGGAGAGCATTGGTCTTGCCCATGGGAAAGAACTTAGCTAGAAAGTTCGTGGAGCAGAGTGCCCACGTAGTATTCTTCTCCTTTGTAGCGTAGAACCACTGCTTCGCTCTCCCTGTTGACGGTCCTTAAGTACTAATTTTAATCATCAACTAAACATGGAAAAGGATCAATATGGACCAAACATCTAGAATTAGGGTTTTATCTGACAGAATTCTAGGAGCTTTGGTGTTTATCTATTTCTGCAGGGGGTTATCAGAAAATATGGAGAGAAGGCCCACATGTCATGTTTACAACAAGATAATTACGTGTCGCGCAATTTTCCTTAATCTAGAAGAGTCCAGAAGCCACGGGAACGAACGGGAGACCGGACGGGCTCGGGGGCAGGGCGCCCGCCCTCCCCCCTTGGGCGCCCGCCCTGGCCTCGGGGCCAATCACAATCAACTTCGCGGATTATGCTCCACCGACCTAAAGGATCAAGGAAAACCGTGCGATCAATGTCGGTTTAATCTGACGTCCCAAATTCACTTGAAAGGACTATATAATCAAGGCCTCTCCACCCCAGGGGGAGAGAAGAGAAGAAGAGAAATCATTATCAGAGGTAGCCATCAAAGTTAGGGTTTAGAACTTCTCTCCCACAGAGAATTAGAATTAGCTACTCCCTAATCCTTCAAGTTTAGAGGATTGATTAGATAGAATTAGAGAAGTAGAGCTTAGTGCTCTGGATTCGGATCTTCATCAATAAAGATTGGTATTATTCATAACTTTCTCTACTACTTTGTTCTAATTGCATTATGTCTCTATTTATTATGCTCTTAATTTGCACTAGTTCTATATTTGATATAGTTGTGATTGATAATGAGTTTATGTATAAGTTTGCGAAGCGCTTAGCTCTTGACACGTAGGAGTTAAGTGGTAGATCACATGTAGGCGTGGTGCTTAGATGTTATTTACCTGCAAATGTATCCTATTGGCCGGGTCGTGTGGTAGTTCGCGATAGTGACAACTTTGTTGATTCTTATATAGTCCACCCTCCGTTGATAGGACAGGCAGAATTTGTATTGCCGATTCTCTGATTTACTTTAGCAATGTTCCTTATACATGAATGAAGAGTCTTTTATGCTATATATGATCTTGTAAGATAACTAGAGTAGATTGTGACTTAGTAGATAGTAGATAACTTGGAATCCATTCTCTAGCTAATCTAATGTCACCTTACATATATGAGGAGTAGTCTATTTTCTAATCGTTGTGTTATTTACCTATGAGCTTATATTTCATTATCATTATTATTATGGCTTACCCCCCTGCCAAAATAAGTGACTGTGTGACGAGTTCCTCATTAGTAATCATGTTCTTGCAAGTTTATCTCTAGTCTATGCCTTGATAGATATTATCTTTATCTCCATTTCATCCTTTTTCTCCTGAGCAAAATTATAAATAATGATACCTGGAATACTTTCCTGGTGAAATGCTACAATGAGGTGTTTTATCTGTGCGCTTGTGGATAGAATAGATTATTTTCTAGAGAGCCTCCATATTCATAAATACCTTTGTACACTCTGGCACCATGCTGGGGATGACAACCTAGTATCTAAGTGGTGTTAGTAAGTGTCAACAAGCATTTCTGGCGCGTTGCCGGGGAAAACACAAAAGGGAAGCACATAGAAGAAGGGAGACGATAAGGAAAGTCAGGAAGTGAGTCAAGGTTATTCACATAAAATATTAGACTAGACTATAGAGAAATAATTGCATAAAAACAGCTACTAAGTGAGAAATCATAACAAGGCACCTCTGCTTTGGCAGGTTCACCCTGTTGTTTTTCTATGTTTATATTTTTATACAGGGTATATCAGGATTGACTTTGGGTACATTCAACTCTTCATCATCAGAACCAAAGCAATCAAGAAAGAAAGAAGAAGCTAGCTACCAATTGCTGAAGCTATGGCACAGAAGACCCTACGAGAATTCTCTGCTCCAAGCCTTGAGAACATTCTAACTGGTCCAAGATTTGCAGTAAAAGAAGGAGCACCCGAGTTCGAGCTCAAGTCAAGCCTCATCAATTTGGTACAAGCTACACAATTCAGTGGAAAGGCACATGAAGATGCTAGTGCACACTTGCAGAATTTCTTAGAGATTGGAAGCACAATCCACATCAATGGAGGCGACAAAGACGTCATACTGCTTCGCCTTTTTCCATTCTCACTAGAAGGGAAGGCGAGGAAGTGGTTCTACACTCATCAAGATAACATCAACAACTGGACGAACTTGTCAGATGCCTTTCTATCAAAGTTTTTCCCAATGGGCAAGACAGCTGCCTTAAGAGGAAATATTGTCAGTTTCCAACAGCAGAAGATAGAAACCATTCCAAAAGCATGGGAGCGTTTTCAAGGATACATATCAGATTGTCCTCACCATGGGATGGCCACATGGTTACTTATGCAGACCTTCTACCATGGATTAACCCAGAAGGCTCGTGAGTGCCTAGATGCATCTGCTAAAGGATCATTCTTGGAGCTTACAATTGGAAAAGCAGAGATACTTTTGGATAAGATAGCAGAAAACCAAAGTTGGTTCCAAGATAAAGCTCAACAATGTCATCAAACTGAAGAAATACCAGAAGAAGTAAAAGCATTATCAACCAAGATGGAAAATTTGCTCCATTGGATTGACCAGAGAGCCAAGTTCAAAGAAGATCAAAGGGCCATTGAGAGAGTATACAAATATCAACCTACCTCGAGTCAACCCAATAGCAAAGGTATGAATTCAGGTAACACTTTCAAGCAACTTTCATTAAAAGAGATAATTGCTCAACAAACCAAAACTAATGATGAAGTTAAACAAAGGTTAGATACAAATGAATCATCTCTAAAAGATATACACAATAAAATGGATTTTCTATTAACTGCATTTGATGAGCAAAACACTCTTAATAAAAGGGTAGAGCTTAAATTAATAAAGCTAGCTGCTGCACTCGCTGTTGCTACTAACATTGAGCAGGTAAAGAACATAACTACTAGAGGAGGCAAAGCCACTAGGGATCCCCCATACCCAAAAGAGAAACAAAGAACATCAGCACCAGTGCAACCAGCAGTGATAGAAGAAGAAAGCCCAGTTGAAGCAGAAGATCTGCTACAACCACCAAGAATTGGAGAAATGAGGAAAGATTTTTACGACACCAACTATTTGCCATTTCCCAGAAGAAACAGAGGTCTGCAGTCGGATGAGCAGTTTGGTAAGTTTGTAGAGGTCATTCAGAAATTATATGTCAACATACCTCTGCTTGATGCCATACAAGTACCCACATATGCAAAGTACATCAGAGATATTCTTAACAAGAAGAGACCACTGCCCACAACTGAGGTTATCAAGCAAACAGAAGAATGCAGTGCTGCCATCCTCAATAAACCACCAAGGAAGAAGAAGGATCCAGGATGTCCCACCATTGATTGCTCGATCGGAAACTAACACTTCAACAATGCACTTTGTGATCTCGGAGCAAGTGTCAGTGTGATGCCAGCATCAGTCTACGAGAAGCTTGATCATACGACTCTAGAACCAACATCAATGTGCCTGCAACTAGCAGATCAATCAGTTCGACACCCGATGGGCATCGCTGAAAACATTCCAGTCAAGATAAGAGATTTCCTTGTGCCAGTGGACTTCGTGGTACTGGACATGAGTCCTGACTTAAAAGTGTCCATCATCCTTGGAAGGCCATTTCTGAGCACTGCCAATGCCCACATTGATGTCAGGAAGGGAGAAATCAAGTTCAACATAAACGGAAAAGAAGAGCACTTCACATTCAAGCCCAGACCAGAGAGAGACTCTACAGTGAAGGAAGTTCATGAAGAAGAACCACTAGAGACACCATCTCTGGAGGAAGGTAATTCGGAAGATTAAAAGATTTAGAGGTCCAGCTTGGGGGACCCAAAAATCCCAATCCCTCGCCGGGAGGTAAATCGGTATTTATTCGTATCATTAATTCTCTCATATTTAATTCCTGCATTAGTCATATTTATTCATATCATTATAATAATCAAAAGCCCCATATAAATAAAATTTATGGTGTGTAACAACCCACATTTATTAATTATTGTGGAGGCACAAAAATATTTTTCCATTATTATTTTCAATAAATTTCAATTCTCATAGATTTTCTTACATTATATTTAATTATAGCAACCTTCTAGAAGCATGACCCACACTCCTTGGGTCCCACATGTCATACACCACACCTCGCACACATTCCATCACATTATTTAAGCCACCAACATAACTCCACTCACCAGCACTTTTTCACCGACCAACCACCACCCATGAACTATTATTCTGCGTAAGAGCCAAGCAAAGGAGGGAGTGGAGAAAAGGAAGCCAGGATGACCTCCAAAGGTGGGCGCCCGCCCACCTACAGAGGGTGCCCGCCCTGTCCCCCTTTCCTCCTATAAATTGCCACTTCCTGCCTCCAACTTCTTCACACAAGCATTCCAGAAAACCACGCAAGTTTCAGTTTCCAGAGAAGGAGCTCTTGTAGTGCAGTAAGAAGAGAGTAGAGAGGAAGAGAAGAGTGGAGGAGAGGTTGGTAGTCTCTGAGGGAGAGAGTGAGGTTCACCTAGCAAGTAGTGATCCCGCTGTCCAAAACGGAAGTAAAAGTTGTTTAGGGGGAGGTGCTGCCAAAATAAACTTGTCTTGAATGACTAACCCCTGGACTACTAACATTTCGGACAGCTGACCACTAACATTTTCTCTCACGTTTTCCACTAGTTGTGTGTGTCAACTTTTGTCTACAGGATGTTCAAGAAGGTGAAGAACGCAGGGAAGGTTCTCAAGAACATAGGTACAAGGAGTTCATCCCGACACACCTCGCACCAGTCAGAGATGAGCATTGACCCAACGCCCCCGCAAGCTCCGTCATCTTCATCTGATCCACAAGTCAAGATCCTCCTCAAGATAGGAGACCTTGGACTGAAGACCCGCAGGGAAAAGGAAGTTTACCAGCAGCTAAATAATAAGGATTTCATTCACACCCCCACTCTTGATCCTATCTTGCTACAAGAAACAGGTATGGATACTGAATTCGATTTAATTTTCCAGATGGTGGGATGGACAAATTTTTGGAACATAACTGAGCTGGGTTCCTGTCTTCTCACCCTTGAATTTCTTTGCACTTTACAATATTATGAGGGGGGAATTGCTTTTCAGATGTTCAAACATGACATTATGTTGTCTTGGAGAGAATTGAGCGATCATCTCGGTTTCCCTTCAAGATGCATCTTAGACATTGACTCCGACTTACCCAATTTTGAGAGACACCAATTCTGGAGAGAGATATCTAGACATGAGTTTTATAGCCAAGCCCGAACCAGTGACATGGAACACCCCAATCTTATGATGTTCCACAAATGGCTCGGGTACAATCTTTTCCATTGTGATGATATTAGAAAAGTAAGAGTAGGAGATTTACAACTTCTATATGCTGCTATAAATAAAGTACCCACTTCACCTGTTACACTTTTGGTTTCTCATTGGCTTAGTATACCTAGTCTTCACGGACCTGTCGGTTGTACTTCACTTATTACTCGTCTAGCCTCTAGTCTTCATTTACTAGAAAACTCATCATTGGAATTCATAGATGAGTTACGGATTTATCATGGCTATGACACATTTAGGCAAGCTCGGATGTTGAAAAAGGAGGGGAACATAATGCATATGTTATATGATAATAAAGGCAAGATTTGGTTACCTAACCCGAACCTTGGCCTCTTTGTTGTTCAAAATTACTTGATTGAGATTGCAATGACACCGGTAAACCAAAGAGCTCCACAACGAGTGGCATCTGAAAGGATGACCACCCATCAAGAACGCACCTGGTATGGAGCTGATCCCAGGCTGGAAGAAGCAGCGCACCTGCATTATTGCGACTACAACCCCCGAGTCCTTCGGGACCCATGGGTTCGACATGCTCAACCACAAGAGCCAACACAAGAGACATGGCCGGAGAGCCAAGATCACCAGTGGACAAACCCGCCTTTCCATACGGGCAGGTACTCCACTGATCCATATGGAGCTACAGGATCCAGACCACCGCCCCAATTCGTTGCAGGACGATACTCCGAAGCCTCTTATGCTTTCACGAATGACTACTACCAAGAGGCCGGCGCTTTCTTCACCCGTACCGACAACACCCTCCTCGACATCCAGAACACGCAAGCGGAACATGGACGACTCCTAGAATAGCAACAAAAATGGAACCAGGACCATGCCACTTCAGTACAAGAACTGAGACAAGACACCACGACAATGAACAACAACATCACCACCATGATGCGATTCTGGAACATTGGGTAAGACCAACAACCACATCCAGCTCGCAGGAGTTTCTCCCCGTTTTATCAAGTAAGTTTTTATTTGCTGTTCTTATTTATTCTTTTTTGTTTTAGTGTCTTAATTATATATAAGAAAAACTTAGAAAACCCAATAAATATTTTCTTGCTTTAATTTACTGCATCCTATAAACATGAAAACAAAATAAAAAGAGTGTGTAGATAAGTGTGCCTTATTTATCTGCCAAGTGTTAATCTCTAGAAAAATAAAAAGACCAAAAAGATGCATGATGGAAATGATGAACAGTTGCTCTGTTTGCTTACCTAGCTTTTATATTAAAGTTCTTCCAGGAATTACTAAAACTGAAATTACTATCTATGGGAAGCATAAAACTAAAGTCTAGGTAAGAGGAAAGCATGATATAAAGTTTGAGCTACTGTTTATCTTGTTCCTACTACACTAAGTTCTAGAGATTTATTTTGAAAACTTACAAATCACATGATGAGTTCCTAGCATTACAAACTTCCTACCACAGCCATACTTGTTATAATATCTTTTACTATATTCACATTGAGTTTGATCGAGCTGTGTAGACCCTTAGGAGCTTTTCATGTGGTTAAATTAAGATATTCATTGGCACACATCTACTACACCATCAACCACCATTCATTAAAATTGCTAAAAATATTATCACTCACTGTCCCAAGTATTGTTATTCTCCCTCTAAAAAGATTCAATGCAGAAGAGGCATGGGTTATGCAAAAATATGCGAGGAAATAAAAAGGGGCAAGTGCCCGGAACCTCGAAAAAGAAAGAAAAAGAGTGAGACGAGAGGTAAAAATGGACAAGTGTCCAGAGTAATTAGGGGTACAAAGATTCCCACTCGAGCGGAAAAAATGGACAAGTGTCCGACAGTAGAATTAGGGGTGTCTACTACCCACCTGAAAAAAAAAGAAAAAAAGATAGCCCATGTTCTCCCAAAGCAAAGATCAAAAGAAGAGGAGAGATAGCAATATGAGGAGCAATGAGAAGTAAGTTTTGTCATCACTTATACATTTTTACCATCACTATCATTTACTCCACCACACATCTTGATTTAATTATATGCTGAGTTCCTTTGGATCCATGGCTCGATTAGACAACATATGTATGAGCTATTTTTGACTCCTATGAGCTCCACTTAAATATTCCATTAGCTATAGGTAAGTGACATTTTGGTAAGGATCCACAAAAACCACATATAGAGAGACTTGAGAGAATCATTGCTGGGAACTCTGAGTTTTATTTTGAAAACTTATGAAGAACTCTAGAACAAAGGTGAAGTATAGACAGGAGGAATAGTGCTTGACTTAATTATTTTGTCCTTCAATTACTTAAGACTTAAGTACAGGTACGAAGCTCCATGATACTTCACTCTAATCTCGAAAATTTTTTATGTGAAAGCATGTGTGCCTGTCAGGAAAGAAAACATCGAAGCAACTCCTGATCCATCTCAGTTTAGCTGTTTGCTTAGGGACGAGCAAAGGGTAAGCGTGGGGGAGTTTGTTGACGGTCCTTAAGTACTAAAATTAATCATCAACTAAACATGGAAAAGGATCAATATGGACCAAACATCTAGAATTAGGGTTTTTTCTGACTGAATTCCATGAGCTTTGGTGTTCATCTATTTCTGCAGGGGGTTATCACAAAATATGGAGAGAAGGCCCACATGTCATGTGTACAACAAGATAATTACGTGGCGCGCAATTTTCCTTAATCTAGAAGAGTCCAGAAGTCACGGGAATGAACGGGAGACCGGACGGGCTCGGGGCAGGGCGCCCGTCCTCCCCCCTTGGGCGCCCGCCCTAGCCTCGGGGCCAATCACAATCAACTTCGCGGATTATGCTCCACCGACCTAAAGGATCAAGGAAAACCGTGCTATCAATGTCGGTTTAATCCGACGGCCCAAATTCACTTGAAAGGACTATATAATCAAGGCCTCTCCACCCCAGGGGGAGAGAAGAGAAGAAGAGAAATCATTATTAGAGGTAGCCATCAAAGTTAGGGTTTAGAACTTCTCTCCCACAGAGAATTAGAATTAGCTACTCCCTAATCCTTCAAGTTTAGAGGATTGATTAGATAGAATTAGAGAAGTAGAGCTTAGTGCTCTGGATTCGGATCTTCATCAATAAAGATTGGTATTATTCATAACTTTCTCTACTACTTTGTTCTAATTGCATTATGTCTCTATTTATTATGCTCTTAGTTTGCTCTAGTTCTATATTTGATATAGTTGTGATTGATAATGAGTTTATGTATAAGTTTGCGAAGCGCTTAGCTCTTGACACGTGGGAGTTAAGTGGTAGATCACATGTAGGCGTGGTGCTTAGATGTTATTTACCTGCAAATGTATCCTATTGGCCGGGTCGTGTGGTAGTTCGCGATAGTGACAACTTCGTTGATTCTTATATAGTCCACCCTCCGTTGATAGGACAGGCAGAATTTGTATTGCCGATGCTCTGATTTACTTTAGCAATGTTCCTTATAAATAAATGAAGAGTCTTTTATGCTATATATGATCTTGTAAGATAACTAGAGTAGATTGTGACTTAGTAGATAGTAGATAACTTGGAATCCATTCTCTAGCTAATCTAACATCACCTTACATATATGAGGAGTAGTCTATTTTCTAATCGCTGTGTTATTTACCCATGAGCTTATATTTCATTATCATTATTATTATGGCTTACCCCCCCTGCCAAAATAAGTGACTGTGTGACGAGTTCCTCATTAGTAATCATGTTCTTGCAAGTTTATCTCTAGTCTATGCCTTGATAGATTTTATCTTTATCTTCATTTCATCCTTTTTCTCCTGAGCAAAATTATAAATAACGATACCTGGAATACTTTCCTGGTGAAATGCTACAATGAGGTGTTTTATCTGTGCGCTTGCTGATAGAATAGATTATTTTCTAGAGAGCCTCCATATTCATAAATACCTTTGTACACTCTGGCACCATGCTGGGGATGACAACCTAGTATCCAAGTGGTGTTAGTAAGTTTCAACACTCCCCAACAGTGAGAATGGGAAGAGGCGAAGTAGTATAGCATCTCTGGGGATTCCTGATATGGTGAATGTGCTGCAAATCTCCAGGAAGTGTTGGAGATGAGCACTAGCATCTTCGTGTGTCTTCCCACAGAACTGGTTGGATTGCACCATGTTGATAAGTCCAGGCTTGAGCTCAAAGTTGCCGTCAATCAGCAGGTCCAGTGTGGATGTTGTCCGTAGTGGGAGCTGAGAACTCACGGATCGATTTGTTCGTCATGACTTCGAACTCTGAAGACAAGTTCCGGGTGAAACTTCGGTGATCTTCTTGATTGGATGAAGCTTCGTGCAAAAGTGTTGATGATCTCTTCTTAAGCTTGGCTCTTGTTTTTCTGAATAACGCTTCGGGATTGTCAACAAAATTTCCTGGAAGATGTCTTCTATTCATACATTACCCTGCACAAGATAAAATAGAAAAATAACGGGGTAAAACTGTATGAGAGAATTGATAATCTCAATCTTATTAGTGATGCGAATGATGACTCAAAATTCCATATTCATTCCTGATTAGTAATCAACTTTCCCCGGCAACGGCGCCAAAAATGCTTGTTGGGCATTCTTAACGTCACTACCAAAAGTAGACTTAGTTTTCTAATTCTGATAACGGCGCCAAAAATACCAAACCTATCCCTCATGCCACTTAAGCCAAGTTGTCATCCCCAGCATGACATGAGAGACGTGGTATTGAAATATGCAATTGCTCTTCTGAATAAATAATAAATGAGATCTGCAAGCGCACAGATTAATACCGATGTAGCATTTTAACCGGGAAGTATTCCAGGTATCGTTATTTATATTTTTACCACTGGAAAGGGATTAGTAATCATCAATGTTGATTATGGAATGGAATATAGAATTGAGTATCTATCATTGCATGTATAATTGAGAGCATTTATCTATCTCTTTCATACAGGGATAAATGTCACATAAAAGATAGATAAAGTATGAATGGTGACAAAGATAATTAATCTGATCAGCATAACTTAGCCACATATAAATATGATAAGCACCTCAATAGATATTCTAGCAAGTCATTATCATGGAATTAGGATGAACCACAAGAATATTTCCTAAGTTATTCTTAACTATAAAGTCTAGCATATCATAGTTAGTGCAATTATACTTGGCAATCATTGCGAGACAGGACTACGCCCATGCATAGTGATATTATCAAGGTAAATGAGAAACATAACAATCATTCCCCTATAATAATGTTGCTCTGCCAGTCCTATACATGAGAGGGGGACTATATAAGAATCAATGTAGCTGTCACTACCACGAACTACCCCGCGATTCGGCATATAGGGTACAATCGCAGATAAATACGGTATAGGCACCACGCGTACACAATACTTATCATTTACCCATTGTACACATGGATAAACGCTATACGATCCTAAACATGTATATAATTCCAATCTAACTAAGCCAAGCATATAACTATGAAAAACTAAGAACAATATAATTGCAAATATAAACAAGTAGAGCAAAGTCATAATCAATATATTGAAGTAGAACAAAGTCATATTCATAATATTGAAGAACAAAGATGAACAATTGAAGAACAAGAGAGGAATTACCAAGAATCCTCTTGACAGATCTGGAAACCAATCGAAGATTGACTCCTTCTAGTTCTAATCCTATGTAGCTATGCTGAACTAGAGATCTAATTGATGTGGTGGCTCTAGGGCTTGATCAGAGGCTTCTTCTCCCAAGATGAATAATGAATTAGGGGTTAGAGGTCCTCTCCTCTAGGGGCCAGGGGGTCTGCTTATATAGTCCTTCCAAGTGAATATGGGCCATCGGATCAAACCGACATTAATCGCACGGTTTTCCTTGATCCTTTAGGTCGGTGGAGCATGATCCGCGAAGTTGAAGCTAATTAGCCCCGAGGCCGGGCGGGCGCCCTGTCCCCAAGCCCATCCGGTCTCCTGTTTGTTCCCGTGGCTTCTGGACTCTTCTAGATGTAGGATAATTGCGCGGCACGTTAATATCTCTATGTAAACACGACGTGTATACCTTTCTTCCATAATTCCTGATAACCCCCTGCAGAAATAGACAAATACCAAAACTCGTGGAATTCAGTCAGATAAAACCCTAAGTCTAGGTGTCGGTTGCATTTGGATCCTTTTCTTTGTTTATTTGATAATTAAATTTGATACTTAAGGACCGTCAACAGGCAGCATGGTACCGTGCCAGGTTCTTGCCGATGGACTATTACCTTTGTGTCTTGACCATAACCGGAAGAGGGGTGATTGAAGATTGTGCGATATTTACTAAGGCGCGTGAATCAGGGCTAGATTCAATTGGATTTGCCAACAGATTATGTCATGATTGGAGACTGAGCTAGATAATTAGGTAAAGGTAATCGTTATCTGGAGTAAATTTCGGAGCATTAATGATTTTATACTTCAAAAATAGGGGGTATGTGTTGACACTATTTTTGGCACGTGTCAGATGAACAGAGTGGGCTAATCGGCAGAAGGAAAGTTATTGTATTACGCTAGTAGAAGGATGCCGATGAAGATCAGCCTATGAGGAATGTTGCCGATGAGTGGTGGTGACCGATGGGAAGGTCGTCGCATGACTTAGACTCAGGGGCGTTGCTGACAAGATCGAAGATGTCATTGCCAATATCGATGAAGGAAGATCTGAAGACTACTGCCGATGAAGCTTATGATGACACATTTCTGATGCCGATGAGGGGAGATGTGAAGACTACTGCCTAGGATGACGGAAAGCATGCCGATGGAGCGGAAGCCGATAAAAATTTCATCGTAATTAAAGCGAACACGAAAGTAGATAGGTGTTGTTTTCCTTTTCTGTATTTGTTAGAGTATGACTCATGTACGAGTCATGTTTTCCTTAGATACAGACTCGGTGTTCTAGTCGTGTTTTGTTATATTTCTTCGAATCAGGGTATAAATATGGACCATGGGACAATGTAAAAATATATATCAATCAATATCAAACCAATTTTACTCCTATTTTGCATCTACTTACTTTTCGGCGACTTTGTCAATTTGCATACTTTTCTTTTTACGAGTTCTCATCAATTCGATGAGCTGCATCACTTTAGTGTGAAATTCGACGATCCTCGAGTTCTGTGTGAGTACCTCTTAGCCGTGGCTTTCGGGCGTATCGCTATTGTCGGGACCAAAGTACTCAAGTTATCATCCTTATCGATTAACTGGTCAAATCGACTGGCACGCTTTGGATATCAGATTGGGTATTAGCCCTTTGTGCTTGCAAATCCACTTTTGCATTGACATACCTAAAAAGGGAGGTATGACTATTGTCCAAAATGAGAGGAATGAGTTAATCCCTCAACGCACTATCATAGGATGGCGGATGTGCATAGACTATAGAAAGCTTGATAAGGCAACTAAGAAAGATCACTTTCCATTGCCTTTCATTGATGAGATGCTAGAGCGATTAGCCAACCATTCCTTCTTTTGTTTCTTAGAAGGATATTCAGGGCATCACCAAATCCCTATCCATCCTGATGACCAAATAAAAACCACCTTTACATGTCTCTATGGAACCTATGCCTATCGTAGAATGTCTTTTGGGTTATGTAATGCACCTACTTCTTTTCAAAGATGTATGATGTCTATATTTTTTGATATGATTGAAAAGATTATGGAAGTTTTCATGGATGATTTTTTCTGTTTATGGAAAAAACTTTGATGATTGTCTAGGAAACTTAGATAAGGTTTTGCAAAGGTGTGAAGAAAAGCACTTAGTCCTTAATTGGGAAAAATGTCATTTTATGGTTAGAGAAGGAATAGTGCTAGGACACTTAGTGTCTAAAAGAGGCATTGAGGTAGATAAAGCTAAAATAGAAGTAATTGAACGTTTACCTCTACCTATTAATGTAAAAGGAATTAGGAGTTTCCTTGGCCATGCTGGTTTTTATCATAGGTTTATAAAAGATTTTTCATTTATTGCTAGACCTCTTACTCACTTATTGGCTAAGGATGTTCCTTTTGAATTTGATGATGCATGTTTACAAGCTTTTGTAATTCTTAAGAAAGAACTCATCTTAGCACCAATCATTCAACCCCCTGACTGGTCTTTACCTTTTGAAATTATGTGTGATGCTAGTGATTATGCTATGGGGGTAGTATTAGGACAAACTAAAGATAAAAAGCATCATGCAATAGCTTATGCTAGCAAAACTCTGATAGGACCTCAACTTAATTATGCTACTACTGAAAAAGAGCTCCTAGCTATTGATAAGTTTAGATCTTACTTAGTGGGAGCTAAAGTAATTATTTATTCTGACCATGCTGCTTTAAAATACTTACTCACTAAGAAAGATGTTAAACCCCATTTGATAAGATGGATTTTATTACTCCAAGAATTTGACTTAGAAATAAAAGATAAAAAGGGATTAGAAAGTTCTGTTGCCGATCATTTGTCTAGAATGCAATTTGAGAATCCACAGGAACTACCCATCGACGATTCACTCTGGGACGACATGCTCTACGGAATCAAGAGATCTAACCACTAGTATGCAGATATTGTTAATTTTATGATTACAGGTTATGTACCACTAGGAGGCAACAAAAGGAAGCTAATCCAGGAGAGCCATTCTCACATATGGGATGAATCGTACCTCTTCCGAGTATGCTCTAATTGCTTACTCAGAATGTATGTGCCAGCTGAAGAAAGAATAAAAATAATTGAAAGATGTCATTCATCACCATATGGAGGTCATTATGGGGCATTTCAAACACACGCCAAGATATGGCAGTGTGGATTCTTCTAGCCAACAATGTATGAAGACACTATCTGGAGATGTGGCCCATGCCAAAGACATGGTAATATCAATTCAAGGGATGCCATGCCACTCATCAACAATCTCCATATATAGCTCTTTGATGTTTGGGGATTGATTATATGGGGTCATTTCCGACGTCAAAGAAGTATGAGTATATCTTGGTGGTAGTGGATTATGTCTCCAAGTGGGTTGAAGCCATGCCATGCAGGAATGCTGACAATATGCATTCAAAGAAAATGTTCAAAGAAATAATATTTCCAAGATTTGGAGATCCAAGGATAGTAATAAGTAACAGAGGTTCTCACTTCATCGACAAGCGCTTCGAGCAATACTTGTCGAAGCATGGGATACGTCACAACGTTGCTACTCCTTACCATCCTTAGACAAGTGGTCAGGTAGAGACATCAAACAAGCAAATTAAGAATATTTTATAGAATACAGTAAATGAGATGGGGATTGGAAGGACAAGCTTCATGATGCACTTTGGGCATACCGGACAGCATACAAGACACCCATTGGGATGTCACCCTATCAACTTGTTTATGGAAAAACTTGTCACTTACCAATAGAGCTGGAATTCAAAGCTCACTGGGCTATCAAGAGATGGAATATGGACTTGGAAGAAGCTGGAGACAAAAGGAAGATACAACTCTCTGAGCTAGAAGAATGGAGAGAAAAAGCATATCACAATGCCAAGATTTATAAAGAAAGAGTAAAAAGATGGCATGATAAAAGGATCAAGAAGGAGTTCACCCCAGGCGAGAAGGTATTACTTTTTAGTTCCAGGGTGATGCTTTTCGGGCATGGAAAACTTCAAAGCAAATGGGAAGGATCGTTCAAGGTAGTGAGCTCATCATCACATGCAGCCGTCATGCTTCGCAACAACGAAGGTACATTCTTCAAGGTAAATGATCAACGCCTTAAATAATTTTTAGAGCCCGACAATGAATTAGAGGAGGTAGACATAATTACTTTCTTTCTCAATTAAAGTATTTAGGCCCGACCCTTTTATTTTTGAATTATCAGAGAAAATCAACTTTTCCAAATAAAAATATAATTATTAAAGTGTATGAAAAGTTGAGGCAGAGCGGGCTCAAAGGTCAAGCGGCGGCCCAAAACCCTAGGGGCGCCCACCCCTCCCCCAAAGCCATTCGCCGCCACCTTTCTCCATTTACATCTTGAGACCTTCCTTATTGACAAAAATGAATATTTCGATTTTCTTCCCATCCTTCATCATTTCACTTCCAAAAATACTTTTCCAGACCCCTATATAAGCAACTCATGCCCATGGTCTCATCTCATCCCATCATAGCTCTTCTCTCCTCTTGCTTAGAAGCTAGCAACGCATCCTTACTGAGCAATGTCTAAGAAGAATTTAGAGAGGAGAATGATCCCCTTTGGGATTGATCTCAACACCATCCCTAAAGACGAGCCTGAGAGCAAAACTATCATTCCCATAGAGGAGCCTATCCCGCTAGCCATCATACCACCACAACCATGCTGCTATAGACAATCTTAATTTCCTCAGCCCATTCGCACCAAGCCTCTCCTCTTGGAAGGAGCTCCATCGAAGGGCCCCATCGTTGCTCTATCAGCAGGGACCAACATCCTACCACCGAAGCGCAACGAGAAGCTGTTGGGAGTAAAGACCAACAAGAAGGGGCAGGTCATTTGCACCAAATACACCACTGGTGAATGTACCTACTTTGAGGGGGTTCGCATTCATCCATCAAAGGTCAAATCCATCCCCCCAAAGGAATCTCCGAAGTCCACCATGGCCGTAGGCGAGACTCCGTGGAAGCGTCGCAAGACAATGGCAGACTTAGAGAAGGAGCTAGCTGAGCAGCGCACCATAAAAGCCTTTCTTGAAGCCTGTCAACGTGTCCAAAGTAGATGCATCACTTATGGCGATACTAGAATGGTAACGCTAGAGCATGATTCCACCGCTATAAAAGAGAGGGTGAAGGCTTTAGAGCACCCTAAGAAGTAGGGTCTATTTATCTTAGCATCCGATAGGGCGAGTGTTAGTTTTATCAAAGTGTGTTTATTTTTTAAAGTTTGCTACTGTAATAATAAGCCCTGCATGAAGATGAATTAAATAATTATTATATATATGTCTTGTCTCTCTGTTGTCTCTCTTTTGTCTCCACCTTGTTGTGAATGAAGGATAACAGGAAACTAGTGTGGGGGAGACACCCAATGATCGAAACGAATGAATTCTCACAAAATGATAACAAAATTGGAGAAGACCTGACACGAAGACCTACACTCAACGAAGCTGACCAGGAAGGGCCACTGGCGAGGGGTGGCCGCCCCTATCATCCTTGGGCACCCGCCCAGGGGGAGAAGCCCCTTGGTCTCCGCTTTGAACCACGGTCAGGTATGATTTCTCTAAGTTATAAATTGTTATTATTGTTGCTGTTTCGATTTGGAATAAAATATCTTTAGTTAAATCACCCTATCCATAAATATTTAAAAGATGTTTTATTCATGGCCACAAGATAGACTTATACCATGATAATTCCTAGAAATTCCTATTATTGTTGGGAACTTTAATATCGGGACCCCATATTACTTAAGTTGTTGTGGAAAGAAAGATAGTATGAATATGAGAACTTGATTTCTCATGCCTAGTCATTTGGAGAATTTTTACTTTTCAAAAATCTTAAAATGATTAGCTATACTTCTCCTCTGTAGCAAGAATTAATGTCCTACTAAAGCCATGCATGATAGGTATAAACTAGCTCATAGGCTACTTGCTTTGTATTGAGTTTTGTCAAACCTTATTGACCTATGTTGAGAGCATTATCATGCTCCTAAGATCAAGATCACATACACCCACATATATCTGCCATTCCTCCACTGGGAATGCACACAAACATGCCTTTTCATCCACAAAAATGTTTTACTCCTACACTGGGAGGAAACACAAAAAGAGCCTTTCTCAATATTTTCTGGTTATAGAAGGAGGTATGAGGCTATGAAAAATAAAAGTATTCAAAAAAAGAGAGAAAAGAAAGAAGAGAAAAAGGACAAGTGTCCTAGAAAGAAAGAAGAATAAAAGATAGCCCATACCATCATGTGCAAAGACCATCAGTGCTTCAAATAAAGAAAGACATTTTTGAAAGAGCAATGTAGAATTAGGATTAGCCACTATATATTCCACACACATGCACTTCTTGATCTATGAGTATGCTATTCCCCTCCATGGATCTGAGTTTTCAGCAAGATATGCAAGGTAAGTAGGCCATTTCCTTGAATAACCTTTAAACTCCATATAAGCCTGTAGAGTAAGGTATATATGATGCATATAACATACATGCTTTGGTGAGTTCCACAAATACCACATATAATGAGTGATTTGAGTGTGCTACATGATGGAGAAGGGTAAGCTAAGTTTTTCTTTGCAAAAATATTATAAAACTCCAAGTGACAGGGCTAAAGGAAAAGAGAACTCTATTTGTACTGTTCCATCCTCAACCGCCCAAAGTTTTATGGTAGACACTTTGAATCCCATAGTGCAGGTATGACTTGGAATAAATCTGGTGATGTCTTGATTTGAGGTTAAGATTAAAATAGTCTAACTATCATTTTTCCTCGAGGGCGAGTAAAAGATAAGTGTGGGGGAGTTTGTTGACGGTAGATAACTCCTAATTTTAACTGTCAACTTAACATGAGAAAGGACATATTTGTAGAAATAGGGTTATCACTAGCAGAATTCCACGAGTTTTGGTAATTGTCTATTTCTGCAGGGGGTTACCGGAATAATAACAAAATAAGGTCCACATGTCAGATTTATATAGAGAGAAGACTGGAACGTCAACTCAGGAACAATCTAGAAGACTCTAGGAGCCACCACCTGTAAGGTGGGACCCACCTACCGTAGGCCAGGGGCGGCCACCTGGGGCTCTCCACCAATCGGAGTGAACCTCGCAGATCCTGCCCCCACCGACTTTTGTTGACGGTCCTTAATACTCACAATTAACCATCAATTAATCATGGAAAAGGATCCAAATGCAACCAACACCTAGACTTAGGGTTTTATCTGACAGAATTCCACGAGTTTTGGTGTTTGTCTATTTCTGCAGGGGGTTATCAGGAAATAAGGAAGAAAGGCCCACACTTCGGGTTTACATAGAGATATTAACGTGCCGCGCAATTTTCTACCATCTAGAAGACTCCAGAAGCCACGGGAACGAACGGGAGACGTAACGGAGCCGGGCACTGGGCGCCCGCCCTCCCTTACTGGGCGCCCGCCCTCCCCCCTGGACCAAACAGAGTCCAATTCGGGGACAACACTCCACCGACCTAATACTTCAAGGAAAACCACACGATCAATGTCGGTTTGATCCGACGGCCCAGATTCACTTGAAGGGACTATAAAACCAGACCCCCCTGGCCCCTAGAGATCATACCTCTTCTACAGAATCAAAGCTAGGGTTTCAATTCTTCATCCAAGTAGAGAGGATCCCTTTAGTTCTTCTAGTTCTACTTCTAGTTCATCTAGATCTAGTTCTAGTTCATCTAGTTCTAGTTCTAGTTCCTCTAGTTCTAGTTCTAGTTAGTTCTAGTTGTAATCTAGAAAATAGGGAGAGAGAAGAGGAGAGCGGAGGAGGAGCCGGATCTGTCGGATCTTCCTCAACATTGTACTTTTGCAGCATCTGGTTCGTTCTTCATCGTTCTCCAGGTTCTTCAACTCATAACTCCTGAGTTCTCTAATTACTTTTATTTACATTCAAGTTATTTATTGGATTCCTGCTTGCATCAAGTGCTCTAATCTTTGAAACATTAGAGTAGTAATTAATAGATTAGACGTGGTGTTTAGTCTTGCAATTACCTGGAATTGCACCCAATCCTGCGGATTGTTGTGGTAGCCTTAGGGTAGTGACAGCCCTAACGGTCGACGTATTCCACCACATTCGGATCGGTGTTTGTAGGACCGTAGTCAGACCTTCCTAGCCCCCTTCTCATCTCTTTCTGTGGTTAGTGCTCTGATGTCCCGATATAGATAATCTTGAAGTAATTCTTGATTCTTAGATCAACTAGAGAACTCTCAGGAAACTTCCTCTCTTCCCACCCCTCTCTTCCCGGGTGAAAGGTACATCGGTATCCGTGCGCTTGCGGATTTTTCTGTTTGCGTTTAAAATACCCAACAAGCTTTCTGGCGCCGTTGCCGGGGAACGGTAGCTGTGCTAGTTTCGAACCAAGTCGTCCGTGTATCCTTTTTCTTTTCTTTTTTTTACCACACTCACCTTACCATTTTCACCATACCACATGGATTTCACTCTAAGCATTAATGAGCATGGAATTTATTTCATAGCCACTTCATGCTCATATGCAACATCTTACCAATCCATTGGTTTTTCCATCATCACCACATTCGAGATCTCCAACCCCCTCTTCCTTTCTATTCATAAAAACTTTAAAAGAGCGGTTGTCGATGCATATGTCTATAATAAATTTTGCAGATCTCGTTGAGTTGATCTTGATATAGGTCAGCGTTGGAGGAGAAACCACTTCACTGACATAAATTGATGGTTTCCCAAGGACAAGCTTAGCGTCCTAAAATAAGCACTGATCAGATTGTAACATGAGCTTTTAATTATTTGCAACATTACCTTGTGTGTTGAGCATATAAGGATAATTGTAAAAATATTCCTTCGGGTATTCTTGTCACTAACCTTTTTAGGATTGGAGCAAGAAGATCGGATGAATGACAAGCACAAGGTATGTCCAACCAATCATCATACAACATTGAATTAAATTCATCCAAACTTGAATTTTGCAAAATTCAAGCTTGGGGGAGTATTTTACATAAAAACATCCTTTGCCATGTTGCTATGTTGGTTGTCCCTACCTTTGAGACATGCTCAATTTGTTAAATACTAATCACACTACTTCATCTCCACTTGAGTAGATTTCTATAAATACTCTCATACCACCTTTATTTGCTTTAGTATATGTCTAGGTTTGGAGTAGTTTCATTTATCTCTTAATTAAGCATGGTGCTTAGTTTAGGAATGATGATCTTACTTCCAAAGGATTTTAAATTAAGCATGATGCTTAGGTTAAAATTCCCTCCTAAATCAAATTAGACATGGTGTCTAGGTTGATCTTTGAGCCGATAGTATGCTATAGTAGATATTGGATATTTTGTTGGACTAACCCCTGCAGGAAAACTTTCAATATCGACCTGGGAAGTCCTGAGATAAACTCACATTGGAGACAAAGAGAGAGACACATGAAGTTTAACAATTTGCACGAGGAAGGCATAGCTCACAAGAGATGATCCATGGAGGGTGCCACAAACACGATGCACAACCACTAAGAAAGGAAAGCTTCCACAAGGTGATACTGTACCATCACTCTTCAAGTAAGGTAACATCTTAAGGTACTTGACTATCACTTCTATAAGCTTCTCCTTGGTTCTGGCGTTCACATGAATATAAGAGACAAACATGTATGATTTACAACTCTAGATTAACCAACCCAATCGATTCAACATGTTTAGTCCTTCCACCTTTGTGATCCCACACTCCTAATCATATGAGCTAAAAGGTTGCACACTCAATCTTTGGAAGATATATATAAAAAAACATAAGTATATATAGATTATCTTTCCATTAGGTTGAGCGATCTGATCTGACAAATGTTTTAAATGCTACACTCATGATCTTATTATCCATCAACTTTGTCTTGCTCACTATGCTTAATGTTAGAGAGAACAAATACACTTTTGGTTCTGTTGGTGTTTTCCACCAATAGGGCCCATGCATTTGATCTCTGCCTTGTCTCTACGAGCAGGTATACTTCGAGCAAAATATGAAGGACTTTTACAACTCCCAGACTCCACCAAGTGAAGAACCTAGATATATGAGCACAAACACGCTGGAGATACTGGACACTCATGCAAACACTACCCTGAGATGCTTGAGGACGTAACTACTAGAGTAACCCCATTGTGGAAGTAATTACTGACCTTCTGCCGGTCAAGAGAGACAATCTAGGACGCCCCGTCATCCCAATCTCCATCGGCATGGTGGACTTCCTAGAAGCACTCTGCGACTTTGGCTCCAGCGTCAACATTATACCTAGGGGAAGCCATTCCTGAACACCTCGGGAGCTGTCATCTACGCTAGTGCTGCCAAGATCAGTTTCTACATCAAGGGGAAGAAGGAGACGTTTTCCTTCAAGAAACAAGACTACACAAATCCCAGAGCAATCCCGACATGAACCAAGGAAGAGGACCAACAGGAGGAACAAGAATAAGCAAATGTGTACCGAGTCAGCTAAGATGGTCACTGCAGCTCAAGGAGGTCAAGATCGTCAACTCAAGTCACCTTTCTTGATCAAGAAGGACGACCCTGGTGTTCCAAGCATCGAGTGAACAATCAACGGATATTCTTTTTAGAAGACACTCTATGACACCGGATCTGACGTCAACATACTAGCCGCAGTCACTTATCAACTCCTCTATGGAACCATGTCCCTACAACCAACATACATTCAGCTCCAGATGATTTTAAGGTTATTGACATGGGAGAAGACAAGTACGATCCATCCATCATCCTTAGGATACCGTTCCTCAGCACCGCTAAAGCAATCATCTACATTGGAACCGGAGAAGTCCACATGCACTTCCCTCTGAGAAGGTACGCCGCTATTGTACTAGCCCTAACTATATAGTTGAAGACTCTAAGCAGGTCAGGACAAGAAGGAAACGACGCAACCGCAACTAGAGAAGGCAAATCATCAAGGACGGATGGGCAGACTACGAAGGAGAAGTAGTAAGGTCTAAAGACATACAGCTTGAACAGAATTGTCCTGAGGAGACCATAGCACCGAGTCAGGTGTGGAGAGAGAAGATAGTTATACATGAAGAGCAGGCGCCGCCGAAACCACCGACTACGCCATCCAGTGAATCCCAGGACGACTGAGAATATGGAGAGTCCCGTTCGGAGGACTTAAAAACACCGAACGCCTTGCCAAGAGGTAAACTTGGTAGTTATCTTTTTCCTTTCAATTATTTTAAAATAGTTTGCTTAGTTAATCAGGTTCATATCATCTTGAAAAGAAAATAAAAATGTTAAGTAAGCCCCATGTGAGTATGCTCATGGCACAAAACCCATAAGTACATTCACTGTGGTGGCATAAAAATAAAATAAATATATTTCTGTCCTATAAAAATAAAATTATAAAAATAGATTTATGATCCTACCAAAGAGAGTAAAATTTATTAGAGGAAGCTCAACATGATAACGGCTAAGAGTTTTTATGCTAACACTTAACTAGTTCCACAAAGCTTTGTTGTCTATTTGAGCTCCACAGAATTCAAGGATCAAAGAAGACTAGCAGACGGAGGACATCCTAATCGCTATCAGAGTACTGCCGACATTCAAATACACCTCCGCCACCTGCTAGCTACATCAGAAGAAATTACGTAAAAATCCAGCTTGGGGGAGAGCACCCCCATTTATCCAGCTAAGTGTTCTACTCACGTTTATACTTTACTCAAATAATAAAAAGATGCATAATCATAAAAACCCAAATAAAGATTTTGTGCTTATATATATCTTTGCTTAGTTTGCTAAATAAATAAATAAATAAAGTTTGCTATGAACCCTCATGATAAGCTCTCACATGGAAATGATGAATAGTTGTTCTGCCATGACTAGTTCTCAAAATTGAAATCTCTCTCAAGTTTAGGTATGACTGTTATTAATTAAGATTTGCTCTAAACCTGAACTTGTGGGAAGTGTACTTGATCTAAAGTCTAAGTCGTTAACGGGTATGATATGGGAAGGTTGAGCTGCTGTTTATCTGTTCCTAGAGATGCTAGAATTCTGGAGAATTTTATCTTTGAAAATCTTTAAAATGTTGCATGATGAGTTCCTGTATGATGAGAGTTTAAATTCCTACCACAGCCATATATACATGCTTGCTAGACTATGAGCCACACATTTACTTTTTACTGCTTATGAGCATTGAGTGTGGTCAAGCTGTGTAGACCCTTAGGAGCTTGTCATGTGGTTAAATCAAGATTCACTTGCACGTTCACTCACACATGCTACTTCTACTCTGGAAGTACGCATCCACATATATCCATCCATTTCCATCTCCAGAACCACCCAAAAATATTCTACTCCTAATCCGGGAGAGAATAGCCAAAAATATTTCTGTTTTTCCCCTGTGAAATAAATGCTCAAGTTATCTTGTTACTATCACTTGCTATATTATCACATGAGATGAGTGCTCTAATAAAAAAAAAGAGAAAGAAAAAAAAGAAAGAATGCGAGGAAATAAAAAGGGGCAAGTGCCCGGAACCTCGAAAGAAAAGAAAAAAAAAGTGAGACGAGAGGTAAAAATGAACAAGTGTCCGACAGTAGAATTAGGGGTACAAGATACCCACCTGAGAGAAAAGAAGAAAAGAAAATATAGAGCATCTCATTCTCCTCAAAAAGTTTCAAAAGAGCAAGAAAGGTATGTATCCCCTCAAAAGAGCAAAAGTAGAATTAGACTTTCACCATTGTTATCACCATCATCACCATACACCATTCATTCGCCACACATGCACATCTTGATTTGACTTATTGACTTGTTCTTCTGGATCCTTGGTTTGACTATGCAATAAATGTCTTGTAAGTATGTATTAGCTGTCTCCCACCTATGAGCTCCAGATATCAAAACCTTATTAGAGTAGGGTGAGAGAGAAGGCAATGCCACTATGCCTCATACCAAAAATACCACATACTTTGAGAGAAGGCATACACCATTACTGCCTTGGTAAGGATCCAGAAATACCACAAAAGAGAGACTAGAGAGAGTCATACAAGGAATCTCTGAGTTTTATTTTAAAATCTACAAAAACTCCAGAGCTATAGTTGATCAAGAACAAGAGACATGGCGCTTGACTAGACTGTTCTATCTTTTAACTACTCAAGACAGAAGTGACGGTTACAAGTCCCATGGTGAAAGGTAAATGAGTAAGTTTTAAGTCTTAACAGTTTACTCTAACCAGAGATGAGATTTTGTTTAAACGCATGTGTATCTTTAAGTTATGAAACCACTGCCGAAACTCTTGAGTACATCTTTGCTCAGGGACGAGCAAAGGTTAAGCTTGGGGGAGCTTGTTGATGGTCCTTAATACTCACAATTAACCATCAATTAATCATGGAAAAGGATCCAAATGCAACCAACACCTAGACTTAGGGTTTTATCTGACAGAATTCCACGAGTTTTGGTGTTTGTCTATTTCTGCAGGGGGTTATCAGGAAATAAGGAAGAAAGGCCCACACTTCGGGTTTACATAGAGATATTAACGTGCCGCGCAATTTTCTACCATCTAGAAGACTCCAGAAGCCACGGGAACGAACGGGAGACGTAACGGAGCCGGGCACTGGGCGCCCGCCCTCCCCCCTGGACCAAACAGAGTCCAATTCGGGGACAACACTCCACCGACCTAATACTTCAAGGAAAACCACACGATCAATGTCGGTTTGATCCGACGGCCCAGATTCACTTGAAGGGACTATAAAACCAAACCCCCCTAGCCCCTGGAGATCATACCTCTTCTACAGAATCAAAGCTAGGGTTTCAATTCTTCATCCAAGTAGAGAGGATCCCTCTAGTTCTTCTAGTTCTACTTCTAGTTCATCTAGATCTAGTTCTAGTTCATCTAGTTCTAGTTCTAGTTCCTCTAGTTCTAGTTTTAGTTAGTTCTAGTTGTAATCTAGAAAATAGGGAGAGAGAAGAGGAGAGCGGAGGAGGAGCCGGATCTGTCGGATCTTCCTCAACATTGTACTTTTGCAGCATCTGGTTCGTTCTTCATCGTTCTCCAGGTTCTTCAACTCATAACTCCTGAGTTCTCTAATTACTTTTATTTACATTCAAGTTATTTATTGGATTCCCGCTTGCATCAAGTGCTCTAATCTTTGAAACATTAGAGTAGTAATTAATAGATTAGACGTGGTGTTTAGTCTTGCAATTACCTGGAATTGCACCCAATCCTGCGGATTGTTGTGGTAGCCTTAGGGTAGTGACAGCCCTAACGGTCGACGTATTCCACCACGTTCGGATCGGTGTTTGTAGGACCGTGGTCAGACCTTTCTAGCCCCCTTCTCATCTCTTTCTGTGGTTAGTGCTCTGATGTCCCGATATAGATAATCTTGAAGTAATTCTTGATTCTTAGATCAACTAGAGAACTCTCAGGAAACTTCCTCTCTTCCCACCAAAAATATTCATATAGTTATCCTTGGGCGATCTTGGATCTTAATTAGTACACTCACGTTCTTTGTGGAAAATCGATACTCTGGAATACTCCCGGGTGAAAGCTACATCAGTATCCGTGCGCTTGCGGATTTTTCTGTTTGCGTTTAAAATACCCAACAACTTTGAGGATTAATCTTAAGCGCACGTTTAAGTCGGTTTTGATCCAAGGGCTGTGGTGATTCCTAGGGGGCTATGAATAAAGACCTTGACACCCCCTAAGGTGTAACTCTGAAACACTAATTCATATTTTCCAGAGAGAGTTAGACGGAGAGGGGTTCCTCGAATGGATCTGTATCTTTAGGGTGATAGCAACAAGAGAGATTGAGAGAGTATAGGGTGAGGATAGGAGTTGAGGAAGCCTGGCCTGCCAGTGCCTTCTTCTTCGTATCTTCAGGGTCAAGTCTCCTAAACTAAGGCTTGGTTCTAGAATCATTCGCCAATTCAACTTCTGATACTAGTAAGTTATTGTTCTTATTGTTCTTTGGTTTACGAGTTTACTTTATTTGCTTCACGTAGGGAATAGAGTAATTATTCGTAGCGTAAGCGTGGTGCTTGGGCTAGGAATACTCGTAGATACTCCCTGCTTGGCTAGATTTGTGGTAGCCTTTTGGGGGAAGTGACAATCCTCTTGGGTCTCAGTAATCCATGTCCCATCAGGAGGTAAGGTACGGTATATGGTACTAGGGTTAAGCACTCTCTAAGGTGTCTCTTTTCTCTAGTTACTCCCCTTTAGAACGATATATACACACTTACCATAGGTTAGAAGAAGACTGAGGAAAGAGTTCTCTCTATATCGCTTATATCTCGCTATCTTGTCTTGCAATCCGTGGCTAGTAGTTAAGATAAAGGTTAGTCTTTTGCATGCTTTCTCCTAGTGGTAAAAAAGTAAGTACGATACTCTGGACTTATCTCCAAGGTGAAGTGCTTACCGATATCCATGCGCTTGCAGATTATTTCTCTTTGATTCTTTCATGTGCGTAACTAATATCAACAGCTAGTAAGAATGGACAGGTAAAGGATAACCAAACTAACTTGCCGACTAATCTTAAGGGGTTAAAAGATAAATAAGAGTGGTAGTAGATTTAGGGGACCCAGTAAAAGGATAGCACTAGTTATTCAAATCAAGCAAAGAGACGTACCCATCCTGAACTCACCGTATGGTTGATCAGTCACGAAGCACAATGAGCCTTACATTTGAAGAACTAAACCGAATGTGGGGGAATACATAGGCAATCAGGGCTGTCACCACCTAGTGCTACCCCAACTATCCGTGAGTCTAGCCGTATCTGAAGGTAAGCCTATATCCTAAGCACCGCTCTTAATCTATATTCCTACTATCTTTACCCAAGCTCTAGAGTAAAGACACCCTAACCAGATGACAGAGCAATTACTAGCTTGACCAACTAACACTAAACTAACCAAGCACTTATCCCAACACAATCAAGCACCTAAGCTCACTAATGATATGATCACTATAAACTAAGTACTTGAAAGGTAAATAGCACTCAGAATACCAAAAGTAAATGATAAATAAATGAGTACTAAGATAGCAAAGGTATAATACCAGAGTGGAGAGGAGGAAGACTCTTCCTGACTCCAAGCTGAGCTATGCCTGGCTACTCCTCCCGCTTATAACTCCGAGCTGCTAGAGCGAAGCTAAGCTAGAGGTAGAGAGGCTATGGAGCTAAGCTGGCTACCTAAGCGAGGGAGCTACTGCACTAACACTTGCTCTAAGCTCTATGCTATGCTTTAGCCTCTTCTTATGTTCTCTTCTTTTCTCCCTTCCTCAAAACAGTGCCTGAGGGGGTCCTTTTATAGGCCAGGGAGTCTTCTAATGGAAGGAGCTCGCAGGGGAGTGAAGAGGAGTGGCGGGCGCCACTACCCCCTGGCGGGCACCAGGGATCTACGGGGCGCCACCCCTAGTTAATTGCCTTTACTCCCGATGGTCTAGATGATCTTCCAAGGTCAGTTTTAGGTAAGACACATGTCGGAGTACCATTTTGTCACATGTTGGAAAACCATAATCCATGTGACAACATGTTCTGGCCATTGGATCAAACCGACATAGCTTTGGACGCCTTAGATGGACTCCTCGAGATGTCACGCGGGTCGGTGACGTGGCTGGCCACGTCGGGGGTGGCGCCCGCCAGGTGGGCCTGATGGCCGCCACCTTGGCATGGTGCCCGCCACCCTGGCTGGCCTATGTGGCGCTAGGTGTGGTGGGTTGCCTTCCAGGTGGGTCCTTTTTGCTCTTTTTTATGTTATTTCCTACATACAAATAAATTTCTATGTACATGTGGAACTAGATAAGTAATAAGTAAAATATGCACATGTTCATGTTGATTTACCATGGTTTTGGATGAAATGTTGATGGTCAAAACAGGTGTTACGGACCATCAGCACTATGCTAGCCAGAAAACAAAAATTTCAACCTCATAAAATAGGATCAACTGCTAGTTATAGATCACAAGATTACCACTAGACGCGCAAGTGCAGCGGAAGCGACTCGGTGTAGTCGTGCGCGTAGTAGAAGTATTGTGCAGTTGTGTGGTTATCCACCAGGTCAATCCCTCTCGTGTGGTTCGTCCTTGTGCTCCAGATGCAGCACCTCCGAGGTATCCCACATGTGCAGGGATGAAGCGTCGTGCCTCCAGACTACTACGTCTGCGAGGAGCAATAGGCGTGAGCGTGGGTGAGCGGCAGCAGCTGCCTAATGGCGTGAGTTAACCCTGGCTACGCCCCCTCCCTCTCTTATATAGGCATCCACCAATCAGCCCCAAGTTGGAGGCCCAATTAGAAACTCCTAATCCTTGTCTGTAACACCCTAAAAATTTACTCTTTTTAAATTAGGTGAAAAATGGTTTAATTGGGTATGTTTGTGCTCATGAAAATATAGGAAAAATAATATTTTCATTAGCTTAAAATTCATTATAGGATTTAGTGACATGTATGTGCACCCATGCTGGATCATTTATATTTTTGTACTGTGTGACTTTGAGTAAACTTCAAAATTATTTCAAAACTGATTTTAAAAAGGGACTTGAAATGGCTTTTGAATGAAAGAAAATAAAAAAAAACGAAAAAAGGGAGACAGCTCCCTGGATCTGGCCCGAAGCCCAGCACCCCTTCTTCCCTCCTCCCCCTCGGCCCAAGCCAGCCGCTGCAGCAGCCAGCCCAGCTCCGTTTCCTCCCCCGCGTCGCGCAACGGCCAGGTCGCGGCCCAGTGCCCCGCGGCCCAGCTCGCGTTTTGGACAGGCAGCACACGCTCCCTCCCCTCCCTCCTTTCTGCTGCTGACAGCCGGGTCCCACCCCTTCTCTCGCTGCCATGCGGGACCCATCGCGCAGCGCCTTCTGCTTCCTCGTTTGGACACCGAGCAGGACTCCTCCCCGGGACCAAACCGAATCCCAGTTTTCACGGGAATTTCCAATCCAAGCCCCAATCCGACCCCTATAAAGCCCGAGCTCTTCCCCGTATTCCCTTTTCCCCACCCGCGAGGCTCGAGAGCTCGATGTGCGGCCAATGTCGCTGTTTCGGATCTCGCCGACGAACTTCAAGACCCGCCACCGTGACCATCCTTCCCTGCTGCTTCTAGGGCACCAACGATCGCGTGCCGAGCGTCACCTCTCCTCTACGAAGGTGCCGATCCCCTCCCCATACGCTCTACCGGCCTCTACTTTTCCCTATCTGTCGTCGAACCTTTACAGGGTGCCGTTGTCTGTAACACCCCAGTGTTATGGTTGCATCAATCATGTGCATAGCATGAGCATCATCATCTACTCAAAGCATATCATGATCATCATCTCTTGAGCCATGTCATTCTATGCAAAAATGTGTTTTAAATTGCTTAAATAGGCTTCCTATGCTTATGTTTGGGTGAAACATGCTTGTGTTTGTGCTTAATGCTTTGGTAATTATCTTATCTATGCTTAACTTGACTTTGGGAACAATGTTCATGTTGATCACTTCTCCAAAATATGCCTTTAAGCCATACTTATGCAAATAGGCCCTAGAAACCTCTTTTGCTTAGGCTTTTAAAAAGTGTTTCATAAAATGGATGCATGTCAAAACTTTCTACAGCAAAGTTGTAGAAAAGTTTATAAGGAACAAAAGTTGTTTTATGGCCATCTCATGAAAATGACAACAAATAGCTCAAAAGTGACCCACAAGGCAGATTTGGGGCTGTTTCCAACACAGAAAATTTTCTAAGTCTGGAATCGCTGCAGTTTGCTCGAGGGGGTATTGTTCATCTTCCAGTTTGAATTCTAGGCCGAATCAAGCCTTGATCTAGTAAGCAATGTTGGAGTACTCATGTAGCTCTCCAGCATGGAGCAATTAGCCAGCAAAATCATCGAGTGGTTTAGGAGTTAATCGTCGGGCAATATCGAGTTTCAGTCGGTTTGGGAACTGAATGGAGCCGCCGTCAGACAGGGGGAGCTCGCCGGTGTTGCCGCGTGTCTGGACCCGTGGCGTCCGTACGTCGCCGTTGGTCCCGCACGTCAGTCCTCGACGCGTCCTTCAGCTCGCCACGGCGCCCCCGGTCGCGTGGACAGCGCCATTCCACTTCCGGTTCCCTCTCTCTCGCGTGCGTCGTCGTCTCCGCGTCGCCGCATCCTCTTCCGCTCTGTCTCCGGCCAGAGACGCCGGCGGTCGGCCGCGCACCACCGCCGTGCCGCCATTCGCGAGGGCGAGGTGCCTAGAGTCCGGTAGAGTTAGGGTTTTGGGTACCGCTCGATGCGGAATGCTGTGGAGAGCACGATGGTGCCCTTGGCCAGCGCCGAGACCTCGCCGTCGACGAGATCTCCGGCGGTCAAGCCGCGCCTCTGTTTCCAGGTCGCTGGCAGGTGGGGTCCGTTGACTCGCGGGTCCCCTCTGTCAGTCTCTCCTTCTCCTTTGTTTAAATCAGGGTTTGAGCTGTTTTTGTAAAAATCATACCTCCTGTTTCTGAGATCCAAAAATTGTGAAACTGTTGATGCAAAACTGATCTGCAAACACAAAGGGCTAATACCCGATTCAAACGTTAAGGCATGCCAGCCGATTTGACCTTGCTATCGGCAAAGGTGATAACTCGAATACTTTAGTCCTGACAACAGCGATGCGCCCGGATGTCACGGCTAAGAGGTACTCACGCGGAACTCGAGAACACGCCAAGCTTAAGTCGACGAATTCCTAAGAACTCGTAATAAAAAGAAAAAAGTATGACGAAGTCGTCGAAAAGTAGATGCTGGAATATGAGTAAAAACGTGTGTTTGATTGATTTCTTGATTGATTATTACAAGGTCCTAGGGTTTATATTTATACCCTGCTCAAAGAGCTACAACCAGACACGATTAGAATTCGAATTCCAAATTACACGGAATCCGTATACAAAACGATGCAAATAATTAAGGAAATAATAAAACTATCCTTCGTGAGACAAACCGAAACTCCTCCACATGACAACTGGCAGCTTCCGGACTCCTCCTTCGCATCATCAGCAATCCCCTTGCCATAGTCATCGGCAGACCTTTTTATCCAGCCATCGGCACCATATTACTGCCTGTGGACTTAGTCACATTCAACCTCTCCCTCATCGGCAACCATCCTCATCAGCAACCCGCATCGTACTGCCACCCTATCCTGCCATCCTAGACACGTGCCCAAAAATGGTGTCAACACATGCCCCCCAGTTTCGGAGTATAAAACTATTAATGCTCCGAAATTCTCTGCAGTAATGATGCCTTCTCCGCAATTAATGCTCCTAATCTGGTAACCGACAACCTCAATCTGGACAACTCTGATCCTAATCCTCCGCAGATTCCTCGAAATCCCCAACTTCCTAAACGGGCATCTTTCTTGGTCGTACATCGGCAACAATACCGTTACAAAGATCTGCCGATGCTCTGACCAGGATATTCGCAAAAACGGTTACCTCCCCTCTATCCGCCCATCGGCAAGATGACCGTTATAGAATATCGCCGATGGACCGACCAGGAGATCTCGCACAGTAAAATATCTTTAGATAATGACCGCTTCCCGTCAAATCACCTGCACAATCCCTGGATTACCGTGCGAACAGTTACCATATCCACCTGAGTACCCTCGGGCTTCTCGGATGCGGCAAAGAGATAAGTCGGATTTGCCCTTGCCCATCTTGTCCTATAAATAGTTCCTTCTTGGGTACTCCTCCCCCATTACACTAGTCTACTATCCAACTTTGCTTTTCCAGCGGCGGCGCCATTTACAACCCTCAAGATCTCCGACAAGCACTCCTCTTCATCAACTCCGGTGCCCTCCAACGTCCTCTTCACGACAAGATGGCCATTGGAATCGTCGTCCCTGAGGTCAGACTTCCATCTCATCTCCTGTACCTTTTCTCGCATTCCTGTTCATCTGCGATTCATCTTACTGAATATCTTCCTTTTCCTTTTTCTTTGTATTTTTATTCCCCAAAACACTAGGAGTTGTCCAACAAAATTGTCATCCCTACCGATCAACCACACCTTCAGTGCCTCGGCCCTCTAGGGAATCCAGATCCAACCGACCTTATCAATGCAGAAACCAACAGGATTCCCTTTAGAGCCGAAAACTTTTCTTTAGATCTGTGGAAAGACACCTTTCGCTCTTGGCCCAGCCCTACTGTAGGGTGGAAAGATTGGTTCTTGAGGGTCAGCAATTCTTATGAAGTCCAGTGGGGTGAAAGGAAGCTAGCTCAATGCATTAGGCTATCCATTGCCGATATGCACACGAACGAGTCACTGCTGATAGCTGCATCCTACTTTTGGTCAGACACTCTCAATGCTTTTGTTTTTGGCCACGGCCCTGCTTCTCCTACCCTTGCCGATGTAGCCATGCTCACTGGGCTACATATATCTTCTGCCGATAGCACCCACTTTTTTGATACTGCCCCCAGTGCCAAAGTGGAGACTCGCGCTATCGGCGGTTGGTCAGGGTACATCCAGAAGTACCGCGGGAGAGGGCCTGTCACCATAAAGGAGCAAACCACCTTTCTGAACATGTGGCTGGACAAGTTTGTATTCTGTGGTCGATCGGCAGGACCGACTTCTGTCTATCTATCGGCAGCAGAAAGACTGGCTAGCGGTGGCCAATTTCCTCTCGGCCGATATTTGCTCAGCGCTGTTTACCACCTTCTTCATCAGGTAGCCCAGAAACTCCTGCTTGGCCAATCCATCGGCAACTTGGGAGGCCCCTGGTGGTTTATTAATATGTGGCTCAATCTGCACCTGCATAAGCGCCTTGATTTCAACTTGTTCTCACAGCACTTCCCAAGAGATATAGCCGAAAATCATGTGTTGGGTGAAGAGGAATCGGCAACGCGTGCCCCCTTGAACTTTGGCGAAGCCGTTATAGTCTTACCCGGTTCAGGGAACAATCCGGACCAGATCGGCCGATTCTTCGAGACTCTGTATGAGGGATTGGCCAGAGATGAACGACCATGGTTGGCCTATGATGACCCAGACAGCATGCTCCCTCTAACCTTCAATCCATTTGATGAAGCTCTTGACAGGGATAATGAGGTGATGATGGCAATTGTGACTCCCAGAGCCATACTAGTGAATTTCTTCGGTAGCACGAAAACCTCTCCCCAAACCTATGAATTTTACAATCCATCGGCATTAGCTCGCCAGCTAGCTTTCGGCCAGTTGCCGATTGCACTTCCTTATGCCGATGTGATAAAGCCCAGAGAACCCATCACCAACCTTCTCGAGTGGACTCGAGTAGCCCAGCTACCACCAAATGCCGATACAGATGTAGATCTGTCAGAATGGGTTCCAGCTGCCTTTATCACTCAGGCATACAAGCTATGGTGGGCAGAATGGAAAGAGAATCTATTCTGCAGATCGGCCCTCTCATACCGCGGCATGATCGACCCTGAATACGAAGTCCCTGATGACACTGTAAGTATTTTAAACCGATGTCTCATTTTCCAATACTATTTCCATCGGTAACTTACCCCTGTATTCCTTTTGCAGGTTGACAACACCCCCCCATCGGTTAGCAGGAGTGGCAAGCCGATCGACTTGTTCCCCTCAGGCCCGATCTCCTCAATCGGCCACAATGCTCCCACTCTGGCTTCCATCATGCATCGGGGTGCGCGCCTCAAGAAAGTTACCACCAGGAAAACTCAGACATCGCCAACGGTAACTGCTTCCACTCTGGCGCAAGCTTTCAAGGCAATTTGTCAAACCCTTTTCATTTATGCTGACTATCTTTGTATCGGCTATCTGTGCTCATAAACTCCTTTTTGTTGTTGCAGCAAACTGGTGCATCGGCAAAAGCCAAACGCCAAGGTACCGATGCCCCCCAGTCTAGCCAGCCAAAGAGGAAGGGCACCCAAGGTGCTAAGGCTGGAACAAAGCGCCAGAAAGTGGCAACTCCCCCTCCTCCGGTGTCTCCAATCCCGGTGGAATCTTCCCCTTCTTCTCCAGAAGTCCAGACACAGCAAGCACCATCTCCCCAACCAATGCAGGAAGCACCACAGATGGAAGAACCCCAGCAGGAAGAACCTCAAACAGAAGGTACATCAGCTGACGTGGGTGAACAAACAACTGGCCCGGCAGGTCCAGTTATATCATCGGCGGTTTCCCCGACTCAGACAACTGTTGTTCCTCCTCCGGGTAACATATTTCAACAATACTTCCGCCGATAAACTTATTCTCATTTAGTCTCATAACCCTTCCTGTCTTCTTTCAGTCGATATCGTTCCATCGGCAACATTTGCCGATCAACCTGTAGCTCCATCGGTATCTTTGAGTCAAAGGCAAGAAATTGCCTTGAAACAAGTAAGTCATCCAATTTTTCCACCAGTATCGTCTGCCGAAGCTTTGACCATAAAAATGACTTATTTCATTCTCATTTTCAGGAACAAGATTCTCCCGATAGCTTATTCTCCTTCGCCATTGATATCTTCGAAGAAGAAGGTGAGGAAGCAAGCTCCTCTCGGGCAATTGAGACTGTATCGGCAGAAACCAGGGCTAAGCTGGAGGAGCTATCGGCCATACTTCATCAAGACACAGCTCAACTGGTCAACGATTCTGACCCAGCCAAGGCCCTGTTCAAAACCCTTAGAGGCCAAATTCCTGCCGATGCTGAAGAAACCCTCTTCCATGCTGCACACCTAGAAAGCCGCCAGCTACAGTACCAGAGAGCCACTCGACGCCTTGCCGATAGAGCCGCTCAAATCCAGCTTTCTGAGGAGATGATGAAAGAAAAACTCTTAGCCGATGAGAAACATAAGAACATCGGCACCTTAAAGTCCTCAGGTGATGCACTGAAGCAGAAAGTATCTGATCTATCGGCAAAAAGAGAAGCTCTACTGGCCGAACTCAAGCAATTAGAGGATGCTCTGTCCCAAGCCCAGCAAGAAGAGAGTCAACTGCCGGAGACCATCAAGCACCTTGAACAAGAACGAAACGTCCACGGTCGCAAAGCGCTGCAGTTGAAGAGGAAGCTGAAGCCGATAGAAGGTTCTGCCGATGATGATATCAAAGAGATGGAGACAGCCAATCAGATCCGGCTGCGCGCCATATCGGCAATCCAAGCGCTGCTGAACATCTGAAGCTTTCATCGGCAACACACCTTTGTTTTCCCGCTTTTAGCTTTTAGTCTAGCCGATAAGACTGTTATCGGCATCTTTTGAAACATTAAGTCTGCCCCCAAACATTTAAATCCAGCCGATAGGAGTGTTATCGGCACTTAAACTTTTATGCATCGACCCATATGCTGGGGTAGTACTTCTTTAAATATTTGCCATTTAATGCTCTGGGAAATCCAACTCCTTCGAGAGTTTCTAGAATATAGGCATTACCAGGAGCCGAGTGTCTTATCCGATAAGGACCTTCCCAATTAGGAGACCACTTCCCAAACTTCGAACTTTTAGTCCCGACTGGCAAAATCAACTTCCATACCAAATCCCCATCGGCAAACTCCTTAGCCTTTACTTTCTTATCATACCATCTAGCAACTCTCTTCTTATTTTCTTCTATACTCATTAAAGCCTTTAACCGATGCCCTGCTAAATCATCTAACTCATCGGTCATCAAAGTGGCATAATCATCGGCAGCCAATTGATCTTGAAAAGATAATCGCCTAGATCCAGCCTTAATCTCCCAAGGCAACACTGCATCATGTCCATACACCAATTGATAGGGTGACACCTTGGTTGATCCATGACAAGCCATCCGATAAGACCATAGTGCTTCATTTAACAATGTGTGCCACCGCCTAGGATTCTCTTCAATCTTTCGTTTAATAAGCTTGATAATTCCTTTGTTAGACGCTTCGGCCTGCCCATTGGCTTGAGCATAGTAAGGAGAAGAATTCAACACTTTAATTCCCATACCGATTGCGAATTCATCGAACTCCCCCGACGTGAACATGGTGCCCTGATCGGTAGTAATCGTTTGGGGAATCCCAAATCGGTAAATAATATGCTCCTTCACAAAATCAATCATATTGGCCGATGTGACTTTCTTCAAAGGAATAGCTTCGACCCACTTAGTGAGATAGTCAGTGGCAACTAGAATGAACTTATGCCCTTTGCTAGATGGTGGATAAATCTGGCCGATCAGATCGATGGCCCATCCCCGGAACGGCCAAGGTTTTATTATAGGATTCATAGCCGATGCGGGTGCTCTCTGGATATTACCGAACTTTTGACAACCTTGACATCCCTTGAAATATCTAAAACAATCTTCAAGTATGGTTGGCCAAAAATATCCATTCCTTCTAATCATCCACTTCATCTTAAAAGCTGACTGATGCGCTCCACACACTCCTTCATGGATTTCCCCCATCAAACTTCTGGCTTCATCATCACCCAAGCATCGGAGAAGAATTCCGTCGACAGTTCGATAATACAATTCATTTTCAAGGAGCACATACTTGGTTGCCTGAAATCGAACCCGTCTTTCAACTTTTTTGGATGGATCTTTTAGATAATCAACAATTTCTTTCCTCCAATCACCGGCACCGACTGCCGATGTCACATTAATCATTGGCTGATATCCTGAGGCATGCTGAGCTAACCAATTAGCGTCTTCATTATACAATCGGGGAACATTCTCCAACCGGAAGTCCTTGAATTCCTTTAACAGTTGCATACTTCTCTCGAAATAGGTTATGAGAACTTCACTTCGGCATTCATAGCTTCCGGCCAATTGATTTATAACCAACATAGAATCCCCGAATATTTCAACAGCATCAGCACGAACTTCTCTTAACAACTCCAATCCCTTGATCAGAGCTTGATACTCAGCCTGATTATTTGTTGATGTAGCAACAATCGGCAAGGAAAACTCATACTTCCTCCCCTTAGGAGAAACTAATATAATGCCGATTCCTGCCCCCCGGTCACAGGTAGATCCATCAAAGAAGAGCGTCCATGGTGCAATTTCCAAGGTTTCCACTAGACCGCAATGCTGAGTCACAAAATCGGCCATAATCTGCCCTTTGACTGCCTTAGCCGATTCGTAACGCAAATCGAACTCCGACAGCGCTAAAATCCATTTACCGATCCTACCACTCATAATCGGCATAGATAGCATGTATCGGACCACGTCATCTTTGCAAACAACAGCACATTCGGCCGATAACAGGTAATGTCTCAGCTTGATACATGAAAAATATAAGCATAAGCACAGTTTCTCAATGGCCGAATACCTGGTTTCAGCATCAATCAACCTCCTACTCAAATAATAAATTACTCTCTCTTTCCCTTCAAATTCTTGAACTAAAGCTGAACCGATAACCGATCCATCGGTAGATAAATACAATTTGAAGGGCTTCCCTTGTTGAGGTGGAACTAAAACTGGAGGATTTACTAGATACTTCTTGATTTCATCTAGAGCCAACTGCTGTTCTTCTCCCCAAACAAACTCTTGATCGGCTTTCAATTTAAGAAGAGGACTGAAGGCACGAATCCTCCCAGATAAATTCGATATAAATCTTCTGATAAAATTCACCTTGCCGATCAAGGATTGGAGCTCGGTTTTATTGGTAGGGGCCACTATTTTATTGATGGCATCAATAGATCTTCGACTAATTTCAATACCCCTCTGATGTACCATGAAACCAAGAAACTGCCCTGCCGATACGCCAAATGCACACTTGTTGGGATTCATCTTCAATCCATGCTTCCTTGTGCACTCCAACACTTTTCGTAAATCGGCCAGATGCTTTGAGAAATCTCCAGACTTAACCACCACATCATCAATATAAATCTCTACGATCTTGCCGATGAACTCATGAAATATAAAATTCATAGCCCTTTGATAAATAGCACCAGCATTCTTTAACCCAAAAGTCATGACTATCCATTCAAATAGTCCAACATGACCAGGACACCTGAATGCGGTTTTTGGAATATCCTCCTCTGCCATGAATATTTGATTGTAACCTGCATTACCATCCATGAAGCTGATGACCCGATGGCCAGCTGCAGCATCAACCAGTAGATCGGCGACAGGCATTGGGTATCCATCCATCGGTGTAGCTTTATTGAGATTCCTGAAATCAATGCACACCCGAAGCTTCCCGTTCTTCTTGTAAACCGGAACAACATTGGAAATCCATTCGGCATACCGACACTGCCGAATAAACTTAGCTTCATTAAGTTTAGTGATTTCGGCCTTAATATCAGGTAGAATGTTAGGATTACATCGGCGGGCTGGTTGCTGATGTGGCCGAAATCCAGACTTGATGGGTAACCGATGTTCAACAATTGATCGGTCTAAACCAGGCATCTCTGTATAATCCCAAGCAAAGCAATCTTTATATTCCTTTAACAAACTAGTCAATTGTCGCCTACACTCAGGATCTAATTTAGCACTAATAAAAGTAGGCCTAGGCTTATCACCACTACCTATATCTACTTCTACCAAATCATCGGCCGATGTGAATCCCTGGCCTAATTTTCCATCATCGGCGAATCTATCCATTAAAAATCGTCGTCAGAACCGACTGCTTGGATCGGTGGAATCTCATAATCGGCAACTTTGAGAAAATCTTTCTCCCAAACTTCTCCTGAAATGCACCTGGTCCTTTCGTAAGTATCCGCTTCTGCCGATGCGACAACATAAGAAGTATCTCCTGGGACGATCTCAATCTTGTCACCTACCCACTGAACCAAGCACTGATGCATTGTAGATGGGACACAACAATTGGCATGAATCCAATCTCTCCCCAATAATAAATTGTAGGCACCTTTTCCGCTGATCACGAAAAAAGTTGTCGGCAAGGTTTTGCTGCCAATGGTCAACTCTGCACATATCGCCCCCTTGACTGGAGACACGTTTCCTTCAAAGTCTTTGAGCATCATATCGGTCTTGGTCAAATCTTGATCCCCTTTCCCAAGCTTCCGATATACTGCATACGGCATAATATTAATAGCAGCTCCACCATCAACTAGGATCTTGGTCATTGGCTGCCCATCAACCCTTCCTTTGAGGAACAAAGCTTTAAGATGCTGCCTCTCGTCATCGGCAGGTTTCTCAAAGATAGCCGTCATCGGATCCAGAGCCAACTGAGCTATCTGATCAGAAAATTCCAACTCATTGTCACTAGCTGGTGCAAGAAACTCCATCGGCAACATGAAGACCATGTTGACGTCTGCCGATGGACCTTCCCTCTTAGTGTCTGACGGCTGCCGACTTCCAGAGTTCTCTCCCTTGTTTAGCTCCTCTTGCCTTTCTCGTTGCAATCTCCTTTTCTGAGTCTTGGTTAATCCTCGAGGACACCATGGAGGAAGTGGCCTTTGCCTTGCCGTCGGGTGTCGGTTCTCTCTTGACTCCATGCGATGCGTGTTAGCATCCCTGCAAAATATGAATTCATCGGGAACCCGCGCATCAGCCATTCCTTCGAGCTCCTCTTGGTTCCTGGGAAAATACTGGACACGGTCACTAAGTCTGTGGTGCCCACTGAATCTGCCCCCCAGCCGGTCATGAGCTGACACCCTTCCTCTGATCGGCCCATTAGCTCGCCGTTCATCATCATGATAACGCCGATCGTTCCTATCGTACCGATCATAACCGTTGCATTCAGGGCAGTCTCTGACAGTAGGAAGCTTGATATTTTCTTCCCAACAATGGATGAAGAATGGGCAATTCCAATGATCCCTGTGCCGATTCCACTCCTGTCGGCGTCTTTCTTCTTCCCGTTGATAATCTTCCTGCTGGCGTCGATACCGATCTTCCCGTTGTTGCCATTTTTCTCGAGGCCTCCTATGAGTTATGACGATGCCAGATCGAGGAAGCCTTCCTGAGCTAGTTCCTTCCTGGACCAAGCCCTTACTTCTTGCATCGGCAGTAGTAACTTGATAATGAGGATCTACCGATGCACTCTTCTCAGCTGTCTCCGACGTTAAGACCTTAGCCTTCCCCTTAGCATCCAACATGTTTGTCGGGAAAGGATGTTGGTCTATCTTCATCGGCTTCTGGGCTTTGGAACTGTCAAACTTGATTCTCCCGGACTCTATAGCCGATTGCAGCTGCTGTCTGAATACTTTGCACTCGTTGGTGTCATGTGAAGTTGCATTATGCCACTTGCAATATCTCATCCTCTTCAACTCTTCTGCCGATGGGATCACATGGTTAGGTGACAGTTTGATTTGACCTTCCTGAAGTAGAAAGTCAAATATCCTATCGGCCTTGGCGGTTTCAAAGGCTTGATGTCTTGATCAGATATCCTCTGCACCAAATGACTTAAACTTTCGAACTCCTGAGAGGCATACTTATCCCTGATATGTGGCAACAAACCCTGGAAAGCCAAATCGGCTAGCTGCCGATCATCTAGAACCAGGCTATAGCATTTATTCTTGACCTCTCGTATCCTCTGCACAAATCCCTCAACCGACTCATCATTACGTTGCCTCAACTTGACCAAGTCGGTGATCTTCTTCTCATGAACCCCCGAGAAGAAGTATCTGTGGAATTGCTTCTCTAGATCGGCCCAAGTAATTACTGAGTTGGGAGGTAATGATATGAACCAAGTAAAGGCCGATCCAGACAATGATGATGAAAATAGACGAACCCTCAATTCGTCCCTGTTACCAGCCTCTCCACATTGAATAATGAACCTGTTGACATGCTCCATGGTTGACGTGTCGTCCTGTCCGGAAAACTTTGTAAAATCCGGTACCTTGTACCGATGTGGAAGCGGGATCAAATCATACGCTGGAGGATACGGTGTCCGATAAGAATAAGTGTTGACTTTGGGTTTTATCCCAAATTGTTCCCTCATTACTTCAGCAATCTTATCGGCCCAATACGCATCGGCATCTTGCCGATGAGGCGGCTGCGGATCTGGCACTTGGTGGCGAACCTCCACGTGTCTGTTCGGGACGTGACCTGCATGGAACATTGTATTGGTCACCTGTCCTCCAATCTGCGGACTACCAAACTGCTGTCCACCGATTGGCTGTCCTCCGAGTTGCTGTCCAAAATTTATTGGCTGGTTGGGAATCCCCTGACCTTGGAACCCGGGATAGACCTGCCCTTGCTGGAACCCTGTAGTCTGATAACCCTGCTGGGGCGATTGTGGAAAGGCTTGCTGTCCAAGCCATCCATTATTAGCGTTCATCGGCATAGGTGCTGCCGATGATTGGTAATTGGGTACCGTCGTTGAATTGACATACCCCGACTGGGCCATAGGCCTCTGTTGCATCAGCATTGACTCTGCCGATGCGTTGGGCATCTGAAACATTGAATCTTGAGGATTCCCAGTGTGAGGCCTTGCAGTAGTAGTTGTGGTATACCGAGGACTCTGGTTCACCGGCGCATTGGGAGGTGCCGATGTCATAGGAGTTTTGCCCCTCATGTCAGTTATTTGTGATGTTCCCGGCGTCAACTCTGGAGGCATACCATAACCCCACCAGTTGGGAGGAAGAGTTAACCCTGACATTGCCGATGCCAACATATCTGTTGTCAGTTTATGCTGCCCAACTGAAATTTGTGGGTTGGTTGCCATCGGCATAGATAGTGCACCAGTAGTCCCCAATGTACTTGGAGGGACGGCAGACTGTGCACTTGCATTCGTCAAGGCAGCCGATGGAGCCGTGACCTCTGGTGTCGTTGGCTGATGATGGGAGGGCCCCACATAATCTGGCGGGATTTGTCCTTCCTTGAAAGTTCTTGCCACGGCGTTGAAAACCGTATTAGACAGTACACCAGCTTGGTTAATCAACGCTCGATTGATGGCATTGTCAACCATATCTTGAAGCTTGCCAGGATTGGCGTCAAAGGTGACCTGCCGTGGTGCCGGCAGTGCATCTTTCTGGACCACTTCGCCGCTCCTGTTTATGCTGAAAGACCTCAGGCATTGCTGCTTGAACTCTTCCATGGCTTGGGCAATAGCTTGCTTTTGCTCATCCTTGAGGTTGGCCTCCGTCACGGGGATGACGTTCTCTTGATCGAGGTCAGAGATCGACATGTTGATCTTGATCTTGAATCTGTCCCACTGGGCGTGCCAAAAGATGTGTTGATGCAAAACTGATCTGCAAACACAAAGGGCTAATACCCGATTCAAACGTTAAGGCATGCCAGCCGATTTGACCTTGCTATCGGCAAAGGTGATAACTCGAATACTTTAGTCCTGACAACAGCGATGCGCCTGGATGTCACGGCTAAGAGGTACTCACGCGGAACTCGAGAACACGCCGAGCTTAAGTCGACGAATTCCTAAGAACTCGTAATAAAAAGAAAAAAGTATGATGAAGTCGTCGAAAAGTAGATGCTGGAATATGAGTAAAAACGTGTGTTTGATTGATTTCTTGATTGATTATTACAAGGTCCTAGGGTTTATATTTATACCCTGCTCAAAGAGCTACAACCAGACACGATTAGAATTCGAATTCCAAATTACACGGAATCCGTATACAAAACGATGCAAATAATTAAGGAAATAATAAAACTATCCTTCGTGACAAACCGAAACTCCTCCACATGACAACTGGCAGCTTCCGGACTCCTCCTTCGCATCATCGGCAATCCCCTTGCCATAGTCATCGGCAGACCTTTTTATCCAGCCATCGGCACCATATTACTGCCTGTGGACTTAGTCACATTCAACCTCTCCCTCATCGGCAACCATCCTCATCAGCAACCCGCATCGTACTGCCACCCTATCCTGCCATCCTAGACACGTGCCCAAAAATGGTGTCAACAGAAACAAATTTTGTGGTATTCCTTGAGATGGCTAGTTTTTAATAAAAATATAAAATGAACTATGTTTTCTGGGAAAATATTTATTAAGTAATTAATCTTGTTATCCATGAATAAATTCATATCTCTGGTTATACTGCTTAGTTTACTCTGAAAATTTTATGGTAGTCTCTGTATGGTTTTAGAGTGCTGTGGTAAATATTTCATGATTTTTGGAGCACTGCAGTTTTGATATGTAATTTATGATTAAAATGTGGCTTGTTTCTTTAATTAAATCATATAAAATAATTGGTGCTTATGCTGGTGTTCTATTTTGGTAGTAAACATGTTTATGGTATTCCTAAGATATAAATAATCTGAAATCTGTTGTTTGACACCATATAAGTCATGTTTTCCAATTTATGAAATAAGCACCTAGTTACATGTTAAATGTATATCTTTAATTTGGTATGTGCAATTGCTCTGAAATTTTTATGGCAATGCTTTGATGCTATCCTTGTGCTTCTGTAATTTTTGTAGATTTTTCTGAGCACTTTGACTAGTATCTTGTAATTATGCTTCTTTCTAGAATTAATTAATAAATGCCTTGTTAAGTAAATGTTTGGAAGTTTCCATATGGTGTTCTGGTTGTATTATAATATTCTTGTGGTCATAAGACATGTGGTTGGCATGGTTTGTGTCTTGGCCATGTCATTAAATAATTAATTAGTGGGTTAAAAAGCTGTTCTGGACAGCAAGGGAGTAATTTAACTGTTGCTTAATGATAACTTGCTTTTCTAGGAAGCTTGTCTAAATCAAAGTTGTAGTAAACTTATTGAACTAGCTGTGGTTTAAATTTGGGATCATTTGGTCCAGTAGTTTAAAAGTTATGGCTGTTCCAAGTTGAGTTCCAGAAATAGGTGCTCTCTGTTTTTCTGGGACAGAACCTGGAACTTTGTTTAATTGACTGGTTTAATGTTTGAATCTTGCTGGGATATTTAAAGATGATTTGTAGACAATTTCATAAGCTTTCCAGAATGTCTTTATTTTTGTTGGTTGGATCTGTCTATCATTAGTTATGATTTAATTACCAGGTTACTCCTGTTTTGTGTTGATTGTTGATTTGGTATCATGATAGGTTTTGGGCTAAGCTAACTTGTTTACTTGTGTGAGCTTCTATAACTTTTGCTCCGTAAATGAGTGTCCAGTGAGTTGCTTATGTTATCAAGCATTCATCTTTAGCATGTGCATCTTCTTATTCTTCGAGCATGCAATAGGTGCATCGGACGCGACAGCCTCCTACGAGCTGCAGGCGAATCTCGAAGGTCAGGAGGGCAGCCAAGAGGTGGAGGTCCAGCAAGCTGGACTCGAGGAGCCAGAAGAAGAAGTTGAGTGCCCGAATCACGAGCCGGCGTCGTTCGTGAAAGGCAAGCCCCGGAGCATTCTAAGTCTCCCTTTATTTTCGAAAGTTTACTTAATATATTATATCTATTGCTGCATTAAGTATAGGAGTTGTGATGAAACCTTTGCTGCATTTTACTCATTCCTTGTCCAGATACCTTACCACTACCTGGTTATAGAGTTAGGATCGAGTAGCAGCTTAGCCATGCTTTAATCGGTAGAAGTCGGGTGATATCCTGTCACCTGCGCGATATAGGGTTATGTCGGATCACGATGGTCTATATGTGCTATCGTGGATGGAACCTGATTAATTTGACTTAAGCCGGGCGGAGTTTTGCAAGTTTGTAGTAACTCCGTCTGTGGCAGCTAAGGACCGATCGTTGTACGTCCTCTTGTCATGTTGAACGCATGCCTGACACTTAGTTGGCCGGATAACTCGTTCCGACCGCGAAGCCGAGTAGTATGACTCAGGCCGGAAGACCGGCAAGTATAAAGTGCGCACTACCGGAGGAAGTGCGGTGTGCGGGGGACCATTGGCGTAAGCCCAAAGGCAGGTGAGTTAAAATTCCTGACCTCCCTGGCAGAGTGGTAGCCCTGGGAGTGCGGCGCTGATCGGAGCCGCGATTCCTGAGTCGTCCCAAAGGTGACCCGTTGGCTCTCCGGCAGGGGATGCTTGGGTGAGTGCTAGGAATAACCCTCCAGCTGGATAGGAATTCGATTCGAATCGCCGTCTCTCCCGGTTAGTGAGAACTTGACAGAACAGCGGCAAACGTAGCATTCACTAATGAACTTGGTTCTTGAAAATGATGAAAGCAAGAAGAACATATGATGAATTTGATATGGTTATTATTGTTTGTAATAATCAAGTGATGTGTTGTAGTATAGGTGCCAATCTAGTGGTAGGTTGATGATAATTAAATATGATGCTCTCAAAATAACTTAGTTGTGAGTTAAGCTTTTGGCAAAAAGTGAGTCAACCAGCTCCACTTGATATGTAGCCTTGCATGATCCTTGGTGTCTTTATGTTTTACTAGACGGGTAAGTCTAGCTGAGTACATTCCCGTACTCAGGGTTTATTCCCACCTGTTGTTGCAGATGACATCTTTTATGACGGCTTCTGCAAGACCTGTCTCCATCCCGCTGGGGATGAGGACTAACCGTTGGGCACGGTTCTCTAACAATCTCGTCTCTGATGCTTTTGAAAGGATGGTGTAGACTCTGGCAGTAACAAAAACTTGTGAACTGAACTTTGAACAAGTGTGTGTAATTATTTTGCTTCCGCTACTTCGAACTTGGGTTGTAATAATTTAATGACTCCGATGTGGTGCCGCTTCGACGGCAATGAATGACTATGTAACATCCGCTGTGTTTATGTTGAACTATTACGATCTTGGTTTGTTGCGAGTTGGTTTGAAGTCCTTCGTGATTTCAATTGACTACCGGGATTATATGGGCTCAAGTTTAGAAACTTGATTGCTTGGCGATCGTTTCTGCACTTGAACTCTTATAATTTGGTCGGTTCTCTGACATTGTCCGCCGATCCGTGACGTCCACCGTCCACAAACTTTCCCCGCGCTCCTTTTTGATCTTGGTGAGTCCGCATCGAGCTTCTCTCCGCTCTGGTGCTATCGGTTCGCTCCCTAGTGCCCTAAATCTCCGGCGAGTCTCCGGCCATGGCGCCGCCACGGCTGCCCTGTTCCGGCCGGCCACCTCTCTCTCCCCTGGGATCGATCTCGGCCATCGGATGGAAAATCTACGGTCCAGAAAAGAACTTACCCTTTCGGGTGTCATTTTGCTAAAGAAACCCCGATCTATTTCCTAATATAACCCGCGGTCCATAGCGTAAAGTTAAAAAGGCGCCTTGCTGTTTCAAACGCGTACTCTGTGCCGGTTTAGTCAAAAATACGTTTTCTCTAACTACTAATTTGCCACTGAATTTCTATAGGCCATAAAATGTTCATTTTAATTGCGTTTTGACCCATTCAAATTGCGTTGGTTTCGTCATCACGAGCTCTACGTGTTAGTAACACTGTTTTCTCAGTTTGAAATCTTTTAATTTCGTGATCCTATTTAATTAATTACTTTCCTATATAAAATCTTAGAAAATTCATAACTTCCCTGTTTTAACTCCGTTTTTCATGATCTTTACGTCTGTGAGATCGTAGTGATGCGTAGAATCATTTTATAAACTTTTCATACTGTTTTCATATGATTGGTGTACTGTTCTAATTATAGCCTTGTTTGCTTCGTGTATGTTTGTCTCCGATTGTTTGCGTGTAGTTGATTGATGATCGGTTATAGACGGTGAGCGATACGCTGGTGATCGAGGTCAACCTTTTGAAGACCAGCAGCAGGCTCAGGAGAGCTTTGATCAAGGCAAGTATAACTTGGGACTATCCTTGTTACCCATACACAATTAATATAACATTTATCATATGCATGTGTCCACCTTGATGACCCTAGTAAAATCATAGATGATTGTTATCCTGAATTCCTTGTTACCTATTTGGATATGCATTTGGGTAGTTCTTGCTAGTGCTTGATTATTAATCCATGATCTTGTAACACACTACTAGAAATGTGTTCATCAATGACGAATCACTAATGACGCTTACTATTTTCATCACAGATTTAGGTCATTCGATGATGAAATTAGTAGCTTCGTCATGGTTGACAAGTGACGGAGCTTTGGCATGAAGAACAGTGACGAAAATGGAAACAACATCATTGATCATCAAAACTAAATCGTCATAGATTGTTGGCAAGAGTGGGTCCCATGGGCATGATGTGGCACCATGGTGGCACCTGTTGGTCCCACGTCGTTGACGTGGCGTCATGGTCCCACAAGTGGGTCCCTATCGGTAGGTCCCACCATCATGACATGGCGCCCTAGTCCCTCCGGCGGGTCCAATCGTCATGACATGGCGCCGTGGTCCCACCGATGGGTCCCACCCTGTTGACGTGTCCAACCGTCATGACATGGCACCGTGGTCCCATCGATGGGTCCCACTCTATTGACGTGGCAAGAATCTGCTGTGCGGAGTTCTCCTCTAGTTTTTATTTTATTTGGAAAAAACTCCTCTGTTTTTTATTTTGTTTGGCAAAAAAACTTGCTCCATAGGAGCTTGGATCCCACAACCTATTAATGCAACCACAAGTGAGTTACCACCAGACTACTCACTTGTTTGTGCTATAATCTTGTATGTTGCTTTATTTGTTTAGTTATTAAACCAAACTCTGTTTTTTATTTCCCCAAAAAATTAAAAAAATCCTCCATAAGAAGGTTTGAACCTACAACCTATCGGTTTAGAGGATGCTACCTTTACCACCAAACCAATGAAGCTTTTTTTGTTTCTATAACACATGTTTGTTTATTTGTACACAGATTATTTTTTTAATCCATCTGACTTAATGGGCCCTATACCCATGATCCATCATCACTTTTACGTATGCGTAAGGTGCAGAGAAACCATCACCGCGAGTTCGTTCCTGGCGGCTACGTGTATGTATAGGGTGCTCAGGTGATCGCCGCTGACGCGTGCATCCCTAGCAGGTGATCATCGGCGATGTCGTGCGTCCTCAGGTGATCGTCACGTGCATCCTGTGATAAATAGTTTACTTCTGTGATGATTTTACTTTATGTTCTGTGACGATCGCATAATATGATCTGTGACGAAAATGAGAACAAATCACAGGATGCCACGTGGCAGCCAACAAAGCCGACACGTGTCACACGCCACATCAGCAAGTAGCCATATCAGCACGACACGTGTCGTTTGCCACGTCAGCATGACTCGTGTCAGGTCCCACGTCAGCGTGACACATGTCGGGCTCCACGTCAGCACGACACGTGTCATGCCACGTGGCCTGCCACGTTAGCAGACATGTCAGCTGCCAGCGTGGCAAATGTCGTCTGTTAGGCTAACGAGACAGCATGTTATGACGAAAGCAACGTACACCCATGACGAAAATATTTTGTCATAGAATGGATTCACTTCTATGATGGTACGTCTTTCGTCATAGATTGAATGCACATCTATGACGAAATTATGCATTTCGTCATGGTAGTCAATCTATGACGCTCATTCCATGACGAATGACTTTTCGTCACAAATTCGTCACAGATGAAGTTTAGTGACGATGTTGGGGTTTTCTGTGATGAAAGTGGAACATCATGGATGAGCAGATGTCTAGTAGTGACATGAATATTTGAATATACAATAAACAATAAAATAAGCTTTCTAGCAACTTGAATATAAAGGGTGGAAAGAACTCTGGCTTTTGCTGGATTGATCTTGACCCTCCATAAGGACTTATCCCTTGGCAAAAGCTGGGACAACTCGTACAACCATGAGGGCTATATGGCTCTGGCTTTAGTCAAGTATGAGTAAGCTTTTCTAGCTTGTTAGAGGTTACCCGAAAGGGCGGAGGGGCTGAACCGTTTTGGGTATAGTGCGAGCCCCTGTCCTTATGTGTATAGGCTGCGCGTCATTGTGTCATTTGGAAGGGGGTATCTATATCTGCGCGCAAAGGAAACCTTGCGGCCCTAACTTGTTAGATGAACCTTTGAAAGACTTCATAGTGAACCCTGTCGGCTTTCCTTGGAAGTGAGCTAAGAGGTCGACGGGCCTCGGGCGAAAGGGTAAATCATGACTCATGGATAAAGATGTACAACCTCTGCAGAGTGTTAAATCTGGTATACTAGCCGTGCCCACGGATATGGGCGGCCAGGAAAACTGACGGAATAGATGGACACTGATGAACATGATTAATGATGATAAATGATGGTTTATTATGTTGTTTATATGTGTTATTCTTAATTCTTGTATACATTGATCATGTGGTTATGGGATTTAATATGCTACCTTGATATTTGCTATCCAATAATTAAATATACTATCTACATATAAAAGCTAAATGCAGTCAAACCAGTGTTAGCTATTTGAGCTTCATGAACCCCTGGTTATACTTGTTGAGTTCGATATGTGCTCACCCTTGCAATTTCCCCCACACCTCAGGAGAAGTTTCGGGCTTGTGATCAACCAGTCAGTTGGATCCTGTGGAGAGAAGTTAATACCCGAAGTTAGAATTGTCTATCCGCTGTTTGATACTAAAGGTTATTTCTTTTATACTAAGTACGTTATATATTTATGCATTGTCTTTTGATATTACCCCTTATTTGTAGCTGTATGTGAGATTTGGTCTCGAAAACTCACATATGGTGCATATCTGGTTTTGTCCTTAAAATCGGGTATTACATTGTCTAATTCGGGTCCAACCCAAATTAGGCTTCAAGCCCCTTAAGCATACGACCCTATGGGTTCACGTACATATGGACATAGGTCGAGTATTCCTTACTCACCAAATAGTTGATAGCGGCCTCTAGCAAGGCATGACAACTCCTATACGCACACAAAGATCATATCAGACTAAATACTGCAAACACATACATGTTATTCCATTCCCACACGATATTTGGTCCAACTCGTGGGTTAACACTTAACCCAAGCACGACATACATTTGTTGATCCAATCACTTGAGTGGTCCAGTGATATCTCTCTCACATAGAGAGGGGCAAGTTCCATCTTGATTATCTATGTCTCACAGCATGTTTTCTGACAAACCCGAAGACCACCTTTATAACTACCCTATTACGGAGTAGCGTTTAATAGTCCCTAAGTAGGTCATTTCACATCCTGAGAACATACAACAATCTCAGGTCTAAGGACATAACGTACATGATGCATAAAGAGATAATAAGAACATCTCACGTTGGGTTAGTCCAGCCCCATGTTATACATGTGTCCACATTATTAGTTTGACATCTCTATGTCTATGACTTGTGAAACATAGTCATCAATTAATACATATGCTAATCTAATATTCATGTGTCTTCACACGAACTCTGATCAGGGACAACTTTAGAATAACCGTACAAGTAAAAGGGTTTCACAAATAATTCACATAATTGTTAATCTATATAAGTTTGTCTATTATGGATATTCATCGAACTCATAATATATGTCATGGATACAATTGTAATATCATCATCTCTATGATTACCTCTAGGGCATATTCCCAACAGCCCCTTCTTAACGATGGTCCAACACCATGGCTCCCACGAATGAAGAGCCCCGCTAAGGGAACGAAGAGCCCCGCTAAGCGAATACCACTAAGGGAATGAAGAGCCCTGCTAAGCAACAAAGAGCCTCGCTAACCTGAGATCGAGGTCACACGCCTCTCCTCCACACTTATCGACGCCCCCACCAAGATGGGCTGGCCCAATTAGCCCAACAGCACCTCTCTTCTTCCTTTTTCTTGTCTTTTAAACCCTTTTTAAGCTGTTAACTTTACCAAAATATTCTAAAAAATGGAGCACTTAAGTTAGCATTTTCACAAAGATTTTCATGGCTTTCTCAACCACCTCACCACTGTTGGGTATTTTAAACGCAAACAGAAAAATCCGCAAGCGCACGGATACCGATGTAGCTTTCACCCGGGAGTATTCCAGAGTATCGATTTTCCACAGAGAACGTGAGTGTACTAATTAAGATTCAAGATCACCCAAGGATAACTATATAATTATTTTTGGTGGGAAGAGAGGAAGTTTCCTGAGAGTTCTCTAGTTGATCTAAGAATCAAGAATTACTTCAAAGATTATTTATTTCGGGACATCAGAACACTAACCACAGAAAGAGATGAGAAGGGGGCTAGGAAGCTCTAACTATGATCCTACAAACACCGATCCGAACGAGGTGGAATACGTCGACCGTTAGGGCTGTCACTACCCTAGGGCTACCACAACAATCCGTAGGATTGGGTGCAATTCCAGGTAATTGCAAGACTAAACACCATGTCTAATCTATTAATTACTACTCTAGCGTTATAAAGACTAGAGCACTTGATGCAAGCGGGAATCCAATAAATAACTTGAATGTAAATAAAAGTAATTAAAGAACTCAGGAATTATGAATTGAAGAACCTGGAGAACGATGAAGAACGAACCAGTTGCTGCAAAAGTACAATGTTGAGGAAGATCCGACAGATCCGGCTCCTCCTCCTCCGCTCTCCTCTTCTCTCTGCCTATTTTCTAGATTACAACTAGAACTAACTAGAACTAGAACTAGATGAACTAGAACTAGAACTAGATGAACTAGAGGGATCCTCTCTACTTGGATGAAGAATTGAAACCCTATCTTTGATTCTGTAGAAGAGGTATGTTCTCCAGGGGCCAGGGGGCCTTGCTTATATAGTCTTTTCGAATGAATCTAGGCCGTCGGATCAAACCGACATTGATTGAACGGTTATCCTTGATCCGTTAGGTCGGTGGAGCATGATCCGCGAAGTTGAACACGATTGGCCGAAACACCAGGGCGGGCGCCCTAGGGGGGAGGGCGGGCGCCCTGCCCCCGGGCCCGATCGCCTTTCCGTTCGTTCCCGTGGCTTCTAGAGTCTTCTAGATGATAGAAAATTGTGCGGCATGTTAATATCTCTATGTAAACCCGACATGTGGGCCTTTCTTCCTTATTTCCTGATAACCCCTGCAGAAATAGACAAACACCAAAACTCGTGGAATTCTGTCAGATAAAACCCTAAGTCTGGGTGTTGGTTGCATATAAGTCCTTTTCCATGATTAGTTGACGGTTAAATGTGAGCATTAATGACCGTCAACAAGCTCCCTCAAGCTTAACCTTTGCTCATCCCTAAGCAAAGCTAAAATCAGCAAGAAAACAGGGGTTACTTTTATGCCTCTTACTACAGGGTTTTTAAGTTATCACTAGGTCTTAAGTGATTGACAAACAGAACGATCAAGTCAAGCACTATGTCTCAAGTTCTTCTGTCTTACCTTTGTTCTGGAGTTTCTTTTTGTAAGTTTCCAAAATAAAACTGAGGCATTTGCCTTCTTCTCGAAAGATATATAAGTAGAGCTATAAAAGTTTTAGCATACTTACTTTGCATTTTGCTATGTCAATTCTCAAAGCAAGGGAGAGGGATGTCATACTCCTAGATCAAGACCTTTGACCTTTTTGAATAGTTTGTCATCTCTTACTGTGAGCACCAAGTACCCCTAATTCTACTATCGGACACGTGTCCATTTTTTTTTACTCAGGTGGGTATCTTTGTACCCCTAATTCTACTTCGGACACTTGTCCATTTTTACCTCTCGTCTCACTCTTTTTTTTCGATTCAAATTTTTGCATAGTCCCATGCCTCTAACTCAATAATACTTCGGAAGAGTGAATCTTTTATATTTTTAAAACAAAAAGATCTTGATCTTTAGAGCATGATAATTCTCTCAACCAAAACTACAAGAATTAACAATGGCTTGAACAAAGCAAGTGCCCACAGTTTTAATATTTATATCTTATAAGACTCTAGGTATTATGTCAAACAGGATCTCATTCATCATTTTTTTTAGATTTTCAAAAGATAAAATCTCCAGAACTCTAGTGAAACTTGGAACAAGTTAAATAGTAGCTCAGACCTTCTCATATCATGTTTGTCAATTACCTAGACTTGGATCAAACTTTCTTTTTACTTTATTTAAAACTTAGGATTACACAAAACTATTGTATAGTACTCAAAAGAAAAACTTTGTTTGGTTTCATGGTTATGCATTTTATTTATTTATTTCTGAATACTAGTAAACAAAACCAAGAAAGAAAAGTAATACTTATCTAGATACACGTGGGGGTGCCTCCCCCAAGCTGGATGTTGACATAGTCGTTCACTCTTGTGGCATGCATGTTCAGTCTCACTCTTCTTAAGCCTCAAAATCCTGCACAACCCAAATAGACAACAAAACTCGTGGAGCATGTTAAGGGTTAGGTAATTGTCTAGAGCTTATGAGAGCTTAATGTGAGAATTCTATGCCTCTACCAGGTTGTTCTGTGGCTCGAGATAGATTTTCATGCGTTGACCATTTACCTTAAAAGTGTTACCTATGTCGTCTTGGATGGTAATGGCTCCATGAGTTGAAGTGTCAATAACCTTGTATGGTCCATCCCACTTACTTCGTAGTTTACCATGCCCAAAGAGCTTAACTCTTGAATTGAATAGTAGAACCTTATCTCCAGGCTTAAACTCCTTGTGCTTGATTCTCTTATCATGCCATCGTTTTGTTCTCTCTTTATAAATCCTTGAATTGTGGTAGGCTTTCTCTCTCCATTCTTCTAGCTCAGATAGTTGCATCAGACGATTCTCGCTAGCGAGGTGGAGATCCATGTTCCATTTCTTGAGTGCCCAATGAGGCTTAAACTCTACCTCCACAGGCAAATGACAAGTTTTTCCATATACAAGTTGATAAGGTGACATGCCTATGGGTGTTTTGAATGCAGTTCTATATGTCCAAAGTGCATCAGGAAGTTTGTCCTTCCACCCCTTACCCATCTCATCTACGGTCTTTTGTAAAATTTTTTTGATTTGTTTATTAGTTGTTTCGGCTTGACCGCTAGTCTAAGGATGGTATGGTGTTGCGACGTTGAGTCGAACTCCATGGTCGGCTAGGTACTTCCGGAAGATTTTGTCGATGAAGTGGGAACCTCCATCGCTTATAACTATCCGGGGTATACCAAAGCGAGGAAAGATTACTTCATGGAACATTCTCTTGGCATGTTTTGAATCAGCTGATCGACAAGGTAGGGCTTCTACCCAGTTGGACACGTAGTCCACAGCTACTAAGATATAGTCACAATTCTCGGACATAGGGAATGGACCCATGAAATCAATGCCCCATACATCGAAAAGTTCTACTTGAAGATTATTTGTGAGAGGCATTTCATTTCGTGAGTTGATATTGCCATGTTTTTTACATCGGTGGCATCTCCGGACAAAGTCCTTTGTATCTTCATACATCGTTGGCCAGAAAAAGCCACTTTGCCAAATTTTAGCATGTGTCTAGAATGCTCCATAGTGTCCTCCATATGGCGAGGCATGGCATCTTTCCATAATTTGAGTAGCCTCAGCCATAGGAACACACCTTCTCAAGAGTCCATCAGCGCAGACTTGGGAAAGATATGGCTCATCCCAAAGGTGGAAACGACTATCGTGAAGCAACTTCCTTTTGTTTGTACCAGGTGGGACATAGCCTTTTACTATAAACTTTACGATGTCTGTGTACCATGGATCTGCATGTGTTATCTTAAGCAGGGTGTCATCCCTTAGGAAGTCATTTATAGGAAGCTCATCATGTGTTTCCTTATATTGAAGCCTAGACAAGTGGTCGGCTACAGAATTCTCTACTCCCTTCCTATCTTGGATTTCTATGTCAAAATCTTGGAGTAGAAGAATCCATCAAATTAGACGAGGCTTAGCATCTTTCTTAGTGAGGAGGTACTTGAGAGCAGCATGGTCTGAATAGATGATTATCTTTGCCCCCACTAAGTAAGATCTAAACTTGTCTATAGCAAAGACAACAGCCAAAAGCTCTTTTTCAGTTGTAGTGTAATTGAGCTGTGGTCCAGACAAGGTTTTGCTAGCGTAGGATATGGCATAATGCTTTTTATCCTTGGTTTGTCCTAAAACAGCACCAACCGCAAAATCGCTAGCATCACACATGATCTCAAAAGGAAGATTCCAATCAGGTGGTTGGATAATCAGGGCTGAGATGAGTGCTTTCTTAAGAGTTTGAAAAGATTCATGACACTCATCACTAAAGATGAAAGGTGCATCCTTAGCTAGGAGACTAGTTAGGGGTCTAGCAATTTGAGAGAAGTTCTTGATAAAGCGTCTATAGAACCCTGCATGTCCCAAAAAGCTACGAATTCCTTTCACATTCGTGGGAGGTGGAAGTTTTTCAATAACTTCAATCTTTGCTTTGTCCACCTCTATACCCCATTCAGACACTTTATGTCCTAACACTATTCCTTCCTGAACCATAAAATGGCATTTCTCCCAGTTCAGGATTAAGTGCTTTTCTTCACATCGCTGCAAGACTCTATCTAAATTCTCCAAACAATGATTGAAGGTTTTGCCATAGACGGTAAAATCATCCATGAAAACCTCCATGATTTTCTCAATTATGTTCGAGAAAATAGACATCATGCACCATTGGAAAGAGGCTGGAGCATTGCACAATCCGAACGACATTCGTCGGTATGCATAAGTTCCATACGGGCATGTAAAGGTAGTCTTTTCTTGGTCATCTGGGTGGATTGGGATTTGGTGATATCCAGAATAACCATCAAGGAAATAGATGAAAGAGTGCTTTGCAAGCCGTTCCAACATTTCATCAATGAAGGGTAACGGAAAGTGATCTTTCTTTGTAGCCTTGTTGAGTTTTCGATAGTCAATACACATACGCCACCCACTGACAATTCGTTGAGGGATGAGTTCATTCTTCTCATTCCTAACAACTGTCATTCCTCCTTTCTTTGGTACTACTTGGATAAGGCTAACCCACTCACTATGTGGCACAGGATAAATAATCCCAGCATGATAGAGTTTGAGGACCTCTTTCTTAACAACCTCTCGCATAGCATTGTTAAGTCTCCGTTGTGGTTCCCTTGAAGGTGTAAAATTGGGATCAATAGGGATACGATGAGTGCAGAGAATGGGACTAATGCCCGTGAGATCTTCGAGAGAGTAGCCAAATGTTGATCTATGCCTTTCAAGAACAGTGACAAGTTGTTGTGTTTCATAATCGGAAAGCTTGTCACTGATAATTACTGGAGTTTTTGGGTTGTTGTGCAAAAAGACATATCTAAGGCCAGAAGGAAGAGGTTATAACTCTATCGAAGGAGGTGAAGGTTGTTCATTTTTGTCTAGCTCAACGGGTTCTACCAACTCTTCTTCTTCTTGAACAAAGTGTTCATGATTAAAGAATGGTTGGGCCATCTCCTCTTGAGTTAGCATTAAGATCTCCTCAATAGGATCTGGTTCAAGTTGGGTTCCACTATCGTGTTAATTGATCTAGCAAGAGGAACAACAATAGTGGAATTCCCAACCTTGAAGTCTAAATGACCTCGTTGTGGTTGTTCTTGTAGAAGTTTCATGATTGGTCTGCCAATCAAGAGAGGAATCTCCAGTATGTCAAAAATGTGAAAATCTAGACATATTCCAGAGTCCTTGATTCTAACAGGAACTGCCCTTAATACCCCATGGCTTTCTAGAATTAATCTAGATGGACTTTGTAAAAGTTTTTGAGATGGGGTTATGGACTCGTTGGGATAAAGAGTGTCAGCTAACTCCTTGGAAATAACATTTATCCCAACATATGGATTGTAGTGGACCTTCCTAGCGGACCCTCTAATTTGGCACAGAAGAATGGTTGAAGGAGTGATGATTCGAGCTACCTCAGGAGACAGCTTTGCTTCTATTAGCCATTCATAACTCAGAATAGCCGAAAGGCTTTTGATGTGTTCTATGTCAACAGATTCTACTCTTAGAACGGACTGAGTGGTCCCTGCTAGAGGTCGTGTTTGAATAGGAAAATTCGAGGTGTTTTCATAATCTTCAAAAAGATCTTCCTCGAATGCCAAGGGATGCTCTAAAGGTGGTGGTTCATCATCCCTTAGTTGGTTTTGCATTCCCTTATCAGGAGGTTTCTCTACAACCAAATTAATAGATGGGTCAGGTGGAATTTCTAACTCGGTTGCAAGTTCCTCATCTTTTGTTTTAGGATCAGGCTCGACTTCTTTTTCTTCTTCAGGAAACTCATCATAAATGCCTGTGTAAGGGGTATTTTCAAGGATTCTCTCTAGGATAGCTCTCCCCTCATCTGTGAGTTTGTGTGTGAATGAGCCTCCTGAAGCAATGTTGAGGTGAAGAGCAGCTTCCTTGTTTAGACCACGATAAAAGTGGTAGTACAGTACATGGTCAGGCAGAGAAAGGTTTGGACCAGAATTGCTAATGCTTGTGAACCTAGCCCAAGCTGCTCCTAAAGTTTCCTTCTCTCTTTGTTTGAATGTAAGAATTTCGATTCTAAGGTCAGCGATTCGAAAAAGTGGGAAGAAAGTGAGACAAAAGTTGTCCCGAAGTTCATCCGAATTTCCATTAACGCCTCCTACAGAATGAGCATACCACTTTTTTGCTCTTCCCAAACGGGAGAACGAAAATAATTTCCATTTAAGGGTTTCTTGTGTCATGCCAGAAATAGATCGGCAAGAGCACAACTGCTCGAATTCTCTAAGGTGGGTGTATGGATCTTCATCTACTTGCCCAGAGAAGGGTTGCTCCTGAATCATGGCTATTAGATCAGGGCCTAGGTCGTAGCCATCTGTAAGAATTGGATGTGATGATGGTGGTGGCTCTAATAACTCGCCCTTTGGAGCAAAGAATTTATAGATAGGAGTGAAATCCATGTGGTGTGATGAAAATGGTAAGGTGAGTGTGGTAAAAAAAAGGAAAAGAAAAAGGATACACGGACGACTTGGTTCGAAACTAGCACAGCTACCGTTCCCCGGCAACGGTGCCAAAAAGCTTGTTGGGTATTTTAAACGCAAACAGAAAAATCCGCAAGCACACGGATACCGATGTAGCTTTCACCCGGGAGTATTCCAGAGTATCGATTTTCCACAGAGAATGTGAGTGTACTAATTAAGATTCAAGATCGCCCAAGTATAACTATATAATTATTTTTGGTGAGAAGAGAGGAAGTTTCCTGAGAGTTCTCTAGTTGATCTAAGAATCAAGAATTACTTCAAAGATTATTTATTTCGGGACATCAGAACACTAACCACAGAAAGAGATGAGAAGGGGGCTAGGAAGCTCTAACTATGATCCTACTAACACCGATCCGAACGAGGTGGAATACGTCGACCGTTAGGGCTGTCACTACCCTAGGGCTACCACAACAATCCGCAGGATTGGGTGCAATTCTAGGTAATTGCAAGACTAAACACCATGTCTAATCTATTAATTACTACTCTAGCGTTATAAAGACTAGAGCACTTGATGCAAGCGGAAATCCAATAAATAACTTGAATGTAAATAAAAGTAATTAAAGAACTCAGGAATTATGAATTGAAGAACCTGGAGAATGATGAAGAACGAACCAGTTGCTGCAAAAGTACAATGTTGAGGAAGATCTGACAGATCCGGCTCCTCCTCCTCCACTCTCCTCTTCTCTCTCCATATTTTCTAGATTACAACTAGAACTAACTAGAACTAGAACTAGATGAACTAGAACTAGAACTAGATGAACTAGAGGGATCCTCTCTACTTAGATGAAGAATTGAAACCCTAGCTTTGATTCTGTAGAAGAGGTATGTTCTCCAGGGGCCAAGGGGTCTTATATAGTCTTTTTGAATGAATCTAGGCCGTCGGATCAAACCGACATTGATTGAATGGTTATCCTTGATCCTTTAGGTCGGTGGAGCATGATCCGCGAAGTTGAACACGATTGGCCGAAACAGGGCGGGCGCCCTGCCCCCGGGCCCGATCGTCTTTCCGTTCGTTCCAGTGGCTTCTGGAGTCTTCTAGATGATAGAAAATTACGCGGCACGTTAATATCTCTATGTAAACCCGACATGTGGGCCTTTCTTCCTTATTTCCTGATAACCCCCTGCAGAAATAGACAAACACCAAAACTCATGGAATTCTATCAGATAAAACCCTAAGTCTGGGTGTTGGTTGCATATAAGTCCTTTTCCATGATTAGTTGACGGTTAAATGTGAGCATTAAGGACCGTCAACAACCACATCACTAAGTGTAATGCATATACAAATGAGACTCACACTTAATGGCACTAGATAACCATTGTAACTAAAAGATTTTCCCTCTTTATAGTACGGCTATCTATCCTCCATGGCATATATCTAGCCATATTACCTCCATGCATATATTGCTCGTTGTTAGCGTGAAAAATTATTTTCTCGTGTAACACACTCAAAGGCCCTTAGAGACCGTCTAGAAGCTAGAGTTCTTGATCTTTTGAGCCGGTTGCTGCCAGTTGTGGAAGCAAATGTCAAATTGTGGAAGCTACCAGTTGCTGCGAGACAGTTCCAAAATGTATGGCTTAAAGTAGCCGTTGATCAAAGGAAATTGACTAAAAAGTCAACTCCTAACAATGCTCTGATAATAACAAGACAAGCATGATGTTTATTAGCCATTATCGATCATAATATTGTATCATAAACTAAAATCATTTAATGATCTTAATTGTTCTTTAAAGTAAAACGTACGATCATATTATGAGCAAGTATGAGCAAGTATATTTGAAAGAGCATCTAGGCCCCTAGAGATTTCGGTGATTAATGACAATGTTGATTACTATGACTAACGTGTGTTTTGCAGAGGCAAAGTCATAGGTAAGGTCATGGTAATAGGTACTCGATGGACAGGGACGTACATGCCTACTTAATAGTGGAAATCGTTTCGGTTTTCAAAGGATGGATGGACATCGTCAAGACTAGACTAGGTCTAAGTGCTATATGGTGAAGAAGGGCACTTAGAGTAGTTTAGGACTTTGTTTTCCTTTGACCGTACTATTAAGAGGGGCTTTGATCTAGTAGCTTGACTTAGACAAGGCTTTAGGTTTAGGTGTGGTGCACACTTGGTAAACCTAGCACTAGGCAGCTCAGAGATAGTCCTTAGATCGAGAGGAACAAACTTTGTTTTGGAGCTATCACGTTTCGACGAACTTAGGGTGCCCAAGGGGGCACCGGACGCTGCACCAGACGCTCTGTGAGTGCGTCCGGTGAGGTCCTTAGCCGTTGGGTGTTCTCGGTGCTTAGGGTTAGGCACCGGACGCTGGCACCGGACTCACCGGGCAGCGTCCGGTCCCATACCCAGGGAGGTTGTAAACCTGCCCCGAGCATGCGCAGGGAGCATGTAAAACTCCCCGGAGCACCGGACGGTGCCATCGGACGCTGAGAGTTAGCGTCCGGTGACCTGTCAGACGCAAGTACAGTTAGCCGTTATGGAGCACCGGACGCTCGGTGCAGAGCGTCCGGTGCAACATAAAGTGCGTCCGGTGACCCTGTTTCCAGTGGAAAACGGTTGGCTGACCTTTGGACTTCGTGGGTAGTATTTATACTCCTCCACCTCATCCATGAGATGTCTCTTGCCCATTTGAACATCTGAGAAACTTGTGGAGCAAGAGAGTAGCAAGAGCCTAGAGAGGATTGAGATTTGAGTGATTTCTTGAGAGAATCCTTCTCTAGTGAATTCCAAGAGTCAAGTGTGCATCCACCACTCTCTAGAGCCTTGTTTGGGTCAAGTGAGAGTTCTTTGCTTGTTACTCTTGGTGATCGCCATCACCTAGACGGTTCAGTGGTGATTGGAGGCACGAAGACCGCCCGGAGTTCTTGTGGGTGGCTCGTGTCAAGCTTGTGAGCGGTTATGGGCGATTCACCGCGACGGAGTGTCGAAGAATCAGCCCGTAGAGAGCACTTGGTCCTTGCGCGGACCAAGGGGGAGCAAGAGTGCAAGACCCTTGCGCGGGTGCTCCAGCGAGGACTAGTGGAGAGTGGCGACTCTCCGATACCTCGGCAAAACATCGCCGATCACTTTCTTCCACTACTCCTTTACATTCTAGCATTTACTTTGTGCTTTTACATTCTTAGAATTGCCTTGCTAGAATAGGATTGGAACTAGGTTGCAAAACTTTTATCCGGTAGCTCTCTAGGTCACACTAGGCACATGGGGTTGAATTGGAGCTTATAGGTTGCTTAAATTTTTAGAGAAGCCCAATTCACCCCCCCTCTTGGGCATCTTGATCCTTTCAATTGGTATCGGAGCCTAGTGCTCATTATTTAGGCTTCACCGCCTAGAGAAAAGATGTCTAACGGGGATGGACCGCCACCCATGTTCGATGGGGATGACTTCCCGTATTGGAAAATACGGATGGAGTCATACCTTGAGGCATGCGATGTAAAGTGCCTAAAAGCCGCGACAGAAGGGTTTACCCCTCCGGCAAAAGACACCGCTCTTACTCCACAAGAGTAAGAAAACGAGAAGTGGAATGCGAAGGCCAAAAACCACATCTTTAGAGGCCTTTGCAAAGAGGTGTTCAACCGCGTTCGGAGCCACAAAACTGCCAATGCCCTTTGGAAGGAACTTTGTGCGCTCCATGAGGGATCAAAGAGTGAACGCGAGGAACGCTATCACTTAGTGATGAACAAGCTTAATACATTTGAGATGCTTCCCAAAGAAAATGCTAATGAAATGTATTCTCGCTTGAATGTCATTGTAGAGGAGCTAAATGGACTTGGGCTCACTCAAATGAGTGCGGCGGATGTAGCAAGGAAGATACTATGTGTGCTTCCCATTGAGAAATATGGGCACATAGTAAGCGGTGCTTCATCAAGGCGATCTCTCCACCGCTACACCAACCGCCATATTAGGGAAGATCAATGCTCATGAGATGTACATGCACATGAACCCCCAAGATGGCTCCTCATCGGCCAAGAAGGAGAAGAAGGACTTGGCCCTCAAAGCTTCTCACAAGGGCAAGGCCAAGAAGATTGAAGTTGAGTCATCAACTTCAAGTGATGATGATGCATCTATTGCCCTCTTGGTGAGAAGAACCACAAAGATGTTGAAGAAGCTCAACAAGAATGGAGTCAACTTTGACTCCGAGAAGAAGAAGTTCTTCACAAGTAGCAAGAGGAAGCCCATCTCTGAGATGGATTGCTACAATTGTGGTGAGCTTGGTCATCTTGCTCATCAATGTCCAAAGCCCAAGAAGGACAAATACAAGAAGAAGAACAAAGAGCAAGATGATTCAAGTGATGATGAGAAGAATGACAAGAAGCAATACAAGAAGAAAGGTGTCAAGAAGAAGGAGCACTACAAGAAGAAGAATGGCAAGGCCTACATTGTTGGTGATTGGCTCACCGACATTGAGAGCTCAAGTGGTGACTCCTCCGGCAATGAGAGTGATGATGAGAAGGTTGCCGCCATTGCCATCGATGCTTCCTCACCATCATCTTCACCACCATCTACATTCTCTACACACCTATGCCTTATGGCTAAGGGTGACAGGAAGGTACAAAGTGAGGATGAGAGTAGTGAAAGTGATAGTGAATACAAATCACCTTCTTATGATGAACTTGTAAAATTGCTTAACAAGTACACAAAAGTCATAAGAAAATCTAGAAGTGAAAATGAAAAGCTTGAACTTGAAAATGAAACACTTCTAGCAAAGCTTAAGTCTAGTGATGAGCTTAGAGACCAAAATGAAATCATGACCACTAAGCTCAAGGAGCTCAAACTCTCTTTAAAAGAGCTCAAAGAAAAACATGATAAACTTGAGAGTGTTCATGATGAGCTTATCACTAGATATAGAGCAATGAAAGAAGAGCTAACAACTCTAAAAGCAAACTATGACAACCTTGAGATTGCTTATGAACTTGCAATTAATGAAACACATGTTGCTACTAACAATGTTGCTAAGCTTGATGTAGCCACATCATGTGATGACTTACTTATGGAAAGCACAAGCAAATGTGTTGATTGCAAGGGCAAGAAAGTGGTAGTGGCCGAGAGCTATGAGGACACTATCAAGCTCAAGGATGAAATTGTCATGCTGAAGAAAGAGTTGCAAGACCAAGCCAAGCACAAGACCATTGTGATTGAGTCACTTGATCAAGACATGAAGCTTGCATATGAGAACAAGTTACTCAAGGAAGAAAATCAATATCTCAAGCTTGGTTTGATGTATGACAAGCAAGAAGAGGATGAGACATTCATCTTGGATGAGTTAACTAGCAACAATGACCCAATCATCAAAAAGCTAACTCAAGAGAACAACAAGCTCAAGAAAGAGAAGGAACACCTAACCATGGGGTTAGCAAAGTTCACAAAGGGGAAGGACCTTCAAAGTGAGCTTTTCATGAACACCGTCATGAAGATGGACAAGAGTGGAATTGGCTACAAGGCTCATCAAACAAAGCTCATCAAGTCACTAGCCACTCATGATCAACCAAGCAAGCCAAAGCCAAAGAGATGCTTTGAGTGTGGTCAAGAAGGACACTTTGCTCATGAGTGTAAGGCACCACTACCACCACCCTTGCCCAAGCATGCAAGACCATTTGCCTTCAATGCTCACTACATTGTAAGGAAAGACAAGAGTGGCAAGGTCAAGGTTAGCTTCATGGGGCCGCCCAACAAGCAAAGGCCAAAGAAAATTTGGGTGCCAAAGCAACTAGTAGAGAAGATCAAGGGCCCTAAGCAAATGTGGGTCCCTAAATCTCAAGCTTGATCTCTTGTGTGTAGGTGAACTACAAGACCGGTGGATCACATTGGGTAATTGATAGTGGTTGCACTCAACATATGACCGGAGATCCCCGGATGTTCACCTCTCTTGATGAAGATGTTGACAACCAAGAGAAGATCACATTTGGTGACAATTCAAAAGGCAAGGTCAAGGGACTAGGAAAGGTTGCTATATCAAATGACAACTCCATCACTAATGTGCTCTATGTGCAATCATTGAGTTTCAACTTGCTCTCGGTTGGACAACTTTGTGATCTTGGATTTGAATGCCTATTCAAGAAGAAGGAAGTAATTGTGACAAAGGAAGATGACAATGAAGTGATATTCAAAGGCTTCCGACACAACAAACTATATGTAGTTGATTTCTCATCCGATGAAGTTGATGTCAAGACTTGCTTATTCACCAAGACTTCACTTGGGTGGTTGTGGCATAGAAGGTTAGCACATGTTGGAATGGGCACACTCAAGAAGTTGATGAAGAAAGAATTGATTAGAGGCTTGAAGGATGTTACATTTGAAAAAGACAAGCTTTGTAGTGCATGTCAAGCGGGCAAGCAAGTTGCAAACACTCATCCAACCAAGGCCTATCTCTCTACTTCAAGAGTGCTTGAGCTACTTCACATGGATTTATTTGGACCAACCACATATGCTAGTCTTGGGGGGAACAAATATTGCTTGGTCATAGTTGATGATTTCTCCCGATACACTTGGACATTCTTCTTGCAAGACAAGGCCGAAGTTGCATCAATATTCAAGAAGTTTGCAAAGAATTCCCAAAATCAATTTGATGTTGTTGGGTATTCTTAACATCATTACCAAAAGTAGACTAAGTTCTCTAAATCTAGTAACGGTGCCAAAAATGCCAAACCTATCCCTCACACCACTTAAGCCAAGTTGTCATCCCCAGCATGATATAAGAGACGCGGTATTGAAATATGCAATTGCTCTTCTAAATAAATAATGAATGGGATCTGCAAGCACACAGATTAATACCGATGCAGCATTTTAACCGGGAAGTATTCCAGGTATCGTTATTTATATTTTTACCACTGGGAAGGGATTAGCAATCATCACTATTGATTACAGAATAGAATATGAGATTGAGCATCTATCATTGCATGTATAATTGAGAACATTATATCTAACTCTTCATACAGGGATAAGTGTCACATAAAAGATATATGAAATAATAATAGTGACAAGGATAACTAATCTGATCTAGCCACATAATAAATATGATAAGCACCTCAATTAGATACTCTAGAAAGTCATTAGCATGGTATTAGAACGAACTACAAGAATATTCCCTAAGTTATTCTTAACTATATAGTCTAGCATTATCATAGTTAGTGCAAGCATACTTAGCAATCATTGCGAGACAAGACTACGCCCATGCATAGTGATATTAGCAAGGAATATGAGAAACATAGCAATCACTCCCCTGTAATAATGTTGCTCTGCCAGCCCAATACACGAGAGGGGGACTATATAAGAATCAATGAAGCTGTCACTATCACGAACCACCCCACGATCTGGCATATTGGGTACAATCGCAGATAAATACGGTATAAGCACCACGCCTACACAATATCTATCATTTACCCATGGATCCGATGGATAAACGCTATACGATCCTAAGCATGTATATAGATCGAATCTAACTAAGCCAAGTACATAACTATGATAAACTAAGAACAATATAATCTTGAATATAAGCAAGTAGAGCAAAGTCATAAGCAATATATTGAAGTAGAACAAAGTCATATTCATAATATTGAAGAACAAAGATAATTAGAAAGCAATTAGAAGCACAATTAGAGAATTACCAAGAATCCTCCTGATAGATCCGGAAACCAATCGAAGATTGACTCCTTCTAGTTCTAATCCTATGTAGCTATGCTAATCTAGATGTCTAATTGATGTGGTGGCTCCAATCTTGATCAGAGGCTTCTTCTCCCTTGATGGAACAATGAATTAGGGTTGAGAGGCTCTCTCCTCCAGGGGCCAGGGGGTCTGGTTTTATAGTCCCTCCAAGTGAATATGGGCCCTTGGATCAAACCGACATAGATTGTATGGTTTAGATTCATCCTTTAGGTCGGTGGAGATCTCCCGCAAAGCAGAGTCCTGATTGGACTCAGGGGCAGGGCGGGCGCCCAGTAGGACAGGGCGGGCGCCCTGTCTCTGCCCCCGTTTCGCCTCCGCTTCGGTCTCGTGGCTTCTGGAGTCTACTAGATGTAAGATAATTGCGCAGCACATTAATATCTTTACGTAATCCTGACATGTGGGCCTTTCTTCCATATTTCCTGATATCCCCCTGCAGAAATAGACAAACACCAAAACTCGTGGAATTCTGTCAGATAAAACCCTAAGTCTAGATCTTGATTTCATTTGGATCCTTTTCTTTATTTATTTGATAATTAAATTTGATACTTAAGGACCGTCAACAAACTCCCCCAAGCTTACCTCTTGCTCGTCCCTGAGCAAGGATAGACTCAGCTATGGATCATAAGTTGTTGCAATATCTTTAAAAATTTGACGGTACACATGCTCTTAAATAAGATCTCATCTCTGAGTTATAGTAAACTGTCAAGACTTAAAACTTACTTACTTTACCTTCACCATGGGACTTGTAACTGTCACTTCTGTCTTGAGTGGTTAAAAGATAGAACAGTCTAGCCAAGTGCCATGTCTCTTATTCTTGATCAGCTATAGCTCTGGGGTTTTTGCAGATTTTCAAATAAAACTCAGAAATTCCTTGTATGATTCTCTCAGGTCTCTCTTTTGTGGTATTTTTGGATCCTTACCAAGGCATTGATGGTATATGTCTTCTCTCAAGATATGTAGTATTTGTGGTATAAGGCATAGTGACATTGCCTTCTCTCTCACCCTACTCTAATAAGGCTTTAATGTCTGGAGCTCATAGGTGGGAGATAAAGTATACATACTTATAAGACATTTATTGCATAGTCAAACCATGGATCCAAAGTAACAAATCAATAAGTTTAATCAAGATGTGCATGTGTGGCGAATGAATGATGTATGGTGATGACAATGGTGAAAACAATGGTGGTGGAAGTCTAATTCTACTTTGCTCTTTGAGGGGATACATACCTTTCTTGCTTTTGAATCTTTATGAGGAGAATGAGATGCTCTTCTTTTTCTTGTCTCTCAGGTGGGTATCTTGTACCCCTAATTCTACTGTCGGACACTTGTCCATTTTTACCTCTCGTCTCACTTTTTCTTTTCTTTCGAGGTTCCGAGCACTTGCTCCTTTTTATTTCCTCGTATCTCTCTTTTTTTTAGAGCATTCATCTCTTGAGATAATATAGCAAGTGGTTGTAACAAGATAACTTGAGCATTTATTTCACAAGGGGAAAACAAAGATATTTTTGGTTATTCTCTCCCGGATTAGGAGTAGAATATTTTTGGGTGATTCTGGAGATGGAATGGGTGAATATATATGGATGGTACTTCCGGAGTAGAAGTAGCATATATGAGTGAACGTGCAAGTGAAATCTTGATTTAACCACATGACAAGTTCCTAAGGGTCAACACAGCTTGACCACACTCAATGCTCATAAGCAGTAAATAGTAAATGTGTGGCTCAAAGTCTAGCAAGCATGTATATATGGCTGTGGTAGGAATTTAAACTCTCATCATATAGGAACTCATCATGCAATATTTTAAAGATTTTCAAAAATAAAATTCTCCAGAATTCTAGCATCTTTAGGAACAGATAAACAGCAGCTCAACCTTCCCATATCATATCCGTTAACAACTTAGACTTCAGATCAAGTTTTCATCCCACAAGTTTAGGTCTAGAGCAAGCCTTAAATTATAACAGTTATGTCTAAACTTGAGAGAGAACTTAAAATGTGCAAATTAGGCAGAGCAACTATTTATCATATCCATGCTTAAGTTTTATTTAGATATAGATTAGCATAGCTACTTTATTTATTTATTAAACACACTAAGCAAAAGACATATATATATATAAGCATAAAATCTTTATTTGGTTTTCCATAGTTTATGTGTATTTATATTCTAAAATAATATAAGTATGAAGATAGAAATACTTATCGAGATAAATGGGGGTGCTCTCCCCCAAGCTGAATTTTGACGTAATTTCTCTTGATGTAGCTAGCAGGTCGCAGAGGTGTATTTGAAAGTCAGCAGCATTCTGACAGCGATTAGAATGTCCTCCGTCTGCTAGTCTTCTTGATTCTTAAATTCTGTGGAGCTCAAATAGACAACAAAGCTTGTGGAACTGATTAAGTGTTAGCATAAATATCTAGCCTTTATCATCTTGAGACTCCTTAATAATTATTACTCCCTATTTTTTATATTTTCATTTTATAAAGCAGAAAAATATTTATTTTATTTTTTATGCCACCACAATGAATGTACTTATGGGTTTTATGCCACTTGTACACTCACATGGGGCTTACTGTTTTTCACATTTTTATTTTCTTTTTTTTAGGATAATACGAACATGATTAACTAAGTAAACTATTTGAAATAATTGAAAAGGGAAAGGATAACTACCAAGTTTACCTCTTAGCAAGGCGTTCGGTGTTTTTAAGTCCTCCGAACGGGACTCTCCATTTTCTTAATCGTCCTGAGGTTCGTTGGGTGGCGTAGTCGGTACTTCCGGCAGCGCCTCCTCTTCTTGTATAGTTATCTTCATTTTCCACACCTGACTTGGTGCTTCAATCTCCTCTGGATAATTCTGTTTAAACTCAACGTCTTCTGATCTTACAACTTCTCCTTCATAGTCTGCCCATCCGTCCTTGATGATCTGCCTCCTCTGGTTGCGGTTGCGTCGCTTTCTTACCTGCTTAGATTCTTCAATGATATAGTTAGCGTCAGTAAAATAACGGCGTACCTTCTCTGAGAGGAAGTGCATATGGACTTCTCCAGTTCCAATGTAGATAATTGCTTTAACGGTGCTGAGGAACGGTCTTCCAAGGATGATGGGTGGATCATACTCATCTTCTCCCATGTCAACAATTTGAAAGTCTGTGTAGACAAAGTGATCGTCTATTTTGACTGGGACATCAGATACTATCCCTTGAACTTCTCGAAATGTCTGATCTGCCATCTGGAGCTGAATGTATGTTGATCTTAGTGGCATGGTTCCGAACAAGAGTCGATAGGTGACTGCGGCCATTATGTTGACGCCCGATCCGGTGTCGCAAATCGTCTTGTAGAAGTTGTATCCATTTATGGAGTAGTAAATGCTTGGCATTCCTGGGTCGTCCTTCTTGGTCAAAAACGGTGACTTAAGTTGGTGATCTTGGCCTCCATGAACTACAGTGACCATCTTAGCTGACTCGGTCCACACTTGCTTGTTCCTGTTCCTCCTGTTGGTCCTCTTCCTTGATTCACGTCTGGATTGATCTGGAATTTGTGTAGTCTTGTTCTTGAAGAAAAATGTCTCCTTCTTCCCTTTGACGTAGAAACTGATCTTGGCAGCACTGGCGTAGATGATAGCTCCCGTGGTATTCAAGAATGGCCTCCCTAGGATGATAGGTGCTCTCTCATCATTTCCGGTCTCTACCACTACGAAGTCTGCTGGGGCATATAAGGTACCAACTCGGACACAAAGGTTCCTCACTATTCCTTTTGGAAAAGTTATCGTCTGATCTGCAAACTGCAAACACATGGTTGTTTCTAATAAAGGATATGTAAAGAATTTTTCATAGAGTACCCTGGGTATAATGTTGACACTGGAGCCAAAGTCGCAGAGTGCTTCTGGGAAGTCCACCATGCCGATGGAGATCGGGATGACGGGGCGTCCTGGATCGCCTCTCTTGACCGGCAGACGGTCAGTAGAAAATTCAGTGACGGGGTTACTCCAATTACCTGCATCAAACATGTCTACAAGATTTGCAGATTCTAATCCTTCCGGTTGTGATGGTATACCGGGGTTAGTAGTAGGAACAGCAGCAGCTATTTGATTTAACTGGGATTCAATCATTTTATTAAAGCTAATTTGATTTTTGATGGCAGTAGAAAAATTATCCATTCTATTATTTATATTTTCTAGCATTTTATCATTAGATGCCAATTTCTTAGATAGATTATCCATTAGCTTTCCTTGATTAGACACTAACTCTCTCAAAGGTGGAAAATTATTATTGTTGTAAGAATTGTTACCTTGATAATTACCTGAGTAGTTAGGCCTCTGCTGATTCCAACCTTGATTTTGTTGAGGACGGTTGTAGTAGTAGTTGTTGTTGTTGATGATGATGTAGTTTACATCCTCAAGCATCTCAGGGCAGTGGTTGCCTAAGTGTCCAGTGTCTCCACACTCCTCACAAGTCATGTGAGAGTCGTAGATGTGCATAACTTCTTTCTTGTCTCCAGCTCTATCATCGAGCTTTTTCATGAGCAGGTCTAGCTTTGCAGACAGCATGTCTACCTCCTTCAGCTGATGCATACCTCCACCTCTCTTGCGTGTCTGGGTCCTCTCTTCATTCCAGCTTTGATTGGACACCATCTTCTCCACAAGAGCTGTGGCTTGTGGTATAGTAAGTGATAAGAATGCTCCTCCAGCTGCAGCATCCATGGTTTCTCGAGCACTGTTGCCGAGCCCATGATAGAATGTATGCATCAATAGCCAACTCTCCATTCCATGATGGGGACATTCTAGGATGTAGTCTTGAAAGCGCTCCCATGCTTCTGGAACAGATTCATTATTTTGTTGCTGAAAACTTGTAATCTTCCCACGGAGAGCATTGGTCTTGCCCATGGGAAAGAACTTTGCCAGGAAGTTTGTTGAGCAGAGTGCCCACGTAGTATTCTTCTCTTTTGTAGCGTAAAACCACTGCTTCACTCTTCCTAACAGTGAGAATGGGAAGAGGCGAAGTAGTATAGCGTCTTTGGAAACTCCTGCTATGGTGAATGTGTTGCAAATCTCCAAGAAGTGTTGTAAATGAGCACTAGCATCTTCGTGTGCCTTCCCACAGAACTGGTTGGATTGCACCATATTGATAAGTCCAGGCTTGAGCTCAAAGTTGCCGTCGATCTCTGCAGCAGGTCCAGTGCGGATGTTGTCCGTAGTGGGAGCTGAGAACTCGCGGATTGATTTGTTCGCCATGGCTTCGAACTCTGAAGACAAGTTCCGGTGATCTTCTTGATTGGATGAAGCTTCTTCGTAAAGTGTTGATGATCTCTTCTTGAGCTTTGCTCTCGTCTTCTTGAATAATGCTTCGGGATTGTCAACAAAATTTCCTGGAAGATGTCTTCTATTCATACATTCCCCTGCATAAGATAAAATAGAAAAATATCGGGGTAAAACTGTATGAGAGAATAGATAAGCTCAATCATATTAGTGATGCGAATGATAACTCAAAATCTTTTATTCCATTCCTGATTGGTAATCAACCTTCCCCGGCAACGGCGCCAAAAATGCTTGTTGGGTATTCTTAACATCATTACCAAAAGTAGACTAAGTTCTCTAAATCTAGTAACGGTGCCAAAAATGCCAAACCTATCCCTCACACCACTTAAGCCAAGTTGTCATCCCCAGCATGATATAAGAGACGCGGTATTGAAATATGCAATTGCTCTTCTAAATAAATAATGAATGGGATCTGCAAGCGCACAGATTAATACCGATGCAGCATTTTAACCGGGAAGTATTCCAGGTATTGTTATTTATATTTTTACCACTGGGAAGGGATTAGCAATCATCACTATTGATTACAGAATAGAATATGAGATTGAGCATCTATCATTGCATGTATAATTGAGAACATTATATCTAACTCTTCATACAGGGATAAGTGTCACATAAAAGATATATGAAATAATAATAGTGACAAGGATAACTAATCTGATCTAGCCACATAATAAATATGATAAGCACCTCAATTAGATACTCTAGAAAGTCATTAGCATGGTATTAGAACGAACTACAAGAATATTCCCTAAGTTATTCTTAACTATATAGTCTAGCATTATCATAGTTAGTGCAAGCATACTTAGCAATCATTGCGAGACAAGACTACGCCCATGCATAGTGATATTAGCAAGGAATATGAGAAACATAGCAATCACTCCCCTGTAATAATGTTGCTCTGCCAGCCCAATACACGAGAGGGGGACTATATAAGAATCAATGAAGCTGTCACTATCACGAACCACCCCACGATCTGGCATATTGGGTACAATCGCAGATAAATACGGTATAAGCACCACGCCTATACAATATCTATCATTTACCCATGGATCCGATGGATAAACGCTATACGATCCTAAGCATGTATATAGATCGAATTTAACTAAGCCAAGTACATAACTATGATAAACTAAGAACAATATAATCTTGAATATAAGCAAGTAGAGCAAAGTCATAAGCAATATATTGAAGTAGAACAAAGTCATATTCATAATATTGAAGAACAAAGATAATTAGAAAGCAATTAGAAGCACAATTAGAGAATTACCAAGAATCCTCCTGATAGATCCGGAAACCAATCGAAGATTGACTCCTTCTAGTTCTAATCCTATGTAGCTATGCTAATCTAGATGTCTAATTGATGTGGTGGCTCTAATCTTGATCAGAGGCTTCTTCTCCCTTGATGGAACAATGAATTAGGGTTGAGAGGCTCTCTCCTCCAGGGGCCAGGGGGTCTGGTTTTATAGTCCCTCCAAGTGAATATGGGCCCTTGGATCAAACCGACATAGATTGTATGGTTTAGATTCATCCTTTAGGTCGGTGGAGATCTCCCGCAAAGCAGAGTCCTGATTGGACTCAGGGGCAGGGCGGGCGCCCAGTAGGACAGGGCGGGCACCCTGTCTCTGGCCCCGTTTCGCCTCCGCTTCGGTCTCGTGGCTTCTGGAGTCTTCTAGATGTAAGATAATTGCGCAGCACGTTAATATCTTTACGTAATCCTGACATGTGGGCCTTTCTTCCATATTTCCTGATATCCCCCTGCAGAAATAGACAAACACCAAAACTCGTGGAATTCTGTCAGATAAAACCCTAAGTCTAGATCTTGATTTCATTTGGATCCTTTTCTTTATTTATTTGATAATTAAATTTGATACTTAAGGACCGTCAACAGATGTCAAGATCAAGAAGATTAGAAGTGACAATGGCAAAGAGTTTGACAACACCAACATTGAAGAGTATTGTGATGAAGTGGGAATCAAACAAGAGTTCTCCTCAACATACACACCACAACAAAATGGGGTTGTAGAAAGAAAGAACCGGACATTGATCACCTTGGCAAGAACAATGCTACATGAGTACAACACTTCGGAGAAGATGTGGGCCGAGGCAATCAACACCGCATGCTATGCCTCAAACCGGCTCTTTCCTCACAAGTTCCTAGAGAAGACACCCTATGAGTTGCTCAATGGGAAGAAGCCCGATGTCTCATTCTTTAGAGTGTTTGGGTGCAAATGCTACATCTACAAGAAGTGCCAACACTTGGGAAAGTTCCAAAGAAGATGTGACATTGGCTCCTTGGTTGGCTATTCATCAAAGTCCAAGGCATATAGAGTCTTTAACCATGCCACAAACATGGTTGAAGAAACATTTGATGTTGAATTTGATAAAACTAATGGCTCCCAAGGAGCAAGTGATAATCTTGATGATGTAGGTGGTGAACCATTGAGGGATGCCATGAAGAACATGCCGGTGGGAGACATCAAGCCAAAAGAAGATGATGATGATGATGATGATGATGATGTGCAAATTATTGAGCCACCATCCACCTCACATGTTCCACAAGATGAAGACAACGATGTGAGAGATGCTCATGAAGACACTCAAGTCACTCATGAGCAAGCGGTGGCACAAGCACAAGATGTTGATGCTCCCCAACCAACCCCTCAAGTGGCACCAAGAAGAACATCACATCTCCTCCAAGATCACTCTCAAGATCTCATCATCGGGAGTCCATCACGTGGTGTAACTACTCGTTCTAGACATGCTTTATTTATTGAACACCACGCTTTTGTGTCTCTTGAAGATGAACCAAAGACTATAGAGGAAGCTCTTCATGATGCGGATTGGATCATGGCCATGCAAGAGGAGTTGAACAACTTCTCTCGCAACCAAGTATGGACACTTGAAGAGCGACCCAAAGATGCAAGAGTGATTGGAACAAAGTGGGTCTTCCGGAACAAGAAGGATGATCAAGGCAAAGTGGTGCACAACAAGGCAAGGCTCATGGCAAAATGCTTTTCACAAGTGGAAGGTCTTGATTTTGGTGAAACCTTTGCACCGGTGGCAAGACTTGAAGCAATCCGTATCCTACTTGCATATGCATCTAGTCATGATATCAATTTATTTCAAATGGATGTGAAAAATGCTTTTTTGAATGAATATATTAATGAGCTTGTATATGTTGAGCAACCCCCCGGTTTTGAAGACCCTAGGTACCCCAAGCATGTCTACCGGTTGTCCAAAGCTCTCTATGGTCTCAAGCAAGCTCCTAGAGCTTGGTATGAGAGGCTTAGGGACTTCCTCATTGAGAAGGGCTTCAAGATTGGGAAAGTTGACACAACACTCTTAACCAAGAAAATGAATGGGGAAATCTTCATTTGCCAAGTTTATGTTGATGATATTATTTTTGGCTCTACTAATGAAGATTTTTGCAAGGAATTTGGTGATTTGATGTCCAAGGAGTTTGAGATGTCCATGATTGGCGAGCTATCCTTCTTCCTAGGATTTCAAGTCAAGCAAATGAAGGAAGGAGTCTTCATCTCTCAAGAGAAGTACACTCAAGATCTTCTCAAGAGGTTCAAGATGATGGATTGCAAGCCAATCAAGACTCCCATGGCATCAAATGGGCATCTCAACTTGGATGAGGGAGGTAACCCAATTGACAAGACTCTCTATCGCTCCATGATAGGAAGTCTACTCTACCTCACCGCATCTAGGCCCAATATCATGTTTAGTGTGTGTATGTGTGCTAGATATCAAGCAATGCCTATGGAATCTCACTTGATTGCGGTCAAGAGAATTCTTAGGTATCTAAAATACACACCTTGCCTACGTTTGTGGTATCCCAAAGGTGCAAGATTCCAACTTGTAGGCTATTCCGATTCGGATTATGCCGGGTGCCGGATTGATAGAAAAAGCACATCCGGAGGGTGCCACTTCCTAGGTAGATCACTTGTCTCTTGGATGTCAAAGAAACAAAATAGTGTTGCCTTGTCAACGGTCGAGGCGGAATACATTGCCGTCGGTGCTTGTTGTGCACAAATACTCTACATGAAACAAACTTTGCTAGACTATGAAGTAGTACTAGACAAAGTACCTTTGTTGTGTGACAACGAAAGTGCCGTAAAACTTGCAAACAACCCAGTTCAACACACCCGCACAAAACATATTGACATCCGCCACCACTTCCTTTGGGATCATGTTGCTAAAGGTGACATATCTCTAGAGAATGTGGGAACGGAAAATCAATTGGCGGATATCTTCACAAAACCCCTAGATGAAGCTAGGTTTTGTATGTTGAGAAATGAACTAAATGTGCTTGATATCTCTAACTTCTCTAAAAGATAAAGTTGTGTGTTGAAACTTGTAAATAGCTTTTGCTTTGCACATCATGCATACTAAAACTAAAATACAAAAGTTGCATGTAGGGCTTGTCTAACATGGTTAAGATAACCCCCTTGTGTGTGTGAAAAAGCTTAACCTTGGATCAAACTTGACAAGCTTTAGTTTACTTTCAAGTATTGCATTACAACTCATATCATATGCATGCTTGTTAGTTGATCGTTTCTTTTCGGTTATTCTTTGAGCATCCGCTGATTTCGTCCATAGATAGGGGGAGCATTCAAAGCTCATTGTGATTCAAACCCCTAGCTTTATGGCCACATGATGCTCCTTGGTGATTTCTCGAATTATTTTCATAAAAACTACCAAGCCTATGGCAAAATATTTGTGAAAATTTGAGGGTTTGAGAGAAGTCACTCATACCAATTCCATTTGGTGTTTATTTGAGTGTCTTTGGAGATGGAACTTGGTTGGGTTAAAGTCGGACGTAGTGCTAAGTTGAAAAAGGACTCAGAGGTGCACCGGACGCTGTCTCGGTGTGTCCGGTGCGGTGAGTGTGCCAGACTGCACTCACCGGACGCAGGAACAGTGTCCCTGCAGCGTCCGGTGTGGTGCGTCCGGTGCTCACCAGGCGTGCCCTAGGGCACCGGACGCTAAGTCCAGCGTCCGGTGGCCATCGTCCGGTGAGATGCCGTTTTGAAAACCTCTCTGCGCATGAGTCCGGTGGTCACCGGACGCGTCCGGTGCCACATAATGTGCGTCCGGTGATCCCGCGGCGGGCGCATAAAGCCCGCGCCCAGGGGTGTTTCGCGGACGGTTTCCTTTCTTTCCCCGATCTCCGCCCGCACCCTTGCTGTGCCCTAGCTCGCCGGATCCGCCGCCGCCGCTGTAGCCTTCGTTCCCGGCGACCTCGTCCTTTCCCCCACGCCAGATCCGCGCCAGACCTCTCCCTCTCCCTCCTATTCTCACGTGGATCCAATCTCGCGAGGATTCAAGGGTTTGGGTGAGTCTTTTGATCTCTGTCCTCGAGGTGTTCGATTCAATGCCTAAACAAAGTTAAATGTTGTTTTTGACGATGTTTGTCTTCGTTTACCTATCATAGCACCATGAGGAGAGGTTTCGTGTTCTCTGGCAGTCTTCGATCACGACATCTCATCCGGAACACGTCTCGTCCTCGGATCGTAAGCTGTTCGCGCCTGTTCTTTACCTTATCTTGCGATCTATAAGGTTCTCTCACCTCTAGCCATTACGTTTGCTTATATATGCCCTATCTTGTCTATTTTCTGCAACGCGTTGATCTCCTTTGTCAGTTGGCTATTCGTCGGCAGTTCTTTCAGTCAGTGCTTCTTGCAATGGCACGTTGCAAGAACGTCAGTGGTCCGGCAGCCAGCGCTGGAGGTTCCCCAGGTGGTGATGGTGGAGGTGATCCTCCCCGTCGCCTGTCAGCGGCAGAGAAGGGCAAGGGCAAGTTGGCCACCAAGAAGCGCAAGGCCAGCGACAGAGATGCAGAGGTGGCCGAGGCAATTGCAGCAGCAGCAGAGGCAGCTGAGAGGGGTGGACAGTCAGGTGCTTTGAGGATAGGGGCCGATCTTACGCCACGTCAGAGGCATGCCGTCCTTGAGGCTGAGGCTCGTCATGGATCACCTCCAGGCACCATCATGATAGGAGGACAGCGTGTCAGGATCAACGTCAGAGATCCAGCTCAGGAGGACACGGACACAGAGACAGAGGCAGAGGCTCAGGCAGAGGGTCCAGCAGAGGTACAGCTGCAGGAGCAGCCCCTCAGGAGGTCGACCCGCACTCGTACTCAGGCCACTCCTCGGACCGGTACGCAGGGCTAGTCTACCTCCACTGCTCGTGCTACACCAACTCGAGGCACTCTAGCCTCTCGTCAGCGGATTCACAGGGACCTCACCCTCATGTCAGCTAGGGAGATTCAGCAGCTGCGGTTCGTTCCGTTTCCCACCTGGTTTCCAGCTGCTAGGGATCGACGAGCCGGTGTCAGGTTTTACACTGTAGTCTAGGAGGACATCTACGAGGCACTGGTTCGCTCATAGTCTCAGTTCAGGGAGCACAGAGTGATTGACCTTGAGATATTAGGGAACGTGGTTGGGGCAGACATCCGTCAGTACTTCACATACCTCCACGGGCTCCCCGAGTTACTAGCTTTACCTGGCACTTACTGTGAGCAGTGGGTCAGAGAGTTCTATGCTTCAGTGTGGGTTTCTCCGGATCACAGCTATATCCACTACGCACTGGCAGGGACTGATTACAGAGTGATAGCACAGAGGGCCCGAGAGGTACTTGGGTTGCGAGCCTACTCCACCAGGATTCACCAGCTTTGCTACGGGAACTTCGAGCCTCCCCGACGTCCTCATGGTGGTGAGATGCCACCGGTGGACTTTGTGGCTCCATGTTTCCGTCCGCCGTTTGGAGAGGGCTCCAGTAGGACAGTAGGAGATTTGACACGCCCAGCCAGGATCCTCGACTTTGTGTTGAGGAAGACACTCCTCCCCAGGACAGGCTACAGAGACGGTTTCACTCGGATTCAGCAGTGGCTTGTATCTCACCTCATCTCTCAGACTCCGTTTGACTTGTGGGATTTAATAGTCTCAGAGATCGAGGACACTATCTGAGAGAGCTTCAGGGGACGGCATCAGTTGCCGTATGCACATTGGATTACCCTGCTCATTCTTCATGCCAGGCCCGCACCCCTGCCAGCCCACTTGTAGAGAGAGTTGATTGACTCAGACACGGTCTTCCCTCACTACGACCCCAGGCAGATGTTGAGAGCACACCACGACCTCAGGGCTACTCCACCTCCTCGTGCACCACATGGCCCGGTGCCCCCTCCTTCTCCTAGGGGCACCCGCAGTATAGGAGCAGTACTAGAGACCGAGGAGCAGCAGGACATAGCCATTGGGGCTGTTGCAGATGCAGAGGCTGAGGGGGAGTTTGACTTTGCTTCAGACAACTCGGACGATGACTGGCATCCTCCAGTGTCAGATCTTCCACCTAGAGCGCACGACCACGAAGCAGGAGGCTCTTCGGGTGCTTCAGACCCCGCTTTGCTTGCTATTTTAGAGGGTATGAGGGCAGATCAGCGCCGAGCAGCTGAGGAGCAGGCGAGGAGAGACAGGGACCAGGCTGCCATCAATGCAGCCGTGCAGGCTAGGCAGGATGAGCTCCAGCGACAGTTTCTGACCATTCAGGAGCAACAGCTTGCGTTTCAGGCCCAGCAGACAGCGATGATGGCCGCTCTTATGGCCGCCTCAGGGATTCAGATTCCATAGATATAGCTCCCAGGCACTTCGACTGTCAGGCCACCCACTCCAGCGCCTCAGACTCAGAGTCAGTCACAGCAGCCCCTCCAGCTACCCGCTCAGAGTCAGCCGTTTTTGACGCCTTAGCACCAGGTCTCCCAGGGTGCTATCTCCTCTGGCTTTGAGCAGGTACCTCAGTTCACGCCTCTCCGCTCTGGATTCACGCCTCAGTCAGCGTCAGCGTCACAGCTTGTGTTGGACTTGTCGACAGACTCGCATCTCAGCTTCTCTTATAGTGCTCTGACTGGTGACCCTACGCCTCCACCCCCGCAGGCTCCTGCAGCTTTTACGGTTCCAGTTACCACTACTGAGCGTCTGTCGTCGTCAGTAGCGTCGTCTGAGCAGCTTGCACCGTCGTCTACAGTGCTAGAGACTTCAGCTACAGCGACCGAGTCCGTGTCAGCCTCGTTTGTAGGACTTGAGCAGCCCGCACAGCCAGTGACAGCTTCCGCACCTACAGAGCAGACCCAGACCGCTTCACCAGCTCATGCAGCTTCAGAGGGTCACTCCACCTCCTCCGCCTCGACGGCCAACGGTTCAGATGATGCAGCTCGCTTTGAGGCCGTGCCAAGGGACTCCACTGCTCCGCCTCCTCCACCGTCTTCTTAGGTTTTTGGCGCTTGATGCCAAAGGGGGAGAGAGGGTTGTGAGTATGAGAGTTAGGGGGAGCTAGAGAGGAGTATGAGAGTTAGGGGGAGCTAGAGAGGCTAGAGAGGGTCTTTATTCTTTTGATAAGCTAGAGAGGCTAGAGAGGGTCTTTATTCTTTTGATATACTCTTATGTGTGCTACTCCTCATGCATCACGTTTATCTTTATGCATTGCATTTGTGTGAGATACACTATGGTTGTGAGACATGACTTGTGCTTTTTTGTGATATCTTTATGTCATGTGTTTGGCTCATATTACCCTTGCTTCCGCATTTTACTCCAATGTTCTTATGAGCTTTGTGTTTATATCCTGTTGTATACCACTCACATATTTGGATGCAGGATGTTGGACTTGGTTGATATGAGCATGTCTAATCCCTCTGTTCTTATTGTATCATGCTTATTGAAACCAAGTCATTTGAAAACCTCAACTCTTTCATACTCGAGGTTATTGTCATCAATCACCAAAAAGGGGGAGATTGAAAGAGCATCTAGGCCCCTAGTGATTTCGGTGATTAATGACAATGTTGATTACTATGACTAACGTGTGTTTTGCAGAGGCAAAGTCATAGGTAAGGTCATGGTAATAGGTACTCGATGGACAGGGACGTACATGCCTACTTAATAGTGGAAATTGTTTCGGTTTTCAAAGGATGGATGAACATCGTCAAGACTAGACTAGGTCTAAGTGCCATATGGTGAAGAAGGGCACTTAGAGTAGTTTAGGACTTTGTTTTCCTTTGACCGTACTATTAAGAGGGGCTTTGATCTAGTAGCTTGACTTAGGCAAGGCTTTAGGTTTAGGTGTGGTGCACACTTGGTAAACCTAGCACTAGGCAGCTCAAAGATAGTCCTTAGATCGAGAGGAACAAACTTCGTTTTGGAGCGATCACGTTTCGACGAAGTTAGGGTGCCCAAGGGGGCACCGGACGCTGCACCGGACGCTCTGTGAGTGTGTCCGGTGAGGTCCTTAGCCGTTGGGAGTTCTCGATGCTTAGGGTTAGGCACCGGACGCTGGGCCCGGACACACCGAGCAGCGTCCGGTCCCATACGCAGGGAGGTTGTAAACCTGCCCCGAGCACCGGACGCTAGCACCGGACGCACCGGGTAGCGTCCGGTCCCATGCGCAGGGAGCATGTAAAACTCCCCGGAGCACCGGACGGTGCCACCGGACGCTGAGAGTTAGCGTCCGGTGACCTGTCAGACGCAAGTACAGTTAGCCGTTATGGAGCACCGGACGCTCGGTGCAGAGCGTCCGGTGCAACATAAAGTGCGTTCGGTGACCCCGTTTCCAGTGGAAAACGGTTGGCTGACCTTTGGACTTCGTGGGTAGTATTTATACTCCTCCACCTCGTCCATGAGAGGTCTCTTGCCCATTTGAACATTTGAGAAACTTGTTGTGGAGCAAGAGAGTAGCAAGAGCCAAGAGAGGATTGAGATTTGAGTGATTTCTTGAGAGAATCCTTCTCTAGTGAATTCCAAGAGTCAAGTGTGCATCCACCACTCTCTAGAGCCTTGTTTGGGTCAAGTGAGAGTTCTTTGCTTGTTACTCTTGGTGATTGCCATCACCTAGACTGTTCGGTGGTGATTGGAGGCACGAAGACCGCCCGGAGTTCTTGTGGGTGGCTCGTGTCAAGCTTGTGAGCGGTTGTGGGCGATTCACCGCGACGGAGTGTCGAAGAATCAGCCCGTAGAGAGCACTTGGTCCTTGCGCGGACCAAGGGGGAGCAAGACCCTTGCGCGAGTGCTCCAACGAGGACTAGTGGAGAGTGGCGACTCTCCGATACCTCGGCAAAACATCGCCGAGCACTTTCTTCCACTACTCCTTTACATTCTAGCATTTACTTTGTGCTTTTACATTCTTAGAATTTCCTTGCTAGAATAGGATTGGAACTAGGTTGCAAAACTTTTATCCGGTAGCTCTCTAGGTCACACTAGGCACAAGGGGTTGAATTGGAGCTTATAGGTTGCTTAAATTTTTTGAGAAGCCCAATTCACCCTCGCTCTTGGGCATCTTGATCCTTTCAATATTAAATCTATATTCACCTGGCCTAAAGGCCAGCAGATTTCAAATTCGACATACATTACTAGTTTTACTTAATTTTTGAATCAGGTCTATACATGCGTACTACTCATTGAGGTATAACTGGATCGGCTATTTAGCCGATACAGAGTCCATAAAGCATGAACAAGATCTATTTAGTTTTTATCGTAACTAGATTTGGATCTAGTTAAACTTAACTTAATATACTTGACAGTGGGGTTCGAAAATACAGCCGATCACAAGTAATATTAAGCTAGGTCTTATTCTAATCCCAAATTAATTATGATCAAACAAATATCTCAAACAAACAATATGTAACAATCGAGATCGACAAATTAGCGGATATATACTTGACAATAACTAATATTTATTAGAATTCATCAAGACAGCTCAAAATTTAACAAACTTAAAGCTTAATTTAATCTATCAAATCTTGATTGGACAAAATATTATCATAATAAATAATTATTAAGTATGAACAATATTGATAACTTAAAGAATCTACCAAATTGCCGATCTGGTAGAGCCGATAACTAGCCTAAATCAATTACTTGCAAGAGATTGAAGCAATGCAACCTTACAAATAAGATCTAAACTAATAAATAGCTCAAATCAAGCTTAACACGAGATCAAATGATACAGCCGTGGTAACTAGATATGAACCGTGATAATATGTACAAGCAAACCGTAGGTTGAAATCAACTGATGCAGCTCGATTTGTTGAAGGTCTTGCCAAAATCTACTTTTACTCCTACTCCAAAAGTTTGTGGCCGGAGCCGAAAGGGTTTTGTATTTGATTAAATGTGTGTTTACAATAATCGGGTCTTTGGTATTTATAACCCAAAAACCTAAACAAAAGTCTTAACAACAGAGTACGACTTTTAGAAATAAAAGGTAACTTAGACTCTAATCTTTCCTTTCTTGATAAAGTCCGACATGTTCTCTTCCTTTACTTGTAGCAGCTCCAACAAACCAGACACCCTTCCTTCAACGGAGCGACCCCACAAGCAGTCCCTACTCGTAAAAATCTGGTGTCAACACTCGCATACATGTACATGTGGACTAATCACCTGTGTATCTCACATTAAACATAATTAGTTGATCTAAGTTACCAAAACCAAATAAAGACCTTTCACTATCTCAAACAAACAGTTAAAGAATATATAGCTCATTGCACTGTTTGCTAATAGGCAAAGTCAAAGAGAGTGACAACTCCTAGTCTTTTGGCTCCATTACATATCCCTGATGGCTCTTGGAAAATTATTACAATGGATTTCATAGAGGGTTTTCTCAGGTCTATTTCCTATAATTGCATTCTTGTGGTAGTAGACAGGTTCTCTAAGTATGCCCATTTTCTTCCCCTGTCTCACCCATTTACAGCTCTACAAGTAGCAGTACTGTTCATGAACAACATTTTCAAACTACATGGTCTGCCCTAGTCCATAGTTCCTGACAGAGATAAGATTTTCACCAGTAATCTCTAGAAGGAGTTGTTCAAGCTTTTGAGGACCAATTTACACATGAGCAGTGCCTACCATCCACAATCTGATGGTCAGTCAGAGGGTAAACCAATGCGTGGAGACCTATCTTAGGTGTTTTTTCACTCTTGCCCCACTAAATGGTCATCATGGTTGGTTTTGGCAGAGTTCTAGTATAACACTTTGTTTCATTCATCATTGGGCAACACCCCATTCTTTGTGCTTTATGGGCAACATCCTCATCAGCTAGGAATAAAAGCGCCATGTTCCAGTGAGAATACTGAACTGCATGACTGGCTTCAATAAAGGGACCTCATGCAACATTTAGTTCAACAACACCTCCAACGTGCTCAAAGAAAGATGAAAATTCAAGCAGACAAGAAACACTCATTTTTGTTATTTCCAAGTTGGAGTTTCTGACTATGTAAAATTCAACCATATGTGCAAACATCTCTGACCTACCCTTCTTCAAACAAGCTATCCTTCAAGTTCTTCGGTCCTTTCAAGATAGTGGACAAGATTGATGAAGTAGCTTATAAACTTCAATTGCCAGATAACTGCTTGATTCATCTTGTCTTTCATGTTTCCCAATTGAAGCAGACAGTCTCTCCTAACACACTAGCTAGCCACGAGCTACCATATCCCATCTTTCACTTTCAAGTGCCTCAACACCTAGACATGTGTCTTTATCTGCACAACAACACCACTATTCCCCAAGTGCTGGTGAAATGATTGCACCTTCCAATTGATCTTTCAATATGGGAGGATGAAGAAGCGTTGCACCAGGAGTTTCCTAGAGCACCGGCTTGGGGGCAAGCCATGTCTCGAGGAAGGGGGCAAGTATCCGACAAGCGCAAGACGAGGAATAGGAACACTAAAGGCAAGTTGGCGGGCTCTGAACCTAAAAAAAAGGTAGGAGCGTTGACTGAAAAATGAAGCTAACTCGGTAAGCTCTGAACCTGAAAAAGAGGTGGGAGCGTCTGCGTCATCTAAGAAGGCATGCTCACATGTTCCGGCTTAGGGACAAGCCCTTCCTCGAGGAGGAAGGGATGTCACCAATACAAGAGTCCCAGTATCTAAACCTGAACATGCTGAAGAAGAAGAGGAGCCTAAAGAGAGAAATGAAGGCGGTGTCCAGAAGTAGGCACAGAACCGGAAGAACCGGAAGCCCAACCCTGATTCACGGGTCGGATTGGGTGTGAGAAGCGTAAGGCAAGTTGCTTTGGTCTTTTTAGTTCATGAAACGGGCAAAAAGTCTATTGGCTCTCCTATGTATTGCGTGAAGATGAAGAATTTGAACTCAAACTAGAACCGAACCGAGCTAAGCCATTGAACTCGAACTAGAACTGAGCCGAGCCGTTGGGCGTCAGCGAGAGTGTTGAATTGAGTATCCCGAGCTAGTTACCCTCGATTCTATCTAGTTTGGTTACAATACTCTCTGTATCTAAAAAATGTCGCTATAAGGTTCATATATCGATCAATTTTAATTTTTCTTAAATTTAGCTAGATTTATAGAAAATATTAGTAACATTTATATATCTCCAAATAAGTTTCTTATACCAATAATACCATTTTGCACTATAAATATCAATATTTTATATAGATTTGCTCAAAGTTAAAAATATTCGACTTCCCATGAGAACGACATTCTTTGTGATACAGAGCAACTCCAACAGCTTTTCTTGTGGTGTATGCTATTTTAGAATTTCTATAGTAAAAACTTAAGCTGCAATAAATTTGCTATTTGACTTTGTAAAATTAGTTCTCTCTTAATTTTCAGTGACCATATATAGCCAATCACAAGAGCTCATTATATTACTTTGTAAAATAACAAGACTATCATAGACCTCTTTTTTTTGTTACGATTTTTCTATTTTATAAAATAGTTAAACAATAGAATTTTGCTACTAATTTTAGCCAAGTTGTTGGAGTATTTCACATTCATAATACCATTAGATTATTAGTAAACATACGGGATCACCTTTCATCAATATATGAGCAAAATAGAACGGAAGGATAACACACAAAAAAAAAAACAGAATATGCATCAAACTTTGGCAGGATGAATGAGCATTAATAAAAACACGAAACGGGAGGATATAAAAAAGGGTGACCGGTGTTGGTACATGATTCATAGATAATCCCCACAAGCACAAGAATCCAAAGTGCCACACAACAACCGGTAAATATTACATACCGCAGCTACTAATATCCAATATAGGTAGTGATAATATTGACCAGGTCATTTAGTTATTAAAAACAGGACATTCAACCATGCTGCAAGAAAGACCATGTAATGATGCTAACTGCATGACATCAAGGAAGAGACTGATCATCAAAAGGCTTCAACTTCACATGATTCTGTTGCGGAGGTCATTCAAACTTCATCCTTTTTCCGCTTGCCCCCATCCCAATTGCTTCCACCGCTCCCTAGCAGAAACAGTTATTTGTCAAAATATATAAACAGCTCTCTACCTACTTCAAGGGTGTTCTCACAAAATAATGTTAGGTTGCAGAACAAACTATAAATGGCTCTTTCATTCAAGAAAAAAAAAGTTGGACCAACTTTGGAAGAAACAGGGTGTCGACGAGAAAATTGCATTTTTAGCAGCCCAAATAATGTGCTTCGCAAAATTAGCATCCAAAACATTGTTTTTGTAAAAATAGCAGCCAAAACAATTACTTCTTGTTTTCTCTACTATTTTTTCTTTTTTCCCTCTTTCTCTTTTTTTCTCCTAAAATCTGGACAAATCTACCCCTACGCTAATTTCACGTAACCACGCCGCCGCCAGTGCTGATTTCACGTAACTCAGTTCGTATATGCATGTGAGCCCTAGCTCGCTCTCCATGGACGACGTGCCGCCGCCGTTCGAGATGAACCCGCTGTCCGACATGCCGCCGCCATCCGACGTGGCCCTGCCGCGCGACATGAACTACATATTGGATGAAAGATATTTTTGCAAGATGTGGTCTCTTTTATTTGATATGAGTAAACTTGTTTAGTCTAAATTTATGGATTTATGAGATGAACTCGTATTGCCTTGCATTGATCTGTGATATAAACTCTTTTCGTTTCAATTTATGGATTTGTAAGATGAACTCATTTTCCCTTGATCTGTGGGATGAACTCATTTTTCCTTGAGATGAACTCATTTAATCTCAAATTTGTTTATTCCATCATATATGTGGCCATGTAGTGTATGTATCCAGGCACAGGCAGCCAGCCAACGCCCAGCAGGCCTGCAGCGGCGACCAGGACTGCCCAGCAGATGTGGATCTCACGTCAATTAGCGTCTCCATTAGCACAGGGGTAGATTCGTCCAGATTTTAGGAGAAAAAAGGATAAAGAAGAAAAAAAGAAAAAATGGTACAGAAAACAAGAAGTAATTGTTTTGGCTGCTATTTTTACGAAAACAATGTTTCAGATGTTAGTTTTGCGAAGCGCATTGTTTGGGCTGCTAAAAATGCAATTTTCATCATGCATGGTCATACCCAAGGCATTTCATGAAGATGGCCTACCCAAACAGGAGCATATGCTAACACTTGCACTTCTCACAGCTTTGAATCCAGTGTTATAAATTTTACATGGGAATTCAGAATCTAATCATAATGACAGGTGAAAAGTAACTGCTGACACCAAATTCTCCACCAAACACAAGTCAGAGAATTCTTTTTCCTCATGTGATGTGATTAGGTTGAACCGTGACTAGGGGCTCGTGTTGGGTTTCAACCCTAGCCTACCCCAACTTGCTTGGGACTAAAAGGCTTTGTTGTTGTTGATGATGATGTGATTAGGTTGAACACTAAAACCACTCATGGGAGCAGGCTGCCTGAGACAAAACATAATTGCTGATAAACACATAGGCCTGTCATGTCATCATGTGATACGGAGCATTACATATGGGCCTAAAAAAAGAGTCAGTACATTTCTAGTTTTCTGTACTCTAACTGGATGTAGACAAACAGGAATGCACAACTACACAAAAGCATAAAGATGATGCATGCAATTGGAATTGTTATAAAACTAAATGTGTTGTATATATCGGTAGTAGTATGTACGTACTTGGTGATACTTTGAGCCCAACTGGGAGTGGGAAACACTGGCGGCGAGGATGTAGCGCCATCTCACCAATGCTCTTGGGTGTTTTTGCTGGGTGGCAGAGATGACCCTGTTTTTGCGCGTGTTAACAGAAAGCAGGAGCTTCGCTCCCCTAAACCAGTAACCTTCCACTTCTTCCACATCACCCGGAATGGCAAGGTAGACGACATCATGTTCTAGCGTGCTTAGGATAGGGTACAATGGCGGGATCCGTGGCACATCCTTGGACATAAATGTCTTATCTTTCCAGAGATCTTCTAGAAGCAGCTTGGTGTCAACCATCCAGCTAGGGGGTGGCTTATCCAGGTCCAGGGCATAGGTAACGAGCGAGATTGGGCCACGCTCCACGAAGCCATCCATGTTGAGAAACTTGATGGTGCCGTCAACGCAAGACATGTTGCGGTATTCTTGTGGGTTCGACGACCACCGGGGGTGTTGATCACTGATGGAGCTGCCATGGGGCAGCGGAACAAAAGACAAGTCCAACAAGTCATCCGACGAGTCGACCTCACAATGTCGTCCCAGATCCCAGAGTAGCAATCCGCAGCGAAGATCGACCCAGCAGAAGAGGTTCATGTTCCTGCTTTGGACAGGGAAGGACATGTGAGTCTTCCACGTGCGGGACACCTCGGCGGGGAGCTCGCCGTGCTTGTAGACCCACGAGCATAACGACGACTGCCAGAGGCAGAGCATGCCCAGCCAAGGACCTCTGCGGCGGTGGTAGAAGTCGAAGAGCAGCTCAGCCAAGACGAAGGCGCCACCTTCGCGTGTCATGATGACGACCCCGTAGCCGGCGGTCATGTAGCAATCAGAGTACTCGAAGCGGATACCGGGGATCGCGGAGAGGGAGGAAGATGAAGATGCGTCGGCGTCGAGGTCCAAGATCAAGTACCATCGGTTGTACGAGTAGGCTGGGCGGTAGGAGCCGGGGAAGAGGACGACCAAGTTCTTGTCGGCGGCGGCGGCGGCAGCGCCGTCGCGCAAGGACCATCCGTGATTTGGGATCGGCTCTGATGAGAGTGGTCGCTGCATGGTGAGGTAGCTTATCTCCGGGGGTTTGACGATCTCCAGATCTGGCGTCATGGCCAGCAGGTACTCGGCAATTGATGCTTCGATGTCCTCACGGCTTGAAAGCTTTGGCAATTCCGCGGTGGTGGCGCCGACCAGGTCCTTCGCTCTTTCCGCGCCGACCACGCGCTCTGCTCTTTCTCCTAAATCGAAGGGTTCTGTTTCTTGGGGATGGCTGCGGAAAGCAACGGTGCGGTCGAGCAGGATGCAAGCAGGGGCCATGGCGCAAAGAAGAGAATTGATGGAAAGCTACGGTCGGGTCGAGGAAGAACTGCGAAGAAGATGGCGGCGGAGAACTGGAGAAGGAACCCTAGGACCGGAGCGGCGGATGGAATTGGGGAATTTCGTGCGGATAAGATGCGATCGTGGGATATTTTATTTTTATTTAATATATAAACGGTGGATATATATTCCGGATTGGACACCGGTTTTCTTTACCCGGCCTCCCTCGGGCCTCGTTTGGACGGACCTGACAGCCCATTAAAGGCCCTATCAGCCCAGTATTTTCTCTTCACAAAAACAAACAAACAAACAAAATCAGTCCATTTATCAGCCGAAAAAAAACCATCACCACCTGATCCCGGTTGATCCACGTGTGTGAGAAATACCTAGGTCGGGGGGCATGGAATCCCATGCTTTTAAGTGGATGCCTACGGTTTTTCTCTAGTCTAATAGATCATTCTTTTTCTTATTTTTTCTTTAGCTTATTAAATTAAAATAGAGAAAAACTACGGGTATTTATTTGAAGCACTATCCTAAACCCCTATACCTTTACGGCTAGATTTGGGCTAGGAGATTTGGCCCATCACGAGACACTTCGAGGCTTGATCCAACTGCTCGGAGTTTCACGTAACGAAACAAGACGTGAAGATCAAGCAGGATTCTAGTCGGTTAGAATAGGAATTGATATCACGTTATCTATGGCAATTGTAACCCACTAGGATTAGTTTCCAGATCTGTAACCCTGCCCTCTGGACTATATAAAGAGAGGCAAGGGACCCCCTAGGACAACTCAACACAATTCAACTCATCTCAGATCAATACAATCAGACGCAGGACGTAGGTATTACGCACACACAGCGGCCGAACCTGGATAAAAACCCTTGTCTGTGTCTTGCGTCACCATCAAGTTCGAAGCTTGCGTACCTGTCTACAGATAAACTACTACCGTGGGTATACCCCAAGGTAGACTGCCGACTAGCTTTCGTCGACAGTGGCGCGTCAGGTAGGGGGTGTGCTTACAGCTCTCCAGACGAACAAGATGGTCATCATCCCTGTTTCCGCTGCCGTGGCCGAAGGCCTCACGTTCACCGTCGGCCAAATCACTTGGACGACTCACGCCGGTGGCCTCACGACCATGACTTTGGAAGAGAACCAGATCTGATCTAAAGCGGCAAAGGTGGTGATCCAGATCATGTCGACCACGACCACCTCTACTCCGACAACGTTGTCAGCTGCACCGACAACTCACCCTCCGCTCCCCCGTTATAAGGGGAAACGAGTCAACAACTCCGACCTCCTCGAAGCTATTGATCGCGCCAACCACAAGCTCTCTGAGGCCTCTGGTCTGGTAAACTCAATCTCAGGCCAGGTCACCCTAATGACATCACCAGATTTTCACGAATCCACCCGACCAACTCGTGCCACCACGCACGAACGGCTGGGGACATCCTTAACGATAACAGCCACCCTAGAAGGACGAACTGTTCGGTCCAGGACAACCTTTCCGAAAGGGAGTTTCCCTCATGGCTTGAATAACGCGGCCGACCAGGTCTCGCGCTATACTCGGCAACTATTTGGAAGGATAGATCTGCCACCGCAACAACCCACGCGGCCGACACGTCACTTCGTCAACATGGTCTCTGTTCATATCTTACCGGAGGACGACACCGCTAGCACGAATTCAAGCACAGGCTCCGTCCCCACTGAGGTCTTACACCCTGAGGACGAAGACTATGACTTGGATCTTCTGCCATACCCCCCGGGTTTCCCTCGCTTTCTGGTCTTTCCACCTCGTCGAGGAGATCTAGTCCTCAATGTCACCAACGACGAACCAGTCCTCGACGGAGAAATCGACGAACAAAGACAGCAGCGCGAGCAGCGCAATGCCGATCACGCTCAGCAACGGGTAGAAGAAGAACAGCGACAGCTGGTCCCAAACAACCTCGACGACGCCTTCGACATGGTGGGGGACCAGCAGGTATTCAAAACCCCGAGCGCTAATGTAGTTGTCGCCATGGCAAACCTCGACCGGCTTCCAGACACGCCAGAATACTAGGGCGTTCGGACCAGTATACGGGCACACCTGATCGCCGCCATGGGGCAGACAACAGATCTTCTCAGAAGGGCCCAAGCCCTCTCTTACACGGTGGTCACTTCCGACCAGACCCATCAAAGCAGGGCTTCGCCACGACCTGGCACCCATCACCGCAGTCGCTCACCCGACGACGACCGCAGAAGGGTGGCTCGTCACGACGACCGTGGTCGGGACGCGGGCCGTAACCGCAAGCAAAGGCATGGCCACGACCAGGAGGTCGATCAGTGAAGAAACCAAGATCTTCGGTAGAATATCTCCCACAAAGACACCCGTGAACGCATCAACAGCCGTATCAAGGATAGAGCCGCGCACGAAAATGTACGTCCCATCGAGTACGATGCCGCACACGGCCCTCCCGGCTTGAAGCAGTTCTCCTCACATCTCCGACAAGTCGTCTGGCCGCGCAATTTCAAACTAGAGAAGCTCAAAAAATATGACGGCAAGGAGAATCCTAAAAATTGGATCACCCTTTACGAGATCGCAGTCCTGTCAGCAACAGGAGATGAACATGTGATGGCGAATTATTTCCCAGTCGTCCTCGACCAGGCAGGTCACCAGTGGCTTCTTGGCTTGCCTGAAAACTCATTCGATTCGTGGGACGAACTGCGACAGGCGTTCATCGACAATTTCATCGCTACTTGTGAGCAGCCAGGAAACAAATACGATCTCGAGAGGATACGGGATCGAAAGAATGAACCCTTGCACGATTACATCCGACGCTTCTCGGATATGCGCCTCAAGATCCCAAAGATTTCCCACGATGAAGCTATTTCGGCTTTCATCAAGGGCCTCCATTTTCACGAAGCCCTAAGGAGTAAGTTACTGCGCAAGAGGCCAACCACGGTCGCCGAACTCCTCGCCACGGCCAAAACTTATGCCGACGCTGATGACGCAAAAAAGCTCATCAGGGAAGACGTCAGAGGAACCCAGCAAAATGAGCAGCCTCCTCGGGCGTTTCAACAACCGTAGCCTTCGGCGCAATGACAATCGCGACCACCAAGAAGGGTGGGACAGGCGTCGCAACCACCGTGACGACTTCAAGGGTAAACGACCTCGTGACAACGACCATGAAGTCAACACAGTCAAGCGCTTCACTGGTCGGCGTGATTATCAGGAAGACTACAACAAAACCTTGAAGGGGTCATGTCAGCTACACCCTAAGTCCAACCACACGATGGAGGAATGTCGTGTCTTCAAGAGCATCTATACACAGTAGGCTATTCAAGGTGACGCCGCTAAAACAACAGGAAAACGCGACAGGTGCAACCAAGAGGACAAGGATGACGACCAGGACAGAGATCCGCGCCACCAATACGTCAACCCAACCGACGCAGTCCACTCCATCTTCGGAGGAAAGGTCTCAATCGAATCCAAGAGGGAAAGGAGACTCTTCAAGAGGGCATGCATGAACATGGACAGCTCTGATGGTCCGCTCGCTGATCCAAAGTTTTCCCCCTGGTCTCACCGAGAGATATCCTTCAGCAGACAGGATCAATGGGCTACCATCCCTGAGCCAGGACGCTTTCCACTAATCCTGGACCCATGCATTAACAGCATCAGATTCGAACGCGTGCTCGTAGACGGTGGTAGCTCCATCGACATTCTGTTTCGCAACAGCCTGCCTGCTCTCAAGCTAACCCCAGCGCAGCTGAAACCATACAAAGCCCAATTCTGGGGCGTCTTGCCGAGCCAAAGTTCAATTCCTCTCGGTCAGGTAACGTTGCCCGTACAGTTCGGAACACCAGACCACTTTCGCATGGAATTTGTGAATTTTGTGGTCTCTGACATCGACGGAACTTACCATGCTATTCTGGGCCGTTCCACTCTCACCAAGTTCATAGGAGTCCCACACTATTCATACTTTGTCCTCAAAATGCCAACAGAGAAGGGCGTGCTAACCATCAGGGGCAACGTTTACACAACATACACTTGTGAGGAGGAGAGCTTCAAGGTAACCGAAGCCATTGACCTCTCAATCCGGATGGCATAAACTGTGTCCCAAGCAGCACAAGTTCCATCTGACCAGCTCGAGGTACTCGAACAGCAGACCCCAAGAAACAACATCAAGTCCAAGGAACACAAGGAAGTCCGACTAGTCGATAGCGATCCCGAGAAGACGACTCTCATCGGAGCCAACTTGGACGCCAAATAGGAAGACACACTCGTCAGGTTTCTGAGGGATAACGTAAGCGTTTTCGCATGAAAACCCGCAGATATGCTCGGTGTCCCCCGGAACCTGATCGAGCACTCCTTGAACGTCTCGAGGACCGCAAGACCAATCAAGCAGAAACTACGACGGTTCGCTCGCGACAAAAAGGAGGCTATTAGGATAGAAGTTACACAGCTTTTAGTAGCCGGGTTTATTAAGGAAGTGTATCATTCCGATTGGCTGGCCAATCCGGTCCTTGTAAGAAAAAAGAATAATGAATGGAGAATGTGCGTTGATTACACCGATCTCAATAAACACTGTCCTAAAGATCCTTTCGGTCTCCCTCACGTAGACGAGGTGGTCGACTCAAGGGCCGGATGCGAATTACTCTCTTTTCTCGACTGCTACTTTGGTTATCACCAGATCTCATTAAAAGAGGACAACCAGATTAAAACCTCTTTCATTACTCCCTTTGGGGCATACTGCTACATGACCATGTCCTTTGGACTAAAAAATGCTGGAGCTACTTATCAACGTGTCATTCAATAGTGCCTCCACGATGAAATACGCGACGACCTCGTCAAAGCTTATGTCGATGACGTTGTCATCAAAACCAGAGATGCCAACACTCTGATCGACAACCTCGACCGAACCTTTAAAGCGCTAAACAAATATAAGTGGAAGCTTAACACTAAAAAGTGCATCTTTGGGGTCCCCTCTGGCATACTACTCGGAAACGTCGTCAATCGCGACGGCATACACCCAAACCCCTCGAAGTTAGGGCAATGCTCGATATGCGACCACCCAAAAACATAAAGGAGTACAGAAACTCACAGGATGTATGGCCGCTCTTAGCCGGTTCATATCTCGACTAGGAGAGAAAGGGCTTCCCTTCTTCAAACTACTTAAAGCACCAAAAAAATCGCCTGGACAGAGGAAGCCGACGCCGCATTCACTCAGCTCAAAGTTTTCCTCACTTCCCCCCAGTCCTTACTGCGCCTTAACCTAACGAGGACTTACTCCTCTACATTGCAGCAACTAATCGAGTCGTTTCTACGGTGCTTGTAGTAGAACGAGATGAACCAGCCCACGTCTACAAAGTCCAGCGACCAGTGTACTTTATAAGTGAAGTCCTAAACGAGTCCAAGACCAGGTACCCCCAGATACAAAAGTTAATCTACGCTATCCTAATCACTTCCAAGAAGTTGAAATATTATTTCGATGGCCATCGCATCATAGTAACTACAAGTTTCCCGTTGGGGGATATCTTGCGCAACAAGGATGCCAACGGTAGAATAGTAAAATGGGCTATGGAGCTATGTCCCTTCTCGATGGATTTCCAGAGCCGTACAACCGTTAAGTCTCAAGCCCTGGCAGATTTCATCGCAGAATGGACAAACCTCAACGCACCGCCTGCCCCGAACATCTCCGACCACTGGTTAATGTTTTTTGACAGGTCTTTAAATATCAATGGTGCTGGCGCAGGGATCATTTTCGTTTCACCAAATAAGGACAAACTCCGTTACGTCCTTAGAATCCTTTTCCCCACGTCTAACAACGTGGCCGAGTACGAAGCGTGCTTACACGGCATACGACTGGCCGTGGAATTAGGAGTCAAGCGCCTTTACGTCCACGGCGATTCCGCCCTGGTCATCAACCAGCTAAATAAAGAGTGGGGCACGACTCATGAGAAAATGGATCTGTATTGCAAGGAGATCCGCAAATGGGAAGCGAATTTTTACAAAATCAAGTATGTTGACGGTCCTTAAGTATCAAATTTAATTATCAAATAAACAAAGAAAAGGATCCAAATGAAATCAACATCTAGACTTAGGGTTTTATCTAACAGAATTCCACGAGTTTTGGTGTTTGTCTATTTCTGCAGGGGGTTATCAGGAAATAAGGAAGAAAGGCCCACATGTCGGGATTACATAGAGATATCAACGCACCGCGCGATTTTCCACCATCTAGAAGACTCCAGAAGCCACGGGAAGCAAGCGGAGGCCGAAAGGGGCCAGGCCAAGGGCGCCCGCCCTAAAGACCTGGGCGCCCGCCCCCTGTTGGATGCCAATCAGGACTCTCTTCGCACGGGATATTCCACCGACCTATTGGATCAAGGAAAACATAGTACCACCTCGCCTATCGACCCAAAAACGCATAGAAGGGGAGGACTATATAAGGAGACCCCCTGGCCTCTGGAGAAGACATGAAGAAATTATCATAGAGATTGAGGGGTGCCCTCGAAGGAAAACCTCTTCTCTAATTAATATTTCTTTTTAGGCTTAGCAACCAATGTAAGGTAGAAATAGATCTTCTAGTTTCTACTAGATTGAGAGAGATAGAGTGGAGGTGTAGATTGGAGGAAGCCCGGCCTGTCGGTGTCTACTCCAAGCTTGTACCTGCGGGATCAAGTTCTCCTAACCCGAAGCTTGCTCCTAGGATTCTTCAGTAATTCGACTTCTAAATTCTAGTAAGTTCTTGTTTTATTGTTCTTATGGTTTATGGGTTTACTTTAATCTCTTCGCGTAGAGTTTAGAGTAATCATTGCTGGCGTAAACGTGGTGTTTAGGCTGGGGTACTCATAGATATTCCCTGACTAGCTGGACCGTGGTAGTAGTGAGGAACGTGACAATTCCAAGCTACCTTTGTAGATCACATCTCGTTAGCAGGAAGGATAGGGTTTATAGGTGCAGGTTGAACATCCTTTGTGGTGTCTAGATTCCGTTAGCCTCCCCATTAGAATAGTAGATCATCCTTACCAAGGTTAGAAGGAGACTACGGTTGCAGTCTTCTCTATTTATCACTCACATCGAAAGACATTCTTTGTGCCTAAAGGGATAGTAGCAATAGATTTGGTTAGTCAGATGCACCCTTTCTCCCAGTGGTAAAAATATAAATACGATAACTCTGGATAACCTCCCGGGTGAAATGCTCACCGATATCCGTGCGCTTGCGGATCGTTTCCTTATTGCGTTACCAAATATCAACAAAGTACATACACCTAGCCCGAGACAAGAATCAAGCAGCAGATGCGCTGTCGAAGATAGGATCATCCAGAGCCTAGATTCCGCAAGGCGTTTTTTGTCCAAGACATTGACAAACCAAGCGTCGGAGGCGACGTGGTCGATAAGGCAAACAGCGAGGCACTGCTCGTCCAGAACGCCACGTCGACAACTAGCAGCGACGATTGGCGCACGCCTTCATCAAGTATCTCATAGACGGTACCGGCCTTCAAGACAAGATAGAGAACGAACGCCTCATCCGATGATCTAGAAATTATGCGCTGGTCGACGGTCGACTTATGAGCAAGAACGCCAATACAGAAGTCTTGCTGAAGTGCATCACCCAAGATGATGGCACCAAGCTGCTAGAAGACATACACGCTAGATTCTATGGCAACCATGCAGCCTCTCGAACGCTGGTCAGAAAGGCTTTCCGAGCAGGATTCTATTGGCCGTCTACGGTGGGCCGATGCCGAGAAGCTGGTCCGACGATGTGAGGGTTGTCAGTTCTTCGCCAAGAGGACTCACATACCAGCCCACGAAATCCAGACGATACCATCATCATGGCCATTCGCCTGCTGGGGCCTAGATATGATTGAGCCATTCAAACCTGCTCCCGGTAATTTCAAGTTCGTGTTCGTGCTGGTCGATGCTGGGTATTTTAAACGCAAACAGAAAAATCCGCAAGCGCACGGATACCGATGTAGCCTTCACCCGGGAGTATTCCAGAGTATCGATTTTCCACAGGGAACGTGAGTGTACTAATTAAGATCCAAGATCGCCCAAGGATAACTATATGATTATTTTTGGTGGGAAGAGAGGAAGTTTCGTGAGAGTTCTCTAGTTGATCTAAGAATCAAGAATTACTTCAAGATTATTTATATCGGGACATCAGAGCACTAACCACAGAAAGAGATGAGAAGGGGGCTAGGAAGGTCTGACTACGGTCCTACAAACACCGATCCGAACGTGGGGGAATACGTCAACCATTAGAGCTGTCACTACCCTAAGGCTACCACAACAATCCGCAGGATTGGGTGCAATTCTAGGTAATTGCAAGACTAAACACCACGTCTAATCTATTAATTACTACTCTAATGTTTCAAAGATTAGAGCACTTGATGCAAGCGGGAATCCAATAAATAACTTGAATGTAAATAAAAGTAATTAGAGAACTCAGGAGTTATGAATTGAAGAACCTGGAGAACAATGAAGAACGAACCAGATGGTGCAAAAGTACAATGTTGAGGAAGATCCGACAGATCCGGCTCCTCCTCCGCTCTCCTCTTCTCTCTCCCTATTTTCTAGATTACAACTAGAACTAACTAGAACTAGAACTAGAGGAACTAGAACTAGAACTAGATGAACTAGAACTAGATCTAGATGAACTAGAGGTAGAACTAGAAGAACTAGAGGGATCCTCTCTACTTGGATGAAGAATTGAAACCCTAGCTTTGATTCTGTAGAAGAGGTATGATCTCCAGGGGCCAGGGGGTCTGGTTTTATAGTCCCTTCAAGTGAATATGGGCCGTTGGATCAAACCGACTTAGATTGAACGGTTATCCTTGATCCTTTAGGTCGGTGGAGCAATATCCCGAAAGAGAGTCCTGTTTGGACTCTAGGAGGGGGCGGACGCCCAGGTCAACTGGGCGGGCGCCCAGTGCCTAGCTCCGTTAGCCTCCCCATTAGAACAGTAGATCATCCTTACCAAGGTTAGAAGGAGACTACGGTTGCAGTCTTCTCTATTTATCACTCACATCGAAAGACATTCTTTGTGCCTAAAGGGATAGTAGCAATAGATTTGGTTAGTCAGATGCACCCTTTCTCCCAGTGGTAAAAATATAAATACGATAACTTTGGATAACCTCCCGGGTGAAATGCTCACCGATATCCGTGCGTTTGCGAATCGTTTCCTTATTGCGTTACCAAATATCAACAAGCATTTCTGGCGCCGTTGCCGGGGAGAAAGACGGTTTGCTGAGATAACTTTGAGTCTTGCTATTATCTTGTATTATACTTTTATACTTTTATTCTTTTATCTTTTTATTTTTATCTTTATGGATAACTCAAATTCCATACCTATTATTAAATTCTTTGCACCTTCGGAGACCAGCCATAGACCATGGGAGTCAACACGTCCTGCCCCTAATTATGATCTGTGTCCGGAGTTGATTGCAATAGGTCAAAACCAACCCTTTTCTATAGCTGAGGTCCTATCTTTTAATCAAAAAGATAATGCACTTTTAGCTACACCTAGGGAATCTTTTAATTTTTCTATAAATTCTGGTTTAGACCTAGCCCTACAAGACCATGTTTTTCCTAGATATTTTCACATTGGTCTTAATCATATAACCTTTGGTAGAGTCTTTCTTTCTTTATCTATTAGTAAAGGAAGGTATGTCTTCATTCGTAGACATCCTTCTTGCACTAGTCTTCATAGAAAAATCTTAGAGATAGAGAAAGAATCATCTCCCATACAAGGAGAGGAAGTTTCAATAGCCGATTTCCAAACATTTCAATCCCATAATTCGGCTATCCAACCCATCCTTGAGCTTAATAATTTCTACTATGCTTTTTCTCTTGAACCTCCCGATAATCCTATGAATCTCTCTAGACATCCCATGCATAAGAAGGAGGATCGAGAAGAGCAACATCAATGGCTAGAGGGCATTAAAAATCCATGGGCTATCACCATTGAATGGATAGATAAAACAAACTTGAGAGACAATCCTAGAGGAATTTTAAGCATTCATGAAGAATCATTATTGGAGTTTAAGAATGAGAGAAACAACAGTGAGCATGGAAGTTATTTCATAAATACCTCACCTAGTCCTTGCTCATATAAAACATCTCTCCAATCAATTTGTCTCTCCATCCTTACCACATTTGAGATCTCCAACCCCCTCTTCCTCTTCATTTATAAAAACTTTAAAAGGGCGGTTGTCGATGCATATGTCTATAATAAATATTGCAGATCTCGTTGAGTTGATCTTGATATAGGTAGGTGTTGGAGGGGAAACCACTTCACCAACATAACTTGATGGTTTCCCAAGAACAAGCTTAGTGTCCTAAAACAAGCACTTATCAGATCATAACATAAATTATTTGCAACATTGCCTTGTGTATTGAGCATATAAAGATAATTGTAGAAATATTCCTTCGGGTATTCTTGTCACTAACCTTTCCAGGATTGGAGCAAGAAGATCGGATGAATGACAAGCACAGGGTATGTCCAACCAACCATCACACAACATTGAATTAAATTCATCCAAACTTGAATTTTGTAAAATTCAAGCTTGGGGGAGTACTTTACATAAAAACATCTTTTGCCATGTTGCTACGTTGGTTGTCCTTACCTTTGAGACATGCTCAATTTGTTAAATACTAATTACACTACTTCATCTCCACTTAAGTAGATCTCTATAAATGCTCTCATGCTACCTTTATTTGCTTTAGTATATGTCTAGGTTTGGAATAGTTTCATTTATCTCTTAATTAAGCATGGTGCTTAGTTTAGGAATGATGATCTTACTTCCAAGGGATTTTAAATTAAGCATGGTGCTTAGGTTAAAATGCCCTTCTAAATCAAATTAGACATGGTGTCTAGGTTGATTTTTAAGTCGATAGTATGCTATAGTAGATATGGGATATTTTGTTGGACTAACCCCTGCAGGAAAACTTTTAATATCAACCTGGGAAGTCCTGAGATAAACTCGCATTGGAGATGAAGAAAGTGACACATGAAGTTTAACAATTTGCACAAGAAATACGTGGCTCATAAGAGATGATTCATGGAGGGTGCCACAAACACGATGCACAACCGCTAAGAAAGGAAAGCTTCCACAAGGTGATACTGTACCGTCACTCTTCAAGTAAGGTAACACCTTAAGGTACTTGACTATCGCTTTATAAGCTTCTCCTTGGTTCTAGCATTCACATAAATAAAGAGACAAACATGTATGATTTATAACTCCAGATTAACCAACTCAATCAATTCAACATGTTTAGTCCTTTAATCTTTGTTCTTAGTACTACCTTCGTGATCCCACGCTCCTAAACATATAAGCTAATATGTTGCACATTCAATATTTGGAAGATATAAACAAAACATAAATATAGATAGATTATCTTTCCATTAGGTTGAGCCATCTGATCTGACAAATGTTTCAAATACTACACTCATGATCTTATTATCCATCAACTTTGTCTTGCTCACTATGCTTAAGGTTAGAGAAGAACAAATACACTTTTGGTTCTGTTGGTGTTTTCCACCAACAGAGCCCATGCACTTGATCTCTGCCTTGTCTCTATGAACAGGTACACTTCAAGCAAAACATGGAGGAGTTTTACAACTCCCAGACTCCACCAAGTGAAGGACCTAGATCTATGAGCACAAACACACTGAGCAGGATATTGCCAACACCATACTTCGAACTGCTGGGCAAAGAAGAACATGGGTGACACCGTATGAAGAGGTGCAGACGTCAAGGTCCACACCTAATCAATTGATGCACCTAAAGGATGAAGATGGTAGAAAGTCTTGTCCAGAAGACTTAAAACATTGGATCCTTGTCATAAGAGGTCAACATCGTCGACTCAAGTCACCTTTATTGATCAAGAAGGACGACCCTGGTGTTCCAAGCATCGAGTGCGCAATCAATGGATACTCTTTTCAGAAGACACTCTATGACACCGGATCTGACGACAACATAATGGCCGCAGTCACTTATCAGCTCCTGCATGGAACTATGCCCCTACAGCCAATATATTTAGCTCTAGATGATTTTCAGGTTATTGACATGGGAGAAGACGAATATGATCCACCCACCATCCTTGGAAGACCGTTCCTCAACACTATCAAAGCAATCATCTACATTGGAACCAGAGAAGTCCATATGTACTTCCCCTCTGAGAAGGTACGTAACTATTTTACTGACCATAACTATATAGTTGAAGAATCTAAGCAGGTCAGGACAAGAAGACGACGCAACCGCAACCAAGAGGAGGCAAATCATCAAGAACGGATGGGTAGACTACGAAGGAGAAGTGATAAGGACTGAAGACATACAGCTTGAACAGAACTGTCCTGAGGAGACCATAGCACCGAGTTAGGTGTGGAGGGAGAAGATAGTTATACACGAAGAGAGGCGCCGCCGGAATCACCGACTACGCCACCTAGCGAATCCCAGGACGACTGAGAAAACAGAGAATCCCGTTCGGAGGACATAAAAATACCGAACGCCTTGCCAAGAGGTAAACTTGGTAGTTACCCTTTCCTTTCAATTATTCAATTATAATTTGCTTAGTTAATCAGGTTCATGCTATCTTGAAAAGAAAATAAAAATGTTAAAAAAATAGTAAGCCCCATGTGAGTATGCTCATGGCATAAAACCCATAAGTACATTCACTGTGGTGGCATAAGAATAAAATAAATAAGTTTTCATCTTACAATAAATATATATATATATATAATAAGTGTATGATCCTGTTAAATAAATAACATTTATTAAGGAAGCTCAACATGATGAAGGCTAGATATTTATGCTAACACTTAATTAGTTCCACAAGCTTTGTTGTCTATTTGAGCTCCACAGAATTTAAGAATCAAGAAGACTAGCAGACGGAGGACATTCTAATCGCTGTCAGAATGCTGCTGACTTTCAAATACACCTCTGCCACCTGCTAGCTACATCAAGAGAAATTACGTCAAAATTCAGCTTGGGGGAGAGCACCCCCATTTATCTCGCTAAGTATTTCTACCTATCTTTATACTTATATTATGTTAGAATATTAAAATACATAAACTATGAAAAACCAAATAAAGATTTTGTGCTTATATATATCTTTTGCTTAGTATGTTTAATAAATAAATAAAGTGGCTATGCTAATCTGAATCTTAATAATAAAACTCTAGCATGGATATGATGAATAGTTGCTCTGCCTAATTTGTAATTTTGAAGTTCTCTCTCAAGTTTAGACATAACTGTTATAATTTAAATCTTGCTCTAGACCTAAACTTGTGGGATGAAAACTTGATCTGAAGTCTAAGTTGTTAACGGATAAGTTGTTAACGGATACGATATGGGAAGGTTGAGCTGCTGTTTATCTGTTCCTAGAGATGCTAGAATTCTGGAGAATTTTATCTTTGAAAATCTTTGAAATGTTGCATGATGAGTTCCTGTATGATGAGAGTTTAAATTCCTACCACAGCCATATATACATGCTTGCTAGACTTTGAGCCACATATTTACTATTTACTGCTTATGAGCGTTGAGTGTGGTCAAGCTGTGTAGACCCTTAGGAGCTTGTCATGTGGTTAAATCAAGATTCACTTGCACGTTCACTCATATATGCTACTTCTACTCCGGAAGTACCATCCACATATATCCATCCATTTCCATCTCCAGAATCACCCAAAAATATTCTACTCCTAATCCGGGAGAGAATAGTCAAAAAAACATTTTCCTATCCCTGTTATTCCCAGTGAAATAAATGCTCTAAATATTTTGGTTACTACCACTTGCTATATTATCTCAAGAGATGAGTGCTCTGAAAAAAAAAGAGAGAAAAAAAGAAAAAAAATATAAACGAGGAAATAAAAAGGGGCAAGTGCCCGGAACCTCGAAAGAAAGAAAAAGTGAGACGAGAGGTAAAAATGGACAAGTGTCCGATAGTAGAATTAGGGGTACAAGATACCCACCTGAGAGGAAAGAAAAAGAAGAGCATCTCATTCTCCTCATAAAGTTTCAAAAAGCAAAAGTAGAATTAGACTTTCACCATTGTTATCACCATCATCACCATACACCATTCATTCGCCACACATGCACATCTTGATTTGGCTTATTGATTTGTTTCTTTGGATCCATGGTTTGACTATATAATAAATGTCTTGTAAGTATGTATACTTTATCTCCCACCTATGAGCTCCAGATATTAAAGCCTTATTAGAGTAGGGTGAGAGAGAAGGCAATGTCACTATGCCTTATACCACAAATACCACATATCTTGAGAGAAGGCATATACCATCACTGCCTTGGTAAGGATCCAGAAATACCACAAAAGAGAGATTTAGAGAGTCATACAAGGAATCTCTGAGTTTTATTTGAAAATCTGCAAAAACCCCAGAGCTATAGCTGATCAAGAATAAGAGACATGGCACTTGGCTAGACTGTTCTATCTTTTAACTACTCAAGACAGAAGTGACGGTTACAAGTCCCATGGTGAGAGGTAAAGTAAGTAAGTTTTAGTTCATGACAGTTTACTCTAACTCAGAGATGAGATCTTATTTAAAAGCATGTGTACCGTCAAATTTTTAAGATATTGCAACAACTTCTGATCCATAGCTGAGTCTATCCTTGCTCAGGGACGAGCAAGAGGTAAGCTTGGGGGAGTTTGTTGACGGTCCTTAAGTATCAAATTTAATTATCAAATAAACAAAGAAAAGGATCCAAATGAAATCAACATCTAGACTTAGGGTTTTATCTGACAGAATTCCACGAGTTTTGGTGTTTGTCTATTTCTGCAGGGGGTTATCAGGAAATAAGGAAGAAAGGCCCACATGTCGGGATTACATAGAGATATCAACGCACCGCGTGATTTTCCACCATCTAGAAGACTCCAGAAGCCACGGGAAGGAAGCGGAGGCCGAAAGGGGCCAGGCCTAGGGCGCCCGCCCTAAGGACCTGGGCGCCCGCCCCCTGTTGGATGCCAATCAGGACTCTCTTCGCACGGGATATTCCACCGACCTATTGGATCAAGGAAAACATAGTACCACCTCGCCTATCGACCCAAAAACGCATAGAAGGGGAGGACTATATAAGGAGACCCCCTGGCCTCTGGAGAAGACATGAAGAAATTATCATAGAGATTGAGGGGTGCCCTCGAAGGAAAACCTCTTCTCTAATTAATATTTCTTTTTAGGATTAGCAACCAATGTAAGGTAGAAATAGATCTTCTAGTTTCTACTAGATTGAGAGAGATAGAGTGGAGGTGTAGATTGGAGGAAGCCCGGCCTGTCGGTGTCTACTCCAAGCTTGTATCTGCGGGATCAAGTTCTCCTAACCCGAAGCTTGCTCCTAGGATTCTTCAGTAATTCGACTTCTAAATTCTAGTAAGTTCTTGTTTTATTGTTCTTATGGTTTATGAGTTTACTTTAATCTCTTCGCGTAAAGTTTAGAGTAATCATTGCTGGCGTAAACGTGGTGTTTAGGCTGGGGTACTCATAGATATTCCCTGACTAGCTGGACCGTGGTAGTAGTGAGGAACGTGACAATTCCAAGCTACCTTTGTAGATCACATCTCGTTAGCAGGAAGGATAGGGTTTATAGGTGCAGGTTGAACATCCTTTGTGGTGTCTAGATTCCGTTAGCCTCCCCATTAGAACAGTAGATCATCCTTACCAAGGTTAGAAGGAGACTACGGTTGCAGTCTTCTCTATTTATCACTCACATCGAAAGACATTCTTTGTGCCTAAAGGGATAGTAGCAATAGATTTGGTTAGTCAGATGCACCCTTTCTCCCAGTGGTAAAAATATAAATACGATAACTCTGGATAACCTCCCGGGTGAAATGCTCACCGATATCCGTGCGCTTGCGGATCGTTTCCTTATTGCGTTACCAAATATCAATAAAGTACATACACCTAGCCCGAGACAAGAATCAAGCAGCAGATGCGCTGTCGAAGATAGGATCGTCCAGAGCCTAGATTCCGCAAGGAATTTTTTGTCCAAGACATTGACAAACCAAGCATCGGAGGCGACGTGGTCGATAAGGCAAACAGCGAGGCACTGCTCGTCCAGAACGCCACGTCGACAACTAGCAGCGACGATTGGCGCACGCCTTCATCAAGTATCTCATAGACGGTACCGACCTTCAAGACAAGATAGAGAACGAACGCCTCATCCGATGATCTAGAAATTATGCGCTGGTCGACGGTCGACTTATGAGCAAGAACGCCAATACAGAAGTCTTGCTGAAGTGCATCACCCAAGATGATGGCACCAAGCTGCTAGAAGACATACACGCTAGATTCTATGGCAACCATACAGCCTCTCGAACGCTGGTCAGAAAGGCTTTCCGAGCAGGATTCTATTGGCTGTCTACGGTGGGCCGATGCCGAGAAGCTGGTCCGACGATGTGAGGGTTGTCAGTTCTTCGCCAAGAGGACTCACATACCAGCCCACGAAATCCAGACGATACCATCATCATGGCCATTCGCCTGCTGGGGCCTAGATATGATTGAGCCATTCAAACCTGCTCCCGGTAATTTCAAGTTCGTGTTCGTGCTGGTCGATGTTGGGTATTTTAAACGCAAACAGAAAAATCCGCAAGCGCACGGATACCGATGTAGCCTTCACCCGGGAGTATTCCAGAGTATCGATTTTCCACAGGGAATGTGAGTGTACTAATTAAGATCCAAGATCGCCCAAGGATAACTATATGATTATTTTTGGTGGGAAGAGAGGAAGTTTTCTGAGAGTTCTCTAGTTGATCTAAGAATCAAGAATTACTTCAAGATTATTTATATCGGGACATCAGAGCACTAACCACAGAAAGAGATGAGAAGGGGGCTAGGAAGGTCTGACTACGGTCCTACAAACACCGATCCGAACATGGTGGAATACGTCGACCATTAGAGCTGTCACTACCCTAAGGCTACCACAACAATCCGCAGGATTGGGTGCAATTCCAGGTAATTGCAAGACTAAACACCACGTCTAATCTATTAATTACTACTCTAATGTTTCAAAGATTAGAGCACTTGATGCAAGCGGGAATCCAATAAATAACTTGAATGTAAATAAAAGTAATTAGAGAACTCAGGAGTTATGAATTGAAGAACCTGGAGAACGATGAAGAACGAACCAGATGCTGCAAAAGTACAATGTTGAGGAAGATTCGACAGATCCGGCTCCTCCTCCGCTCTCCTCTTCTCTCTCCCTATTTTCTAGATTACAACTAGAACTAACTAGAACTAGAACTAGAGGAACTAGAACTAGAACTAGATGAACTAGAACTAGATCTAGATGAACTAGAGGTAGAACTAGAAGAACTAGAGGGATCCTCTCTACTTGGATGAAGAATTGAAACCCTAGCTTTGATTCTGTAGAAGAGGTATGATCTCCAGGGGCCAGGGGGTCTGGTTTTATAGTCCCTTCAAGTGAATATGGGCCGTTGGATCAAACCGACTTAGATTGAACGGTTATCCTTGATCCTTTAGGTCGGTGGAGCAATATCCCGAAAGAGAGTCCTGTTTGGACTCTAGGAGGGGGCGGGCGCCCAGTGCCTAGCCCCGTTCGGCCTCCGCTTCCTTCCCGTGGCTTCTGGAGTCTTCTAGATGGTAGAAAATTGTGCGGCACGTTAATATATCTATGTAAACCCGACGTGTGGGCCTTTCTTACTTATTTCCTGATAACCTCCTGCAGAAATAGACAAACACCAAAACTCGTGGAATTCTGTCAGATATAACCCTAAGTCTAGGTGTTGGTTCAGTCTAGGTGTTGGTTCCATTTGGATCCTTTTCCATGATTAGTTGATGGTTAAATATGAGCATTAAGGACCGTCAACAGGCTCCCCAAGCTTAACCTTTGCTCGTCCCTGAGCAAAGATGGACTCAAGAGTTTCTGCAGTGGTTTCATGCATTAAAGATATACATGCGTTCAAACAAGATCTCATCTGTGGGTTAGGGTAAACTGTTAAGATTTAAACTTACTCATATTACCTTCCACCATGGGGCTTGTAACCGTCACTTGTGTCTTGAGCAGTTAAAAGATAGAACGGTCTAGTCAAGCGCTATGTCTCATGTTCTTCGATTAACTATAGCTCTGGAGTTTTTGCAGATTTTCAAATAAAACTCAGAGATTCCTTGTATGACTCTCTCTAGTCTCTCTTTTGTGGTATTTCTGGATCCTTACCAAGGCATTAATGGTGTATGCCTTCTCTCAAAGTATGTGGTATTTGTGGTATAAGGCATAGTGGCATTGCCTTCTCTCTCACCCTACTCTGATAAGGCTTTTGATATCTGGAGCTCATAGGTGGGAGACAGCTAATACATACTTACAAGACATTTATTGCATAGTCAAACCATGGATCTAGAAGAACAAGTCAATAAGTCAAATCAAGATGTGCATGTGTGGCGAATGAATGGTGTATGGTGATGATGGTGATAACAATGGCGAAAGTCTAATTCTACTTTTGCTCTTTTGAGGGGATACATACCTTTCTTGCTCTTTTGAAACTTTTTGAGGAGAATGAGATGCTCTATATTTTTTTTTCTTTTCTCTCAGGTGGGTATCTTGTATCCCTAATTCTACTGTCGGACACTTGTCCATTTTTACCTCTCGTCTCACTTTTTTTTTCTTTTCTTTCGAGGTTCCGGGCACTTGCCCCTTTTTATTTCCTCGTATTTATTTTTTTTTCTCTCTTTTTTTTATATTAGAGCACTCATCTCTTGAAATAATGTAGCAAGTGGTAGTAACCAAGATAACTTGAGCATTTATTTCACAGGGGAAAAACAGAAATGTTTTTGGCTATTCTCTCCTAGATTAGGAGTAGAATATTTTTGGGTGGTTCTGGGGATGGAAATGGGTGGATATATGTGGATGGTACTTCCGGAGTAGAAGTAGCATGTGTGAGTGAACGTGCAAGTGAATCTTGATTTAACCACATGACAAGCTCCTAAGGGTCTACACAGCTTGACCACACTCAATGCTCATAAGCAGTAAAAAGTAAATGTGTGGCTCAAAGTCTAGCAAGCATGTATATATGGCTGTGGTAGGAATTTAAACTCTCATCATACAGGAACTCATCATGTAACATTTTAAAGATTTTCAAAGATAAAATTCTCCAGAATTCTAGCATCTCTAGGAACAGATAAACAACAGCTCAACCTTCCCATATCATATCCGTTAACAACTTAGACTTTAGATCAAGTACTCTTCCCACAAGTTCAGGTTTAGAGCAAATCTTAATTAATAACAGTCATGCTTAAACTTGAGAGAGATTTCAATTTTTAGAACTAGTCATGGCAGAGCAACTACTCATCATTTCCATGTGAGAGCTTATCATGAGAGTTCATAGCAAATTTTATTTATTTATTTATTTAGCAAACTAAGCAAAGATATATATAAACACAAAATATTTATTTGGGTTTTTATGATTATGCATCTTTTTATTATTTGAGTAAAATATAAATGTGAGTAGAATACTTAGCTGGATAAATGGGGGTGCTCTCCCCCAAGCTGGATTTTGACGTAATTTCTTCTGATGTAGCCAGCAGGTGGCGAAGGTATGTCGGCAGCACCCTGACAGCGATTAGGATGTCCATCGTCTGCTAGTCTTCTTTGATCTTTGAATTCTGTGGAGCTCAAATAAACAACAAAGCTTTGTGGAACTAGTTAAGTGTTAGCATAAATATCTAGCCTTTATCATGTTGAGCCTCCTCAATAAATGTTACTCATTAGTAGGATCATAATTTTATTTTTATAATTTTATTTTTATAGGACAGGAATATATTTATTTCATTTTTATGCCACCACAGTAAATGTACTTATGGGTTTTATGCCATGAGCATACTCACATGGGGCTTACTATCTTCAACATTTTTATTTTCTTTTCAAGATGATGTGAACCTGATTAACTAAGCAAACTATTTTAAATAATTGAAAGAAAAAAAGATAACTACCAAGTTTACCTCTTGGCAAGGCGTTCGGTGTTTTTAAGTCCTCCGAACGGGACTCTCCGTTTCCTGAGTCATTCTGGGATTCGCTGGATGGCGTAGTCGGTGGTTCCGGCAGCGCCTCCTCTTCATGTATAACTATGTTCTCTTTCCACACCTGACTCGGTGCTACGGTCGCGTCAGGACAGTTCTGTTCAAGTTGTATGTCTTCAGACCTTACAACTTCTCCTTCATAGTCTACCCATCCGTCCTTGATGATTTGCCTCCTCTGGTTGTGGTTGCGTCGTCGTCTTCTTGTCCTGACCTGCTTAGAGTCTTCAACTATATAGTTAGGGTCAGTAAAGCAGTGGCGTACCTTCTCTGAGGGGAAGTGCATGTGGACTTCTCTGGTTCCAATGTATATGATTGCTTTAATGGTGCTAAAGAACGGTCTTCCAAGGATGATGGGTGGATCGTACTCGTCTTCTCCCATGTCAATAACCTTCAATCTTTTAGAATGTCTGATCTGCCATCTGGAGCTGAATGTATGTTGGTTGTAGGGACATGGTTCCTTGCAGGAGCTGATAAGTGACTGCGGCCATTATGTTGACGTTAGATCCGGTGTCGTAGAGTGTCTTCTGAAAAGAATATCCGTTGATTGTGCACTCGATGCTTGGGACACCAGGGTCGTCCTTCTTGATCAAGAAAGGTGACTTGAGTTGACGATCTTGACCTCCTTGAGCTGCAGTGACCATCTTAGCTGACTCGGTACACATTTGCTTGTTCTTGTTCCTCCTGTTGGTCCTCTTCCTTGGTTCATGTCGGGAATGCTCTGAGATTTGTGTAGTCTTGTTCTTGAAGGAAAACGTCTCCTTCCTCCCCTTGATGTAGAAACTGATCTTGGCAGCACTAGCGTAGATGATAGCTCCCGAAGTGTTTAGGAATGGCCTCCCTAGAATGATGGGTGCCCTCTCATCAGTACCAGTCTTTATCACCACGAAGTCTGCTGGGGCGTACAAGGTACCAACTCGGACGCAGAGGTTCTTCACTATTCCCTTTGGGAAACTTAGCGTACGATCTGCAAGCCTGGGCATAATATTGACGCTGGAGCCAAAGTCACAGAGTGCTTCTAGGAAGTCCACCATGCTGATGGAGATCGGGATGACAGGGCGTCCTGGATTGTCTCTCTTGACTGGCAGAAGGTCAGTAATTACTTCCATAATGGGGTTACTCCCGTAGTTACATCCTCAAGCATCTCAGGGCAGTGATTGCCTGAGTGTCCAATATCTCCAGTGTGTTTGTGCTCGTAGATACAAGTTCTTCACTTGGTGGAGTCTGGAAGTTGTAAAACTCCTTCATATTTTGCTCGAAGTGTACCTACTCATAGAGACAAGGCAGAGATCAAGTGCATGGGCCCTGTTGGTGGAAAACACCAACAGAACCAAAAGTGTATTTGTTCTTCTCTAACCTTAAGCATAGTGAGCAAGACAAACTTGATGGATAATAATATCATGAGTGTAGCATTTAAAACATTCGTCAGATCAGATCACTCAACCTAATGGAAAGATAATCTATCTATACTTATCTCTTTTATATATATATATATATCTTCCAAAGATTGTGTGTGCAACATTTAGTGTGGGATCACAAAGGTGAAAGGACTAAACATATTGAATCGATTGGCTTGGTTAATCTAGAATTGTAAATCATACATGTTTGTCTCTTTTATTCATGTGAATGCCAGAACCAAGGAGAAGCTTATAGAAGTGATAGTCAAGTACCTTAAGATGTTACCTTACTTGAAGAGTGATGGTACAGTATCACCTTGTGGAAGCTTTCCTCTCTTAGCAGTTGTGCATTGTATTTGTGGCACCCTCCATGGATCATCTCTTGTGAGCTATGCCTTCCTTGTGTAAATTGTTAAACTTCATGTGTGTCTCTCTTTGTCTCCAATGTGAGTTTATCTCAGGACTTCCCAGGTCGATATTGAAAGTTTTCCTGCAGGGGTTAGTCCAACAAAATATACCAATGTCTACACAAGCAGTTTTTAGTTCAATAACCAAACTAGACTCCATGTCTAATTAGATTAAGGAAGGCTGTTTAACCTAAGCACCATGCTTAATTTAAAAACCAATAGAAGTATGTACAGTACTTCCAAACTAACACTTACTAGGATAAACAAAGGTAGCGTGATGGCTTTTATAGAGATCTACTCAAGTGGAGATGAAGTAGTGTGATTACTATTTAACAAATTGAGCATGTCTCAAAGGTAGGGACAACCAACATAGCAATATGGCAAATGATGTTTTTATATAAAGTACTCCCCCAAGCTTGAATTTTGCAAAATTCAAGTTTGGATGAATTTAATTCAATGTTGTATGATGATTGGTTGTACATACCTTGTGCTTGTCATTCATCCGATCTTCTTGCTCCAATCCTAGAAAGGTTAGTGACAAGAATACCCGAAGGAATTTTTTTTTTACAATTATCCTTATATGCTCAATACACAAGGTAATGTTGCAAATAATTAAAAGCTCATGTTACGATCTGATCAGTGCTTGTTTTAGGACACTAAGCTTGTCCTTGGGAAACCATCTATTTATGTCGGTGAAGTGGTTTCCCCTCCAACGCTGACCTATATCAAGATCAACTCAACGAGATCTGCAATATTTAATATAGACATATGCATCGACAACCACCCTTTTAAAGTTTTTATAAATAGAAAGAATGAGGGGGTTGGAGATCTCGAATGTGGTGATGTTGGAGATACCAATGGATTATGAAGATGTTGCATTTGAGCATGGAGTAAATGAAGTGGCTATGAAATAAATTCCATGCTCATTAATGCTTAGAGTGAAATCCATGTGGTATGGTGAAAATGATAAGGTGAGTGTGATAAAATAAGAAAAGAAAAAGGATACACGGATGACTTGGTTCGAAACTAGCACAGCTACCGTTCCCCGGCAACGGCGCCAGAAAGCTTGTTGGGTATTTTAAACGCAAACAGAAAAATCCGCAAGCGCACGGATACCGATGTAGCCTTCACCCGGGAGTATTCCAGAGTATCGATTTTCCACAGGGAACGTGAGTGTACTAATTAAGATCCAAGATCGCCCAAGGATAACTATATGATTATTTTTGGTGGGAAGAGAGGAAGTTTCCTGAGAGTTCTCTAGTTGATCTAAGAATCAAGAATTACTTCAAGATTATTTATATCGGGACATCAGAGCACTAACCACACAAAGATATGAGAAGAGGGCTAGGAAGGTCTGACTACGGTCCTACAAACACCGATCCGAACGTGGTGGAATACGTCGACCATTAGAGCTGTCACTACCCTAAGGCTACCACAACAATCCGCAGGATTGGGTGCAATTCCAGGTAATTGCAAGACTAAACGCCACGTCTAATCTATTAATTACTACTCTAATGTTTCAAAGATTAGAGCACTTGATGCAAGCGGGAATCCAATAAATAACTTGAATGTAAATAAAAGTAATTAGAGAACTCAGGAGTTATGAATTGAAGAACCTGGAGAACAATGAAGAACGAACCAGATGGTGCAAAAGTACAATGTTGAGGAAGATCCGACAGATCCGGCTCCTCCTCCGCTCTCCTCTTCTCTCTCCCTATTTTCTAGATTACAACTAGAACTAACTAGAACTAGAGGAACTAGAACTAGAACTAGATGAACTAGAACTAGATCTAGATGAACTAGAGGTAGAACTACAAGAACTAGAGGGATCCTCTCTACTTGGATGAAGAATTGAAACCCTAGCTTTGATTCTGTAGAAGAGGTATGATCTCCAGGGGCCAGGGGGTCTGGTTTTATAGTCCCTTCAAGTGAATATGGGCCGTTGGATCAAACCGACTTAGATTGAACGATTATCCTTGATCCTTTAGGTCGGTGGAGCAATATCCCGAAAGAGAGTCCTGTTTGGACTCTAGGAGGGGGCGGGCGCCCAGGTCAACTGGGCGGGCGCCCAGTGCCTAGCCCCGTTCGGCCTCCGCTTCCTTCCCGTGGCTTCTGGAGTCTTCTAGATGGTAGAAAATTATGCGGCACGTTAATATCTCTATGTAAACCCGACGTGTGGGCCTTTCTTACTTATTTCCTGATAACCCCCTGCAGAAATAGACAAACACCAAAACTCGTGGAATTCTGTCAGATATAACCCTAAGTCTAGGTGTTGGTTCCATTTGGATCCTTTTCCATGATTAGTTGATGGTTAAATATGAGCATTAAGGACCGTCAACAGTCGACAAGCTCTCCAAATGGATCGAATACATGCCATTGGTCAAAACAACATCCGAAAAGGCCGTAGACTTCCTTAATCAGATTATACACCAATTCAGGATTCCTAACAGCATAATCACCGATTTGGGTACTTAGTTCATCGGCACTACATTCTAGGACTTCTACGATGACAGGGTGAAAGCCCTAGTTTGGTTTTGGATAATTGATGAAATCCTAGTACTAACCTCTATACTAAGTGTGTGTAGACTTAATGAGGTTGGTACATGCCAAGTGATGGAGCAAGTGATGATCATGGTGATGATGGTGATGACCACAAGATGATCAAGTGCTCAACTTGGAAAAGAAGAAAGAGAAAAACAAAACCCTTTGGAGATCAAGGCAAAGGTATTGCTTAGGGTTTTGGTTTTGGTGATCAAGACACCATAGAGGGTGTGATCACATTTAGGATAGATAGCCATACTATTAAGAGGGGTAATCTCGTTGTGAAAACGGTTGTCTAAGTGCCACTAGGTGATTGGATTCCTTGCATATGCATTAGGATCTGGTGAACAAATTTAAATAACCCTTGAAAAATGTTTTTGAAATATGCTAACACACGTGCACAAGTGTTGAGATACTTTGGTGTTGGCACATGGAAGCAAGGGAAGAAGTTGAGGATCTTTTCGTGCCGCGCACACAGGCCGGACGCGTCCGGTATGAGGTCGGACGTGTCCGAGTTGAGGCACCGGACTCAGGAACAGTTTTCTCCTAGAGTCCGGTGTGTTTCGTCCAGTGAGTTCGCTTCTCGGTGAAAACTCTCTAAGTTTGCGTCGGGGCGGTGTGACACCGGACGCATCCAAGTTAGCGTCCGGTGCAAACTCTTCGTGCAGAGCTCCCTGGGTTTTTGTCCGGTGCTCACCGGACGCGTCCGGTGTGTGCGTCCGGTGTGGCGACCGGTGTTGGGTCAGTTTGCGACCCTTCCTGAGTTTTCGTCTGGTCGCTCGTGAGACCATCTGGTGCGTGTTAAAGCTAGAGTTCGGTGCCCTGCAGTGTTAGAGGCAACAACTACTTTCTAATGGTCAAAGAGCACCGGACGCTGGACTGGCTCATACCAGACGCGTCCGGTGTGAACTAGGACGCGTCCGGTGTGGACGCAGACAGTGGGATTTCCTGCCAACCGCTAGTTGAAGCTTGGGACTTCTATTTATATGCCTTGGCTGGTTCATGCTCACCCTCTTGACTCTCTAACTTGTTGATACACCTTGTGAGCATACTCCCACACTTCCCACTCACCTTGTTCAAGATTTGTTCATCCAAAGTGAGATTGGGAGAGATCCTAGTTGCATTTGCTTAGAGTTTGAGCATCTAGTGGCACAAGTGATCGTTGAGCTGCTGGTTGCCGCCACCTAGACGGCTTGGAGCTGCGGAGGAGCTTTGGCATGAGTTGGTGATTGTCCGTGGCCATCTCCCGGTGATTGTGAGGGGTTTGTGCCTACCTCAGCGGAGAGCCCAAAGGTAACTCTAGTGGATTGCTCGTGTCATTGAGTTACCTCACTTGTGGGTAGGTTCTTGTGGTGTCCTAGTGAGGACGAGGTTCGTGCTACACCTCTTAGCCACCGAACCACCAAGTGTTGGTCGACACAATGGGGACGTAGCGTGCCGGCAAGCACGTGAACCTCGGGAGAAAAATTGTTTGTCTCCATTGTGTTTGTTGCTTGGATTTCTCCCGGTGATTGGACTTCATATTATTGATTGGTTCATCCCCTCTACGCGGCGGTAAAAAGATCAAACCATCTCTCTTATGTTCCCGCAAACTAGAGTAGCTTACTTACTTGTATAGAAACTTTAGGTAGCTTTCTAGTGTAAGTAGTGACATAGCTCTTGTGTGCCTAGTGATTATATCAACTAGAATTGTTGGATAGGTGGCTTGCAAACACCCCTTTAGAGCTAGAGCAAAAAGCTTCGCTTTGTTATTTACTAACCTCTTGCTCTAGTGAGTTTGTAGATTTTTTAAATAGGCTATTCACCCCCCCTCTAGCCATATTAGGACCTTTCAAGTGGTATCGGAGCCATGGTCACCGTTTGTGAAGGCTTAACAACCTCGGTGCTCAAATTATGGCTCAAATAGTGTTCAACCATGTTGGGGGCAAACCATCGTTCTTTGATGGCACAAGTTCTTTTGACTATTGGAAGAGAAAGATGAAAATGTATCTTGGATCATTAAATGATAGAGTGTGGGAAGTCACCAAAAATGACTTTGTGATTCTTGATCCGGCTAACCCCATCGATAATGAGAGAGCCAACACGCAATGCAATACTATGGCTCTCAACACAATCTATAATGGCATTGATTCAAAGGTGTTTGAACAAGTCAAAGATCTTGAGAAGGCTAGTGAAGTATGGACAAGGCTAGAAGAAACATATGAGGGCACTACAACGGTAAAAAGTGCCAAGTTGTATATGCTCAAGGACAAGCTATCCAACTTCAAGATGAAGGATGATGAGTCCATACCGGAGATGTTCTATAGGCTCCAAGTCATCATCAATGATCTCAAGGGCCTAGGTGAGAAAGTGAAGGATGAGGACTTTATTCACAAGTTCTTGATGTGCTTGCCCAAGAGGTTCAAGACATTGAGAACAATCATCTTTAGAGGTGGATTGACGGGTGTATCTCCCAATGAGGTACTTGGAGATGTCATGACCGAAGATCAATATAATGACAACGATGATGATGAGGTCATGAAGAAGGTTGATGATGATAAGAAGAAGAAGATTGTAGCTTTCAAAGCTAGCTCTTCATCCAAGAGCAAGAATAAGGGCAAGGCCAACAAGGAAGAATCAAGTGATGAGGAGTCCTCCAAGGATGATAGTGATGATGAAGCACTAGCACTCGTTGTCTGCAAGTTTGGCAAGATGATGAAGAAGAAGGGCTACCATACAACAAAGAGAAGGGACAACTACAAGAACAAGGAGTATGTGAGGCTATGCTACAAGTGCAAGAGCCCCGATCATATTATGGCGGATTGTCCATACAATAGTGATCATGATGAGCATGAGAAGAGAACAAGAAGGAGAAGAAAGAAAAGAAGGACAAAAAGATGGTCTTCAAGAAGAAGAAGAAGGGTGGATCCTATGTTGTGACATGGGATAGTGATGCTTCTTCGGATGATGATTCTAGTGATGATGACAAGGCATCCAAGAAGAAGGCACTTGCAAGCATTGCTATCAACAAGCCATCACTCTTCGACACTCTTTCATGCTTCATGGCCAAGGGCCACAAGGTACAATATGATGAGAGTGAAAGTGAAAGTGAACAAGAACATGATAGTGATAGTGATGATGAAAATGAATTCACTAATGAACAACTCATGGACATGCTAGAACAAGCCGATTCTCTCATTCAATCTAAAAACAAGAAGTGCAAAGAATTGGCCAAGAAGTTAAAAGCTCTTGAGCAATCCTTTGATGAGCTCAATGCTAATCATGAGAGGTTAGTGGAAGCCCATGAGAAGCTTGGCAAAGCTCACACCAAGCTTGAAAAAGCTCACTCCTTGTTATTAGAAGAGAACAAGGAAAATGTTGTTGTATCATGTGATGTGGGCATAACATGTGACTTAATTAAGGAATCACCCAACCCACCTATTGTTGTTGCCACTAACTCTTCTTGTAGGTCTTCACCACAACCAACTCTACCTCTACTTCTAGTGTCGGTGTCACTTGTGATGCTTCACTAAAGGTTGAGAATGAGACTCTCAAGAGAGAGGTGGATGAGCTCACTCACGCCCTAGGCAAGGCCTATGGTGGTGAGGCCCGCTTGCTAAAGTGCTTGGGTAGCCAAAGGTTTTCTCTCAATAAAGAGGGATTAGGCTATACCCCAAGAAGGGCAAGAAAGCCTTTGCAACTCATAAGCCTAGCTTTGTGAAGAGCAATGGTCGGTATTGCAACAAATGCAAGCAAGTTGGGCACCTAGAGCTTAATTGCAATAAAATGAACAAGAATAAGAAAAATGCTAATGTTGATGCAAAACTGATCTGCAAACACAAAGGGCTAATACCCGATTCAAACGTTAAGGCGTGGTAGCCGATTTGACCTTACTATCGGCAAAGGTGATAACTCGAATACTTTAGTCCTGACAACAGCGATGCGCCCGGATGTCACGGCTAAGAGGTACTCACGCAGAACTTGAGAACACGCCGAGCTTAAGTCGACGAATTCCTAAGAACTCGTAATAAAAAGGAAAAAATTTGACGAAGTCGTCGAAAAGTAGATGCTGGAATATGAGTAAAAACGTGTGTTTGATTGATTTCTTGATTGATTATTACAAGGCCCTAGGGTTTATATTTATACCCTGCTCAAAGAGCTACAACCAGACACGATTAGAATTCGAATTCCAAATTACACGGAATCCGTATACAAAACGATGCAAATAATTAAGGAAATAACAAAACTATCCTTCGTGACAAACCGAAACTCCTCCATATGACAACTGGCAGCTTCCGGACTCCTCCTTTGCATCATCGGCAATCCCTTTGCCATAGTCATCGGTAGACCTTTTTATCCAGCCATCGGCACCATATTACTGCCTGTGGACTTAGTCACATTCAACCTCTCCCTCATCGGCAACCATCCTCATCGGCAACCCGCATCGTACTGCCACCCTATCTTGCCATCCTAGACACGTGCCCAAAAACGGTGTCAACACATGCCCCCCAGTTTCGGAGTATAAAACTATTAATGCTCCGAAATTCTCTGCAGTAATGATGCCTTCTCCGCAATTAATGCTCCTAATCTGGTAACCGACAACCTCAATCTGGACAACTCTGATCCTAATCCTCCGCAGATTCCTCGAAATCCCCAACTTCCTAAACGGGCATTTTTTTCAGTCGTACATCGGCAACAATACCGTTACAAAGATCTGCCGATGCTCTGACCAGGATATTCGCAAAAACGGTTACTTCCCCCCTATCCGCCCATCGGCAAGATGACCGTTATAGAATATCGCCGATGGACCGATCAGGAGATCTCGCACAGTAAAATATCTTCAGATAATGACCGCCTCCCATCAAATCACCTGCAGAATCCCTGGATTACCGTGCGAACAGTTACCATATCCACCTGAGTACCCTCGGGTTTCTCGGATGTGGCAAAGAGATAAGTCGGATTTGCCCTTGCCCATCTTGTCCTATAAATAGTTCCTTCTTGGGTACTCCTTCCCCATCACACCATTCTACTACCCAACTTTACTTTTCCAGCGGCGGCGCCATTTACAACCTTCAAGACCTTCGACAAGCACTTCTCTTCATCAACTCCGGTGCCCTCCAACGTCCTCTTCACGACAAGATGGCCATTGGCTTCGTCGTCCCTGAGGTCAGATCTCCATCTCATCTTCTGTATTTTTTTTTATTCCTGTTCATCCGCGATTCATCTTACTGAATATTCTCCTTTTCCTTTTTCTTTGTATTTTTATTCCCCCAAAATCACTAGGAGTTGTCCAATAAAATTGTCATCCCCACCGATCAACCACACCTTCAATGTCTCGGCCCTCTAGGGGATTCAGATCCAACCAACCTTATTAACGCAGAAACCAATAGGATCCCCTTTAGAGCTGAAAACTTTTCTTTAGATCTGTGGAAAGACACTTTTCGCTCTTGGCCCAGCCCTACCGTAGGGTGGAAAGACTGGTTCTTGAGGGTCAGCAATTCTTATGAAGTCCAGTGGGGTGAAAGGAAGCTAGCCCAATGCATTAGGCTATCCATTGCCGATATGCACAGGAACGAGTCACTGCTGATAGCTGCGTCCTACTTTTGGTCAGACACCCTCAATGCTTTTGTTTTTGGCCACGGCCCTGCTTCTCCTACCCTTGCCGATGTAGCCATGCTCACTGGGCTAGATATATCTTCTGCCGATAGCACCCACTTTTTTGATACTGCCCCCAGTGCCAAAGTGGAGACTCGCGCTATCGGCAGTTGGTCAGGGTACATTCAGAAGTACCGCGGGAGAGAGCCTGTCACCATAAAGGAGCAAACCACCTTTCTGAACATGTGGCTGGACAAGTTTGTATTCTATGGTCGATCGGCAGGACCAACTTCCGTCTATCTATCGGCAGCAGAGAGACTGGCTAACGGTGGCCAATTTCCTCTCGGCCGATACTTGCTTGGCGCTGTTTACCACCTTCTCCATCAGGTAGCCCAGAAACTCCTGCTTGGCCAATCCATCGGCAACTTGGGAGGCCCCTGGTGGTTTATTAATATGTGGCTCAATCTGCACCTGCATAAGCGCCTTGATTCCAACTTGTTCTCACAGCACTTCCCAAGAGATATAGCCGAAAATCATGTGTTGGGTGAAGAGGAATCGGCAACGCGTGCCCCCTTGAACTTTGGCGAAGCCGTCATAGTCCTACCTGGTTCAGGGAGTAATCCGGATCAAATTGGCCGATTCTTTGAGACTCTGTATGAGGGTTTGGCCAGGGATGAACGACCATGGTTGGCTTATGATGACCCAGATAGCATGCTCCCTCTGACCTTCAATCCATTTGATGAAGCTCTCGACAGGGATAATGAGGCGATGATGGCAATTGTGACTCCCAGAGCCATTCCAGTGAATTTTTTCGGTAGCACAAAAACTTCTCCCCAGACTTACGAATTTTACAATCCACCGGCATTAGCTCGCCAGTTAGCTTTCGGCCAGTTGCCGATTGCACTTCCTTATGCCAATGTGATAAAACCCAGAGAAACCATCAACAACCTTCTTGAGTGGACTCGAGTAGCCCAACTACCACCAAACGCCGATGTAGATGTAGATCTGTCAGAATGGGTTCCGGCTGCTTTTATCACTCAGGTATACAAGTTATGGTGGGCAGAATGGAAAGAGCATCTATTCTGCAGATCGGCACTTTCATACCGCAGCATGATTGACCCCGAATACGAAGTTCCCGATGACACTGTAAGTAACTCAAACCAACGTTTCATTTTCTCACTATTACTTCCATCGGCAGCTTACCCTTGTATTCCTTTTGCAGGCTGACAATATTCCTCCATCGGTTAGCAGGAGTGGCAAGCCGATCGACTTGTTTCCATCAGGCCCGATTTCCTCAATCGGCCACAATGCTCCCACTCTGGCTTCCATCGTGCATCGGGGTGTGCGCCTCAGGAAAGTTACAACCAGGAGAACCCAGACATCACCAACGGTAGCTGCTCCCACTCTGGCGCGGGCTTTCAAGGCAATTTGTCAAATCTTTATCTTTTACGCTGACTATCTTTATATCGGTTTTATTTATACTTATAAACCCTTGTTCGTTATTGCAGCAAACCAGTGCATCGGCAAAGGTCACACGTCAAGGTGCCGATGCCACCCAGTCCAGCCAGCCAAAGAGGAAGGGTACCACGGGTGCTAAGACTGGAACAAAGCGCCAGAAGGTAGCAACTCCCCCTCCTCCTCCGGTATCTCCAATTCCGGTGGAGTCTTCTCCTTCTTCTCCAGAAGCCCAGCCACAGCAAGCACCATCTCCCCCACCTATGCAGGAAGCACCACAGATAGAAGAACTCCAACAGGAAGGATCTCAAACAGAAGGTACATCAGCTGACACGGGTGAACAAACAACTGGCCCGGTGGGCCCAATTATACCATCGGCGGTTCTCCCGATTCAGACAATTGTTATCCCTCCTCCAGGTAACATACTTTAACAATATCGCTACCGATGAACTTATTCTTATTTAGTATCATAACCTTTCTTGTCTTCTTTCAGTCGATATCGTCCCATCGGCAACCTTAGCCGATCAACCTGTAGTTCCATCGGCATCTTTGGCCGGTCAGCCCGCAGCTCCGTCAGCACCTCCCAGTCCAAGGCAAGAGATCACCTTGAAGCAAGTAAGTCACTGTTTACCGCCAGCATTATTTGCCGATTCTCTAAGTATGAGCTAATTTTGCTTTCCCTCCCAGGAACAAGATTCTCCCGATAGCCTGTTCTCCTTCGCCATCGATTTCTCTGAAGAAGAAGGTGAAGAAGCAAGCACTTCTCAGTCGGTCGGCATCACATCGGCAGAGGTCAGGGTCAGGCTGGAAGAATTGTCAGCTCTCCTTCACCAGGACACAGCGCAACTGGTTGACGATTCCGACCCTACCAAGACCCTGTTCAAAACTCTCAGAGGCCAAGTCCCAGCCGTCGTTGAAGAAATCCTGTTCCAAGCCGCTCATCTGGAGAGTCGCCAGCTGCAGTACCAAAGAGCTTCTCGGCGGCTTGCCGATAGAGCCGCTCAGACTCAACTCTCCGATGAAATGAGGAAAGAAAAGCTTTTGACCGATGAGAATCACAAGAACATCGGCATCCTGAGATCTTCTGGAGACGCGCTGAAGGAGAAGATATCCGATCTATCGGCAAGAAAAGAGTCCCTATTGGCGGAGCTTAAGGAAGTAGAGAACGCTCTGTCCCAAGCCCAACAGGAAGAGAGCCAATTGCCAGAGACCATCAGGCTTCTTGAGCGCGAGCGAAATGCTCATGGTCGCAAAGCACTCCAACTGAAGAAGAAGCTGAAGCCGATAGAAGGTTCTGCTGATGATGACATCAAGGAGATAGAAGCAGCCAACCAAATTCGGCTACGCGCTATATCGGCAATCCAGACGCTGCTTAACACATAGAGTTTCCATCGGCATTGTATCTGCACTTTCCTGCTTCCTCAGCTTTTAGTCTAGCCGATAGGACTGTTATCGGCGCCTAAACTTTTGAAACACCAAGTCTTGTCCCCAAGCATTTGGATCCAGCCGATAGGAGTGTTATCGGCACCTAAACTTCTATGCATCGACCCATATACTGGGGTAGTACTTCTTTAAATATTTGTCGTTTAATGCTCTAGGAAATTCAATTCCTTCGAGGGTTTCTAGAATGTAGGCATTACCAGGAGCCGATCGACTTATCCGATAAGGACCCTCCCAATTAGGAGACCACTTTCCAAACTTCGAGCTTTTGGTCCCAACTGGTAAAATTAATTTCCATACCAAATCCCCATCGGCAAACTCTTTAGCCTTCACCTTCTTATCGTACCATCTAGCAACTCTTTTCTTATTCTCTTCTATACTCATTAAAGCTTTTAACCGATGCCCTGCTAGATCGTCCAATTCATCGGTCATCAAAGTGGCATAACCATCGGAAGTTAATTGATCTTGAAAAGATAATCGCCTAGATCCAGCCTTAATTTCCCAAGGCAACACTGCATCATGTCCATACACCAATTGATAGGGTGATACCTTGGTCGATCCATGACAAGCCATCCGATAAGACCACAATGCTTCATTTAATAATGTACGCCACCGCTTAGGATTTTCTTCAATCTTCCGTTTAATAAGCTTGATAATTCCTTTGTTAGACGCTTCGGCCTGCCCATTGGCTTGAGCATAATAAGGAGAAGAGTTCAACACTTTAATTCCCATACCGATTGCGAATTCATCGAACTCCCCCGATGTGAACATGGTGCCCTGATCGGTAGTAATCGTTTGGGGAATCCCAAATCGGTAAATAATATGCTCCTTCACAAAATCAATCATATTGGCCGATGTGACTTTCTTCAAAGGAATAGCTTCAACCCATTTAGTGAAATAGTCAGTGGCAACTAGAATGAACTTATGCCCTTTGCTAGATGGTGGATAAATCTGGCCGATCATATCGATGGCCCATCCCCGGAACGGCCAAGGCTTTATTATAGGATTCATAGCCGATGTGGGTGTTCTCTGGATATTACCAAACTTTTGACAACCTTGACATCCCTTGAAATACTTAAAACAATCTTCAAGTATGGTTGGCCAAAAATATCCATTTCTTCGAATCATCCACTTCATCTTAAAAGCTGACTGATGCGCTCCACACACTCCCTCATGGATTTCCCCCATCAAACTTCTGGCTTCATCATCACCCAAGCATCGGAGAAGAATTCCGTCGATAGTTCGATAATACAATTCATTTTCAAGGAGCACATACTTGGTTGCCTGAAATCGAACCCGTCTTTCAACTTTTTTGGATGGATCTTTTAGATAATCAATAATTTCTTTCCTCCAATCACCAGCACCGACTGCCGATGTCGCATTAATCATTGGCTGATATCCCGAGGCATGCTGAGCTAACCGATTAGCGTCTTCATTATGCAATCGGGGAACATGCTCCAGTCGGAAGTCCTTGAATTCCTTTAACAGTTGCATACTTCTCTCGAAATAGGTTATGAGAACTTCACTTCGGCATTCATAGCTTCCGGCCAATTGATTTATAACCAACATAGAATCCCCGAATATTTCAACAGCATCAGCACGAACTTCTCTTAACAACTCCAATCCCTTGATTAGAGCTTGATACTCAGCCTGATTATTTGTTGATGTAGCGACAATCGGCAAGGAAAACTCATACTTCCTCCCCTTAGGGGAAACTAATACAATGCCGATTCCTGCCCCCCGGTCACAGGTAGATCCATCAAAGAAGAGCGTCCAGGGTGCAATTTCCAAGGTTTCTACTAGACCGCAATGCTGAGTCACAAAATCGGCCATAATCTGCCCTTTGACTGCCTTAGCCGATTCGTAACGCAAATCGAACTCCGACAGCGCTAAAATCCATTTACCGATCCTACCACTCATAATCGGCATAGATAGCATGTATCGGACCACGTCATCTTTGCAAACAACAGTGCATTCGGCCGATAACAGGTAATGTCTCAGCTTGATACATGAAAAATATAAGCATAAGCATAGTTTCTCAATAGCCGAATACCTGGTTTCAGCATCAATCAACCTCCTACTCAAATAATAAATTACCCTTTCTCTCCCTTCAAATTCTTGAACTAAAGCTGAACCGATAACCGATCCATCGGTAGATAGATACAATCTGAAGGGCTTCCCTTGTTGAGGTGGAACTAAAACTGGAGGATTTACTAGATACTTCTTGATTTCATCCAGAGCCAACTGCTGTTCTTCTCCCCAAACAAACTCTTGATCGGCTTTCAATTTAAGAAGAGGACTGAAAGCACGAATCCTTCCAAATAAATTCGATATAAATCTCCTGATAAAATTTACCTTGCCGATCAAGGATTGGAGCTCGGTTTTGTTGGTAGGGGCCACTATTTTATTGATGGCATCAATAGATCTTCGACTAATTTCAATACCCCTCTGATGTACCATGAAACCAAGAAACTGCCCTGCCGATACGCCAAATGCACACTTGTTGGGATTCATCTTCAATCCATGCTTCCTTGTGCACTCTAACACTTTTTGTAAATCGGCAAGATGCTTTGAGAAATCTCCAGACTTAACCACCACATCATCAATATAAATCTCTACGAGCTTGCCGATGAACTCATGAAATATAAAATTCATAGCCCTTTGATAAGTAGCACCAGCATTCTTCAACCCAAAAGTCATGACTATCCATTCAAATAGCCCAACATGACCAGGACACCTGAATGCGGTTTTTGGAATATCCTCCTCTGCCATGAATATTTGATTGTAACCTGCATTACCATCCATGAAGCTGATGACCCGATGGCCAGCCGCAGCATCAACCAGTAGATCGGCGACAGGCATTGGGTATCCATCCATCGGCGTAGCTTTATTGAGATTCCTGAAATCAATGCACACCCGAAGCTTCCCGTTCTTCTTGTAAACCGGAACAACATTGGAAATCCATTCGGCATACCGACACTGCCGAATAAACTTAGCTTCAATAAGTTTAGTGATTTCGGCCTTAATATCAGGTAGAATGTTAGGATTACATCGGCGGGCTGGTTGCTGATGTGGCCGAAATCCAGACTTGATGGGTAACCGATGTTCAACAATTGATCGGTCTAAACCAGGCATCTCTGTATAATCCCAAGCAAAGCAATCTTTATATTCCTTTAACAAACTAGTCAATTGTCGCTTACACTCAGGATCTAATTTAGCACTAATAAAAGTAGGCCTAGGCTTATCACCACTACCTATATCTACTTCTACCAAATCGTCGGCCGATGTGAATCCCTGGCCTAATTTTCCATCATCGGCGAATCTATCCATTAAAAACCGTCGTCAGAACCGACTGCCTGGATCGGTGGAATCTCATAATCGGCAACTTTGAGAAAATCTTTCTCCCAAACTTCTCCTGAAATGCACCTGGTCCTTTCGTAAGTATCCGCTTCTGCCGATGCGATAACATAAGAAGAATCTCCTGGGACAATCTCAATCTTGTCACCTACCCACTGAACCAAGCACTGATGCATTGTAGATGGGACACAACAATTGGCATGAATCCAATCTCTTCCCAATAATAAGTTGTAGGCACCTTTTCCGCTGATCACGAAAAAAGTTGTCGGCAAGGTCTTGCTGCCGATGGTCAACTCTGCACATATCGCCCCCTTGACTGGAGACACGTTTCCTTCAAAGTCTTTGAGCATCATATCGGTCTTGGTTAAATCTTGATCCCCTTTCCCAAGCTTCCGATATACTGCATACGGCATAATATTAATAGCAGCTCCACCATCAACTAGGATCTTGGTCATTGGCTGCCCATCAACCCTTCCTTTGAGGAACAGAGCTTTAAGATGCTGCCTCTCGTCATCGGCAGGTTTCTCAAAGATAGCCGTCATCGGATCCAGAGCCAACTGAGCTATCTGATCAGAAAATTCCAACTCATCATCACTGGCTGGTGCAAGAAACTCCATCGGCAACATGAAGACCATGTTGACGCCTGCCGATGGACCTTCCCTCTTAGTGTCTGACGGCTGCCGACTTCCAGAGTTCTCTCCCTTGTTTAGCTCTTCTTGCCTTTCACGTTGCAATCTCCTTTTCTGTGTTTTGGTTAATCCTCCAGGGCACCATGGAGGAAGTGGCCTTTGCCTTGCCGTCGGGCGTCGGTTCTCCCTTGACTCCATACGATGCGTGTTAGCATCCCTACAAAATATGAATTCATCGGGAACCCGCGCATCAGCCATTCCCTCGAGCTCCTCTTGGTTCCTGGGAAAATACTGGACACGGTCACTAAGTTTGTTGTGCCCACTAAATCTGCCCCCCAGCCGGTCATGAACTGACACCCTTCCTCTGATCGGCCCATTAAATCGCCGTTCATCATCATGATAATGCCGATCGATCCTATCGTACCGATCATAACCGTTGCACTCAGGGCAGTCTCTGACAGTAGGAAGCTTGATATTTTCCTCCCAACAATGGATGAAGAATGGACAATTCCAATGATCCCTGTGCCGATTCCACTCCTGTCGGCGTCTTTCTTCTTCCCGTCGATAATCTTCCTGCTGGCGTCGATACCGATCTTCCCGTTGTTGCCATTTTTCTCGAGGCCTTCTATGAGTTATGACGATACCAGATCGAAGAAGCCTTCCTGAGCTAGTTCCTTCCTGGACCAAGCCCTTACTTCTTGCATCGGCAGTAGTAACTTGATGCTGAGGATCTACCGATGCACTCTTCTCAGCTGTCTCCGATGTTAAGACCTTAGCCTTCCCCTTAGCATCCAACATGTTTGTCGGAAAAGGATGTTGGTCTATCTTCATCGGCTTGTGGGCTTTGGAATTGTCAAACTTGATTCTCCCTGACTCTATAGCCGATTGCAGCTGCTGTCTGAATACTTTGCACTCGTTGGTGTCATGGGAAGTTGCATTATGCCACTTGCAATATCTCATCCTCTTCAACTCTTCTGCCGATGGGATCACATGGTTAGGTGATAGTTTGATCTGACCTTCCTGAAGTAGAAAGTCAAATATCCTATCAGCCTTAGCGGTGTCAAAAGCAAACTTCTGTGGTTCCTTCTGCCCAAAAGGACAAGACATCGGCTTCTTGTTTTTTACCCACTCTGCCAAACCGATTACTGGTTCTTCATCAGAATCTGAGCTTGTGGCTTCATCAACAAACGACACTTTCTTATTCCATGCTCTCTTAGGCTCGAAAGGCTTGATGTCTTGATCAGAAATCCTCTGCACCAAATGACTTAAACTTTCGAACTCCTGAGAGGCATACTTATCCCTGATATGTGGCAACAAACCCTGGAAAGCCAAATCGGCTAGCTGCCGATCATCCAGAACCAGGCTATAGCATTTATTCTTGACCTCTCGTATCCTCTGCACAAATCCTTCAACCGACTCATCATTACGTTGCCTCAACTTGACCAAGTCGGTGATCTTCTTCTCATGAACCCCCGAGAAGAAGTATTTGTGGAATTGCTTCTCCAGATCGGCCCAAGTAATTACTGAGTTGGGAGGTAATGATATGAACCAAGTAAAGGCCGATCCAGACAATGATGACGAAAATAGACGAACCCTCAATTCGTCCCTGTTACCAGCCTCTCCACATTGAATAATGAACCTGTTGACATGCTCCATGGTTGACGTGTCGTCCTGTCCGGAAAACTTTGTAAAATCCGGTACCTTGTACCGATGTGGAAGCGGGATCAAATCATACGCGGGAGGATACGGTGTCCGATAAGAATAAGTGTTGACTTTGGGTTTTATCCCAAATTGTTCCCTCATTACTTCAGCAATCTTATCGGCCCAATACGCATCGGCATCTTGCCGATGAGGCGGCTGCGGATCTGGCACTTGGTGGCGAACCTCCACGTGTCTGTTCGGGACGTGATCTGCACGGAACATTGTATTGATCACCTGTCCTCCAATCTGCGGACCACCAAACTGCTGTCCACCGATTGGCTGTCCTCCGAGTTGCTGTCCAAAATTCATTGGCTGGTTGGGAATCCCCTGACCTTGGAACCCGGGATAGACCTGCCCTTGCTGGAACCCTGTAGTCTGGTAACTCTGCTGGGGCGATTGTGGAAAGGCTTGCTGTCCAAGCCATCCATTATTAGCGTTCATCGGCATAGGTGCTGCCGATGATTGGTAATTGGGTACCGTCGTCGAATTGACATACCCAGAATGGGCCATAGGCCTCTGCTGCATCAGCATTGACTCTGCCGATGCGTTGGGCATCTGGAACATTGAATCTTGAGGATTCCCAGTGTGAGGCCTTGCAGTAGTAGTTGTGGTATACCGAGGACTCTGGTTCACCGGCGCATTGGGAGGTGCCGATGAAATAGGAGTTTGGCCCCTCATGTCGGTTATTTGTGATGTTCCCGGCGTCAACTCTGGAGGCATACCATAACCCCACCAGTTGGGAGGAAGAGTCAACCCTGACATTGCCGATGCCAACATATCTGTTGTCAGTTTATGCTGCCCAACTGAAATTTGTGGGTTGGTTGCCATCGGCATAGATAGTGCACCAGTAGTCCCCGATGTACTTGGAGGGACGGCAGGTTGTGCACTTGCATTCGTCAAGGCAGCCGATGGAGCCGTGACCTCTGGTGCCGTTGGCTGATGATGGGAGGGGCCCACATAATCTGGCGGGATTTGTCCTTCCTTGAAAGTTCTTGCCACGGCATTGAAAACCGTATTAGACAGTACACCAGCTTGGTTAATCAACGCTCGATTGATGGCATTGTCAACCATATCTTGAAGTTTGCCAGGATTGGCGTCAAAGGTGACCTGCCGTGGTGCCGGCAGTGCATCTTTCTGGACCACTTCGCCGCTCCTGTTTATGCTGAAAGACCTCAGGCATTGCTGCTTGAATTCTTCCATGGCTTGGGCAATAGCTTGCTTCTGCTCATCCTTGAGGTTGGCCTCCGTCACGGGGATGACGTTCTCTTGATCGAGGTCAGAGATCGACATGTTGATCTTGATCTTGAATCCTGTCCCACTGGGCGTGCCAAAAGATGTGTTGATGCAAAACTGATCTGCAAACACAAAGGGCTAATACCCGATTCAAACGTTAAGGCGTGCCAGCCGATTTGACCTTACTATCGGCAAAGGTGATAACTCGAATACTTTAGTCCTGACAACAGCGATGCGCCCGGATGTCACGGCTAAGAGGTACTCACGCAGAACTTGAGAACACGCCGAGCTTAAGTCGACGAATTCCTAAGAACTCGTAATAAAAAGGAAAAAATTTGACGAAGTCGTCGAAAAGTAGATGCTGGAATATGAGTAAAAACGTGTGTTTGATTGATTTCTTGATTGATTATTACAAGGCCCTAGGGTTTATATTTATACCCTGCTCAAAGAGCTACAACCAGACACGATTAGAATTCGAATTCCAAATTACACGGAATCCGTATACAAAACGATGCAAATAATTAAGGAAATAACAAAACTATCCTTCGTGACAAACCGAAACTCCTCCATATGACAACTGGCAGCTTCCGGACTCCTCCTTTGCATCATCGGCAATCCCTTTGCCATAGTCATCGGTAGACCTTTTTATCCAGCCATCGGCACCATATTACTGCCTGTGGACTTAGTCACATTCAACCTCTCCCTCATCGGCAACCATCCTCATCGGCAACCCGCATCGTACTGCCACCCTATCTTGCCATCCTAGACACGTGCCCAAAAACGGTGTCAACAGCTAATGTATCTTACATACCATTTGATTCTTGTTATGTGCTTACCAAGGGTGAGAAGGGTGTGCATGCTAAGTTTGTTGGTACACCAATTGTGGGTCCAAAGAAGAAGGCCATTTGGGTACCAAAAAGCTTAGTCACTAACCTCCATAGACCCAAACAAGTATGGGTACCTAAGAAACATTGATTTGTTTTGTAGGTAAATTATAAAACCGGAGGAAGGCATTGGGTAATTGATAGTGGGTGCACACAACACATGACTGGTGATTCAAGAATGTTCAATTCAATCATTCCAAATGATGTCAATGGTGTTGATAGTATCACATTTGGTGACAATGGCAAAGGCAAGGTCAAAGGGCTTGGTAAAATTGCTATATCCAATGATTTGAGCATTTCCAATGTGCTACTAGTAGAGAGCTTGAACTTCAACTTGCTATCCGTAGCTCAACTTTGTGATCTGGGTTTCAAATGTATATTTGGAGTTGATGATGTAGAGATCATAAGTGTAGATGGATCAAACTTGATATTCAAAGGCTTTAGATATGAGAATCTATACTTGGTTGATTTCAATGCTAGTGAAGCTCAATTGACAACATGCTTGCTCACTAAATCTAGCATGAGTTGGTTATGGCATAGAAGGCTTGGTCATATTGGAATGAAACAATTAAACAAGTTAGTCAAGCATGATCTTGTTAGAGGCTTGAAAGATGTCACATTTGAGAAAGACAAGCTTTGTAGTGCATGTCAAGCCGGAAAACAAGTAGGCAACACTCATCCAAAGAAAAGCATCATGAGTACATGCAAGGCATTTGAGTTGTTGCACATGGACTTATTTGGACCAACCACATACACAAGCATTGGTGGAAATAAGTATGGATTTGTGATAGTGGATGATTTCACATGATACACATGGGTATTCTTTCTTAGTGACAAGAGTGATGCTTTTGCAACTTTCAAATCATTTGTTAAGAGAATACACAATGAGTTTAAAACAATCATCAAGAAAGTGAGAAGTGACAATGGAAGTGAATTCAAGAATACAAGAGTTGATGAGCTTTGTGATGAATTTGGCATTAGGCATCAATTCTCGGCCAAGTACACTCCACAATCAAATGGTCTTGTTGACAGGAAGAATAGAACCTTGATTGACATGGCAAGATCAATGTTGAGTGAGTACAATGTGAGTCATTCTTTTTGGGCCGAAGCAATCAACACGGCTTGCTACTATAGCAACCGACTCTATTGTCACCCAATGATGGAGAAGACTCCATATGAGCTCTTGAATGGAAGAAAGCTCAACATTGCATACTTTCGGGTTTTTAGTTGCAAATGCTACATATTAAAGAAAGGCACTAGATTGAGTAAATTTGAAAAGAAATGTGATGAAGGATTCTTGCTTGGTTACTCAACTACTAGCAAAGCTTATAGAGTTTGGAATTTGGCTAGTGGTACTCTTGAGGAGGTGCATGATGTTGAGTTTGATGAAACCAATGGCTCTCAAGAGGAAGATGAGAACCTAGATGATGTGAGAGGCACTCAATTGGCCGATGAAATGAAGAATATGGACATTGGTGATTTAAGGCCAAGAGAGGTGATTGATGTTGAAGATGACAAAGATCAAGTGCTTCCTACCTCTAATGTGCAAGATAGTGGTTCTCATGATCAAAACCAAGCTAGTACAAGTGGTACTCAAGTGCAAGATCAACAAGCTAGTACATCATCTCATGATCAACCAAGTTCAAGCAATCAAGTGCAAATACTCCAACCAACAAATATTGCAACAGATCATCCATTGGATCATATCATAGGTGACATTCAAAGAGGAGTGCAAACTAGATCAAGATTAGCATCATTTTGTGAGCATTTCTCCTTTGTGTCTCACATTGAGCCAAAGAAGATAGATGAAGCATTGAGAGATGTTGATTGGGTTAATGCTATGCATGAAGAGCTTAACAATTTCAAAAGAAATCAAGTATGGGAATTAGTTGAGAGGCCTAGTGATCATAATGTCATTGGTACTAGATGGGTCTTTTGCAACAAACAAGATCAAGATGGGATAGTTGTAAGAAACAAAGCAAGATTAGTAGCACAAGGCTATACTCAAGTTGAAGGTCTTGACTTTGGTGAAACATATGCCCCGGTTGCAAGATTGGAAGCAATTAGGATCTTGTTGGCCTATGCTTGTGCTCATAACATCAAGTTATATCAAATGGATGTGAAGAGTGCATTTCTCAATGGCTATATCAATGAAGAAGTTTATGTAGAGCAACCTCCTAGTTTTGAAGATGACAAGAAACCCAACCATGTTTACAAGCTAAGAAAGGCATTGTATGGTTTGAAGCAAGCACCTAGAGCATGGTATGAGAGATTGAGAGATTTCTTACTCTCTAAAGGTTTCAAGATGGGCAAGGTTGACACCACTCTCTTCACCAAGAAGATTGGCAAGGACTTGTTTGTGTTGCAAATCTATGTTGATGATATCATATTTGGATCAACCAATCAAGAATTTTGTGAGGAGTTTGGCAACATGATGGCTAATGAGTTTGAGATGTCAATGATTGGAGAGCTTAGTTACTTCCTTGGTCTTCAAATCAAGCAATTGAAGAATGGCACATTTGTGAGTCAAGGCAAGTACATAAAAGACATGCTCAAGAAGTTTGGTATGGATGATGCAAAGTCAATTAGCACTCCAATGGGAACAAATGGAAGCTTAGATAATGATACAAGTGGAAATATGGTGGATCAAAAGTTGTATCGGTCTATGATTGGAAGCCTACTCGATGTGACCGCATCAAGACCGGATGTCATGTTTAGTGTATGCATGTGTGCAAGATTCCAAGCCTCACCAAGAGAAAGTCATGAAAGCAACAAAGAGAATATTGAGGTACTTGAAGCATACACAAAATGTTGGTTTGTGGTATCCCAAAGGTGCAAAGTTTGAACTTGTTGGATATTCTAATTTGGACTATGCGGGATGCAAAGTTGGGAGAAGAAGCACATCGGGCACATGTCAACTATTGGGAAGATCACTTGTCTCATGGTCATCCAAGAAGCAAAATAGTGTTGCACTATCAACCGCCGAAGCGGAGTACATTGCGGCCGGTAGTTGTTGTGCACAAATTCTATGGATGAAGGCAACATTGAAAGATTTTGGAATCAATTTCAAAGAAGCGCCATTGCTATGTGACAATGAAAGTGCCATGAAGCTCACCAACAATCCGGTTCAATACTCAAGAACAAAGCACATAGATGTCCGCCATCACTTCATAAGAGATCACCAACAAAAAGGGGACATTTGCATTGAGAGTATAGGCACCGATGATCAACTTGCCGATATATTCACCAAGCCACTTGATGAGAAGAGGTTTTGCAAGCTAAGGAATGAATTGAACATACTTGACTTCTCAAATATGTGTTGATGCCCCCCACTATATGACATGCCTCTCCTTCAAGCAAAGCAAGGTGAAATTGTTTGACATATCATCCATCTTTGCTAAGGACTTGTTTAGTGCATCTAGTCATTCCTTACATGTCTTAGGTTCATTCATGAAAATCAAATGAATTTGATGCTTGTATGGTACCACTATTGCTTCTATGCTTGACTTGATCTAGTGGTAGCATATGACATGTTTTTGGGCTTGCAATCCTAGTGTTTGATATAGAATATGAGCTATAAGTGTTTAACTCAACATGGTACAAGATAACCCTTATTTGGAGGTGTGAAGAAGCTTGTCCTTGGATCAAACCGAGTTAAATATCTTAGGCAAGTAATCTAGATTGGACCAATTTGGGAAAATAATCTCATTTCACATGGTTTCACACTAACCTATCTAAAATTTGAGCTCACCTTTTGTGGTCATTGATGACAAAGGGGAAGAAAATTTCCCAAAGATTTAAGATAGGGGAGTAACATAATAAAAGAAGGGGATCAATAAAAATTTTGAAGCACACAAGTAGGGGGAGCAAGCTCATAAACTTGTATGTTGCATTTGTATGTGCATCACATATGTTTGCTTGCATTAGCATTAGCTTTAAAAACTCTCTCTCCGATACCTTGCTTGTGTGGTGTATGCTAGTTGTAAGCTTGATTGATGAAATGAAGAACTAGCATGCATAGGTAGTGTAACTAGACCTTTAGTTGTTTCACAAGTGGTACTAGAACCTTATTTATAATGTTGATCTCACGGGGTGTTCTAGTTTTGTGAATGTCTAGTTACTAATGGTGCTAAGGATGGTGTACATTGGCAACTCCGAATGGTATCACGCTTCAAAGGTCCATCCTTTACACCTTAGCATCATTTGGTAGAAATTGACTCCTATATTTCCTATTCAAGCATATGTGCAAGCTTTCAAATCTAAACTCTTAGCACATATGTAGGGGGAGCAATTGCTACCATTTTGGGTTTATGAAACTTGTCCATAACCTTTGCACATGGTAAAATGCTTGGGCAGGAAACATGAATCCAAGAAAATTTTATTGAAAATCTTTGTAAAAAGGGTTGTCATCAATTACCAAAAAGGGGGAGATTGAAAGCCCTAGTTTGGTTTTGGATTGTTGACACCATTTTTGGACACGTATCCAGGATCGGTAGAGTATAGATCGACAAGATAGGGCGACAGTAACTGGTCTGCAGGAGAGTTGCCAATGAGGGTGGTTGCCGATGAGGAGATAGCTGAACATGGCTAAGTCCATGGGTGGTGATGTGTTTGTACCGATGGCCAGCTTTAACCTTTTGCCGATGACGCGGAAGGAAGACTTGAAGGTCGCCGATTGGTCTATGGTGGCGTCCCAGTTTGTCACGGGGGGATAGTTTTATGTTTTCCTTAGTTATTTAAGTCATTTTGTATACAGATTCTGTTTAATTTAGGAGTTTGAGTTCTAGTCGTGTCTGGTTGTAGCTCTTTGAGCGGGGTATAAATATAGACCCTAGGGCCTTGTAATCAAGGAATCTATCAATCAATCAAACAAAAGTTCTTACTCATATTCCAGCATTTACTTTTCTGACGACTTCGTCATATTTTCCTTTTTATTGCGAGTTCTTAGGAATTCGTCGACTTAAGCTCGGCGTGTTCTCGAGTTCCGCGTGAATACCTCTTGGCCGTGGCATCCGGGCGCATCGCTGTTGTCAGGACCAAAGTATTCGAGCTATCACCTTTGCCGATAGTAAGGTCAAATCGGCTGGCACGCCTTAACATTTAAATCGGGTATTAGCCCTTTGTGTTTGCAGCTCAGCTTTTGCATCAACACATCTTTTGGCACACCCGGTGGGACCTGATTCAAGATCAAGATCGACATGTCGACTACTGAATTCGATCAGGAGAATGTTATCCCTGTGACGGAAGCCAATCTTAAGGATGAGCAGAAGCAAGCTATTGCGAAAGCCATGGAGGATTACAAGCAGCAATGTTTGAGGGCCTTCAGCATTAACAGGAGTGGTGAGGTGATCCAGAAAGAAGCCCTGCCGGCGCCTCAGCATGTTACTTTTGAAGCCAATCCTGGTAAACTCCAAGACATGGTCGATAGTTCTATCAACCGTGCCTTGATCAACCAAGCTGGTGTGCTATCCAAAACGGTCTTCAATGCCGTGGCTAGAACTTTCAAAGAAGGACAATTGCCACCAAATTATGTGGGCCCTGCTCATCATCAGCCACGATCACCGGTGGTCACAGCTCCATCGGCTGCTATGGCCACTGTAGGCACAGAAACTACTACTCCTCCAAGCACGCTAGGAGTCTCTAATGCGCAATCCATGCCGATGCAATCCAATCCATCAACATCAGATGACTCGATCAAGCTTACTACAGATCTATTGGCATCGGCAATGTCAGGATCCGTTCCTCCTAATTGGTGGGGTTTTGGTATGCCTCTGGAATACTCCTTGAAGACACCTGGCACATCTCAGGCGGCTGATATGAGAGGCAAGGCTCCTATGGCATCGGCACCTCCAAACATGCCGATGAATCAGAGTCCCTAGTTTACTACAACTACTACTGCCAGGCCTTACAATGGGAACTCTCAAGCTCCAACGTTCCAGATGCCTAACGCATCGGCAGATTCAATGCTGACGCAACAGAGGTTTATGACTCAGCCAGGGTATGTCAATTCGATGATGATGCCCAATTACCAGTCATCGGCAGGACCTATGCCGATGAATGCTAATAGTGGATGGCTTGGGCAGCAAGTCTTTCCACAAATGCCTCAACAGAATCATCAGGTTACAGGGTTTCAACAAGGCCAGATCTACCCTGGATTCTAGAGCCAAGGGGTAGTCAATCAGCCGATGAATCTCGGCCAACAGGTGGGTGGCCCGCAGATCGGTGGTCAGCAAGTTGGTGGTCAACATCTGGGTGGTCAGCAGGTTGGTGGCCAAATGATTAACCCGATGTTCCACGCAGATCGTGCACTGCACAGACACGTGGAAGCTTACCAGCAGGTGCCAGATCCGCAACCACCTCATCGGCAAGATGCCGATGCTTATTGGGCCGATAAGATTGCTGAAGTAATGAGAGACCAATTTGGGATAAAACCCAAAGTCAACACTTACTCTTATCGGACATCATATCCTCCTGCATATGATTTAATCCCGCTTCCAAATCAGTACAAAGTGCCGGATTTTACTAAGTTTTCTAGGCAGGATGATACATCAACCATGGAGCATGTCAACAGGTTCATCATTCAGTGTGGAGAAGCTGCTAACAGGGACGAGTTAAGGGTTCACCTGTTCTCATCGTCATTATCTGGATCGGCTTTCACTTGGTTTATATCATTACCTTCCAATTCAGTGATTACTTGGGCCGATCTATAAAAACAATTCCACAAATACTTCTTTTCTGGTGTACACGAGAAGAAGATCACCGATTTGGTCAAATTGAGGCAACACAATGATGAATCGGTTGAGAGTTTCGTGCAGAGAATACGGGAAGTCAAGAACAAGTGCTATAGCCTGGTTCTGGATGATCGGCAGTTAGCCGATTTGGCTTTCCAGGGTTTGTTGCCACACATCAGGGATAAATATGCATCTCAAGAGTTTGAAAGCTTAAGTCATTTGGTGCCGAGAATTTCTGATCAAGATATCAAGCCCTTCGAACCCAAGAGAGCATGGAACAAGAAGGTGTCATTTGTGGATGAAGCAGCAAGCTCGGACTCTGATGAGGAACCAGTCATCGGCTTGGCAGAATGGGTGAAAAACAAGAAGTCGATGTCTTGCCCTTTTGGGCATAAGGAGCCAGAGAAGTTCGCATTTGACATCACCAAGGCTGGTAGGATAATTGATTTTCTACTTCAGGAAGGTCAGATCAAACTGTCACCTAATCATGTGATCCTGTTGACACCGTTTTTGGGCACGTGTCCAGGATGGCAGGAAAGGGTGGCAGTACAATGCGGGTTGCTGATGAGGATGGTTGCCGATGAGGGAGAGGTTGAATGTGACTAAGTCCACAGGCAGTGATATGGTGCCGATGGCTGGGTTAAAAGGTCTGCCGATGACTATAGCAAGGGGATTGCCGATGACGCGAAGGAGGAGTCCGGAAGCTGCCAGTTGTCATCTGGAGGAGTTTCGGTTTGTCACGAAGGATAGTTTTATTATTTCCTTAGTTATTTGTATCGTTTTGTATACGGGTTCCGTGTAATTTGGAATTCGAATTCTAATCGTGTCTGGTCGTAGCTCTTTGAGCAGGGTATAAATATAAAATCGAGATATCAAGAAATCAATCAAACACACGTTTTACTCATATTCCAGCATCTACTTTTTCGACGACTTCGTCATACTTTTTTCTTTTTATTACGAGTTCTTAGGAATTCGTCGACTTAAGCTCGGCGTGTTCTTGAGATTCCGCGTGAGTACCTCTTAGCCGTGACATCCGGGCGCATCGCTGTTGTCAGGACTAAAGTATTCGAGTTATCACCTTTGCCGATAGCAAGGTCAAATCGGCTGGCACGCCTTAACGTTTGAATCGGGTATTAGCCCTTTGTGTTTGCAGATCAGTTTTGCATCAACACATCTTTTGGCACGCCCAGTGGGACTAGATTCAAGATCAAGATCAACATGTCGATCTCTGACCTCGATCAAGAGAACGTCATCCCCGTGACGGAAGCCAACCTCAAGGATGAGCAAAAGCAAGCTATTGCCCAAGCCATGGAAGAATTCAAGCAGCAATGCCTGAAGTCTTTCAGCATAAACAGGAGCGGCGAAGTGGTCCAGAAAGATGCACTGCCGGCACCACGGCAGGTCACCTTTGACGCCAATCCTGGCAAGCTTCAAGATATGGTTGACAATGCCATCAATCGAGCGTTGATTAACCAAGCTGGTGTACTGTCTAATACGGTTTTCAACGCCGTAGCAAGAACTTTCAAGGAAGGACAAATCCCGCCAGATTATGTGGGGCCCTCCCATCATCAGCCAACGGCACCAGAGGTCACGGCTCCATCGGCTGCCTTGACGAATGCAAGTGCACAGTCTGCCGTCCCTCCAAGTACATTGGGGACTACTGGTGCACTATCTATGCCGATGGCAACCAACCCCCAAATTTCGGTTGGGCAGCATAAACTGACAACAGATATGTTGGCATCGGCAATGTCAGGGTTAAATCTTCCTCCCAACTGGTGGGGTTATGGTATGCCTCTAGAGTTGACGCCGGGAACATCACAAGTAACTGACATGAGGGGCAAAACTCCTATGACATCGGCACCTCCCAATGCGCCGGTGAACCAGAGTCCTCGGTATACCACAACTACTACCGCACGGCCTTACACTGGGACTCCTCAAGATTCAATGTTCCAGATGCCCAACGCATCGGCAGAGTCAATGCTGATGCAACAGAGGTCTATGGCCCAGTCGGGGTATGTCAATTCGACGACGGTACCCAATTACCAATCATCGGCAGCACCTATGCCGATGAACGCTAATAATGGATGGCTTGGACAGCAAGCCTTTCCACAATCGCCCCAGCAGGGTTATCAGACTACGGGGTTCCAGCAAGGGCAGGTTTATCCCGGGTTCCAAGGTCAGGGGATTCCCAACCAGCCAATAAATTTTGGACAGCAACTCGGAGGACAGCCAATCGGTGGACAGCAGTTTGGTAGTCCGCAGATTGGAGGACAGGTGACCAATACAATGTTCCATGCAGGTCACGTCCCAAACAGGCACGTGGAGGTTCGCCACCAAGTGCCAGATCCGCAGCCAGCCCATCGGCAAGATGCCGATGCGTATTGGGCCGATAAGATTGCTGAAGTAATGAGGGAACAGTTCGGGATAAAACCCAAAGTCAACACTTATTCTTATCGGACACCGTATCCTCCAGCGTATGATTTGATCCCGCTTCCACATCGGTACAAGGTACCGGATTTTACAAAGTTTTCCGGACAGGATGACACGTCAACCATGGAGCATGTCAACAGGTTCATTATTCAATGTGGAGAGGCTGGTAACAGGGACGAATTGAGGGTTCGTCTATTTTCATCATCATTGTCTGGATCGGCCTTTACTTGGTTCATATCATTACCTCCCAACTCAGTAATTACTTGGGCCGATCTAGAAAAGCAATTCCACAGATACTTCTTCTCGGGGGTTCATGAGAAGAAGATCACCGACTTGGTCAAGTTGAGGCAACGTAATGATGAGTCGGTTGAAGGATTTGTGCAGAGGATACGAGAGGTCAAGAATAAATGCTATAGCCTGGTTCTGGATGATCGGCAGCTAGCCGATTTGGCTTTCCAGGGTTTGTTGCCACATATCAGGGATAAGTATGCCTCTCAGGAATTCGAAAGTTTAAGTCACTTGGTGCAGAGGATATCTGATCAAGACATCAAGCCTTTCGAACCTAAGAGGGCATGGAATAAGAAAGTCTCATTTGTTGATGAAACAACAAGCTCAGATTCCGATGAAGAACCAGTAATCGGTTTGGCAGAGTGGGTAAAAAACAAGAAGCCGATGTCTTGTCCTTTCGGGCAGAAGGAACCAGAGAAGTTTGCCTTTGACACCGCCAAGGCCGATAGGATATTTGACTTTCTACTTCAGGAAGGTCAAATCAAACTGTCACCGAACCACGTAATCCCGTCGGCAGAAGAGTTGAAGAGGATGAGATATTGCAAGTGGCATAATGCAACTTCACATGACACCAACGAGTGCAAAGTATTCAGACAGCAGCTGCAATCGGCTATAGAGTCAGGGAGAATCAAGTTTGATAGTTCTAAAGCCCAGAAGCCGATGAAGATAGACCAACATCCTTTCCCGACAAACATGTTGGACGCTAAGGGGAAGGCTAAGGTCTTAACGTCGGAAACAGCTGAGAAGAGTGCATCGGTAGATCCTCAGCATCAAGTTACTACTGCCGATGCAAGAAATAAGGGCTTGGTCCAGGAAGGAACTAGCTCAGGAAGGCTTCCTCGGTCTGGTATCGTCATAACTCATAGAAGGCCACGAGGAAATTGGCAACAACGGGAAGATCGGTATCGGCGCCAGCAGGAAGATTATCGACGGGAAGAAGAAAGACGCCGACAGGAGTGGAATCGGCACAGGGATCATTGGAATTGTCCATTCTTCATCCATTGTTGGGAGGAAAATATCAAGCTTCCTACTGTCAGAGACTGCCCTGAGTGCAACGGCTATGATCGGTACGGTAGAACCGATCAGCGTTATCATGATGATGAACGGCGATTTAATGGGCCAATCAGAGGAAGGGCGTCAGTTCATGATCGGCTGGGGGGCAGGCTTAGCGTTCACGATCGGCTCAGTGACCGTGTCCGGTATTTCCCCCGGAACCAAGAGGAGCTCGAAGGGATGGCTGATGCGCGGGTTCCCGATGAATTCATATTTTGCAGGGATGCTAACACGCATCGCATGGAGTCAAGAGAGAACCAACGCCCGACGGTGAGGCAAAAGCCACTTCCTCCATGGTGCCCTCAAGGATTAACCAAGACACAGAAAAGGAGGTTGCAACGTGAAAGGCAGGAAGAGCTAAATAAAGGAGAAAACTCTGGAAGTCGGCAGCCGTCAGACACTAAGAGGGAAGGTCCATCGGCTGGCGTTAACATGGTCTTTATGTTGCCGATGGAGTTTCTTGCACCAGCTAGTGACAATGAGTTGGAATTTTCTGATCAGATAGCTCAGTTGGCTCTGGATCCGATGACGGCTATCTTTGAGAAACCTGCCGATGACGAGAGGCAGCATCTTAAGGCTTTGTTCCTCAAAGGAAGGTGGAGCTGCTATTAATATTATGCCGTATGCAGTATATCGGAAGCTTGGGAAAGGGGATCAAGATTTGACCAAGACCGATATGATGCTCAAAGACTTTGAGGGAAACGTGTCTCCAGTCAAGGGGGCGATATGTGCGGAGTTGACCATCGGCAGCAAAACCTTGCCGACAACTTTTTTCGTGATCAGCGGAAAAGGTGCCTACAATTTATTATTGGGGAGAGATTGGATTCATGCCAATTGTTGTGTCCCATCTACAATGCATCAGTGCTTGGTTCAGTGGGTAGGTGACAAGATTGAGATCGTCCCAGGGGATTCTTCTTATGTTATCGCATCGGCAGAAGCGGATACTTATGAAAGGACTAGGTGCATTTCAGGAGAAGTTTGGGAGAAAGATTTTCTCAAAGTTGCCGATTATGAGATTCCACCGATCCAAGCAGTCGGTTCTGACGACGGTTTTTAATGGATAGATTCGCCGATGATGGAAAATTAGGCCAGGGGTTCACATCGGCCAATGATTTGGTAGAAGTAGATATAGGTAGTGGTGATAAGCCTAGACCTACTTTTATTAGTGCTAAATTAGATCCTGAGTGTAAGCGACAACTGATTAGTTTGTTAAAGGAATATAAAGACTGCTTTGCTTGGGATTACACAGAGATGCCTGGTTTAGACCGATCAATTGTCGAACATCGGTTACCCATCAAGTCTGGATTTCGGCCACATCAGCAACCAGCCCGCCGATGTAATCCTAACATTCTACCTGATATTAAGGCCGAAATCACTAAACTTATTGAAGCTAAGTTTATTCGGCAGTGTCGGTATGCCGAATGGATTTCCAATGTTGTTCCGGTTTACAAGAAGAACGGGAAGCTTCGGGTGTGCATTGATTTCAGGAATCTCAATAAAGCTACGCCGATGGATGGATACCCAATGCCTGTCGCCGATCTACTGGTTGATGCTGCGGCTGGCCATCGGGTCATCAGCTTCATGGATGGTAATGCGGGTTACAATCAAATATTCATGGCAGAGGAGGATATTCCAAAAACCGCATTCAGGTGTCCTGGTCATGTTGGACTATTTGAATGGATAGTCATGACTTTTGGGTTAAAGAATGCTGGTGCTACTTATCAAAGGGCTATGAATTTTATATTTCATGAGTTCATCGGCAAGATCGTAGAAATTTACATTGATGATGTGGTGGTTAAATCTGGAGATTTCTCAAAGCATCTTGCCGATTTACGAAAAGTGTTGGAGTGCACAAGGAAGCATGGATTGAAGATGAATCCCAACAAATGTGCATTTGGCGTATCGGCAGGGCAGTTTCTTGGTTTCATGGTACATCAGAGGGGTATTGAAATTAGTCGAAGATCTATTGATGCCATCAATAAAATAATGGCCCCTACCAATAAAACCGAGCTCCAATCCTTGATCGGCAAGGTAAATTTTATCAGAAGATTTATATCGAATTTATCCGGGAGAATTCGTGCTTTCAGTCCTCTTCTTAAATTGAAAGTCGATCAGGAGTTTGTTTGGGGAGAAGAACAGCAGTTGGCTCTGGATGAAATCAAAAAGTATCTAGTAAATCCTCCAGTTTTAGTTCCACCTCAACAAGGGAAACCCTTCAAATTGTATTTATCTACCGATGGATCGGTTATCGGTTCAGCTTTAGTTCAAGAATTTGAAGGGAAAGAGAGAGTAATTTATTATTTGAGTAGGAGGTTGATTGATGCTGAAACCAGGTATTCGGCCATTGAGAAACTGTGCTTATGCTTATATTTTTCATGTATCAAGCTGAGACATTACCTGTTGTCGGCTGAATGTGCTGTTGTTTGCAAAGATGACGTGGTCCGATACATGCTATCTATGCCGATTATGAGTGGTAGGATCGGTAAATGGATTTTAGCGCTGTCGGAGTTCGATTTGCGTTACGAATCGGCTAAGGCAGTCAAAGGGCAGATCATGGCCGATTTTGTGACTCAGCATTGCGGTCTAGTGGAAACCTTGGAAATTGCACCCTGGACGCTCTTCTTTGATGGATCTACCTGTGACCGGGGGGCAGGAATCGGCATTGTGTTGGTTTCTCCTAAGGGGAGAAAGTATGAGTTTTCCTTGCCGATTGTTGCTACATCAACGAATAATCAGGCTGAGTACCAAGCTCTGATCAAGGGATTGGAGTTGTTAAGAGAAGTTCGTGCTGATGCTGTTGAAATATTCGGGGATTCCATGTTGGTTATAAATCAATTGGCCGGAAGCTATGAATGCCGAAGTGAAGTTCTCATAACCTATTTCGAGAGAAGTACGCAACTGTTAAAGGAATTCAAAAACTTCCGGTTGGAGCATGTTCCCCGATTGCATAATGAAGACGCTAATCGGTTAGCTCAGCATGCCTCAGGATATCAGCCAACGATTAATGTGACATCGGCAGTCAGTGCCGGTGATTGGAGGAAAGAAATTATCGACTATCTAGAAGATCCATCCAAAAAAGTTGAAAGACGGGTTCGATTTCAAGCGACCAAGTATGTGCTCCTTGAAAATGAATTGTATTATCAAACTATCGACGGAATTCTTCTCCGATGCTTGGGTGATGATGAAGCCAGAAGTTTGATGGGGGAAATCCATGAAGGAGTGTGTGGAGCGCATCAGTCAGCTTTTAAGATGAAGTGGATGATTCGAAGGAATGGATATTTTTGGCCAACCATACTTGAAGACTGTTTTAAATATTTCAAGGGATGTCAAGGTTGTCAAAAGTTCGGTAATATCCAGAGAGCACCCGCATCGGCTATGAATCCTATAATAAAACCTTGGCCGTTCCGGGGGTGGGCCATCGATCTGATCGGCCAGATTTATCCACCATCTAGTAAAGGGCATAAGTTCATTCTAGTTGCCACTGACTATTTCACTAAGTGGGTCGAAGCTATTCCTTTGAAGAAAGTCACATCGGCCAATATGATTGATTTTGTGAAAGAGCATATTATTTACCGATTTGGAATTCCCCAAACGATTACTACCGATCAGGGCACCATGTTCACGTCGGGGGAGTTCGATGAATTCGCAATCGGTATGGGAATTAAAGTGTTGAATTCTTCTCCTTACTATGCTCAAGCCAACGGGCAGGCCGAAGCGTCTAACAAAGGAATTATCAAGCTTATTAAACGAAAGATTGAAGAAAATCCTAGGCGGTGGCATACATTGTTAAATGAGGCACTGTGGTCTTATCGGATGGCTTGTCATGGATCAACCAAGGTGTCACCCTATCAATTGGTGTATGGACATGATGCAGTGTTGCCTTGGGAGATTAAGGCTGGATCTAGGCGATTATCTTTTCAAGATCAATTGGCTGCCGATGATTATGCCACTTTGATGACCGATGAGTTAGATGATTTGGCAGGGCATCGGTTAAAGGCTTTAATGAGTATAGAAGAAAATAAGAAGAGAGTTGCTAGATGGTATGATAAAAAAGTAAAAGCTAAGGAGTTTGCCGATGGGGATTTGGTATGGAAGTTGATTTTGCCAGTCGGGACTAAAAGTTCGAAGTTTGGAAAGTGGTCTCCTAATTGGGAAGGTCCTTATCGGATAAGACACTCAGCTCCTGGTAATGCCTATATTCTAGAAACTCTCGAAGGAGTTGAATTTCCCAGAGCATTAAATGGCAAATATTTAAAGAAGTACTACCCCAGCATATGGGTCGACGCATAAAAGTTTAAGTGCCGATAACACTCCTATCTGCTGGATTTAAATGTTCAGGGGCAGACTTAATGTTTCAAAAGATGCCGATAACAGTCTTATCGGCTAGACTAAAAGCTAAAAGCGAAAAAACAAAGGTGTGTTGCCGATGAAAGCTTCAGATGTTCAGCAGCGCTTGGATTGCTGATATGGCGCGCAGCCAAATCTGATTGGCCGTCTCTATCTCTTTGATATCATCATCGGCAGAACCTTCTATCGGCTTCAGCTTCCTCTTCAGCTGCAGCGCTTTGCGACCATGGACGTTTCGTTCTTGTTCAAGGTGCTTGATGGTCTCCGGCAGCTGACTCTCTTCTTGCTGGGCTTGGGACAGAGCGTCCTCTACTTGCTTGAGTTCGGCGAGTAGAGCTTCTCTTTTTGCCGATAGATCAGACACCTTCTGCTTCAGTGCATCACCTGAGGACTTTAAGGTGCCGATGTTCTTATGTTTCTCATCGGCTAAGAGTTTTTCTTTCATCATCTCCTCAGAAAGCTGGATTTGAGCGGCTCTATCGGCAAGACGTCGAGTGGCTCTCTGGTACTGTAGCTGGCGACTTTCTAGGTGTGCAGCATGGAAGAGTGTTTCTTCAGCATCGGCAGGAATTTGGCCTCTAAGGGTCTTGAACAGGGCTTTGGCTGGGTCAGAATCATTGACCAGCTGAGTTGTGTCTTGATGAAGTATGGCCGATAGCTCTTCCAGCTTAGCTCTGGTTTCTGCCGATACAGTCCCAACTGCCCGAGAGGAGCTTGCTTCCTCGCCTTCTTCTTCGAAGATATCAATGGCGAAGGAGAATAAGCTGTTGGGAGAATCTTGTTCCTGAAAATGAAGATGAAATAAGTCAGTTTTATGGTCAAAACTTCGGCAGACGATACTGGTGGAAAATTGGATGACTTACTTGCTTCAAGGCGATTTCTTGCCTTTGACTCAAAGATGCCGATGGAGCTACAGGTTGATCGGCAAATGTTGCCGATGGAACGATATCGCCTGAAAGAAGATAGGAAGGATTATGAGACTAAATGAAAATAAGTTTATCGGCGGAAGTATTGTGGAGATATGTTACCCGGAGGAAAAACAACAGTCGCCTGAATCGGGGAGACCGCCGATGATATAACTGGACCTGCCGGGCCAGTTGTTTGTTCACCTGCGTCAGCTGATGTACCTTCCGTTTGAGGTTCTTCCTGCTGGGGTTCTTCCATCTGTGGTGCTTCCTGTATTGGTTGGGGAGATGGTACTTGCTGTGTCTGGACTTCTGGAGAAGAAGGGGAAGATTCCACCGGGATTGGAGACACCGGAGGAGGAGGAGGAGTTGCCACTTTCTGGCGCTTTGTTCCAGCTTTAGCACCTTGGATGCCCTTCCTCTTTGGCTGGCTAGACTGGGGGGCATCGGCACCTTGGCGTTTGGCTTTTGCCGATGCACCAGTTTGCTGCAACAACAAAAAGGAGTTTATGAGCACAGATAGCCGATACAAAGATAGTCAGCATAAACGAAAAAGGTTTTAACGGATTGCCTTGAAAGCTTGCGCCAGAGTGGAAGCAGTTACCATTGGTGATGTCTGAGTTTTCCTGGTGGTAACTTTCTTGAGGCGCGCACCCCGGTGCACGATGGAAGCCAGAGTGGGAGCCTTATGGCCGATTGAGGAGATCGGGCCTGATGGGAATAAGTCGATCGGCTTGCCACTCCTGCTAACCGATGGGGGGGTGTTGTCAGTCTGCAAAAGAAATACAGGGGTAAGTTACCGATGGGAATAGTATTGGAAAACGAGACATCGGTTTAAAATACTTACAGTGTCATCAGGGACTTCGTATTCAGGGTCGATCATGCCGCGGTATGAGAGGGCCGATCTGCAGAATAGATTCTCTTTCCATTCTGCCCACCATAGCTTGTATGCCTGAGTGATAAAGGCAGCTGGAACCCATTCTGACAGATCTACATCTTTATCGGCATTTGGTGGTAGCTGGGCTACTCGAGTCCACTCGAGGAGGTTGGCGATGGGTTCTCTGGGCTTTATTACATCGGCATAAGGAAGTGCAATCGGCAATTGGCCGAAAGCTAGCTGGCGAGCTAATGCCGATGGATTATAAAATTCATAGGTTTGGGGGGAGGTTTTCGTGCTACCGAAGAAATTCACTGGTATGGCTCTGGGAGTCACGATTGCCATCATCACCTCATTGTCCCTGTCGAGAGCTTCATCAAATGGATTGAAGGTCAGAGGGAGCATGCTGTCTGGGTCGTCATAAGCCAGCCATGGTCGTTCATCTCTGGCCAGACCCTCATACAGAGTCTCGAAGAATCGGCCGATCTGATCCGGATTGTTCCCTGAACCGGGTAAGACTATAACGGCTTCACCAAAGTTCAAGGGGGCACGCGTTGCCGATTCCTCTTCACCTAACACATGATTCTCGGCTATATCTCTTGGGAAGTGCTGTGAGAACAAGTTGAAATCAAGGCGCTTATGCAGATGCAGATTGAGCCACATATTAATAAACCACCAGGGGCCTCCCAAGTTGCCGATGGATTGGCCGAGCAAGAGTTTCTGGGCTACCTGATGAAGAAGGTGGTAAACAGCGCCGAGCAAATATCGGCCGAGAGGAAATTGGCCGCCGCTAGCCAGTCTTTCTGCTGCTGATAGATAGACAGAAGTCGGTCCTGCCGATCGACCACAGAATACAAACTTGTCCAGCCACATGTTCAGAAAGGTGGTTTGCTCCTTTGTGGTGACAGGCCCTCTCCCGCGGTACTTCTGGATGTACCCTGACCAACCGCCGATAGCGCGAGTCTCCACTTTGGCACTAGGGGCGGTATCAAAAAAGTGGGTGCTATCGGCAGAAGATATATCTAGCCCAGTAAGCATGGCTACATCGACAAGGGTAGGGGAAGCAGGGCCGTGGCCAAAAACAAAAGCATTGAGAGTGTCTGACCAAAAGTAGGATGTAGCTATCAGCAATGACTCGTTCCTGTGCATATCGGCAATGGATAGCCTAATGCATTGAGCTAGCTTCCTCTCACCCCACTGAACTTCATAAGAATTGCTGACCCTCAAGAACCAATCTTTCCACCCTACAGTAGGGCTGGGCCAAGAACGAAAGGTGTCTTTCCACAGATCTAAAGAAAAGTTTTCAGCTCTAAAGGGAATCCTGTTGGTTTCTGCATTGATAAGGTCAGTTGGATCTGGATCCCCTAGAGGGCCGAGGCACTGAAGGTGTGGTTGATCGGTAGGGATGACAATTTTGTTGGACAGCTCCTAGTATTTTGGGGAGTAAAAATACAAAGAAAAAGGAAAAGGAAAATATTCGGTAAGATGAATCGCAGATGAACAGGAATGCGAGAAAAAGGTACAGCAGATGAGATGGAAGTCTGAATTCAGGGACGACGAAACCAATGGCCATCTTGTCGTGAAGAGGACGTTGGAGGGCACCGGAGTTGATGAAGAAGAGTGCTTGTCGGAGGTCTTGAGGGTTGTAGATGGCGCCGCCGCTGGAAAAGCAAAGTTGGATAGTAGAATGGTGTAATAGGGGAGGAGTACCCAAGAAGGAACTATTTATAGGACAAGATGGGCAAGGGCAAATCCGTCTTATCTCTTTGCCGCATCCGAGAAGCCCGAGGGTACTCGGGTGGATATGGTAACTGTTCGCACGGTAATCCAGGGATTGTGCAGGTGATTTGACAGGAAGCGGTCATTATCTAAAGATATTTTACTGTGCGCGATATCCTGGTCGGTCCATCGGCGATATTCTATAACGGTCATCTTGCCGATGGGCGGATAGACGGGGGGTAACCGTTTTTTGCGAATATCCTGGTCAGAGCATCGGCAGATCTTTATAACAGAATTGTTGCCGATGTACGACCAAGAAAGATGCCCGTTTGGGAAGTTGGGGATTTCGAGGAATATGCGGAGGATTAGGATCAGAGTTGTCCAGATTGAGGTTGTCGGTTACCAGATTAGGAGCATTAATTGCGGAGAAGGCATCATTACTGCAGAGAATTTTGGAGCATTAATAGTTTTATACTCCGAAACTGGGGGGCATGTGTTGACACCGTTTTTGGGCACGTGTCCAGGATGGCAGGAAAGGGTGGCAGTACAATGCGGGTTGCTGATGAGGATGGTTGCCGATGAGGGAGAGGTTGAATGTGACTAAGTCCACAGGCAGTGATATGGTGCCGATGGCTGGGTTAAAAGGTCTGCCGATGACTATAGCAAGGGGATTGCCGATGACGCGAAGGAGGAGTCCGGAAGCTGCCAGTTGTCATCTGGAGGAGTTTCGGTTTGTCACGAAGGATAGTTTTATTATTTCCTTAGTTATTTGTATCGTTTTGTATACGGGTTCCGTGTAATTTGGAATTCGAATTCTAATCGTGTCTGGTCGTAGCTCTTTGAGCAGGGTATAAATATAAACCCTAGGACCTTGTAATCGAGATATCAAGAAATCAATCAAACACACGTTTTACTCATATTCCAGCATCTACTTTTTCGACGACTTCGTCATACTTTTTTCTTTTTATTACGAGTTCTTAGGAATTCGTCGACTTAAGCTCGGCGTGTTCTTGAGATTCCGCGTGAGTACCTCTTAGCCGTGACATCCGGGCGCATCGCTGTTGTCAGGACTAAAGTATTCGAGTTATCACCTTTGCCGATAGCAAGGTCAAATCGGCTGGCACGCCTTAACGTTTGAATCGGGTATTAGCCCTTTGTGTTTGCAGATCAGTTTTGCATCAACAGATCCCATCGGCTGAAGAGTTAAAAAAGATAAAGTACTGTAAATGGCACAATGCAACTTCTCACAGCACCAATGAATGCAAAGTCTTCAGACAATAGCTGCAATCGGCTTGTCGAGGGTATCAACAAGGGGTACCCTCACCAAGGAATATAACAAGGTTATCCGTACGTAAGGGGAGGCCCTCGATTCGACGCTTCATCCGTACGTATGCGCAGCCATCGACGGCCACAGCCTCGAAGATGGAAATAGCGTCGAGCGAATCAATCAGGCGTCGAGCTCTGGTCACCGTCGAATACGGAACAGGCTCACGCGAACCGGGAGGCGTCGAGCGCAAGGACGCCGCCCGCCGCCTGACGCGCGCACGCGAGCCGGGGCATTAAATGCGCCTGATGCTTCCTCACCTAACACACGGGTCACGGGAGGCGTGATAGGGAACAGGCATCCGTCCCATTGATCTTTTTGCAGCCTTCCCCACCAAACGGCCTAGGGCGTGTCAGGACGTGGGCAACAGAGATGGCACGTCTAATCAAGGCCCCCTCGAGGTATCCAGGGTCAGCGCTCCGACATCAGGACGTCGTACGGCGTCCAACCCTCGACTAAACATGGTTCCTTCCTGGGGACGGGTCGGACGTCGACTAGCCACGCCGCAACCACTCCGCCGGATTTGCCGCCGAACCGTACGAGCATGCGACTGTTGAACCAGTACAAGACGGCGCGCAGAGCCGAATGCAGGGGCACGCGTAATCATCACCAGGCTAGTAAGACAGGACAGCTCGAGGCCATGCCAGTACGGGAGCCTCGAGTAGGTCAGCGCTCCATACTGCTATCAACTCCTATTCTGACACCTATACATGTACCCTGGGTCTCTCTTGGAACTATAAAAGGAGGGACTCAGGAATAGAACAAAAGACATATCACCACGCGATACTACGCCCATACGCAGTAGCACACATACACTCCATACCACGCTTGTATTCGCCCCTGTACAAGCACTTAGGTGCAAGATAATACAAACCTCCCTCCCCCGCTGGACGTAGGGCCTTCTCTTGCCCGAATCAGGATAAATCTCTGTGTCTTCTTGCATCACCATCTGGGAAAGGGAGCACGCACACAAATTCACTCGTTGGTGTGACCCCCGTGGGGAAAACACCGACAGTTGGCGCGCCAGGTAGGGGTCCTGCGTGTTTTTTCATCGATTTCCCACTCCTTTCTAGATGGCTACTCTCGCCTTGCCGATTCCGCGCTCCACGGTGATTTGGTTTGGGAGTCTCGAGTTCATGTCTACGGGCTCCGGCTACGACATGATCTTGCTCTCAGTCAGAGGACCAGGAGGAGCCCGCGTTGCGCCAGCACGGTTGAGGGCCCCGAGACGCCCTCACCACCACGCCTCCCCGCCTAAGAAGAGGCGCAGACAGAACCACCGCGGCCCCTCTGCTTCATCACGACCAACAACTCATGTGAAGCAGGAAGCGGGCCACAAGTCGGTAGCACCATGTGTCGAAGCAACGAGCGCGACGGCTCAGCACCGCGCGACAACGAGAGGGGACGCATCCGATGCACTCTCCCCCACCGCTGCTAGGCTGCTTCCACACGGGTTGTTCACTCCAAGAAGGGCACTTCCATTCGGAATGGACAACGCCGCGGCGTCGCTCGCCAGGGGGATATGCCCGAACGCCCAGACGTACGTGGAAAGACCAATGGTCCTCCCACATGACACTGAAGCGCAGCGGCCGGCGTCCAAGCTTCCGGATCTTTCCTGGGTACGAGGCCTCCGTCGTCTAGGCCCCGGACGATACACGATCACCTCACTCAGGCAGCGACTGCTGGAGGAGGGACGTGGATGTTTCTACGCCGCCGAACCGGACTCCGACTCCGAAACCGATAGCTATGACCCTACAAGGGAATGCTATCACATTGATGGGGCGGTAGAAACTACCGACGAGACGCGAGATGCCGCTGCGGGCGGTCGGGCCCCCGCGGCACGAGAAGACCCCAGGACGCCTGGGAATGACGGGCAGGTCGACCCCCTCCACAAGAAGACAAGGCTGCACAGCTAGCGCAGCTATGAGAGCTCAAGATGAAGCTTGACGAAGACCGAGAGCGCCTCGTCCTGCTTGAGCAAATCCTTGAGCAAGACTTGCCATATCCGCCGGGCGGAAGTGTTCGCAGGCGTGCTCGAGAGGTGCATCGACAAATCGTCGGAGACGCAGAGCCAGAGCAGCCCGTCAGCCGCTTCCCTTGAGCAGGCCAAAACGTAGTGGCGGCGACGATGCTGCTGCGCAACATGCCAGAGCCATCGAACTCCCAGGCTTGACGCTTCCGAGACGAGGTACAGACCCTGCTCCAGATGGCGGCAGTTCAACAAGCCGAAAGCTCGGCTTCTCAACGACGAGGGGCTGCCACTGAAAAGCGCGACGAGCAGCCTCAAAATGAAAAGGAGGTGTCCGTCCATCAATAGCCTCCACCTTGAGGCAGAAAGACCACTCTCGTTGTCCCCGTCGACAATCAGCATCGACACGACGTGCGGCATGACATCGAAGAGAATCGACGCCGACGGCACGGAGATGCAGAAGAACGCGGTTACAGCGCGCATCGCGGTGGGAGGTACGACAGCGACGAAGATCGGGTGGCCCCCGAGCCATCGGGCCCACGAGTGTTCAGTAGGGCGATCCGCAGCACGCCCCTGCCCAGTCCGTTCCGACCCCCGACCAGCATCGCGAAATACAACGGCGAAACCAAACCAGAATTGTGGTTAGCTGATTTTAGGTTGGCCTGTCAGTTGGGGGGAGCTCGAGGGGATGATCGAGCCATCATCCGGCAGCTACCGCTATTCCTCTCCGACACCGCCCGTCCATGGCTCAAGGAACTTCCCGCTGATCAGATCCACAACTGGGTTGATCTGGTCAGGGTTTTCGAGGGTAATTTCAAAGGGACCTACATACGGCCCGGGAACTCGTGGGACCTCAGCAAGTGCAAACAGAAGTCAGGAGAAACTCTTCGGGAGTATGCTCGACGCTTCTCGAAGCAGCGCACTGAGCTGCCGCACATCCCCGACCATGACGTCATCCTGGCTTTTGTCTCTGGTACCACCAGTCGAGACTTAGTGCGGGAACTGGGCCGAAATCGCCCCCAGACCATCGATGAGTTGATGGACGTAGTGGCAAACTACGCGGCAGGGGAGGAGGCAGTCGGCGCCTTCTTCAGCTGTGAAGGGGGGAAAGGCAAGCGGCCTGCCGATGAAGATGGAACCCCTGGTCGGGGCCTCAAGAAGAATAAAAAGAAGCAGAAAGCACGGCAGTTCCGGCAGGAGGATTCCGATGACAACCTTGTCGCCGCCATGGAACGAAAGAAGCCTCGAGGCCCTCCGGAGGGAGGCGTCTTCGACAAGATGCTAGAAGAGCCGTGCCCTTACCATAAGGGAGGCGCCAACCACAAGCTCAAGGACTGTCGTATGCTGAAAAAGCATTTCGACGGTCTGGGGTTCAAGAAAGATGCGCGTGACGACTCCAAGAAAGAGAAGGGCAGCGGCAAGGAGGACAACAAAGACGACGACGGCTTCCCCGCCGTCCACGACTGCTACATGATCTACGGCGGGCCCTCGACTCAGTTAACCGCGAGGCAGCGCAAAAGGGAGCGTCGCGAGGTCTTCGCGGCAAGAATGGCGATGCCCCAGTACCTCAGCTGGTCAAGCACTCCCATCACTTTCGATCAAGAGGACCACCCCGACAAGGTAGTCGCCCCAGGTGTCTACCCGCTCGTCGTCGACCCGATCATCGTCAACACACGGCTCTCAAAAGTGCTGATGGATGGTGGCAGCAGCCTCAACATCATCTACCTCGAGACCCTCGACCTCCTCGGCATAGATAGAGGGAAGCTCCAACCAAGCGCCGGCGGTTTTCATGGCGTCGTGCCAGGGAAAAAGGCGCTGCCAGTAGGTCGAATCGACTTACCGGTCTGCTTTGGCACAGCGGCCAACTTCAGGAAGGAGACCCTCACCTTTGAAGTGGTTGGATTCCGAGGCACGTACCACGCCATCATCGGACGCCCGGGCTACGCCAAGTTCATGGCTATACCTAACTACACCTACTTAAAGCTGAAGATGCCCGGTCCCAAAGGCGTCATCACCGTCAGCTCCTCCTTCGAGCACGCATACGAGTGCGACGTCGAGTGCGTCGAGTATGGGGAGGCGGTCGAAAACTCCACCGAGCTCGTCGCGATGCTTGAAGCCCTGGCCGCTGAGGCTCCAGAGCCCAAGCGCCACGCGGGCAGCTTCGAGGCGGCAGAAGGAACCAAGAAGATCCCACTCGACCCCAACAACTCCGACGGCAAGGTGCTGACGATCAGCGCCGATCTCGACCCCAAATAGGAAGCTGTGCTCGTCGACTTTCTCCGTGCAAACGCCGACATGTTTGCATGGAGTCCCTCGGACATGCCAGGCATACCGAGGGAAGTCGCCGAGCACTCCTTGGAGATTCGAGCCGGTTCCAAGCCAGTGAAGCAGCGGTTGCGCCGATTCGACGAGGAGAAGCGCAAGATCATTGGCGAGGAAGTCCACAAGCTTTTGACGGCTGGATTCATCAAGGAGGTTCATCATCCCGACTGGTTAGCAAACCCTATATTAGTTAAGAAAAAGAATGGGAAAATGAGGATGTGTGTCGATTATACTAGTCTAAATAAAGCATGTCCAAAAGTTCCTTTTCCATTGCCACGTATTGATCAGATTGTCGATTCTATCGCGGGATGTGAAACCCTTTCTTTCCTTGATGCGTATTCTGGTTACCACCAAATAAAAATGAAGGAGTCCGACCAGCTCGCGACCTCTTTCATCACGTCTTTTGGGATGTATTGCTATGTGACCATGCCATTTGTGCTTCGAAACGCGGGAGCCACATACCAACGTTGCATGCTCCACGTTTTTGGTGAACACATAGGGCCGACAGTCGAGGCCTATGTCGACGACATTGTCGTCAAGTCAAAGCAGCGAGGGGACCTGATCCAGGACCTCGAGATTGCTTTTAGCTGTTTACGCGCCAACCAGATCAAGCTCAACCCTGAGAAGTGCGTTTTCGGCGTGCCTCGAGGCATGCTCCTGGGCTACATTGTTTCGCAGCGTGGCATCGAGGCCAACCTCGAGAAAGTCTTGGCCATCACGAGAATGGGGCCGATCCGGGACATCAAGGGTGTGCAGAGAGTCACGGGATGCCTGGCGGCTCTAAGCCGTTTCATCTCGAGACTAGGAGAAAAGGCGTTACCATTGTATCGACTTCTAAAGAAGGTCGAGCGTTTTTCTTGGACCCCCGAGGCCGAGGAAGCGCTTGAAAAGCTGAAGAAGACGCTGACCTCAGCACCAGTCCTGGTCCCACCTCAACCTGCAGAACCGCTGCTCCTCTACGTTGCGTCGACGACCCAGGTCGTCAGCGCAGCGGTGGTAGTTGAAAGGCAGGAGGAGGGACATGCGCTACCAGTCCAGAGGCCAGTCTACTTCGTCAGCGAGGTGCTTTCGGAGACCAAAGCACGTTATCCCCAAATCCAGAAGGTGATCTATGCCGTAATCCTTGCCCGCCGAAAGCTGCAACACTACTTCCTTGGCCACCCCATCACGGTGGTCTCGTCTTTCCCCTTAGGCGAAATAATCCAGAGCAAAGAGGCCACGGGAAGAATAGCAAAATGGTCGGTCGAGCTCATGAGTGAGACTCTCACTTACGCGCCTCGCAAGGCCATCAAATCACAGGCCCTGGTAGACTTCGTCGCGGAATGGACAAACTCCCAGCTTCCCCCGACTCAGGTCCAGGCGGAGCTATGGACGATGTATTTTGATGGGTCACTCATGAAAACAGGGGCCGGGGCCGGCCTGCTGTTCATCTCACCCTTGGGCGTCCACATGAGGTATGTAATCAGGATTCATTTTGCCGCGTCTAACAATGTCGCAGAATACGAGGCCCTCGTCAATGGTCTCAAGATTGCCATCGAGTTAGGAGTCCGACGCCTCGACGTCCGAGGTGACTCCCAACTCGTCATCGACCAAGTAATGAAAACCTCGAGCTGCCACGACCTGAAAATGGAGGCACACTGCAAAGAAGTCCGTCGACTCGAGGGCAAATTCCATGGTCTCGAGCTTGTCCATGTCGCCCGACGCTACAACGAGGCAGCCGACAAACTCGCCAAGATCGCATCAACTCGAGGCACGGTACCGCCTGACGCGTTCTCAAGAGATCTCCACGAGCCATCCGTCGACTTAGGCTTGGGGGCTGGCATCGACACTGCTCCTGCCCAGGCAACCAACACCGTCGACACACTCTTGATGGCGGCTGAAGTGATGGAGGTAAAACGACAGCCTGGTCGACCATTCGACTGGCGCACACCATACCTCAACTGCCTAATCCGCGGCGAACTGCCAGAAGACCGGTCAGAGGCCCGTCGTATCGCTCGACGAGCCAAGTCATATGTGATCTATGGCGAAGACAATGAGCTATATCGACGAAGCCCGACGGGGGTCTTACAGCGTTGCATCACCGTGGAAGAAGGTCGAAAACTCCTCGAGGACCTACACTCGGGGGCTTGCGGCCACCATGCTGCTCCACGGACCCTCGTAGGGAATGCTTTTCGACAAGGTTTCTACTGGCCGACGGCCGTGGCAGATGCCATCGAGCTCGTACGCTCGTGTCACGGGTGCCAGTTCTACGCCAAGCAGACGCACCTGCCCGCCCACGCTCTTCAGATGATCCCCATCACCTGGCCGTTTGCGCTATGGGGGCTCGACCCAGTAGGACCCCTACAAAAGGCAAAAGGGGGGTACACCCACTTGTTGGTGGCCATCGACAAATTCTCTAAATGGATCGAGGCTCGACCCATCACCAACATCCGCTCCGAGCAGGCCGTCCTTTTCTTCACCGACATCATCCACCGGTTTGGGATTCCCAATGTCATCATCACCGACAACGGCACTCAGTTCACCGGCAAAAAGTTCTTGGACTTCTGCGATAAGCATCACATCCGTGTGAACTGGTCCGTAGTAGCGCACCCTCGAACTAACGGCCAGGTCGAGCGTGCCAACGGCATGATTTTGCAAGGACTCAAGCCAAGAATCTACAATCGCTTGAAGAAATTCGGCAAGAAATGGGTCGAGGAGCTTTCCTCGGTCCTATGGAGTCTAAGGACAACACCAAGCAGGGCCACAAAGTACACCCCATTCTTCATGGTCTACGGCTCTAAGGCTGCCCTCCCCACAGACCTCGAGTATGGGTCACCTCGACTCAAGGCATACAATGAGCAATCCAATAAGGAGACTCAAGAAAACGCGGTCGACCAACTAGAGGAGGCTCGAGACATGGCCCTCCTCAACTCCGCCAGATATCAGCAGAAACTTCGACTCTACCACGACAAGCACGTGCGCAAGAGGGACCTCAACGTGGGCGACCTTGTCCTACGACGCCGACAAAGCAATCAAGGACGCCACAAGCTGACTCCACCTTGGGAAGGCCCGTATGTGGTGGCCGAGGTCCTGAAGCCGGGAACGTACAAGTTGGCGGACGAGAAGGGGGCAGTCTTCACCAACGCATGGAACATCGAACAGCTACGTCGATTCTACCCCTAGAAGTTCTAAGCTTATGTTCCTACGTACATTATGTACCAAGACTTTGTAAACGAATGAATGAATAAATAAAGTCTTTCCCTCGAGCGACTTCTTTTTGCGCCAAAAGATTACAAGTCATAATCTCGACGTTAGAAGGGGGCGCCGACTATGACCCATCATAGTCAACACCCCCTCGGGGGCTACCAGGGGGACGACCCCCCCCAAGCGTCGAAAAAGCCAAGAAATTTCCTTTTCTTACTTAGTAAACCTTGCACGGTCCGAGTAGCTAAGGCGCCTCGAGCGCCTCAAAGGCCGAGGGATAACGAGCCGGAGAACTCCCACGCCCCCGGGCTATGGAAACTCTACTCATTTCCTCACCCTTGAGGTGATCGAGGTTGTTTTTGACGAAAAATCGAGCAAGGGATACAAACGTAGGAACAAAGAGAAACAAAAGAACCTCGAGCAGAAAGACAAATATGAATTTAACAATCACAAAAAGATACTGTATCACCTAACAGCAGAATTAATAAAGTATCATACAAGGGGCCCCAGGCGCCCTGAGCAGGCTCGCAGGCCTCAGTCCACGGTACGATCCTCACCACCCTCGCCTCCACCCGAGCCAGCTTCAGGAGGAAACACCTCAGGCTCAAAAAGCTTGGCCAGCCTCTCTCCGGGAGCCTCCGCGTCGTCGATCAAGGCGTGGAGCCTCTCTTCATTCTCCGCGTCGGTCTTGGAGATGTCGGTGACGAAGCCGTGAGACACCACCTCCATGTCATAGGAGAAGCCCGAGCAGACAACTGCCATCGCCCGCTTCACCCCGATGTGGAGGGCGTCCCGCACTCGGTCTCTCAGCGTTGCGCCCAAGTAGCACAGCTGGTCGACCAGTGCGTCGCCTCGAGCTCCCTCCCTCGACTTGTCCATAGGCTCGACCTCCCATGAGGCCGAGAGGTCGCTTATCGCCGTCCGCACGCGACGGTTCAAAGCGACCTCCGCCTCGAGCTGGGCCTTAGCATTACGGGCCTCGGCTTGGGCAGCTTGGAGTTCGTCCTTGAGCCCTGTAAATGCCAATACAAGGAAGCTTTAGGAAAAACTCAAGAACACCTCGAAAAAGAAATTCGACAAAGGAAACATACCTCTGATGCTCTCCTCCAGGGCCGTGTTCTCACCGACTAATCTGGTGTTAGCCCTCTCAATCTCTCTGTTGGAACGGGCCAGCTCGGTCTTGGCAACGCGGAGATCTTCGATCACCTTGCTAGCCTGAGCAATGGCCCCACACTTCTCCAGCAGCTCTCCCTTCAGACGTTCGACGTCGTCAGAGAGCCTGCGGGATTGAGCCCGCTCTGCCTCGAGATCTTCGAGGGCCTTCCTCTTGGCTTCCTCCGCGGCGCTCCTGGCGATCTCGCCGCTCACGTGCTCCACCTTCATCTTTTGGAAGGACTCCTGGAGGGAGTCCAAGTTGGTCTTGAGAAGGCCCTTCTCCTTGTCCAGGTCCGCGATGACGCTCTTGAAGGACAGGGCCTCCTCTCGGGCTCTGGATGCGGCCTCCTCAACCGTCAGAGCCCGCTCCCGCAGCAGCGTCGCCTCCTCCTCTGCCTTCCTCGAGGCCTCCCGAGCCTCAGCCAAAGCAGCCTCCTTCGCCTTCTTCTCCTCCCCGAGCGCTATAAGCTCTTTATAAGTCTTGAGGAGTTTCTCCTGCGACTCGAGGAGTTGATCCTTAAGGAGGGGGAGCTGCTCCCAGCCACCTCTCATGGCATGAATGAAACTAGACTTGATGCGGGAGGTCTCTTTCATATCCTGCGAACTAAGGATCGAATGGTTAGAGCACAAAAACGAAAGGCTCCACGAGGATTGAAGATCGAAAAATACTTACGAAATAAGTCGGCCCGAGCCCGTTGTTGATAACGTCTGCGAGGAGCCCCACCACATGCTTCATCCAAAGGCGGTGCTCCTCGACGTGTTCCCACTTCTCCGCCTCCTTCCTATCGTCCAGGAAGATGTTAGGTTCAGACGGGTCGTGGGAAGCCCGGATGCGGATCCGATCGGGGCACCAGTGCTCCATCTCCCGGTCGGCCCGTGCCTTGACGCCGCGAATGAGGTCCTCGACGGTCTCGAGGGAGCCCCCATGGCGCAGGAACAGGTCGACGAGGCATGGGAACCGCCCGTCGTCGTCCACCGTCTTCCAGGTTCCGTCCTTGGTCCCTGACGTCCCGATCTCGTCCTCCTCGGAGGGAAAGTGCTCCTCCCATGCCCGACGCTCCCGGAGGAACCCTAGGGCGATCCCGTCCATGCCGTAGATCGTCCTCTTGATCTCGGACTCAGGGTCGGTGGGGGTGCGCATCATGCAGGCAAGCGCCACCACTCCATCCGCTCGCCCCGGCTCTGCCCGGATCGCAGCAGGCGCCCCCGGGAGGAGCCACGCTGGGGTCTGGGGGCCGTACACCAGCAGATCCTCTTCCTGCTCGCCGGGCCCCTACGGCTCCGGCGGTACTGGCTGGGCCGGACCTTGGGGTGGGGGCTCGAGCATTCCCTCCTCTCGGCCCTGCTGCTGCTGCTGCTGTTGCTACGCCTCATGCTCCTGCGGCTGCCGCGCCGCCTCACACTCCCGCTCTTCATCTTCCTCCCTCTTCTTCTTCTGCTCCTCGAGGGCGCGGAGGCCGGCGGGCCAGGGAGTCGGTCCCGCGACGTGAGAGGTCGACGCTTCCTCCTCCGTAGGGCGGGCGCCTCCAGGCGTTTCGTTACCATCAGAAGTATCATTGATGGTGATAGGTTCCCCCTCGACCCCCAATCAAGGAGGCTCGGGGGCTCCCTCCGGCGCTTGCGTCTGGGGCGCCTCACCACACGCCGGCAGTGACGGGATAGGCTCGGAACGAGGCGGAGCACTCTCTGCGCCAACTGGAGGTTGGAGGTCAGAGGAGCCTACAAAATAAAGAATAAAGGCCGGTGACTACAATGGTTAGCGCAAGAACATCACAGATCCCAAAAGTACGCCACAAACCTGACTTCTTGGGGACGGCACCCGCTTTAAGCCTCTTCGCCATGGACGGTTGGGCCTGCTCGAGGGTCCGCTTTAGCCAGAGAAAAGAAAGAAATGAGCGCGAAAAAGATCAGCATATGAGGAAAGGCGGAAGAGGAGGAAGACAAAAGCCACGGCATCGAAAAGGCTTACCCCACAGGGAGAACAGCTCGCCTCCCGCCGCCCCGACCGGTGGGCCTCGAGCCACCCCGCGTCAGGGCTCCAGACCCCTCGAGGGCAGGCACTGGCCCAGGCGCGTCAGTTCCCGCCTGGCGGGCGCCGGGACTCTCTTTTGTCGGAGGCCGCGGCGCGACCACGAGTCAGTGGCCCCGTCGCCTGGGACCTATCATAGCCACCCGTCTTGGGCACGGGAGGAGGGCGCGGGGCGACCTGACCAGCCGCGGGCGCAGGAGGGGTGTCGGCGCGCGGACGGTGGGATCCGCCTGGACCCCCCGTCGGAACTTCCGTCCGAGGAGCGTCGACATCACCTCGAGGTGGACCCTCGAGGATTCGGTCAAGGCGTGACGCCATCCCCTCGGAATCGTCGCTGTCGTCGCCGTCGTCATCATCGTCGTTGGGGGATTCTTCCTCAGGCTCCCCCCTCTGCCTGGATTTGGATCGACGCACCTCTAACGCTTGACGGTCGAGGTTCTTCTTCTTCTCCCCCTTCTTGGCAGAGTCCTTGGCGGACTTTAGCTTTTCAGCGGATTGGCGCCGTTTGTCGCGATCGACCTCGTCCTCCTTTACCGGAGGCCTCGAGGACCGGACGTCAATCCGTCCCTGTCGAAATAAAGGCAGACTTAGAAAAGAGAAAGAGAGGGGAAGAAAAGAAACTCAGAATCGAGGCTGCGCGCATGGAGAAAACATACCAGGTCGATTGAGCCAGCATCTGGCCTCATGGGGAAGCCGTTAACATGCTCCGACTGAAAATCACCGGCAATTGCAGCCCTGACTCGGGCCGCGACTTCGTCATCCGCCGGAGCCTCGTAGCACATCCGGCACGCCTCGAGGTCTCGAGATGAGACGCCAGGGCTCATCTCATCCATCCTCAACGGCCGAGACATCAAAGGGAGAACTCTCCGGTGATGGACGGCCGAGAGGACGAGGGCGGCGGTCAAGCCCTCCGAGCGCAGCTTCTTCATGGCATCGAGGAGGGGGTCGAGCCAAGATTGATGAGCTTGGACGACGCCGTATGTCCAGTCCGCTGGACGCTCCATGATCAGACGGCCCGAGTAGGAGGGCAGGAGGTTGTCGTCGTTCCGAAGGTAAAACCACTGGGAGTCCCAGCCGGCGTGATTGGTCGATAGCCCTACCGGGATGTACTCCCGCGGCCTGTCCGTCTTCCCCGTCTTCTGCACAAGGTTGAGGCATCCCGCCCGCACGGGCTTCCTTACGCCCGTGGTTCCGGTGGGGGCATGGAAAAGCTCGCCCCTGTAGAGGTGGAGCCATAGCTCCCAGTGCGGCATCATCCCCAAGTAGCCCTCACACACGGCTGCGAAGACCGCCGCGACGGTGATGGCGTTCGGGGAGAAGTGCTGGAGCTCCACCCCATAGTGGAAGCAGAGGGCCCGCATGAAGCGGCTCGGGGGCGCACCCAGGCCATGGCGGTGGAACTTGGCGAACGACACCACGTAGCCCTCGGGCGGCTGGGGCTCCCGGTGATTCGCCGGCGGCGAGATCCACTCTGGCGACGATAACGAGGTGCGGCGGCGCAGCAGTCCCTCTTTCTCGAGCTCTAACAACCGGCGCTCCGTCATCGACGACGGGCGCCATTCGTCGGCGGCGACGAGTCTTACAGGCATCACGACCGGAGGGACGGTGGACCCGCTACTGCTCGAGGAGTCGTGTGCGCGTGAGACGGCGAGAGAGCTAGGGAGGCAAGAAGGCTAAGGCAAGAGTGCAGATGGAAGGCGGAAGAAAGAACGGCGGCGGTGCCGTGGCGTATTTATAAGCCAAGATCCGCCGACGGACAGATCCGAGAAATGAGGTAACGTCCCCCCATAAATGCGCTACCTAACAGTCTTTCCCCCTTTACAGGTCGGGCGCTCCGAATTCCACGCCGATACGATGTCATAACGTCACCCACCTAAAAAGGTGCGCCCAACGGGCAAAAAGGCGAACCGCCACGGCCACTTCCTTCCCTTGTAAGCCAAGGGGCGTACCCGCGAAAGCCTCGAGAGGTCGCAGGCTGGCCCACCGAAAGGGTTCGACAGCCGATCTCGAGCACCAGAGTCAGGGATCTCCAGCGAGCGGTCGAAGATCGGGGTCCGCCTCGAAGTCTCGCTGGCGATGTCCAAGGTAGGGTCGAGACAGTCGAGAGGAATCCCCCCGACGGGAGGCATCGAGCCGCTGGACTCTATCGAATGAGACCGGTATCCCCGACCACGTCAACCCAGCTTTATGAGAACGCCTCCGGGCTACAGCTGACCCCCTCGAAAAGGGCACAGGTTCTCACTTGGACTACCCGCTAGGAACTCAATCTGGGGGGGAAGACGCTCGCTCTATCGAGAGTACGTCGAAACCTCCACGTAAGGCAAAGCCGATCAGAACCTTCCACCACTGGTGTCGACAGCGTTTCTGTGAATTTGTCAAAATAACCCCCGAAGGAGTTAAAAACTCCCTCGAGGGCTCGGGGGCTACCCCCGCGGGGTCGCTCGCGCGCCCCCACGGAAGATCGACCGTAAAGGCAAAAGTCTCCACTCGAGCGCCAGCGCTCGACTGGAGACTCGGGGGCTACTGTCGAGGGTATCAACAAGGGGTACCCTCACCAAGGAATATAACAAGGTTATCCATACGTGAGGGGAGGCCCTCGATTCGACGCTCCATCCGTACGTATGCGCAGCCATCGACGGCCACAGCCTCGAAGACGGAAATAGCGTCGAGCGAATCAATCAGGCGTCGAGCTCTGGTCACCGTCAAATACGGAACAGGCTCACGCGAACCGGGAGGCGTCGAGCGCAAGGACGCCGCCCGCCGCCTGACGCGCGCACGCGAGCCGGGGCATTAAATGCGCCTGATGCTTCCCCACCTAACACACGGGTCACGGGAGGCGTGATAGGGAACAGGCATCCGTCCCATCGATCTTTTTGCAGCCTTCCCCACCAAACGGCCCAGGGCGTGTCAGGACGTGGGAAACAGAGATGGCACGTCTAATCAAGGCCCCCTCGAGGTATCCAGGGTCAGCGCTCCGACATCAGGACGTCGTACGGCGTCCGACCCTCGACTAAACATGGTTCCTTCCTGAGGACGGGTCGGACGTCGACTAGCCACGCCGCAACCACTCCGCCGGATTTGCCGCCGAACCGTACGAGCATGCGACCGTTGAACCAGTACAAGACGGCGCGCAGAGCCGAATGCAGGGGCACGCGTAATCATCACCAGGCTAGTAAGACGGGACAGCTCGAGGCCATGCCGGTACGGGAGCCTCGAGTAGGTCAGCGCTCCATACTGCTATCAACTCCTATTCTGACACCTATACTTGTACCCTGGGTCTCTCCTTGGAACTATAAAAGGAGGGACTCAGGAATAGAACAAAAGACATATCACCACGCGATACTACGCCCATACGCAGTAGCACACATACACTCCATACCACGCTTGTATTCGCCCCTGTACAAGCACTTAGGTGCAAGATAATACAAACCTCCCTCCCCCGCTGGACGTAGGGCCTTCTCTTGCCCGAACCAGGATAAATCTCTATGTCTTCTTGCATCACCATCTGGGAAAGGGAGCACACACACAAATGCACTCGTTGGTGTGACCCCCCGTGGGGAAAACACCGACACGGCTATAGAATCTGGAAGGATCAAATTTGACAGCTCCAAGACCCAGAAGCCGATGAAGATTGATCATCATCCTTTCCCAACAAACATGCTGGATGCCAAGGGAAAGGCCAAGGTGTTAACATCGGAAGCAGCTGAAAGAAGTGCATCGGTAGATCCTCAGCATCAGATCACTACTGCCGATGCAAAAGGAAAAGGCTTGATCCAAGAGGGAACTAACTCAGGAAGGTCTCCCCGGTCTGGTATTGTGATAACTCACAGAAGGCCTCGAGAAACTTGGCAGCAACGTGAGGATCGGTATCGGCGCCAGCAAGAAGATTATCATCGGGAAGAAGAAAGACGCCGACAAGAGTGGAATCGGCACAGGGATCACGAGAATTGCCCATTCTTCATTCATTGTTGGGAGGAAAATATCAAGCTTCCTACTGTCAGAGACTGCACGGAGTGTAATGGTTATGATCGGTATGACAGATCAAATCGGCAGTATCAGAACAACAACCGACGGCTTGATGGGCCGATTAGGGGGAGAGCTTCAGTTCATGATCGGCTGGGGGGCAGGCTCAGCGTGCATGATAGGCTTGGTGACCGTGTTGAATACTTTCCCAGGAACCAAGAAGAACTTGAGGAGATAGCTAATGCGCGAGTTCCCGATGAGTTCATATTTTGCAGGGACGCCAATACTTACCGAATGGAATCAAGAGAAAATCGTCGCCCATCGGTAAGGCAGCAACAACTTCCCCCATGGTGTCCAGAGGGGTTGACCAGGACAAAGATGGCTGCAGCGTGAGAGACGAGAAGAATTGAGCAAAGGCGAGAACTCTTGCCAGTCTGGGGATCAGCAACAGTCAGATCCTAAGGGGAAAGGGCCATCGGTAGATGTTAACTTGGTATTTATGTTGCCGATGGAATTCCTTGCGCCGTCCAGTGATGATGAGTTGGAGTTTTCCGACCAAATAGCTCAGTTGGCTCCGGATCCGATGACGGCTATCTTCGAAAAGCCTGCCGATGATGAAAGACAACATCTTAAGGCTCTGTTTGTTAAAGGGAGAGTTGATGGGCAGCCGATGACCAAGATATTAATTGATGGAGGAGCTGCTATCAATATCATGCCATATGCAGTGTATCGGAAGCTTGGAAAGGGAGATCAGGATTTGACCAAAACCGATATGATGCTCAAAGACTTTGAGGGCAACGTGTCTCCGGTTAAGGGGGCGATATGCGTTGAGTTGACCATCGGCAGCAAAACCTTGCCGACAACTTTCTTCGTGATCAGTGGGAAAGGTGCGTATAATCTGTTACTAGGGAGGGATTGGATTCATGCCAATTACTGCATCCCATCTACAATGCACCAATGCTTGGTTCAGTGGGTAGGTGACAAGATTGAGGTTGTCCCGGGAGACTCTTCATATGTTATTGCATCGGTAGAAGCAGACACCTATGAAATGACTAGATGTATTTTAGGAGAAGTTTGGGAAAAGGATTTTCTCAAAGTTGCCGATTATGAAATTCCACCGATCCAAGCAGTCGGTTCTGACGAAGAGTTTTGATGGATAGGTTCGCCGATGATGGAAAAGTAGGCCATGGATTCACATCGGCCGATGATTTGGTAGAAGTAGATGTAGGTAGTGGTGATAAGCCTAGACCTACTTTTATTAGTGCTAAGTTAAATTCTGAGTGTAAGCAGCAGTTAACTGATTTGTTAAAGGAATATAAAGATTGTTTTGCTTGGGATTATACTGAGATGTCTGGTTTGGACCGATCGGTTGTTGAACATCGGTTGCCCATCAAGTCTGGATTTTGGCCACATCAGTAGCCAGCGCGCCGATGTAATCCTAATATTCTTCCTGATATCAAGGCCGAAATAACCAAACTTATTGAAGCTAAATTTATTCGGCAGTGTCGGTATGCCGAGTGGATTTTCAATATTGTTCCGGTCTACAAGAAAAATGGGAAGCTTCGGGTCTGCATTGATTTCAGGAATCTTAACAAAGCTACACCGATGGATGGTTACCCAATGCCAGTTGCCGATCTGCTAGTTGATGCTGCGGCTGGACATCGGGTTATTAGCTTTATGGATGGTAATGCAGGATAAATAATCAGATATTCATGGCTGAAGAAGATATTCCAAAGACTGCATTTAGATGTCCTAGTCATGTTGGGTTGTTTGAATGGATAGTCATGACTTTTGGCTTGAAAAATGCTGGTGCTACTTATCAGAGGGCTATGAATTTTATATTTCATGAGTTCATCGGCAAGCTGGTGGAAATTTATATTGATGATGTGGTGGTTAAGTCTGGAGACTTCACAAAGCATCTTGCCGATCTGCGAAAGGTGTTGGAATGTACAAGGAGGCATGGTTTAAAGATGAACCCCAATAAATGTGCATTTGGTGTATCGGCAGGACAGTTCCTTGGTTTCATGGTGCATCAGAGAGGAATTGAAATTAGTCGGAGATCCATTGATGCTATCAACAAAATAGTTGCTCCTACCAATAAGACTGAGCTCCAGTCCTTGATCGGCAAGGTAAATTTTATCAGGAGATTCATATCTAATTTGTCTGGTAAAATTCGTGCTTTCAGTCCATTACTCAAGTTAAAAGCTGATCAAGAATTTATTTGGGGGAAAGAGCAACAGTTGGCTTTAGATGAAATCAAGAATTATTTGGTAAATCCTCCAGTTCTGATTCCACCTCAGCAAGGGAAGCCCTTCAGATTGTATTTGTCCACTGATGTGATGGTCATCGGTTCGGCTTTAATTCAAGAATTTTAAGGAAAGGAACGTGTGATTTATTATTTAAGCAGAAGGTTGATTGATGCTGAGACCAGGTATTCGGCCATTGAAAAGTTGTGTTTATGTCTCTATTTCTCATGTATTAAGTTGAGGCACTATTTGTTATCGGCCGAATGCACTGTCATATGTAAAGATGACGTGGTCCGATACATGCTGTCTATGCCGATTATGAGTGGCAGGATCGGTAAGAGGATTTTGGCACTGTCGGAGTTCGACTTGCGTTATGAATCAGCTAAGGCGATTAAGGGACAGATTATGGCCGATTTTGTGACTCAACATTGCAGTACAGTGGAAATTTTGGAAATTGTATCTTGGACGCTCTTCTTTGATGGATCCACGTGTGACCGGGGGGCAGGAATCGGTATAGTGTTAATTTCCCCTCGGGGAAGGAAGTATGAATTCTCCTTGCCGATTGTTGCCACGTCAACAAATAATCAAGCTGGGTATCAAGCTTTGATAAAGGAATTGGAATTACTAAGGGAGGTTCGTGCTGATGCTGTTGAAATCTTTGGAGATTCTATGCTGGTTATAAATCAATTGGCTGGAAGCTATGAATGCCGAAGTGAAGTCCTCATAACTTATTACGAAAGGAGTATGCAACTGTTAAAGGAATTCAAGGATTTCCGATTAGAGCATGTTCCTCGATTGCATAATGAAGAGGCTAATCGGTTGGCTCAGCATGCCTCGGGATATCAACCCATGGTTAATGCAATATTGGCAATCAGTGCCGATGATTGGAGAAAGGAAATCATTGATTATTTAAAGGATCTGTTGACACCATTTTTGGGCGCGTGTCCAGGATGACAGGACAGGGTGGCAGTACGATGCGGGTTGCTGGTAAGGATGGTTGCCGATGAGGGAAAGGTTGAATGTGACTAAGTCCTCAGACAGTAATATGGTGCCGATGACCAAGTAAAAGGGTCTGCCGATGGCTATGGCAAGGGGATTGCCGATGACGCGAAGGAGGAGTCCGGAAGCTGCCAGTTGTCATGTGGAGGAGTTTCGGTTTGTCACGAAGGATGGTTTTATTATTTCCTTATGTTATTCGTATCGTTTTGTATACGGGTTCCGTGTAATTTGGAATTCGAATTCTAATCGTGTCTGGTCGTAGCTCTTTGAGCAGGGTATAAATATAAGCCCTAAGACCTTGTAATCAGGATATCTATCAGGAAATCAATCAAACATACGTTTTTTACTCATATTCCAGCATCTACTTTTCGACGACTTCGTCATACTTTTTTTTCCTTTTATTACGAGTTCTTAGGAATTCGTCGACTTAAGCTCGGCGTGTTCTCGAGTTCCGCGTGAGTACCTCTTAGCCGTGACATCCGGGCGCATCGCTGTTGTCAGGACTAAAGTATTCGAGTTATCACCTTTGCCGATAGCAAGGTCAAATCGGCTGGCACGCCTTAACGTTTGAATCGGGTATTAGCCCTTTGTGTTTGCAGATCAATTTTGCATCAACACATCTTTTGGCACGCCCGGTGGGACGGATTCAAGATCAAGATCAACATGTCGATCTCTGACCTCGATCAAGACAACGTCATCCCCGTGACGGAAGCTAACCTCAAGGATGAGCAGAAGCAAGCTATTGCCCAAGCTATGGAAGAGTTCAAGCAGCAATGCCTGAAGTCTTTCAGCATAAACAGGAGCGGCGAAGTGGTCCAGAAAGATGCACTGCCGGCACCACGGCAGGTCACCTTTGACGCCAATCCTGGCAAGCTTCAAGACATGGTTGATAATGCCATCAATCGAGCGTTGATTAACCAAGCTGGTGTACTGTCTAATACGGTTTTCAACGCCGTGGCAAGAACCTTCAAGGAAGGACAAATCCCGCCAGATTATGTGGGCCCTTCCCATCATCAACCCACGGCACCAGAGGTCACGGCTCCATCGGCTGCCTTGACAAGTGCGAGTGCACAGTCTACCGTTCCTCCGAGTACATTGGGGACTACTGGTGCACTATCTATGCCGATGGCAACCAACCCACAAATTTCAGTTGGGCAGCATAAACTGACAACAGATATGTTGGCATCGGCAATGTCGGGGTTAACTCTTCCTCCTAACTGGTGGGGTTATGGTATGCCTCCAGAGTTGACGCCGGGAACATCACAGATAACTGACATGAGGGGCAAAACTCCTATGACATCGGCACCTTCCAATGTGCCGGTGAACCAGAGTCCTCGGTATACCACAACTACTACTGCAAGGCCTCACACTGGAAATCCTCAAGATTCAATGTTCCAGATGCCTAACGCATCGGCAGAGTCAATGCTGATGCAACAGAGGCCTATGGCCCAGTCAGGGTATGTCAATTCAACGACGGTACCCAATTACCAATCATCGGCAGCACCTATGCCGATGAACGCTAATAATGGATGGCTTGGACAGCAAGCCTTTCCACAGTCGCCCCAGCAGGGTTATCAGACTACAGGGTTCCAGCAAGGGCAGGTTTATCCCGGGTTCCAAGGTCAGGGAATTCCCAACCAGCCAATAAATTTTGGACAGCAACTCGGAGGACAGCCAATCGGTGGACAGCAGTTTGGTAGTCCGCAGATTGGAGGACAGGTGATCAATATGATGTTCCATACAGGTCATGTCCCGAACAGACACGTGGAGGTTCGCCACCAAATGCCAGATCCGCAGCCGCCTCATCGGCAAGATGCCGACGCGTATTGGGCCGATAAGATTGCCGAAGTAATGAGGGAACAATTTGGGATAAAACCCAAAGTCAACACTTATTCTTATCGGACACCATATCCTCCAGCGTATGATTTGATCCCGCTTCCACATCGGTACAAAGTACCGGATTTTACAAAGTTTTCCGGACAGGACGACACGTCAACCATGGAGCATGTCAACAGGTTCATTATTCAATGTGGAGAGGCTGGTAACAGGGACGAATTGAGGGTTCGCCTATTTTCATCATCATTGTCTGGATCGGCCTTTACTTGGTTCATATCATTGCCTCCCAATTCAGTAATTACTTGGGCCGATCTAGAGAAGCAATTCCACAGATACTTCTTCTCGGGGGTTCATGAGAAGAAGATCACCGACTTGGTCAAGTTGAGGCAACGTAATGATGAGTCGGTTGAGGGATTTGTGCAGAGGATACGAGAGGTCAAAAATAAATGCTATAGCCTGGTTCTGGATGATCGGCAGCTAGCCGATTTGGCTTTCCAGGGTTTGTTACCACACATCAGGGATAAGTATGCCTCTCAGGAGTTCGAAAGTTTAAGTCACTTGGTGCAGAGGATATCTGATCAAGACATCAAGCCTTTCGAGCCTAAGAGGGCATGGAATAAGAAAGTCTCATTTGTGGATGAAGCAACAAGCTCAGATTCCGATGAAGAACCAGTAATCGGTTTGGCAGAATGGGTAAAAAACAAGAAGCCGATGTCTTGTCCTTTTGGGCAGAAGGAACCAGAGAAGTTTGCATTTGACACCGCCAAAGCCGATAGGATATTTGACTTTCTACTTTAGGAAGGTCAAATCAAATTGTCACCTAACCACGTGATCCCGTCGGCAGAAGAGTTGAAGAGGATGAGATATTGCAAGTGGCATAATGCAACTTCACATGACACCAACGAGTGCAAAGTATTCAGACAACAGCTGCAATCGGCCATAGAGTCAGGGAGAATCAAGTTTGACAGTTCCAAAGCCCAGAAGCCGATGAAGATAGACCAACATCCTTTCCCGACAAACATGTTGGATGCTAAGGGGAAGGCTAAGGTCTTAACGTCGGAGACAGCTGAGAAGAGTGCATCGGTAGATCCTCAGCATCAAGTTACTACCGCCGATGCAAGAAGTAAGGGCTTGGTCCAGGAAGGAGCTAGCTCAGGAAGAATTCCTCGATCTGGTATTGTCATAACTCATAGAAGGCCTCGAGAGAGATGGCAACAACGGGAAGATCGGTACCGGCGCCAGCAGGAAGATTATCAACGGGAAGAAGAGAGACGCCGACAGGAGTGGAATCGGCACAGGGATCATTGGAATTGCCCATTCTTCATCCATTGTTGGGAGGAAAATATCAAGCTTCCTACTGTCAGAGACTGCCCTGAATGCAACGGTTATGATCGGTACGACAGGAACGATCGGCGACGATTTAATGGGCCGATCAGAGGAAGGGCGTCAGTTCATGATCGGCTGGGGGGGCAGGCTTAGCGTTCACGATCGGCTTGGTGACCGTGTCCAGTATTTTCCCAGGAACCAAGAGGAGCTTGAAAGAATGGCTGATGCGCGGGTTCCCGATGAATTCATATTTTGCAGGGATGCTAACACGCATCGCATGGAGTCAAGAGAGAACCAACGCCCGACGGCAAGGCAAAGGCCACTTCCTCCATGGTGCCCTCAAGGATTAACCAAGACACAGAAAAGGAGATTGCAACGTGAAAGGCAGGAAGAGCTAAATAAAGGAGAGAACTCTGGAAGTCGGCAGCCATCAGACACTAAGAAGGAAGGTCCATCGGCAGGCGTCAACATGGTCTTCATGTTGCCGATGGAGTTTCTTGCACCAGCCAGTGATGATGAGTTGGAATTTTCTGATCAGATAGCTCAGTTGGCTCTGGATCCGATGACGGCTATCTTTGAGAAACCTGCCGATGATGAGAGGCAGCATCTCAAAGCTTTGTTCCTCAAAGGAAGGGTCGATGGGCAGCCAATGACCAAGATCCTAGTTGATGGTGGAGCTGCTATTAATATTATGCCGTATGCAGTATATCGGAAGCTTGGAAAAGGGGATCAAGATTTGACCAAGACCGATATGATGCTAAAAGATTTTGAAGGAAACGTGTCTCCAGTCAAGGGGGCGATATGTGCAGAGTTGACCATCGGCAGCAAAACCTTGCCGACAACTTTTTTCGTGATCAGCGGAAAAGGTGCTTACAATTTATTATTGGGGAGAGATTGGATTCATGCCAATTGTTGTGTCCCATCTACAATGCATCAGTGCTTGGTTCAGTGGGTAGGTGACAAGATTGAGATCGTCCCAGGGGATTCTTCTTATGTTATCGCATCGGCAGAGGCGGATACTTATGAAAAGACTAGGTGCATTTCAGGAGAAGTTTGGGAGAAAGATTTTCTCAAAGTTGCCGATTATGAGATTCCACCGATCCAAGCAGTCGGTTCTGACGACGGTTTTTAATGGATAGATTCGCCGATGATGGAAAATTAGGCCAGGGGTTCACATCGGCCGATGATTTGGTAGAAGTAGATATAGGTAGTGGTGATAAGCCTAGGCCTACTTTTATTAGTGCTAAATTAGATCCTGAGTGTAAGCGACAATTGACTAGTTTGTTAAAGGAGTATAAAGATTGCTTTGCTTGGGATTATACAGAGATGCCTGGTTTAGACCGATCAATTGTCGAACATCGGTTACCCATCAAGTCTGGATTTCGGCCACATCAGCAACCAGCCCGCCGATGTAATCCTAACATTCTACCTGATATTAAGGCCGAAATCACTAAACTTATTGAAGCTAAGTTTATTCGGCAGTGTCGGTATGCCGAATGGATTTCCAATGTTGTTCCGGTTTACAAGAAGAACGGAAAGCTGCGGGTGTGCATTGATTTCAGGAATCTCAATAAAGCTACGCCGATGGACGGATACCCAATGCCGGTCGCCGATCTACTGGTTGATGCTGCGGCTGGCCATCGGGTCATCAGCTTCATGGATGGTAATGCAGGTTACAATCAAATATTCATGGCAGAGGAGGATATTCCAAAAACCGCGTTCAGGTGTCCTGGTCATGTTGGACTATTTGAGTGGATAGTCATGACTTTTGGGTTAAAGAATGCTGGTGCTACTTATCAAAGGGCTATGAATTTTATATTTCATGAGTTCATCGGCAAGATCGTGGAAATTTATATTGATGATGTGGTGGTTAAGTCTGGAGATTTCTCAAAGCATCTTGCCGATTTACGAAAAGTGTTGGAGTGCACAAGGAAGCATGGATTGAAGATGAATCCCAACAAGTGTGCATTTGGCGTATCGGCAGGGCAGTTTCTTGGTTTCATGGTACATCAGAGGGGTATTGAAATTAGTCGAAGATCTATTGACGCCATCAATAAAATAGTTGCCCCTACCAATAGAACCGAGCTCCAATCCTTGATCGGCAAGGTGAATTTTATCAGAAGATTTATATCGAATTTATCTGGGAGAATTCGTGCTTTCAGTCCTCTTCTTAAATTGAAAGCCGATCAGGAGTTTGTTTGGGGAAAAGAACAGCAGTTGGCTCTAGATGAAATCAAAAGGTATCTAGTAAATCCTCCAGTTTTAGTTCCACCTCAACAAGGGAAACCCTTCAAATTATATTTATCTACCGATGGATCGGTTATCGGTTCAGCTTTAGTTCAAGAATTTGAAGGGAAAGAGAGGGTAATTTATTATTTGAGTAGGAGGTTGATTGATGCTGAAACCAGGTATTCGGCCATTGAGAAGCTGTGCTTATGCTTATATTTTTCATGTATCAAGCTAAGACATTACCTGTTGTCGGCCGAATGTGCTGTTGTTTGCAAAGATGACGTGGTCCGATACATGCTATCTATGCCGATTATGAGTGGTAGGATCGGTAAATGGATTTTGGCGCTGTCGGAGTTCGATTTGCGTTACGAATCGGCTAAGGCGGTCAAAGGGCAGGTTATGGCCGATTTTGTGACTCAGCATTGCGGTCTAGTGGAAACCTTGGAAATTGCACCCTGGACGCTCTTCTTTGATGGATCTGCCTGTGACCGGGGAGCAGGAATCGGCATTATATTAGTTTCTCCTAAGGGGAGGAAGTATGAGTTTTCCTTGCCGATTGTTGCTACATCAACAAATAATCAGGCTGAGTATCAAGCTCTGATCAAGGGATTGGAGTTGTTAAGAGAAGTTCGTGCTGATGCTGTTGAAGTATTCGGAGATTCCATGTTGATTATAAATCAATTGGCCGGAAGCTATGAATGCCGAAGTGAAGTTCTCATAACCTATTTCGAGAGAAGTATACAACTGTTAAAGGAATTCAAGAACTTCCGATTGGAGCATGTTCCCCGATTGCATAATGAAGACGCTAATCAGTTAGCCCAGCATGCCTCGGGATATCAGCCAGTGATTAATGCGACATCGGCAGTCAGTGCCGGTGATTGGAGGGAAGAAATTATTGATTATCTAAAAGATCCATCCAAAAAAGTTGAAAGACGGGTTCGATTTCAAGCAACCAAGTATGTGCTCCTTGAAAATGAATTGTATTATCGAACTATCGACGGAATTCTTCTCCGATGCTTGGGTGATGATGAAGCCAGAAGTCTGATGGGAGAAATCCATGAAGGAGTGTGTGGAGCGCATCAGTCAGCTTTTAAGATGAAGTGGATGATTCGAAGGAATGGATATTTTTGGCCAACCATACTTGAAGATTGTTTTAAATATTTCAAGGGATGTCAAGGTTGTCAAAAGTTCGGTAATATCCAGAGAGCACCCGCATCGGCTATGAATCCTATAATAAAACCTTGGCCGTTCCGGGGGTGGGTCATCGATCTGATCGGCCAGATTTATCCACCATCTAGCAAAGGGCATAAGTTCATTCTAGTTGCCACTGATTATTTCACTAAGTGGGTCGAAGCTATTCCTTTGAAGAAAGTCACATCGGCCAATATGATTGATTTTGTGAAGGAGCATATTATTTACCGATTTGGGATTCCCCAAACGATTACTACCGATCAGGGCACCATGTTCACGTCAGGGGAGTTCGATGAATTCGCAATCGGTATGGGAATTAAAGTGTTGAATTCTTCTCCTTACTATGCTCAAGCCAATGGGCAGGCCGAAGCGTCTAACAAAGGAATTATCAAGCTTATTAAACGAAAGATTGAAGAAAATCCTAGGCGGTGGCATACATTGTTAAAGGAAGCACTGTGGTCTTATCGGATGGCTTGTCATGGATCAACCAAGGTGTCACCTTATCAATTGGTGTATGGACATGATGCAGTTTTGCCTTGGGAGATTAAGGCTGGGTCTAGGCGATTATCTTTTCAAGATCAATTGGCTGCCGATGATTATGCCACTTTGATGACCGATGAGTTAGATGATTTAGCAGGGCATCGGTTAAAGGCTTTAATGAGTATAGAAGAAAATAAGAAGAGAGTTGCCAGATGGTATGATAAAAAAGTGAAGGCTAAGGAGTTTGCCGATGGGGATTTGGTGTGGAAGTTGATTTTGCCAGTCGGGACTAAAAGTTCGAAGTTTGGGAAGTGGTCTCCTAATTGGGAAGGTCCTTATCGGATAAAACACTCAGCTCCTGGTAATGCCTATATTCTAGAAACTCTCGAAGGAGTTGAATTTCCCAGAGCGTTAAATGGCAAATATTTGAAGAAGTACTACCCCAGCATATGGATCGACGCATAAAAGTTTAGGTGCCGATAACACTCCTATCGGCTGGATTTAAATGTTCAAGGGCAGACTTAATGTTTCAAAAGATGCCGATAACAGTCTTATCGGCTAGACTAAAAGCTAAAAGCGGAGAAACAAAGGTGTGTCGCCGATGAAAGCTTCAGATGTTCAGCAGCGCTTGGATTGCGGATATGGCGCGCAGCCGAATCTGGTTGGCTGTCTCTATCTCTTTGATATCGTCATCGGCAGAACCTTCGATCGGCTTTAGCTTCCTCTTCAGTTGCAGCGCTTTACGACCATGGACGTTTCGTTCCTGTTCAAGATGCTTGATGGTCTCCGGCAGTTGACTCTCTTCTTGCTGAGCTTGGGACAGGGCGTCTTCTACTTGCTTGAGTTCAGCCAGCAGAGCTTCTCTTTTTGCTGATAGATCAGACACTTTCTGCTTCAGTGCATCACCTGAGGACTTTAAGATGCCGATGTTCTTATGTTTCTCATCGGCTAAGAGTTTTTCTTTCATCATCTCCTCAGAAAGCTGGATTTGAGCAGCTCTATCGGCAAGGCGTCGAGTAGCTCTCTGGTACTGTAGCTGGTGGCTTTCTAGATGTGCAGCGTGGAAGAGTGCTTCTTCGGCATCGGCAGGAATTTGGCCTCTAAGAGTCTTGAACAGGGCCTTGGCTGGGTCAGAATCGTTGACCAGTTGAGTTGTGTCTTGATGAAGTATGGCCGATAGCTCCTCCAGCTTAGCTCTGGTTTCTGCCGATATAATTCCAACTGCCCGAGAGGAGCTTGCTTCCTCGCCTTCTTCTTCGAAGATATCAATAGCGAAGGAGAACAAGCTGTTGGGAGAATCTTGTTCCTGAAAATGAAAATGAAATAGGTCAATTTTATGGTCAAAACTTCGGCAGATGATACCGATGGAAAAGTGGATGACTTACTTGCTTCAAGGCGATTTCCTGCCTTTGACTCAGAGAGGCCGATGGAGCTGCAGGTTGATCGGCAAATGTTGCCGATAGAGCGATATCGCCTGAAAGAAGACAGGAAGGATTATAAGAATAAATGAAAATAAGTTTATCGGTAGGAGTATTGTTGGGATATGTTACCCGGAGGAGGAACAACAGTTGTTTGAATTGAGGAAACCGCCGATGATATAACTGGACCTGCCGGGCCAGTTGTTTGTTCACCTACGTCAGCTGACGTACCTGCCGTTTGAGGTTCTTCTTGCTGAGGTTCTTCCATCTGTGGTGCTTCCTGTATTGATTGGGGAGATGGTGCCTGCTGTGCCTGGACTTCTGGAGGAGAAGGGGAAGATTCCACCGGGATTGGAGACACCGGAGGAGGAGGAGGAGTTGCCACTTTCTGACGCTTTGTTCCAGTCTTAGCACCTTGGACGCCTTTCCTCTTTGGCTGGCTAGACTGGGGGGGATCGGCACCTTGGCGTTTGGCTTTTGCCGATGCACCAGTTTGCTGCAACAACGATAAAGAGTTTATGAGCACAGATAACTGATATAAAGATAGTCAGCATAAATAAAAAAGGGTTTTAACAGATTGCCTTGAAAGCTTGCGCCAGAGTGGAAGCAGTTACCGTTGGTGATGTCTGAGTTTTCCTGGTGGTAACTTTCTTGAGACGCGCACCCCGGTGCACGATGGAAGCCAGAGTGGGAGCATTGTGGCCGATTGAGGAGATCGGGCCTGATGGGAATAAGCCGATCGGCTTGCCACTCCTGCTAACCGATGGGGGGGTGTTGTCAATCTGCAAAAAGAATACAGGGGTAAGTTACTGATGGGAATAGTATTGGAGAATGAGACATCGGTTTAAAATACTTACAGTGTCATCAGGGACTTCGTATTCGGGGTCGATCATGCCGCGGTATGAGAGGGCCGATCTGCAGAATAGATTCTCCTTCCATTCTGCCCACCATAGCTTGTATGCTTGAGTGATAAAGGCAGCTGGAACCCATTCTGACAGATCTACATCTGTATCGGCATTTGGTGGTAGCTGGGCTACTCGAGTCCACTCGAGGAGGTTAGCGATGGGTTCTCTGGGCTTTATTACATCGGCATAAGGAAGTGCGATCGGCAATTGGCCGAAAGCTAGCTGGCGAGCTAATGCCGATGGATTATAAAATTCATAGGTTTGGGGAGAGGTTTTCGTGCTGCCGAAGAAGTTCACTGGTATGGCTCTGGGAGTCACGATTGCCATCATCACCTCATTGTCCCTATCAAGAGCTTCGTCGAACGGATTGAAGGTCAGAGGGAGCATGCTATCTGGGTCGTCATAAGCCAGCCATGGTCGTTCATCTCTGGCCAGACCCTCATACAGCGTCTCGAAGAATCGGCCGATCTGATCCGGAGTGTTCCCTGAACCGGGTAAAACTATAACAGCTTCGCCAAAGTTCAGGGGGGCACGTGTTGCCGATTCCTCTTCACCCAACACATGGTTCTCGGCTATATCTCTTGGGAAGTGCTGAGAGAACAAGTTGAGATCGAGGCGCTTGTGCAGGTGCAAGTTGAGCCACATATTAATAAACCACCAAGGACCTCCCAAGTTGCCGATAGGTTGGCCGAGCAGGAGTTTCTGGGCCACCTGATGAAGAAGGTGATAAACAGCGCCGAGCAAATAGCGACCGAGAGGAAATTGACCACCGCTAGCCAGTCTTTCTGCTGCCGATAGATAGACAGAAGTCGGTCCTGCCGATCGACCACAGAATACAAACTTGTCTAGCCACATGTTCAGAAAGGTGGTTTGTTCCTTTATGGTGACAGGCCCTCTCCCGCGGTACTTCTGGATGTACCCTGACCAGCCGCCGATAGCGCGAGTCTCCACTTTGGCACTGGGGGCGGTATCAAAAAAGTGGGTGCTATCGGCAGAAGATATGTCTAACCCAGTAAGCATGGCTACATCGGCAAGAGTAGGAGAAGCAGGGCCGTGGCCAAAAACAAAAGCGTTGAGAGTGTCTGACCAAAAGTAAGATGCAGCTATCAGCAATGACTCGTTCCTGTGCATATCGGCAATGGACAGCCTAATGCATTGAGCTAATTTCCTCTCACCCCATTGAACTTCATAAGAGTTGCTGACCCTCAAGAACCAGTCTTTCCACCCTACAGTAGGGCTGGGCCAAGAGCGAAAGGTGTCCTTCCATAGATCTAGAGCGAAGTTTTCAGCTCTAAAGGGAATCCTGTTGGTTTCTGCGTTGATAAGGTCGGTTGCATCTGGATCCCCTAGAGGGCCGAGGCATTGAAGATGTGGTTGATCGGTAGGAATGACAATTTTGTTGGATAACTCCTAGTGTTTTGGGGAATAAAGATACAAAGAAAAAGGAGAAGGAAAATATTCGGTAAGGTAAATCGCAGATGAACAGGAATGCAGGAAAAAGGTACAGCAGATGAGATGGAAGTGTGACCTCAGGGACGACGAAGCCAACGGCCATCTTGTCGTGAAAGGGACGCTGGAAGACGCCGGAGTTGATGAAGAAGAATGCTTGTCGGAGATCTTGAGGATTGAGAATGGCGCCGCCGCTGGAAAAGTGAAGTTGGATGGCAGAATGATGTAATGGGGGAGGAGTACCCAAGAAGGAACTATTTATAGGGCAAGATGGACAAGGGCAAATCTGACTTATTTCTTTGCCGCATCCGAGAAATCCGAGGGTACTCAAGTGGATATGGTAACTGTTCGCACGATAATCCAGGGATTGTGCAGGTGATTTGACAGGAAGCGGTCATTATCTAAAGATATTTTACTGTGCGCGATCTCCTGGTCGGCCCATCGGTGATATTCTATAACGGTCATCCTGCCGATGGGCGGATAGAGGGGAAGTAACCGTTTTTTGCGAATCTCCTGGGCAGAGCATCGGCAGATCTTTGTAACGGTATTGTTGCCGATGTACGACTAAAAGAGATGCCCGTTTAGGAAGTTGGAGATTTCGAGGGATCTGCGGAGGATTAGGATCAGATGTGTCCAGGTTGAGGTTGATGGTTACCAGATTAGGAGCATTAATTGCGGAGGAGACATCATTACTGCAGAGAATTTCGGAGCATTAATAGTTTTATACTCCGAAACTGGGGGGCATGTGTTGACACCATTTTTGGGCGCGTGTCCAGGATGACAGGACAGGGTGGCAGTACGATGCGGGTTGCTGGTAAGGATGGTTGCCGATGAGGGAAAGGTTGAATGTGACTAAGTCCTCAGACAGTAATATGGTGCCGATGACCAAGTAAAAGGGTCTGCCAATGGCTATGGCAAGGGGATTGCCGATGACGCGAAGGAGGAGTCCGGAAGCTGCCAGTTGTCATGTGGAGGAGTTTCGGTTTGTCACGAAGGATGGTTTTATTATTTCCTTATGTTATTCGTATCGTTTTGTATACGGGTTCCGTGTAATTTGGAATTCGAATTCTAATCGTGTCTGGTCGTAGCTCTTTGAGTAGGGTATAAATATAAGCCCTAAGACCTTGTAATCAGGATATCTATCAGGAAATCAATCAAACATACGTTTTTTACTCATATTCCAACATCTACTTTTCGACGACTTCGTCATACTTTTTTTTCCTTTTATTACGAGTTCTTAGGAATTCGTCGACTTAAGCTCGGCGTGTTCTCGAGTTCCGCGTGAGTACCTCTTAGCCGTGACATCCGGGCGCATCGCTGTTGTCAGGACTAAAGTATTCGAGTTATCACCTTTGCCGATAGCAAGGTCAAATCGGCTGGCACGCCTTAACGTTTGAATCGGGTATTAGCCCTTTGTGTTTGCAGATCAATTTTGCAGAGGCGTGTTCGGTTTCAAGCCACCAAGTATGTACTCCTCGAAGATGAGTTATATTACCGAACCATTGACGGGATTCTTCTCAGATGTTTAGGTGATGATGAGGCTAGAAGTTTGATGGGAGAGATCCATGAGGGAGTGTGTGGTGCGCACCAGTCGGCTTTTAAGATGAAGTGGATGATTAGAAGAAATGGGTATTATTGGCCGACTATACTTGAGGATTGCTTTAAGTATTTCAAAGGATGTCAAGGGTGTCAGAAATTTGGCAATATTCAAAGAGCGCCCGCATCGGCTATGAATCCTATCATCAAACCTTGGCCGTTCCGAGGATGGGCTATTGATTTGATCGGCCAGATTTATCCGCCATCAAGCAAGGGGCATAAGTTCATTTTAGTTGCCACTGATTATTTCACTAAGTGGGTTGAAGCTATTCCTTTAAAGAAAGTTACATCGGCCAATATGATTGATTTCGTGAAAGAGCATATTATTTACCGATTTGGGATTCCTCAAACAATTACTACCGATCAGGGTACTATGTTCACATCGGGGGAGTTTGATGAATTCGCAATCGGTATGGGGATTAAAGTGTTAAACTCTTCTCCTTACTATGCTCAAGCTAATGGGCAGGCCGAGGCATCTAACAAAGGAATTATCAAGCATATTAAACGAAAGATTGAAGAAAACCCTAGGAGGTGGCACATATTGTTAAATGAAGCTTTATGGTCATACCGGATGGCTTGTCATGGATCGACTAAGGTTTCACCATATCAGTTGGTGTATGGGCATGATGCAGTGTTACCTTGGGAAATTAAGGCTGGGTCTAGGCGACTATCTTTTCAAGATTAGTTGGCTGCCGATGATTATGCTACTTTGATGACAGACGAGTTGGATGATCTAGCAGGGTATCGGCTAAGAGCTTTGATGAGCATAGAAGAGAATAAGAAGAGAGTTGCCAGATGGTATGATAAGAAAGTGAAAGCTAAGGAGTTTGCCGATGGAGACTTAGTATGGAAACTAATCTTACCGATCGGGACTAAAAGTTCAAAATTTGGGAAGTGGTCTCCCAATTGGGAGGGTCCCTATCGGATAAGTCGATTGGCTCCTGGCAACGCTTATATCCTAGAAACTCTCAAAGGAGTTGAATTTCCCAGAGCATTCAATGGCAAATATTTAAAGAAGTATTACCCAAGCATATGGGTCGATGCATAAAAGTTTAAGTGCCGATAACATTCCTATCGGCTGGATCAAAATGTATCTGGGGATGGACTTAATGTTTTAAAAGGTGCCGATAACAGTCCTATCAGCTAGACCAAAATACTAGGATTGTTCAAAAGAAAAAGAGCAAGTATGTTGCCGATGAAGAATTCACATGTTCAGCAATGCCTGGATCGCCGATATAGCGCAGGCGGATTTGGTTGGCTGCTTCTATCTCTTTGGTGTCTTCATCGGCAGAACCTTCCACCGGCTTCAACTTCTTCTTCATCTGCAGCGCCTTACGGCCATAGACATTGCGTTCTTGCTCGAGAAGCTTGATTGTCTCCGGCAGTTGGCTTTCTTCTTGTTGGGCTTGGGACAAGGCATCTTCTACTTGTTTGAGTTCTGCCAACAGAACTTCTCTTCTTGCCGATAGATCAGAAATCTTTTGTTTCAGTACATCTCCCGAGGATGTCAGGATGCCGATGCTCTTGTGTTTCTCATCGGCAAGCAGTTTTACCTTCATCATTTCCTCAGAAAGCTGGGCATGAGCAGCTCTATCGGCAAGACGTTGGACAGCCCTCTGGTACTGCAGCTGACGGCTCTCTAGATGTGCAGCTTGAAAGAGGATTTCTTCAGCATCGGCAGGAATTTGGCCTCTGAGGGTCTTGATCAAAGCCTTGGCTGGGTCGGAGTCATCAACCAGTTGGGCTGTGTCTTGGTGAAGGAGGGCCGATAATTCTTCCAATTTCGCCCTGATTTCTGTCGATGTGATCCCAACTGCCCGAGAGGAGCTTGCTTCTTCACCTTCGTCTTCAGAGATGTCGATGGAAAAAGAGAACAAGCTATCGAGAGAATCCTGTTCCTGAAAGAGAAATAAAGTGGGTCATTCCATGGTCAAGTATTGACAAATAATACCGATGGAGATTGGATGGCTTACTTGTTTCAAGGCAATCTCTCGCCTCTGACTAGAAGATGCCGATGGAGCTACAGGCTGATCGGCTGGGATTGCCGATGGGGCTATGTCAGCTGAAAGAATAACAGAAATAATTATAAGACGGAGAAAATAGGTTCATCGGCAGTAATTTCACAGAAAGTGTGTTACCTTGAGGGGGAGCAGTGCTTGTTTGGATGGAAGAAACCACCGATGCTATAATAGAGCCTGCTGGATCGGCAGTTTGCTCGTGTATGTCAGCCGATGTATCCTCTGGCTGAGGTCCCTCTGGTTGGAATTCTTCTACGTGAGCTTCTTCCTGCAGCTGAGGAGGAGATAGTGCCTGTTGCATCTGGACTTCTGGAGAGGAGGGAGAAGATTCCACTGGAATTGGAGACACTACGGGAGGAGGAGGTGTTGCTGTCTTCTGGCGCTTTGCTTGTGATGTGGTGCTCTTGGAGCCTTTCCTCTTCGCTTGGCTGGACTGGGGGGCATCGGCACCTGTGTTTCTGGTCCTTGCCGATGCGCCAGTGTGCTATACCAAGAATGAGAATTCGTGAGTACAAGTGTAACAGATGAAAGAATGAAATCGGTAAAGAAATTTGAAGATTTACCTTGAAGGCTTGCGCCAAAGCAGAGGCAGCTACCGATGGAGATGTCTTTGTACGCTTGGTGGTGACTTTCTTGAGGCGTACGCCTCGGTGCATTATGGCAGCCAAGGTGGTAGCATTGTTGCCGATTGAGGAGATCGGGCCTGATGGAAAAAGCTCAATCGGCTTGCCACTTCTGCTGACCGATGGTGGTGTATCGTCGACCTGTAATATAACACAGGAAGTAAGTTACCGATGAGAATGAAAATAAAAGGATTGAAATATCGGTATTGAAATACTTATAGTATTATCAGGAACTTTGTACTGCGGATCAATCATGCCACGATATGTGAGGGCCGATCTGCAAAATAAATGCTCCTTCCATTCTTCCCACCATTGCTTGTATGCCTGAGTAATGAAGAGGGCCGGGACCCACTCCGATAAATCTGCATTGGTATCGGCATTTGGTGGCAGCTGGGCTACTCGGGTCCACTCAAGAAGGCTAGTGATGGTTTCCCTGGGTTTTATCACATCGGCATAACAGAGTGCAATCGGCAGCTGACCGAAAGCTAGTTGTCGGGCTAGTGCCGATGGGTTGTAAAACTCGTAGGTCTGGTTGGAGGCTTTCCCACTACCAAAGAAATTTACTAGTATAGCTCTGGGGGTGATCAGTGCCATCATCACATCATGATCCTTATTGAGAGCATCGTTGAATGGATGGAAGACCAAAGGAAACATGGTATCTGGATCTTCATAAGGCATCCATGCCCGTTGTTCTCTGGTCAGGCCTTCGTACAGGGTTTGGAAGAATCGGCTGACCTGGTCTGCGTTACCACCTGTGCCAGGTAGGACTATGACAACCTCGCCAAAGTTTAGAGCAGGCCGAGTTGCCGATTCTTCTTCATCCAATTCATAGTCCTCGGCTATGTCTCTGGGGAAGCGCTATGCGAAGAGGTTGAACTCAAGATGCTTGTGCATGTGGAGACTGAGCCACATATTAATGAACCACCAGGGACCCCCTAAGTTGCCGATGGGCTCACCAAGCAGAAGTTTCCTAGACACTTGGTGGAGAAGATGGTAGGCAGAGCCAAGCAGGTATCGGCCGAGGGGAAATCGGCCACCATTAGCTAATCTCTCTGCTGCTGATAGGTAAACAGAGGTTGGTCCTGCCGATCGACCACAGAACACAAATTTGTCCAGCCACATGTTCAGGAAGGTGGTTTGCTCCTTTATGTTGACAGGCCCCGTTCTGCGGTACTTCTGAATGTACCCTGACCAGCTGCCGATAGCGCGGGTTTCCACTTTGGCACTAGGCGTGGTATCGAACAGGTGACTGCTATCGGCAGTGGATACATCTAAGCCGGTGAGCATAAGCACATCGGCAAGAGTGGGAGAAGCAGGGCCGTGACCAAAGACGAAGGCATTGAGTGTGTCTAACCAGAAATATGATGCAGCTATCAGCAGTGACTCATTCCTATGCATATCGGCAATGGACAACCTGATGCATTGATCCAGTTTTTGCTCACCCCACTGAACCTCATTTGAGTGGCTGACTCTCAAGAACCAATCCTTCCAACCCACAGTAGGACTAGGCCAGGAACGAAAGGTATCCTTCCATAGATCTAGAGAAAAATTCTCAGCTCTAAAGGGGATTCTGTTTGTTTCTGCGTTGATCAGATCGGTGGGATCTGGATTCCCTAGTGGACCGAGACATTGAAGGTGTGGCTGATCGGTAGGGATGACAATTTTATTGGACAGATCCTAATGGTTTTTGGGGTAAAAAGAAGAACAAAAAAAAGGAGAATGTTCAGTAAAATGAATTGCGGATGAACAAGGATATGATGAAAGTACAAGAGGTGGGGTGGTGAACTAACCTCGGGGACAGCAAAGTTGATGGCCATCTCCTCGCGGAGAAGATGATCGAAGACTTGAGGTTGGTGAAGAAAGGTCTTCGTTGGGGATCTTGGAGCTCTCAAACAGCGCCGCCGCCAAGGAAGCAGAGTTGGGGCTGTAGAATGATGAGATGGGGAAGGAGTACCCGAGAAGGAACTATTTATAGGACAAAACGGGCAAGGGCAAATTTGACTTATCTCTTTGCCGTATCCGTGAAATCCGAGGGTACTCAGATAGATATGGTATCTGTTCGCACGATGATCAAGGGATTGTGCAGATGATTTGACAGGAAGCGGTCATAATCCAGAGATATTTCACCGTGCGGGATCTCCTGGTCGGTCCATCGGCAGCGCGTTGTAACGGTAATGTTGCCGATGAGCGAATAAAGTGGATATGTCCGTTTGGGAAGTTGAGATATTTCGCTGTGCGGGATTTCCTGATCGGTCCATCGGTAGTTCCTTGTAACGGTAATATTGCCGATGGGCGATTAAAGTGGAGATGTCCGTTTGGGAACTTGAGGAATTCGAGGAATCTGCGAAAAATCGGGCCGAGACTATTCAGATTTTGGCTGTCGGTTGCCAAATTGGGAGAATTAATTGCGGAAAGGCATAATTACTGCAGAGAATTTTGGAGCATTAATGATTTCATACTCCGAAATTGGGGGGCATGTGTTGACACCATTTTTGGACACGTATCCAGGATCGGTAGAGTATAGATCGGCAAGATAGGGCGACAATAACTGGTCTGCAGGAGAGTTGCCGATGAGGGTGGTTGCCGATGAGGAGACAGCTAAACGTGGCTAAGTCCATGGGTGGTGATGTGTTTGTACCGATGGCCAGCTTTAACCTTTTGCCGATGACGCGGAAGGAAGACTTGAAGGTCGCCGATTGGTCTATGGTGGCCTCCCAGTTTGTCACGGGGGGGATAGTTTTATGTTTTCCTTAGTTATTTAAGTCATTTTGTATACGGATTCTGTTTAATTTAGGAGTTTGAGTTCTAGTCGTGTCTGGTTGTAGCTCTTTGAGCGGGGTATAAATATAGACCCTAGGGCCTTGTAATCAAGCAATCTATCAATCAATCAAACACAAGTACTTACTCATATTCCAGCATTTACTTTTCCGACGACTTCGTCATATTTTCCTTTTTATTACGAGTTCTTAGGAATTCGTCGACTTAAGCTCGACGTGTTCTCGAGTTCCGCGTGAATACCTCTAGGCCGTGGCATCCGGGCGCATCGCTATTGTCAGGACCAAAGTATTCGAGTTATCACCTTTGCCGATAGTAAGGTCAAATCGGCTGGCACGCCTTAACATTTAAATCGGGTATTAGCCCTTTGTGTTTGCAGATCAGCTTTTGCATCAACATGGATAATTGATGAAATCCTAGTACTAACCTCTATACTAAGTGTGTGTAGACTTAATGAGGTTGGTACATGCCAAGTGATGGAGCAAGTGATGATCATGGTGATGATGGTGATGACCACAAGATGATCAAGTGCTCAACTTGGAAAAGAAGAAAGAGAAAAATAAAACCCTTTGGAGATCAAGGCAAAGGTATTGCTTAGGGTTTTGGTTTTGGTGATTAAGACACCATAGAGGGTGTGATCACATTTAGGATAGATAGCCGTACTATTAAGATGGGTAATCTTGTTGTGAAAACGGTTGTCTAAGTGCCACTAGGTGATTGGATTCCTTGCATATGCATTAGGACCTAGTGAACTAATTTAAATAACCCTTGAAAAATGTTTTTGAAATATGCTAACACACGTGCACAAGTGTTGAGACACTTTGGTGTTGGCACATGGAAGCAAGGGAAGAAGTTGAGGATCTTTTCGTGCCACGCACACAGGCCGAACGCGTCCGGTATGAGGTTGGACGTGTCCAAGTTGAGGCACCGGACTCAGGAACAGTTTTCTCCTGGAGTCTGGTGTGTTTCGTCCGGTGAGTTCGCTTCTCGGTGAAAAATCTCTGAGTTTGCGTCAGGTGCACACACCGGACGCGTCCGAGTTAGCGTCCGGTGCAAACTCTTCGTGCAGAGCTCCCTGGGTTTTCGTCCGGTGCTCACCGGACGCGTCTGGTGTGACACCGGACACGTCCGGTGTGTGCGTCTGGTGTGGCGACCGGTGTTGGGTCAGTTTGCGACCCTTCCTGAGTTTTCGTCCGGTCGCTCGTGAGACTGTCCGGTGCATGTTAAAGCTAGAGTCCGGTGCCCTGTCAGTGTCAGAGGCAACGGCTACTTTCTAACGGTCAAAGAGCACCGGACACTGGTCTGGCTCATACCAGACGCGTCCGGTGTGAACTAGGACGCGTCCGGTGTGGACGTAGACAGTGGGATTTCCTGCCAACGGCTAGTTGAAGCTTGGAACTTCTATTTATATGCCTTGGCTGGTTCATGCTCACTCTCTTGACTCTCTAACTTGTTGATACACCTTGTGAGCATATTCCCACACTTCCCACTCACCTTGTTCAAGATTTGTTCATCCAAAGTGAGATTGGGAGAGATCCTAGTTGCATTTGTTTAGAGTTTGAGCATCTAGTGGCACTAGTGATCGTTGAGCAGCGGGTTTGCTTGTTACTCTTGGTGGTTGCCGCCACCTAGACGGCTTGGAGCTGCGGAGGAGCTTTGGCACGAGTTGGTGATTGTTCATGGCCATCTCCCGGTGATTGTGAGGGGTTTGTGCCTACCTCGGCGGAGAGCCGAAAGGTAACTCTAGTGGATTGCTCGTGTCATTGAGTTACCTCACTTGTGGGTAGGTTCTTGTCGTGTCCTAGTGAGGACGAGGTTCTTGCTACACCTCTTAGCCACCGAACCACCAAGTGTTGGTCGACACAACGGGGACGTAGCGTGCCGGCAAACACGTGAACCTTGGAAGAAAAATTGTTTGTCTCCATTGTGTTTGTTGCTTGGATTTCTCCCGGTGATTGGACTTCATATTATTGATTGGTTCATCCCCTCTACGCGGCGGTATAAAGATCAAACCATCTCTCTTATGTTCCCGCAAACTAGAGTAGCTTACTTACTTGTATAGAAACTTTAGGTAGCTTTCTAGTGTAGGTAGTGACATAGCTCTTCTGTGCCTAGTGATTATATCAACTAGAATTGTTAGATAGGTGGCTTGCAAACACCCCTTTAGAGCAAGAGCAAAAAGCTTCGCTTTGTTATTTACTAACCTCTTGCTCTAGTGAGTTTGTAGATTTTTTAATTAGGCTATTCACCCCCCTCTAGCCATATTAGGACCTTTCACAGAGGCATAGTCATAAAGTACGTGTCGGTAGCTCATCCTCGAGCAAACGGACAAGTCGAGCGAGCTAATGGCATGATCATAGACGCCTTAAAGAAGAGATTGTACAAGGAAAACGACAAAGCAGCAGGAAGGTGGATGAAAGAATTGCCAGCCGTGGTCTGGGGCCTCCAAACACAGCCTAGTCAGAATACTGGTGTATCCCCCTATTTCATGGTGTACGGGGCTGAGGCTATACTCCCATACGACATAATGTACGGGTCTCCAAGAGTCGAGCATTTCGATCTATCTTCAGCAGACCACGCGAGAGAACTTGAAATCAATTGCACAAAGGAAAAACGGTTAGACTCCTGCCTCCGAACAGCAAGGTACCTCGAAGCTATGTGACGATATTACAATAGGAACGTCAAAGAGTGTTCTTTCATGGTCGGAGATCTAGTACTGAAGTGGAGGACAAGCCTGGAAGGGATGCACAAACTATCCACGCCCTGGGAAGGACCCTTCATGGTCGCGGAGGTCTCACGTCCCACCTCTTACAGACTGACCTACCTGGACGGAACAAGCCTACCTAACTCTTGGCACATAGATAAACTATGGCGGTTCTACCCCTAGAAGCAGTACACCTTATTTGTATCTTTTTTCTTACGAATAATAACAAGTTTTGGTTTTTTGCTCCGTACCTTTTTATATGCAAAACATTTGACAAGAACGATTTTCTTTGTTCTCGGCATACTAAGAAACGCAATCAAGTAGGGCACTCGACAACCTCTATTCAGTGATACATCACTCTCATAAGTCATTCACAGCACTCAAAACCATGGTTTACAAATCCAAGCTTTATTACAAACTTTCCAAGCAAAGTTTACAATAAAAGCCCCTCTGGGCGGTTTCTAGTCTAAACCTACAGACTAAACTGGGGCTTGCTACTCGGGCTGCTCGCCGACACGAGCTTCTGGTGCCGTTGAAGAGGTCAGGGCCACCTGTGCCTCGTTGGTCGAGACCGCAGGTGCTGATCCCCCATCCCCTGCAGCAGACGCGTCCGACCACTCCCTGGTCGACCTCTCTGAACCCAGTTGATTAGGGGGAGTAGACGTCCCGTAGAGGTTGATGTCGCCGATCACCGTCGATGACAAGTCCAGCAAACTGACACGAAGGTCATCCGCCTCCCTTGGACCGACCTCCTTGGGGTACCCTCCCTCTAGGCGGGACAGGTCAATCAGGGGGTAGTGAGCACGTACCATACTCAGGACATGAGCTCCGGCGTACTCCCCAGCGTCCTTGACAAACTGCTGAAGCCAACTCCACGCGTTCTGCGCTTTCTCAATCGAGCTTTGCCTCTATACACGGGGCTGGTCTATGGGGAGCTTCGGACTGATGAGATCTAGCACCGGGGCCACTCCCTTCCAGATTTGGAGACAATTCCTCTTCCATGAGTCCTGGTCTTTCACCAGATCCTTGAGATGCTTCTTTGTGTTAGCTTTGAGCACTATGACAAGGTTAAAACAAGGAAAGTCAATATCGGGCAACCAAAATAAAAGAGTTTTCACTCATCCCGACAAACCTGATCTTACCAATTAGCTCCCGGTTCCTCATCTTCAGCTCTTCTCCAACCTTCCGCTCGCTCTCCAGCGTGCGAGCGCGTTCCTGGTCGAGCTGGTCCTTCTCCCTCCGAAGGCGCTCCATTTCTTCCTCTAGACCTGCAGCATCAATTGTTACACCAAAAGAACCAAACACACCGTGCATCATGGCTGGCGCCAACACCCAGCCTTACTCTTTCTCTCACGATCCTTGTCGGCTAGTCGCCAAGACAGGTCCAGCATTCGCTCCTCATGAGCAGCCCTCTCCTTGGCCTCCTTCTCGGCCTCTAGCCGAAGGCAGTCCACCTCCAATGTTAGGGCCTTGTTCTCGGCCACAATCCCTTCAATTTGGTTGAAACAACTTTTATGATATTTCGTCGTTTTCATTGCGTCCAATGGATTACAAACACATATAAACGTGTGACAAAGTTGTGATGAAACTATCTATTTTTCAAAGGTGGGAGGTCTCTTACCTTAACTTTGTTAACAAGCCGCTTGGCGGCCCGTTCCACTCTCTTCGCCTCTTCGACTTCTTCCATCTCCTGACATCGGTACTTGTTTTCTAGTTTGCCCAGGAAAAGTGGAATTGAAACCTGCCGCACGCGTTCAATAGTATGCGCAGCTGCTGGTCTTTCACTTGGAATGGAACAGGTATATCTCTTTGGTCCGGGGAATCGCGGCGATCTCCTCATGGCCAGCCCAGTGGTCCCCACGCTGACGCCAGACATAAATATGTTGGCGCCCATCGTGGGGGCGCCCCTGGATCTCCTCCACTTCATCGTTGGAGCTCGCCTGGGTCTCCTCGCCCTGGGTGCCCCTCTCCACCATAGCCGAGGACGTCATCAGGCTTTTCCCAAGACCGGGTGTGCCCTCCGGTGCTCTAGCTTCGACGGGCGGCTCTTCCACCCGAGCAGGGGATGGAGCTCTGATCTCCTCTCCTGCTCCACTGCTCCGTGGGGGAGTAGTCGTCGCGCCCTCCTCCCTAGTCGGGACAGTCGCATTGGTCTCCGCCCGGGTTGGAGTGTTTGTAGCGACTTCTTCAACGGTGGGAGCAGTTGCAGGCTGAGCAGTAGGCTGCTCTGGGGCAGTTTGGCCTACAGTGGTCTGCCCTATGGTGGTCGGCTCAGAAGGCCCCGAGCCCAAAGCGGTGCTGGGGTCAACATCCAAGGCGACACTACAAATTCCATCAAATCATAAAGTACAGGAATTCTAACATCATAAAAAATGTAGTTGTTTTTATCTTTACTTACATATTAGAGCTCCTGTGCGATGTCGAGAATACTCTCGCCTGGCGTGACCAGCCGCCGCCGCTGTTTCTGCCTTGTTCGGGCACGCCTGCTCGGCAGAGGCGTGTGCAGTGGGTGGATCTTCGGCGGCCCGTCCACCCTCTACCGGGAGCACCTCCGGGCGGCTACGCGGCTTGCGGACTAGGGTTGGGGCCGCCTCCTCTTCCTCGTCGTCATCGTCAATGACTCAGAGCAGTCATCGATGCTTCGGTGCCCGGGCCCCCAAAGCCGAGCATGTACAGTTGAGGGTCCTTGCGCCGATTCGCCCGGCGCTGCTCCAGCTCGGGATGACTCTCTGGCCATCGGTCTCTTACCGGCGTCCCTATCGTCGGTGGTCGGCGCTGGCCGACTGTCCTCGTCGTCGCTGCTGGTGTATTGGTAACACCGAGCAGCATTGTCCATGGGCGGGTCTACCTCTGCCGGGTGCTCCATGCCAGGCGCTAGTGACACATACACTAACGCTCAGTCAATATCTCCGATCTGCAAGGCGAGGGTGAAAAGATGTCAGAGGAAGAGATTGATGACTAACAAACGTTGCAAGTTGGGTAAGCTTTACCTTCGGAGCTGGTCAACCCAACTTATATGCGTGCATACGGTCATTGCTTCGCACAAAATTGCTATCCGCCAGGTTGAACAGCTCATTGATCCTGCTGGATCTCCAGCTTCTCTAGGTTATCCCGGTGCATCCTGGTCGAGTCCTGACTCCCCTGATACTCATACGGCGGATGGACTCTCCTCTAGCACGGCAGAACTCGTCGGCTGAGGAAGTTGCCGACCACGCTAGGCCCATCCAGACACGACCAGTCGATGAGGTTCATCAACTCTTCCACCTGGCCGGTGTACTATGGTCGGTCCGTCCAGCTGGCTCTCTTCTCTGGCACATTACCAACATCGCAAAACGTGGCGCTGCCAGGTTCTTCCATCATGTAGAACCACCTCTTGTACGACTCAGTCAGGGATGTGTTCCAGGGGCAGCTGAGGTAGTGGTTCTTCATCCTATCACGCAGATTGAGGTATACTCCACTTGTAATCTTGGAGCCTCCAACTGCTCCCTTCTTCCATCAGCAAAACAGGTACTGAAACAAATCGAAATGCGGTTCAATACCGACGAAGGCTTCGCAAAGATGAATGAAAGTCGCAACAAGAAGAATTGAGTTTGGGTGCAGATTGCAAATCCCAATTTCATAGTAGAGAAGAAGACCCTGAAGAAATGGATGCACCGACACCCCAAATTCTCTCTTATAGAAATCTTCAAAAGCTACGATCTCACCGGCTCGGGGGTCCGGATAGCTTTCTCCCTCTGGCGCCCTCCAGCCGCCGAGCTCCTGGTTGTGCAGCAACCCCATCTCGACAAGCTCGTTGAGGGGACTTGGGGGTGCACCGGGACTTCTTCCACTCCTTCGCCATCATTTCGGCCCTCTTCTTGGAGTCGCTCTTGGCCATTTCGCTCAGGACAGCTTCAAGCGGATCTAGCGCACTTGAGAGAGCGAGGAAGATGACGGCGAAAGGCTAGAAGGCAACTGGTGGGTGAAGTCTTATCATTACGCCTTTCGATTCTTTATAACAGAGGAACCACCTCCTCCACTTCCTGATTCCTGGGGAAACGTGCGGTTTATGCGGCAGAAACGACGTTTCGGTTTTCAATTACTATTGTAGTAAATTTGGTGCATTTTCTAATGATTAATGGGTTTCCTTTTTTGGGCCGCGTGATGAATGACTGTGCTATCAGATGGCACCCCTTTTCACGCGCCGAACTGACAAGATGGCCGGATGCCTCGTCGCGTCACCAATTAATGAAGGAATATGACATTTTCAAAATTTAAATAAGCAGATTTAATCAGGTTAAGAAGTTTGTTTGGACTCATCTAGGATCTGGGGACTGTACCGGCCACCGAGCACGGTATGCTCGGGGACTGGTCGACCAGTCTGCCCAATGAAGCTGGGGACTGTACCGACCACGGAGCACGGTATGCACGGGGACTGGTCGACCAGTCTGCCCAATGAAGCCGGGGACTGTACCGACCACCGAGCACGGTATGCTCAGGGACTGGTCGACCAGTCTACCCAATGAAACCGGAAACTGTACCGACCACTGAGTACGGTATGCTCGGGGACTGGTCGACCAGTCTGTCCAATGAAACCGGGAACTGTACCGACCATCGAGCACGGTATGCTCGGGGACTGGTCGACCAGTTTGTCCAATAAAGCCAGGGACTGCACTGATCATTGAGCATGGTATGCTCAGGGACTGGTCGACTAGTTTGCTCACGTAAGTTGGATCCCGTACAGACCAACGAGTGTGGTATGTCTGGAGACCGGTTGATCAGGCAGTTTTGGAAGCAAATGATTTATGTTGATTACTTACGAGTTGACTATACATTCAATTGGATGAGATAATTTTAATTTTTTAGACCTTGCTACAAGGCTCATACTTCGCCTTCCAGCAAGCTCGGGGACTACATCGGTACGATGCATCTGGCGATGCATCTCAGTATCAGATTCTCAGTTATGATTTTTCTTTTTGGACCCTAGCACCACGCGCCTACGTCACCTACTACCAGGCTCGGGGACTAAGTGGGCACACTTCACCTTGCGGTGAATTTGCTAGCTTTTTGCAAAGTTTTTACTTATCAGAAAAGTAAAGTGGGCACACTTCACTAGAAAAGAAATCTTTTTTGGTTAAGAGCACTATGTATTATTCAAAACAACCTGCTTCTTCGGTGTTGATATCGATCAACTATCTTTGAGTTGGTTAAAACATCGTTGTAGCTGTTCGCCCAACTCTCTCGCAGGTCGAAGACGTCAAGCCTCACTGGTCGAAGAAGCTCAAGACGGTGTGTTACATCATAATACATGGAGCTCGGGGACTAGTTGTAGGGGTATAAAACCCTATACCCTTACGGCTAGACTTGGACTAGGAGATTTGGCCCATCACGAGACACTTCAAGGCTTGATCCAACTGCTCGGAGTTTCACGCAAGGAAACAAGACGTGGAGATCAAGTAGGATTCTAGTCAGTTAGAATAGGAATTGATATCACGTTATCTATGGCAATTGTAACCGATTAGGATTAGTTTCCAGATCTGTAACTCTGCCCTCTGGACTATATAAAGAGAGGCAAGGGACTTCCCTAGGACAACTCAACACAATTCAACTCATCCCAGATCAACACAATCAGACGAAGGACGTAGGTATTACGCCCACACGGCGGCGAACCTGGGTAAAAACCTTTATTTGTGTCTTGCGTCACCATCAAGTTCGAAGCTTGCGCACCTGTCTGCCGATAAACTACTACCGTAGGTATACTCCAAGGTAGACTGCCGACTAGCTTTCGTCGACAATCCCCATCCTTATGCGTGTGCCGACGCCGCTGTCTTGGTGCCCTCCACCGCCGACAATCCTTACCTCATTAGGACTTGTTTAGATAATTTATGTCCACTTTAATCCACATGTTAGGAGTGGATTGGATTTGAAGCTACTTAAATCCACTTTAACATATGTAGATTAATATGATACAAGCACATCTAACACAAGGCCTTACTTGGTATCCATCACTTGTGCATCGCCTCCCAACCCATCATCTCTCTCTCCCTCGATTCATTCACTCTGCTTCCTCCTCACGGCACATCTAAAGAACACCGTGCAGCAGCGAGCCTCCCTCCTCTCCATCCAAGAAGCAGTCAAACGGCCACAAGTTGGTATTTTTGCCAATTTTTGTCATTTTTGCTATTCTATATATTAAAAATGATGACAAGTTCACACTTTCGTAATTCTTGCTATTACAGCCAGGCTTGATACGTGCGTTATTTTTGTTTCACTCGTTTTTTACCCAACAGTGTTACCACTGGGACGTGCTTACTGTGCAAAACGTGTCTGGTTTCCATCATTAGAATTAGTTACCACTTGGATGTGGCTACTGTGCAAAACTTATCTAGTTTCTACCATTGGAATTACCTTTTATGATGGGTGGATAGATGTGCGCCATGTAATTGCTGCATGAGTTTTGTTGATTGCTGAATAGCGTAGGGCAGGTACAACGGGTCTACAGAGCCGTTTGTGTGACGCGAGTTTTGCAAAAAAAAAAAAAAAAAGAAAAAGAAAACAAAAACACCCCACGAATACGTAGAGACGGTGCGCTCGTCTCCTGAGGAGACAACTTCGGCTCGTGCTCTGAGGTCTAGGCCCACTTTGGTTTGCATCAATAAATTTTAACTTCCGTCACGTCGAATATTTGGATATATGCATAGAGGACTAAATATAAACTAATTACAAAACTAAAAATACAGCTAAAGAGTAATTTACAAGACAGATCTTTTGAGCCTAAGTAGTCCATGTGTAGACACTAATTGTCAAATAAAAGAAGAGCTATAGTACATATTAAACTTTAACATCTCCAACCAAACACCTCCTACTTGCCGATCGAGACTATGGTGTACCATCCATTGTCGTCTCCGGGCATGGCACTAGGGTCCGGCTGCATCACGGGTTAGAAGGCAAGAAGCGCCAAAATCACATGCTCTAGGTATTATAAGTCATTTTAACTTTTTAAGAGAAATCAAAATATCTTGAGTTTGACTAATGTTATCAGAAATATTGTAAAATTTATAACATCAAATATGTATACTATAATAATATAATTAATGAAAAATCTAATATACTTTTTTTTATAAATCTTACTATCTTATTTATATAAATTTGATCAACCTTGAGATATATTAACTCTACAAAAAGCTATAATTTAAGAGGGGAAGAGGGAGACAGCTGCGGTGAAGCTCTGCCACCGTGGCTACGGCGACAGGGTCGAGCAAGCAGCGTTTGAAGGAAGAAGAGACTTTTATATGCATGTTATTATAAAAGTTGGTAATTACCTACAAGCCTTTAAAAAAATTGAGCTCTCACAAGTGTTACTGCTTCAAACTCTTTTACCCTCTACGCAACTTCCGTCAGATTTGACTCTAACAGTGTTAAAGTGCAGTTATGAAAAGTCAAAAATACCCCATGTCTAAATATCTAATTAATTTTTTGAGCATTTTAATGATCTCAAATGAAAAAACCTCAAAACTAGAAAGTCATAGATCTCATCGAGATCTACAATATTTATATAAAAAATATTTTAATTTGATTTTGTATAAAAAATATTTTTTCTAAGACATATTAATCATATCAAATCATATATTTTTTTATGAAATTCAATAAAAATAATTTTTATACAAAACTTATAGATATTGTCGAGATCACAACTTTATAGTTATAAGTTTTTTCATTTGAAGTCATTAAGATGCTCAAAAAAATTAATTACATATTTAGTCTTAAGGATATTTTTGACTTTTCATACTCACGGTTTCACACCGTTAGAGCCAAATCTGACAGAAATGACATAAAGGACAAAAGAGTTTAGAGCAATGACACTTGTGAGAGCTCAACTTTTTTAATGACTTATAAGTAATTATCAACTTTTATAATAACATACATGAAAAAGCCTCAATGAAGAACAGCCTGAGAAAGAAAGAGGACAGCCATTCGATCTAGGATGGCTGAGGTTGCCGTCTGAAAGAATGTCAAATTTTAGGCGCATGGCACATGTAAAATATCTGATTTTTTTTTCGTTTCAGACGCTTAGAACCGTAATAGCCTCGGTTCATGTACCTCAACCAGTAATTTTTTTTTTCTTTTGAAAGATTGGTATTTTTTTCTCAAAATACATGTCGCCCCTCCTGAATCTTCATTTTTAACGTGGTAAAAAAAATGTGCGTGTTGTTTGCTGATTTTCGTAAATGTTCAGGGAATATACCCTTCATTCTACCTTTCATTCCATTTCTCATTTCTATAAATACACTGTCTGCATCACATTAGCATATACATACATTCAATCGATAGCGTACACTGCGTCACTGCCTGGTCACCTGACATGCTTTGGATTTAGCATTTGACTAATTTATTAAATCTAAAACAATATCATTAGAAATATGGAAAACAATCATAATCATATTAAATTAACAAATGGTTTTGAATAGTGTACCAAATTAATTGGCTTGAAAAAAATAAGTACTAAAAGTGTTTTCCATAAGAAAAAAAATGTACAAAAATCTTGAGATTAGATGCATATTCATCGCATAGGGGACACTTTGCATATTCACACATGCATATCAGTTAATAACCATTCTGGGCATATGGAATTATGTGGAGTGCATCTCATAACAAACAAACAAAAAAATGAGTAGAATTTAGAATATACTAAAAACTCAAGTTTGGGTATATATTCATCCAGTCCACACCAAACCAGAAGCTCCAGGTCAGCTCCTTCCGGATTGAGAACCTATTGTCAGGCATGAACTTTATATAAGTTTCTATCTTTTAACAACACACGTTAGATATACTGTAACATACCAAAAATAAGTGCAAACTGCACCAGTAAAAGAGCCATTCAAAATCAGTACATGTTTAGACCAAAGGCATGGCCCTGCTTGTATTGAAAGCAAATACCGGGTTACTGGGAACACCAGTTTACAAGACAAACCAGCGAAAAACACAAAGCAAAAGAAACCATCTCAACTAAACAAAAAAAGAAGCACATATCCAAATAATATCGTTAGCCACAAAAACTGTTTTCCTTGCAGTAAAAAAGTAAAATAAAGACTAATGGGACTGCATAATAAAAAGAACCCTCACCAAATGGGGCACCCATTCTTGGACGCTGATTTTTCTTCACATTCAACGCTGCAAAATCATGCAACAATTTCAGGTGCATTTATTTTAGAAACTTTAGTAACCTACTTATAGAAAGCAACTTACCAAAACTTATTTTCGGCTTCTTAGCAGGAGCTGCCATCTCTGCAAGAAATGAGGAGTTGTCAATTGGCTGCCTACAATTCGTCATGCTAATCCAAAAATAAATCATGTATGAAAGCATACCTTCAAGATTCTCAGTGCCTACAGAATCTTTCTTGCGCTTCCTGTCAGCAACATGGTCACCAAGCCTAAGGAGGAAAATACATAAACTTTACTACACGAGAAGATTCCAGTAGTGGACTCCCCAGCCTCACCTCTCAGCGCCTCCTCCCATCCCAGACCCATGCTGGCAGCTACTCCAGCCCAGGTGACCACCTCCTCAGTCGTGCTCGTGCCTCGCTCCAGGCCAACCTCCCCTCCTCTACGCCTGGTTCCCCTTCCTCTGCCCCTTTTTATCTCCCCCCATTATTCGCCCTTTCTCTCCAACAGTGACTACATGTAAGGTCTAAAGCAGCTAAAGTAAATGTTATGAACCTAGACACTACACACTAGGATGCACCTAGACATAAGATTATTTCCAGCACTCCAGTCCAGTGCCCCTTCCGGCGGCTCTTGCCACACTTCAGGGGCAGTCAGCTACCGTGACGTACTGCTTGCCAAGCCTGCTGACGCGCTTCACACAAAGTCTGTCTACCGTGGTGGCGGTGGCTGCGCATCAGCCCTCCTTGGATTCAGGTGGCTGGCACAAGGTGGAGAGCCAGTCAGCTCACCAGCGCCGCCTGTATTTGCAGCATGGGCCTCACGACCATGATTTATTTTGGTCATGGATGCCCTAAATTCTTTGGTTAATCATGCCTGTAGAGAGAACCTCATGCCGCCACTTGCTGTCCAGCAGACACAGTTGCATCTCTCTTTATGCTAATGATGTGGCTCTGTTTTCCACCCCGCAAGAGATGATCTTCTCATTATCAAGGACCTGCTGGATATTTTCGGTCATATTTCTGGACTCAGAACTGTTGGAGTATGTGTAATGCAGGCCCATGTGGCTAGGCCCATGAGGCCCATGTATCCCTAATTATATGGCACCTTGGTTAGGGTTAGCCCAAGTAATGAGAAACCCTAATTCTAACATGGTATCAAAGCTAGGTTTTCTTCCCTCCCTCTCCTCCCCAGCCGCCGCCGCCTGCTGCCAGCCACCGGCTGGCCGGCGTGCGCCACTGATGGCTGACCACCCTCCTCCCTTCTCCTCCTACTTCCACAGCTTCCCACCTCTTTCTTCCTCTACCTGGGCACAGATCACAGCCGCCGCCGCCGATCCAACTGCTGGCGGCCGTCCACTGGGAGCCGCGCCCAGGCCTGCGCCCGCCCGACTGGCGGCGGATCCATCCGCTCTGGGCCTGGCCGCGCCTGGCGGCGTTCGCCTGCTGCAGGGGGCTGCGCCCAGAGGCGTCCGCCCGCCCCCGGCTGCGTCCGCTCTGGGCCTGGCCGCGCCTGGCAGCGTTCGCCCGCTGCAGGGGGCTGCGCCCGGAGGCGTCCGTCCGCCCCCGATTGCGCCCGTACCCGGAGACCGCCCGCCTGGAGCTCCCTCCGCCCGTCTTCAGGGGCCACCTAGCGCCGCCGCCTCCCTCATGGCCGTGGGCGCCGGGGCAGACATGGGTGCCCTGCCTACGGATGTTGCTGCTGACGCCATAGGGGCCTCAACCGGTGTCGACGCCCTGGTCGTGGAGGTAGGGCCTGCGGCCATGGCTGCAGGGGCTGCTGCTGCCATGGCCGCCGGGCTGGGGATGCCGGCCGGCGCCAACGACACGCTCCTGCACCTCACCGCCTCGACTTCCGCCCCGCCTCCAGCTTCCCACCTCAACAGCAGCGCCGCCGCCCTCGCCGCTGCCCGGGCCGCCGTTGCGGAGGGCATGGCCCGCGTCCGTGAGGCCGCCATCGCCTGGGAGCGCGAGCGCGACGCGGCCGACACCCTGGCTCGCCAGGTCGCCGAGGCGGAGCAGCTCCTCGGCCTACCTGCCTCGCCCGACGTCGGAGCCACGTCCTCGGCCGGTCCCCGCGTGGCTCACACCGCGGCAGCCGGTCCCCGGGTCCTCTGGCACGACCCGGCCGATCCGCTTGTGACGCAGCTCCACTACCAGGCTGGGGGTGTCCAGAACATCCGCCTCCTCGTTCCGGTCGTCCTCGAGCCCGAGTCGCCCTCCTACGCTCGCTGGCGGGACTTGGTCCTCCTCACCCTCCGTCGCTACGCCCTCGACGACCACGTCCTTGTCGACGCCTCGGTCGCAGTCCAAACACCCGCGTGGCTGCGTCTCGACAGCATCGTTCTCTCTTGAATCCTCGGGACGATCTCCCTCGACCTCCACGACCTCGTCCGCAACACTCCGAGCGCTCGCGGGGCCTGGCTAGCGCTCGAGGGCCAGTTCCTGGGGCAACGCCGAGGCCCGGGCACTGCGACTCGACGCGAGCTTCCGCACCTTCGTCCAGGGCGATCTCTCCGTCAGCGAGTTCTGCCGCCAGATGAAGGGCATGGCGGACTCTCTCGGCGACCTCGGCTGGCCCGTGGAGGACCGTATCTTGGTCCTCAACGTCCTTCGCGGGCTCAGTGACCGATACTCCTACCTCCGGACGTCGATCACCCGGCAGCGGCCCTTCCCCACCTTCCTGCAGGTCCGTGACGACCTTGCCATGGAGGAGCTTACTCAGGGCCTCCAGCCTGGGTCCTCAGGGTCCTCGTCCTCGACTGCTCTCGCTGCCACTCCTCCGCCCCGTCTTGCCCCGCCACCACAGTCGTCACTTCTTGGCCCTCTTCCCCCCGGGCCAAGCGGGGGTGGAGGGGGCCGTGGCGGCCGCCGTCGCCGTGGTGGGGGACGTGGAGCAGGTCGTGGGGGCAATACAACGCCGCCACCTCCACGGGGTGCAACCTGGCCATCCTTCCACCACCCATGGTCAGGGCGTCTCCATGTGGCCGTTCCAGGCTTCCGGTGGCGAGCCTCGCCCGCCGGCGGCCATGCTCGCGGGTGCTCCCCCGGGGTTCCTCTCAGTGACCCCGTGGGTGGCCCCGTTCCCCGCGTCCTCGTGGGCTACTCCTCTGGCGACCTTGCCCGGGTCTGCCGGCTGGGACCAGGCGGCCTTGGCGCACTCCTTCAGCACCATGGCCCTGACACCTCCAGTCGGGCCGAAGTGGGTCGCCGACTCTAGGGCTACTTACCACACCACTCCTAACCCCGGTATACTTTCTTCTGTTCACCCTCCTTCTCCATCTATCCCTTCATCCATTATGGTCTCTAATGGGTCTTGTCTTCCTGTCACCTCTGTGGGTGCCGCCGGCCCCCATGGTTCCTTTCGTCTTCCTGATGTTCTTGTTGCTCCTTCTATGGTTCACAATCTTTTTTCTATTCGTCGTTTTACAGCTGACAATTCTTGTTCTGTGGAGTTTGACTCTTCTGGTCTTACTGTGAAGGATTTGGCTTCCCGGCGTCCTCTGCTCCGATGTGACAGCACGGGGCCCCTTTACACTCTTCGCTTTCCGGCATCTGCCTCGCCTTCTTCGCTAGTTTTGTCAGCTGCCTTCGCCACCACTACCTCCACTACTTGGCACCGGCGTCTCGGCCATCCTGGACGTGATGCTTTGATGCAGCTTAGTCGTAGTTCCGATATTCGATGTACTCGGGCTCACGATGAGCATTTGTGTCATGCGTGCCAACTGGGCCGTCATGTTCGTCTTCCTTTTTCTAGTTCTTCTCATGCGGCCCGCATTTTTGACCTTGTACATTGTGACTTATGGACCTCTCCTGTCATCAGTATTTCTGGATACAAGTACTATCTTGTGGTGGTGGATGATTATTCTCATTATTCCTAGACTTTTCCTTTACGTGCAAAGTCTGATGCTTTTTCCGCGCTTGTCCACTTTTTCGCTTGGGTCTCCACACAGTTCGGCCTCACTATCAAGGTTGTCCAGTGTGACAATGGTCGGGAGTTCGACAACTCCACCTCCCGCGCCTTCTTTCTCTCTCACGGTGTCCAGTTGCGCATGTCTTGCCCGTATACTTCCTCTCAAAACGGCAAGGCTGAGCGCATGATTCGCACCACCAACGACACCGTGCGCACTCTCCTGCTCCAGGCCTCTCTTCCTGCTCGCTTCTGGGCCGAGAGCTTGCACACCTCCACTTACCTCCTTAACCGCCTTCCTTCCGCTGCTTGTCCAGCTCCCACACCACACCACACTCTCTTTGGTACCCCTCCTCGCTATGATCACCTTCGAGTCTTTGGGTGTGCGTGTTACCCCAACACCACCGCCACCGCTCCTCACAAGCTGGCACCCCGTTCGACTCTCTGTGTCTTCCTTGGGTACTCCCCGGATCACAAGGGGTACCGATGCTACGACCTTACCTCTCGTCGAGTCCTCATATCTCGCCATGTGGTGTTCGACGAGTCGATCTTCCCCTTTTCCACCACTACCACTCCTGCTTCCACCTCGGAGCTTGACCTCTCCTCTGTGTTTCCTACTGACCCGGTGGTCGAGCCACCTTTCCCGGTGTTTCCTGCAGGTACTGCTACGTCGCCTGTCGCCCGTGACACCTCGGGGCCTCTACCCTGCCCGGGTCCCGAGGGGTCACCTTTCGGCCCGGCCCCTGCGCCTGATGCGGGTCCCGGGTCGGCACCTTCGACACCGGCCCCACCGACACGCTTCGCCCAGCCGGTGCGTGTCTACCAGCGACGTGCTCCCGACGTGGGTCCCGGGTCGGCGTCTCCGACTCCGGCCCCACCGGCACGTTTCGCCCAGCCGGTGCGCGTCTACCAGCGACGTGCCCGGCTGGCGCCGCTGCCTCTGGCAGCGCCGGTGGCCCCCTCTTCGCCGGGGTCACCTGCGCCACCGGCGACGTCTTCCCCGCCGGCGACACCGACCCCGCCGCCGAGGCACCCAGCTTCTCGGGCCGCGACGCCGGTTTACCACCCACCGCTCCTTCACCGACACCCGCGTCATGTTCACCCGATGGTGACGCGACACGCGGCTGGGACCCTGCAGCCCCGGGCTCTTGCGGCGATGCCCGGGGACTCGCAAGTCTCACCGGTACCCTCTTCCGTCCGCGAGGCCTTGCTGGACCCTCACTGGCGCCGCGCGATGGAAGAGGAGTACGCGGCCCTCCTCGCAAACCAGACATGGGATCTGGTGCCACGACCGCCGGGCTCCAACATCGTCACCGGCAAGTGGATCTGGACCCACAAGCGCCGGGCTGACGGCACCCTTGAGCGGTACAAGGCTCGCTGGGTTCTCCGGGGCTTCACTCAGCGGCTCGGTGTCGACTACGACGAGACCTTCAGCCCGGTGGTGAAGCCGGCCACCGTCCGCACGGTGCTCTCACTGGCTCTCACGCGCGGGTGGCCCGTGCATCAGCTGGACGTCAAGAATGCCTTCCTGCATGGCGTTCTTACTGAGACAGTCTACTGCAGTCAGCCGGCGGGGTTTGTTGACTCTTCTTGTCCCGACATGGTGTGTCGGCTCAAGAAGTCTCTCTACGGCCTCAAGCAGGCCCCCCGGGCGTGGAACCATCGGTTTGCTGCTTTTCTGCTGACTCTGGGGTTTGTGGAGGCCAAGTCAAACACCTCTTTGTTCATCTATCACTATGGGGCTGAGACTGCATATCTGCTGCTCTATGTTGATGACATTGTCCTCACAGCCTCCGGTGAGTCCCTCCTTCGACGGATCATCGCATCACTTCAGCAAGATCTGGGTCGGCTCCACCACTTCCTCGGGGTCACTGTTGAGCCTCACCCCGCTGGATTACTCCTTCACCAGCGACAGTACACTCTTGACATCCTGGAGAGAGCTGGGATGACTGACTGCAAGCCCTGCTCCACTCCGGTTGACACACAGGGCAAGCTATCGGAGGCTGAGGGTACCCCAGTGACCGATCCCACTGCATATCGGAGTCTTGCCGGGGCACTTCAGTACCTCACCTTCACCCGACCGGATATCACCTATGCAGTTCAGCAGATCTGTCTTCATATGCATGATCCCCGGGAGCCACACCTCACCGCTCTCAAGCGGATCCTTCGCTACCTCCGCGGCTCAGTCGACTTCGGTCTCCTCCACCGACGGTCGTCCTCCACCGAGCTCGTCGTCTACACTGACGCCGACTGGGCCGGGTGTCCGGACACCCGCCGCTCCACCTCCGGCTACGCCGTCTTCCTAGGCGGCAACCTGGTGTCTTGGTCGTCCAAGCGCCAGCCGGTCGTCTCCCGCTCCAGTGCCGAGGCGGAGTACCGCGCTGTCGCCAACGGCGTGGCTGAGGCTTCCTGGCTCCAGCAGCTCCTCGCCGTGCTCCACAGCCCTCTCTCCCAGAGCGCACTGGTCTACTGCGACAACGTCAGTGCGGTGTACCTCTCCACCAACCCTGTGCAGCACCAGAGGACCAAGCATGTGGAGATCGATCTACACTTCGTCCGGGACCGGGTCGCTGTCGGCAATGTTCGGGTCCTCCATGTCCCGACCACCTCCCAGTTCGCCGACATCTTCACCAAGGGCCTCCCGTCCTCGACCTTCGCCGAGTTCCGCTCCAGCCTCAACATCACTAGTGGCTAGTTGTGTCTGTGGGGGGGCTCGTGTGTGTGATTCTTTTCGAGTCCAGTCTGCAACTCCGCTGCGCCGGTAGTTCAGACTGCAGGGGGTGTTGGAGTATGTGTAATGCAGGCCCATGTGGCTAGGCCCATGAGGCCCATGTATCCCTAATTATATGGCACCCTGGTTAGGGTTAGCCCAAGTAATGAGAAACCCTAATTCTAACAAGAACCAATATGGTGAAGAGCTTGGCATCCACCATCTAGTTCAGTGCGGAGGACGTTGAGCTCACCTCAGAAATTCTATCATGTACCATCAGAAGTTTTCCCTGCATCTACCTGGGTCTCCCTCACCATTCACAAACCTACCAAGGCTGATCTGCTGCCACTAGTCTATAAAGTCGCTGACTACCTATCCGGGTGGTAAGCCTCACTCATGAACAAGGCAGGGCACTTTTATGGTCACAGAAGGGACAGGCCGACGGGTGAGGCATCCCACTTTTGGCAAGACAGACGGCCTGGAATTCATAAACTTGAGGGTGGGCACTCCAGATACAATGGTTGTGGCTGCAAAAGATAGATCCCTTGGGCTGGTCTGCCAATACAGGTACCAAGGAATGCCCATGCACTCTTCAAGGTTGCTGTGGAAACCACTGTCGGCAAATGGGAAATCAACAAAATTCTGGGTTGGTAGATGGTTGCAAGACAAGACAGTTGCTGAATTGGCACCTAATTTATTCAAGCTGATCCCTAGCACAATTATCAAGAAGACAGTGGCTCAGGCTCTAAATTATCAGGGTCAAGCTGATCCCTAGCAGAATTATCAAGAGGACAGTGGCTCAGGCTCTAAATTATCAGGGTTGGGTACCTGATATAAGAGGGCCCCTTAAAGTACAAGTATTGGTTGAGTACCTTCGAATTTGGGACTAGTACATGGCCTGGTCCTTCAGCAAGATGTTGATCAACATCGATGCAAATTCTCCTCTTCTGATTACCATAGCAGCAAGTCAGCCTACCAAGCTTTTTTCTCAGGACTATCAAATTTTCCCCTTAGAAAAAAATTCAGAAAAGCTAGGCTCCTCTCAAATGCAAATTTTTCATTTGGCTGACTGTCTTGCCAAAAGTGGGATGTCTCACCCGTCGGCCTGTCCCTTCTGTGACCAGGCTCAGTATATTCTCATCTCCTGTGTATTTGCACAGCAGGCCTAGACCACTGCTCTTTAAGAAGCTTAACCTGTCTGCGGTGGCACCACATATCTCTACAACCAGTTTCTCCCGGTGGTGGGAGCAATGCTATTAGAGGTCTCCCTAAGGAGATGCGCAAAGGCCTTAACTCTGTAATCATTCTTGTTGCCTGGTAGATTTGAAAACACAGGAATGCCATTGTCTTAAAGTGCCAGACCAAACATTCAGACTCTCCTTCTCACAGTAGCTAATGAAAGCAGCCTGTGGTGTTTGGCTCAAAGTTCAAGAAGGCGCTAGGAGGTTTCTAGGCGCTGACCCATAGCAGCCTAGGCATTTCAAGGCGTTTTAATTTTTATAAATATATATTACTTTAAATTACCTTAAGTTAAAGAAGAAATAAGAGACTAACTACATACAAATCTATATACTATGTATATGTAAGTGACTAACTATGAATTAAACACTAATATGTGTGTGTAATTATTGTTGCTACAGTATCAGCGAGGAGGTTATGAGTGGAGAAATGACAAATAAAAGTATATCTAATAGTTTCTTGTGAGAAAATAGAACTTCTATGGGGCAGAATGTAAGAAATCAGTTAAGAGAATCAGAGTAAGGAAGTTTCTAGGAGTTCTTACAAAAGTAAGGGACCAAATCACCGCCCTATCATCCTTATCTTGTAAGCCGTCCTGACTTCTGAGCACATCTCTCTATGTCTCTTGTGGGCTCTCCTTTCCTTTCCCTTTGTCTCCCACAGCCACACCGCCGTGCTTGAGCCGCTCCCTGTCGCCTGATGAGCTGCCTCCGCCGCGCTCCCGCCTCCTCTGGAGCCTCTCTTCCTCCTCAGAGACGGAGGTGGAGGTGCTCCCACTGCCGTGTCCCTCCACAGGCCTCCTTGGGACGCTCAAGCAGCTCTTGCCAGGGTCATCGCTGCCGTGCCACACGGGAAGGGCGAGGACAGGAGCAAAGGTGGAGGGAGGACAAGGAGACCGCACGGCAACGGATCTAGCAGCGCGACACCCTCCCTCATGCATTGCGGCTCTGGATCTGGAGGGACATCATCTATCCCTCCGCCTATCCCCATAGGCGAGGCGGCACCCCTCCGCCCAGCGCTAAGCACACCTAGGCGAGCGCCTAGTAATGCCTTTTTGAACTTTGGTTTGGCTAGCACCTCAGCCCTCCATGAGCGCCTCTTTTTAGGTCATTAGGCCCCAGCCCATAAGGGTGGTTGGAGGTGGGCTGGTTGTGGTCGTTTTTGTGTCCCTTAGCTCGCACTCCTTTGTAATCTCTTGTTTGTGTGTGTGTGCAGTGGGATTGGGAGGGGCTTCCTTTACCTTTTCCCTTTTCTGTATGCAGTTTCTACATTTTTCCCATTCTAATAAAGGTGTTCAAGAAAAAAAAACATTACTGAACTTGCAGAATATAAAACAACTGAAAAAGTAAACTTAAACTTACAATTTTGGAATATCAAATGTTGAAGGTCCTTTAAATCTCTTGACGATGCGTCTTAGTATCAAGGGTAGGAAGTTCTCCAAATTCAAAGAAAACGCAGCTTCAATTTTCAGCAAAAAAAGCTATGCATAACAAGAAACATTTACAATCAGATAATTATATCCATATTTGACCATATTGCCAAACAAAAAAACATCCACTTACATCGCGTTTTGCATGCCTGAAATAGTTTCTAGCAAATGTCAAGCAACTCCTTGGGTCCTCGGAGTAGTAAGTGTTTTCTTCTTCTTGACCAGCTTCTGAATTAGCATCTTTACCTTCACTGGCTTCTGCATCAGCATCTTTACCTTTACTTCTGAAATGTAGAATCTCAATCATTGCCGTAACATTTGAAGCTACTTCTCCCCAAGAAAACTCAGATCCAACAGCAGCGACAAAATCAGACATTTCATCTGGAGTAAGCCTCTTGACCATGGAATCTAGCATACTGCATTGTGCCATCCGTTCCACAAAACTTGTCAAAGCAGGATGATTCACCAGTAATGCAATAGCCTCAGCGCTATTTGAATTGACACCCAAGGGACATGACAATAAATACTGAACCAGGTCACTAACATAGAGAGGATATGATCCATCGTTAAAAAAGTAGAGTCTAAATAGCTGTGCAATCACAAGATAATCTTTTCTGCATCCCTCTTCAGTAAATGTTTCCTCTTTGCAACTCTGGGCGAACACAGCTCGACCCTCATGAAATAGGATCTGAGTTGAATTAAATTTTCCGTTGAAGCACTTTTTTCTAAAGTGCACTCTGCACAATGAGATGAGTACTTGCTGAGCAAGATATTGGCATCCCTCAGATAAGAATGTTGCAGCCTCTGCTTGGGTGACTCTGTTTTTTAAACTCTTGGGAAGTTTGATCACACTAATTCGATCAATATCTTTCATTTCATCATCGAAAGTTGTGCAATGAATTAGTCTTTCCCTAGAGATAATATTATAAGTTACAAACTTATAGTAAAGAGTACTCAAGAGTGACTTGTCAAGATAAATGTACATTGCATGTTAAATTTACTTACATGCCAGCCCGGCCCCTGACCCTGACTTCAATTGTACAATTACTGAAAACTTTGTAGTCCGAGAGTAATTTATCTTCACATAAGACTTTTCCATGATAAACAGCAAAACAATCACAATTCCTTATTCCTTTCACTGAAAGAGCATGATCTACCAACATTTTTGTGGTCATGGTGCTCAGGTCTTCCCGGACAGGGATAGATGTACCCTCAACCTTAACAAAAAACTGTTCACAAGAAATTAATTAGACCAAAACCAAACACCCCTAGAGCAGATAAAAAAGGTTGAAAACAAACACTGTATGGAGCAAGTTACTTACAGTAACAATGTTATGCTCCCGCTGCTTCTGCTTTACCCTTTTGTTATCCTCCCCGATATATGCCTGAAACAGTATGCAGACCATGATGAATTGTTATCAGAATGGGAAACAAGCTCAACAACGGCTTCAGTCTAACAAACCTCTTCTAATTTGCCAGTGATGTCTTCAAGAAATTCTTTGTCTGGACGCACAACCATCATCTCCCTGAAACTCAAATCAGTCACCACATGACACAATCGAATGCTATAAAATGCAGCATGCATTTTTCCCCTTTTTTATTTTAAATATCATGAAAACAAAATTTAGTATAAAACTCAAATACTGTATTTACATCTGACCTTCAAGTAACATGTACAGAAGTGCAAAAACACAACTCAAATTATAAACCTTATGAGCTACAGCCAAAATTCCTCACATTTCATGATTAAGATGATATATTATATAAGCATAATCTGCCAAAGTGATTCACATCATCACAGAAAACATACACATGCAAAAATTTAAGGAAATTTAGGCATACCTGAGTGGTGTTTTGAGAGCTTTGTTATGCCGCTCACGAATATTATGTGCAAGATCAATGATGGTCACCATCCTATTTACACTTTGCTCAACACGATCATGTCTCTGGCAATGTAACAAAATCAATGAACAATTAAATCATAAGCCAATCTCATAATGTAAGACACAATGGAATGTTTTAGATGAACAATTACCTCGCCAGTTGTGGAAGGGAACTTGCAAAAGTGAATGCTCTCCTCAGATTTACTTGACACTTCCACAGATTCTGATAAAAAACTTCAGTAAAGGATGGTGTAAATGGAGCCATCACCACGCAAGTTGTTACAAGAACCTGCATTTTCATAATTGATGAGGTATCTTAATCAACTGGAGAAAGAACTACCAAGAAATGAAGTGTGCATGACTGGGAGCTTTGAATATTTAAAGGTACATAAAAAATGAAATGGGTGATATTTGGTGTCCAGGATTGTTTCAGATGTTCAGATTAACATATCACAGTAAAGCAAAACAACAGAACCATCACAATACCACCCCGAACTATATAAATTATGTAAGAACTTGCTTTAAAATACCATTTCGGTAATATATACACTTCGCAGCAGCATTGGCCAGATGAAGTGCATGCTACTGGAAATATACTTACATGGTAGAGTGTTGAAAGAGAAACTCTGCAGTCTTCGTCTCCAGTACGTCCTTTGAACCGTCTGCGGTTCAAACGCACATATATGTAAGTAAGATAGTCAATGTATTTTACCAAATACAGCACAGCCTGCAGGGTTAATTACATCAAATTATCATAACAAAGAAAGAACTTACAAGGGAACTAATATCCAGAAAAACTGTGAAAACATTCAACCGTGTAAAGCCGATATGCATCCATCTCCTGGCGAACAAAGCTGACTAGACTTTCAGTTTGATCCAAAACACTGGCTGACTTCAGAAGTACTGCTTGTTCCATCGGAGAAAATGAGGCAAGACCCTCTACTTCCAATCTCTTTGCATATTGGACAAAGAATCTGTACGCATTATACCATGGAAGGAAGACATATTTCACCTGATAAATTAGAGCGTGCTAAATCAGGGGTCATGTTCTTTTCCTAAATAAAGATAACAGTATTGATAGCTTTGGCTAATTGAAATCATGTGATGTATGCAGACCTGTAGACTTGCCAAAACATAATAAGAAGCACTGAGTTTTCAAGAAATCAACTTACAACATAATAGACACCACTACTTCTGAATCGTAGAGATTCTGCACGTACAACTGGAGAGTTTATCAAATATGGTCGCAAAGAATCCTGAAACAGAACAGATTTCATTCTAATTACAAATTGCAATGTATCTTCCGGTAATAGTCATTGACTTATTCAATGCAAGCAGCCAAGCACAACATACCGCTCCATACTTGTCAATGAAATCTTTTGGTGAAGGATAGTTATTTTTGCTCTTGCTCATTTTCTTACCATTACCATCCTCAGCCAAGACAAGACCATTTCATATAAGATTTTTAAATGCAGGCTTCCCAAACAGTGCTGTTGAGAGAACCATCAGAGTATAGAACCTGCAGTATGAAAGAACATCATAAAGGCGAAATACCCATTATTAAATAAGTATGGCATAAATCACAGTGCATTAGTCATGGTTACAGGCTTTCAGCACCATATACATTCAGACCAAAATAATTGAGATTCTATTCTTAGCAGCCTTGGGGGAAACTATATATACAGGATTAAACAAAACAGAAGTATTAAGAACTAGACCAGATTCACAAGGGTAGATCAATACAGGTTAAGGTTACACATTTTGTAATAAGGACATGAAGTATACAGGACATAAGTATAAAGTGGAAGAAATTAGGGGGCCTTTTAGTGAGAAAATTTTGACGTCCAAGACAATAAAGAAATGGAGTGAGGTCAAGCACATAGTAAATTATTCATGTTTTCTTCACAGACAAAGAAGCAGAGTTTTGTCAGCAATGTGTGCTTGTCGTGAAGATGTCCAGGTTCTTGCTAGTGTCTAGATTCATAGACATTGGTGAACAGAGTTCTGGCTAATAGTTAATGAGAACAATAGGCTATGACCAGGTGATGAAAATACATGTATTAACTGAGGCTATCACAGCCATGTTTCTTGCCATAACTCTGCTATATAGAGTGAGCAAAACAAGAAAAGCTGCAGCAAATCATTAGGTAGAGCCATAGAGCAAGTTCTAGGAAGTCTAAATGGCTTCAAAACAAACAGAAAGCTCTTGATTCATCTCTCAGGATCCATACAAGTACGCCATAAGTGACAAGGGTTAGCCTAGTGTTAGCCAGTTACCTTTTACTTTGCTGTAATTGAGTTTTTTTCTTTACCTAATATAGATTCCTTGGCAACTAAGCTGAACATGGCGCCTTGAGAACCAAGTTGCTGTTAGACAGTTTTGCTTTAGGCAGTTAGGAGTGGTCAGGGTATGTTGGGGTGCTGTCTGCCCTCTAGGCTATATATGCAGCAGCCCCCTCTCCCTTGTATTGTGTGAGAACTTGTTGCATTTCAATTCAATCCAAGCGGCCTCTGGCCAAGCTGCCCTCTAGCAGTTCAGATTCAGATTTGCAAGTTGTTCATGCCAACAATTGGTATCTAGAGCCAGGTTGAGAGTGCCCAGGGGCCATGTCTACCTCAAGCCAGAGAGCCAGAGCAGCAGCAGCTGCCACCGGCGTCGCCGTGGACGCCTACCTAGAGGCAGGCGCCGTGGTGAACCCAGGGGCCGATCGCACCAGGCGCTTGGCAGCGGCAGAGGCCGCAGCCGCGCAGGCAGCACAGGCGGCGCGGCAGGCAGCAGCTCAGGAGGCGGCCGCCACGGCCGCGGCTTTCCGCGCGGAGATGGACGGGGAGCCGCACGCGCACGGGCTTAGGAGCCCTGATCCGCGCCACGGGAACCCGTCGCGGAGCCCAGAGAGGCATCGCTAGGCTCAATCCCCATCGCCTGCTCGCTGTCGTGGACGCAGAGGCCGTCACGGGTCTCCGGCGATTCAGACGGTGTACAAGGACGGCGGCGTAGGGACCCCGTGGCCGCAGCTGACGAAGTCCAACTACCACGAGTGGAGCACGTTCATGCGACTAAAGATGCAGGCGCACCACTCTGGGACGCCGTCGAGTACGGCGACCTCCCGTACCACGACGACCGGCGCACGCAAGAGGCTATCATCGCCGGAGTTCCGCCGAAGATGCCGGTGTCGCTCGCGGACAAGCCATCCGCCAAGGAGGCGTGGGACTCCATCTCCGCGGCACGCATCGGCGTCGACCGTGTCCGCCGCGCCACGCTGCAGCGGCTGCGCAAGGAGTGGGAAAACCTCTCTTTTCATCCTGGGGAGCAGATCGAGGATTACGCCCTCCACCTCACCACGCTGAAGCAGCAGATGATCCTCCACGGCGAGAGGAACCTCGACGAGGAGCGAGCGGTGGAGAAGCTCCTTCGAGCCAGCCCAAGAAGTACGCCCAGCTCAAGATCACCATCGAGAAGCTGCTCAACTTCAGGACCTCACCATCGAGGAGGTCATCAGGAGGTTGAAGACGGTGGACGACCTCGACGACGAGCCTGCGCACGAGCCCGTGTCCGTCGGCGGCAAGCTCATGCTCACGGAGGAGCAGTGGCTGGCGCGCCAGAAGAAGAAGGATGCGGGCGGCTCTGCTTCTTCCAGTGGCGAAGCACGTCGACGACCGCATGGCGGGAAGAAGCAGAAGGGGAAAATCGCCAAGGGAGGTGATCGCGAGGGCGACGGGCAAGGAGGAAAGGCAGGAGGCGACGGCAGTGACCACAAGGCCAACCACGACGACCTCTGCCTCAACTGTCGCCGCCTCGGTAACTGGGCAAAGGACTGCCCCGAGCCTCGATGCGAGCGCGACGTGAGCAGCGCATGTCGCGCAGGCCGATGATGGCGACGCGGCCCTCTTCCTCGCCCACGGCTACCTCAAGCTGGACGCGGACCGCGGATTCTGCTCCAAGGCCGACGTCAACATCAGCGAGCCCAGAGCACGCGCGTTCCTGAACAACGGCTGCGAAGACATGCTCAACGGCTGGTACCTCGACAGCGGCGCCACCCACCACATGATCGGCCGTCGCGAGCTGATCTCCTACCTCGACACGTCTGTGCGCGGCTCGGTGCAGTTTGGTGACGCGTCAAGGGTGGAGATTCAAGGCGTCGACTCCATCGTGTTCCAGGCAAAGAACGATGAGCATCGCGTGCTGCAAGGCGTCTACTTCATCCTGGCGCTGCGCAACTCCATCATGAGCTTGAGCCAGCTTGATGAAGGCGGGTCCAAGGTGGAGATCAACCATGGCGTGTTGCGCATCTGGGATCCACGCGGGCGCCTCTTGGTCAAGGTGAACTGCGGGCCTAGCCGCCTCTACGTGCCCCACCTCGACGCCGCGCAGCCGGTCTGCCTCACCGCAAGGAAGGACAACGACGACTGGCTCTGGCGTGAGCAGTTTGCCCACCTCAACGTCGAGGCGCTGCACCAGCTCGGCCAGCAGTCCATGGCGCGCGGCCTACCCGTCATCAAGCACGCGGAGCAGGTCTGCGACACCTGCGTCGTCACCAAGCAGCGTTGGCGCCCATTCCCGCAGCAGGCGTAGTACCGCACCGAGGAACCTTTGGAGCTGGCTGTGCGGCCCGGTGACGCCAGCGACTCCTGGCGGGCGCCGGTACTTCCTCCTGATGGTAGACGACGCGTCACGCTTCATGTGGGTTGCTTTGCTGCCCACCAAGGATTCTGCTGCTGATGTTGTGAAGTTGATCAACGCGGAAGCAGAAGAGAGTGGCCACGCGCTGAAGGTCTTGTGCACTAACAACGGCGGGGAGTTCACCGTCGCCGAGTTCGCGGAGTACTGCGCCAACGAAGGTATTCGACGCCACTTCAGTGCGCCTCACTCGCCGCAGCAGAATGGCGTGGTCGAGCGCCGCAATCAGACTGTGGTCGCCACCGCCCGCGCGCTGATGATGCAGAGGAGGATGCCGGCCAAGTGCTAGGGAGAGGCGGTCATGACGGCGGTGCACCTGCTCAACCGGTAGCCGACAAAGAGCTTGCTAGGCAAGACCCCATACGAGGCTTGGCACGGCGTGCGCCGTCGGTGAGCCACCTCAAGGTCTTCCGCTGCGTTGCCTACGTCAAGGACTTGGGCCAGCTGCGCAAGCTCGATGATCGCAACAAGCCGAGCGTCTTCATCGGCTACGCGGAAGGGGCGAAGGCCTACCGGATCCTTGATCCGGCTATGCAGCGGGTCAAGGTAAGTCGTGATGTGGTGTTTGATGAAGGTCGCGGCTGGGATTGGTCATCCCTGGCTGCAGGGAGTTCGATGGCGGCAAGCAGCGACTTCATCGTCGAGTACAGGACGGCGGGAGGTGAAGAGGGAGCACAAGGCGACTCACCGTCGATGGACAGCGCTGCATCGCCGTCACCTCTAGCTCCGGGGGAGCCTGAGCAGAGCGTGGCCACCTTGCCAGCTTCCACTGCTCCAGGGTCGTCCTCACCGGCGCACGCGCTGCCGGCCACGACTCCGCCTGCACCATCACCACCAGCCACCGCTGGCTCTGCTTCCCCTGCATCGCCAACTCCATCACCGACTGAAGCAGAGGACGACAATCACGTGGAGTTCGCCACCCCGCTTGACGACAATGAAGATCGCCTCGACGCATACCACGACGACGAGCCATTGCAGGACCGCACCGTTGGCAACCTCATCGGGTCTGCGCCCACGCCGGAGCCGCCTCCACGCCTCTTCGCCAAGGTTCATCTGACGCATGCCGGAGAGCCGGCCAGCTATGCTCAGGCCAAGGATGACCCCGCCTGGCGCGCTGCAATGGAGCAAGAGCTCGCGTAGGTGGAGCAGAACAGGACCTGGGAGCTGGTCAATCTCCCTGCTGGTCACCGCCCCATCTCTTTGAAGTGGGTGTTCAAGCTCAAGAAGAACGAGCTTGGCGCGGTGATCAAGCACAAGGCCAGGCTCGTGGCGCGCGGCTTTGTCCAGCAGGAGGGGATCGACTACGACGATGCGTTCGCTCCGGTGGCGCGCATGGAGTCTTTTCGTGTCGTCGCCCTGGCGGCTCAAGAAGGGTGGCGTGTCCATCACATGGACGTTAAGTCGGCATTTCTCAACGGCGACCTCAAGGAGGAGGTGTACGTGCAACAGCCGCCGGACTACGCTGTCGCCGGAGAAGAAGGGAAAGTCTACAGTTTGCACAAGGCTCTCTACGGCCTGCGGCAAACCCCATGTGCGTGGAACACAAAGCTAGACAACACCCTAAAGGCAATGGGCTTCCAGCATAGCGCCCACGAAGCGGCAATGTACAGGCAGGGCAGTGGGCGCACTGTCCTGCTTGTCGGCGTCTACGTCGACAACCTAATCATCACCGGCGCTGGGTAAGATGAAGTGGAAGCGTTCAAGGCTCAAATGAAGCAGACCTTCGACATGAGCGACCTCGGCGCACTCAGCTTCTACCTCGGCGTCGAGGTGCACCATGATGCCACCGGGATCACTCTGAGGCAGACCCACTATGCCAAGAGGATCCTCGAGCTGGGGGGCATGGATGGCTACAATCCTGCCAACACTCCCATGGAGGAGCGTCTTCGACTCAGCAAGAACAACACTGCTGCTCCGGTCGACCCCACTCACTACCGGCGCCTCATCGGAAGCCTGCGCTACCTAGTGCACACGCGCCCTGACCTGGCTTACGCCGTCGGCTATGTGAGCCGGTTCATGGAGCGGCCAACCGTCGAGCATCAAGGGGCGGTCAAGCAGATCTGCGCTACCTCGCCGGCACGCTGGACTACGGTCTCCACTACACCAAGGCTCCGAGAAGTGCCCGCTTCATCGGCTACACTGACAGTGATCTTGCCGGCGACGTTGACACGAGCAAGAGCACGAGTGGGTCACTCTTCTTCCTCGACAGCTGTTTTGTCAGTTGGCACTCCATCAAGCAAAAGGTGGCGGCGCTCTCTAGCTGTGAAGCTGAGTACATTGCTGCCTCCACTGCTGCTACTCAAGCCCTGTGGCTGTCATGGCTGCTAGCTGAGCTCCTTGACAGAAATGTCGAGGTGGTGGAACTGAAGATGGACAACAAGTCTGCACTTGCTCTAGCCAAGAATCCAGTCTTCCATGAGAAGAGCAAGCACATCAGGATAAAATATCACTTCCTCAGAAGCTGCCTGGAAGATGGAACCATCAAGGCTGAGCATTTGTCCACCACTGATCAGCTCGCTGACATCCTAACCAAGTCTCTAGGCAAGGCAAAATTCCAGGAGATGAGGGGAAGAATTGGCTTGAGGCAGATCAACCCCAAGGCACACAAGGCTAAGGGGGAGAATTGACAGGGGTTAGCCTAGTGTTAGCCCAATTACCTTTTACTTTGCTGTAATTGAGTTTTTTACTTTACCTAATAGGTTCCTTGGCAACCAAGCTGAACATGGTGCCTTGAGAACCAAGTTGCTGTTAGACAGTTTTGCTTTAGGCAGTTAGGAGTGGTCAGGGTATGTTGGGGTGCTGTCTGCCCTCTAGGCTATATATGCAGCAGCCGCCTCTCCCTTGTATTGTGTGAGAACTTGTTGCATTTCAATTCAATCCAAGCGGCCTCTGGCCAAGCTGCCCTCTGGCAGTTCAGATTCAGATTTGCAAGTTGTTCATGCCAACAATAAGAAACAACATGCATAGCATAATCATGAAACATCACCACCGGCCATAATTGAAGAAACTTAAGGAAGAAAATGGACCCTCCAATCATCACTCTAATGAAACTAATTATATAACTCATACTATTCTGAAAGAGAGTAACAAACCATCCAAAGGTTTGATCCAAACTCTCTGCCACAAAATTGCCAGGAAAATTCTTTTCAAATAGTTCCCAATTCTCAAATGGATAATGAATGTAGGCATATGACATTGACCCACTTTCAAACCAGCAGTCAAAAACCTGGGCAACAACCATAATTGCTTAGTGAACCATTTCAAAACTGAAGACATTGATATGCTCCAATATTCACGTCAATGGTATTGACAAGCCAAGTTTTCACACACAATAAAAAAGGGTACAGTGCTGAAAGCTCCCACACAAGATGGGCCAGGGAAGGGAAATTCTTAAAATGAAGAGCTCTGATTAAGAAAAGGCCAAAATGGATTTAACCTAATAACACAGCAGAGATTAGGTACATTGTTTCAGCCATCTTATCTATTGGACATCACTGCTTTCAATCAAATTCAAACTTGAAAAGGGAACTTCCATACTACCAACGATTTCAGCGAAACCAAGGTAACATCTGATGCTACAGCAACCTAGGCAAATAAGAGAAGGCATTTTTCACCTAGACAACTAAAAATCTTGATTGATATGTATCTGGTTAATACTTAGTACTCCCTCCAGCCACTAGTATCATCAACTAGTACCGTTAGGAGATGCTGGTTAGTATTTTTGCACTTGAACCTCCTAACGACATGTATTAGTGACTGGAGGAAGTATTTAAAACAACAGAATTTTGTTTTCTTGAGACCAAATTGCTACAGCTGATCATATTACATATTCCTAGAAGCAAATGTTTTGCGCTTGAATCATCTCGAGTCTATTACGCCAAAACCTCATTTCCACCTATCTTCCATCTAAATATCTGAATGCGTAATGGAAAGCTATTATCAATAAGTAAGAAAATGTACCAAAACATCAGTGTAAAGTAAGATGTACAAGTTCGAATAAAGTAAGATGTACAGCACATGCAAATAAGAATCAGTATGGTTATGGTTCCAATGAAACTTACATCGTCAACACGTTTGAGCACCCCAAATTCAGGTCCTCTCTTTGAGAGAATTGTAATATCATCAACATAGTGTCGGTGAAGATTAGTGACCTGATAATATGTTTAGAAAGAAAAATCAAAGGTTACTAAGACAATTCTAGAGAGATATCAGAACAACCTTGAAATAACAACAACAACAACAAAGTCTTTTAGTCCCAAGCAAGTTGGGGTAGGCTAGAGTTGAAACCCAACATGAGCCCCTAGTCATGGTTCAGCTTATTCCCGTGTCTTCCAGCTACTTTATCCCCAACTTTGATTTCACGTTTCTGTAAAATATATACACGAACCATTATGTCAAAGGGGTCCCTCTAGATCCATTTCACATCGATAATGCGCCCTCTTCCACCTATAGGTAGTTTGAGAGAAGTTTCTTTTGAAGTGGATACCTGAAGACCAAAAATAGCCTGTAATAATCCAGCTTCCGCGACATACGACGATTCGCTCGCTATCTGAGGCATTAATTTACGTACTAAAAAATTGCCAGTTTCTACCCAGGATCCTCAAGGAGTGCCCATATTCAACATGCTATTATAAAAAAAAAAAGGTTTATGCACACAAAGAATCTCCTCCGACAGTAATCCTATCCAACATTTTAAATTTAGTGGCACCCTAAATCATCCTCCTACCTCCAAGTCACTCTCCCCATCCACCCTATCTTATCTTAAAAAAAGCATTGAGGCAGATTTTAGAGAAATTGCTGTGGATAGAACCGATTTCGGGTGGATTATGAAACATAGAATATCTAATTTTATGTGGACTTTTGGAAATGCTCATAGGCAGATCCTGATCTAGACTGAAAATTTTCAGGTACTGACCAGTTATTCCTAATGGTTCATTATGTTGAATCCCTGATCAGAACCCTCCTTGTTTTTACGACTACATCTACATGTAGACAATCCGGACTTAGTTTCATTTATTTACAAAAAAGCCAGTGTGATACTTAAGAATTGCTCCTGCAACAATTCATCCAGTATTCTCCTGCGACAATTCATCCACACGTGAATTTTAGATGAAATTTAAGAATTTCATCCACATGTGAATGTTAGATGATACTTAAGAATTGAACTTGCGACTAGATAGCTCCGACAAACACTGCACACTACCAAAAGATGGATGTTTAAGACTGGTAGCAGAACTTGTGAAAAGAAACTAGAATAATTCATTCTTTACATATAGAGCTAGCCTAGCAATCAAATAACTCAAACGTAAATGCTCAAATCTACTCCCTCCGCTTAATTTTTTTCTCAAACATACAGGAGAGCTGTGTATCATTATATTAAGAAGAACAAGGATAGGTGGCTCATACAACCCCTTAGAAGGGCATGCCCAGAACAGCAGAAAATCACCAAAAACAAACCAAGTATCCTCCTCTCAAATTGGTAGGCGTATTTCGTTTCATTAAGACAAGACTATGAACAACAATTACTCTATTAGTATGCCATTAATGTGATACACATAATCACAAGTATTTTTCGTACAAAACTAGTGCATAAATTTATATTGAAAAATTCATTTACTGATAAAGAAATTGTTGGTCAAAGACTCACCCTAACGAAACAAAATACAACTACTAATCTCAAATGGAAGGAGTAATCTGATGCTCTTGGTTAATCGTATCTTATAAGAAGAGTAAAATCCGTAATTAAGGAGCTACTATATTTGGTTGCTAGTTACTACACACCTACTTGGCCTGGTTTAGCCTTGACCCGTGCCATGGCATACATCACAGGTCTTTCAACGAGCACATTCCACATAACTTTATGCTCCGAAAAATAAGCCTACTAACCCAATGTAATGAGCGTAAAAAATGCCCTTCCTACTTATCTGTGTGCCTTAAATACATGTCTCCATGCAATATACTTCGATAATCACAAAACACAGAACCTCTATGGAGATATAGCCAATGTGAGATACTCTCATAGCCATCTAAATTCTAATGTGGGTCTCAAAATACGGTTAAAGGCTACAAGGAGTGCCTGCACACAGCGTTTTTCATACAATGTTATCTCCTCATGGCACTGTCAGGACTCAGGAGCAGAAAGCCATAAAATACCTCAACAAAATCGGGCACCCAGTAGGTCTCCTTGTTACATTCCAGCAACTTGTCCTTAATCTTCTCAACCTTGACAAACCTACAGCAAAGCTCTTTCACGGGTAGATCCCCCAAGTAGAAACAAGTAATACAGAAGGAAGAGACTATAATGAATGTAAAGGGAAGATGAGCTGAAGTAACATGGTAACATACAACAATAATAACAAAGGCATTTAGTCCCAACCAAGTTGGGGTAGGCTAGAGAAGAACCCAAACATGAGCCACAAACAACAACCACCACAAAGCCTTTTAGTCCCAAGCAAGTTGGAGTAGGCTAGAGTTGAAACCCAACATGAGCCCCTAGTCACGGTTCAGGCACGTCAACAGATGCTTTCCAAGCACTTCTATCCAAACAAAGATCTCTAGGTATATCCCAACCCTTTAAATCACTTTCTATTGCCTCCCCTTGTCAGCTTCGGTCTTCCTCTACCTCTCCTCACATTGATATCTCGACTTAGGACCCCACAATGCACTGGTGCCTCTGAAGGTCTCCTTTGGACATGGACAAACCAAAAATGAGCTACAAACTAAAAAAGAAAAATTCATATAAACCACTGTGTATAAAGCATTGGTAATGGCAATATTCCTAGGGAATAAAGAAAACGAAAATCGTTCAAAAGAATGGTTTATTGTGTATACACTATAACATGAAAAAAAGAATCATAAAGTGATCGATCATGTCGTAAGAGAAGTTGGTAATGGACAGGTTTGTCAGGTTATCAGAAAAAGAAGATGAATTGGTACTAACTTGAAATCAAGCCAAATAGCAAAATCATAAATTATCAGCATATGAACAAAATATATATGTACAGTAGTAGTAGAAGGTTACCAGCTTGGAACAGCTCGATAAATAAGAGTACCCAATCGCCAACAAAATGGATAAGAGTGCTCAATACTTCCCTTACTAACAAGTCTTCCTTTATCCTGTTCATATAGTTTATCACTTTTCAGAGTAGCCCTCAGGGAAATCAGCATTGAAACTTGGCATATTTTAGTATCTTAACTAGTGTATGAAATTTGTAGATGAAGGGATGCTGGTTGGGGAACTAGAAGCAGAAGCGAAGGTCATTGAAAGACTGGGATGAGATATCAGTCCATGGAGAACTAAAACATCAACTTGCCTTAACAGCACTGATGATATCCTTGTCAGCTGCCTTGATATATCGCCCTTTAAAATCAGATATTTTATCAATGAAGCACCCATCATCATCATCAACAGAAACAAGTCCAGCAGTCTGCATGTGAAGCCATCAGAAAGGAAAAAATTAGAAAGGAAAAAAAACTAAAGCAAGGTCATGCTTGCATAAGCAGGAACAGTTGGCAAGAGATACAACATACAAAAAGATGCAATAAAGCAAGTCACACTAGATGATGACCATTCTTCCAAAATCCAATTTGTGAAATAAGAGCAAGAAATCAGATAGAACCATTGCTAGCCATCACCTAAGAGATGTTTGCATAATCAAAGCAGCATGACAAGTATATCCTTCAAACAATGTTGCGGCAAAAAGGGAAATGAATTAAGTCCTCAAATTCAAGGCAAACTGTGAACATTAGGAAAATCAAAGCAGCATGGCAAGTACATCCTTCATTGATAATTAACAATGTTGTGGCAAAAAGGAAAATGAATTAAGTCCTCGAATTCAAGGCAAACTATGAACACTAGGAAAATACTGAACTAAGCTCTAGCTCTATAATCAGATTCAAATGTGCATAGTAAGTAGTTCACTGATCGAAAACAAGAGTTTAGGGGCAACAGATAAGTTAAAGAAAGGAGGCGTTAGAAAAAATGAGCGCTCTCCTTAGAATTGCAGCATGCTGATGGATGCGCTCCTAGTGCCACTGCCAATAGTGGTAAAGGGTGGACCGGTGGAAGCAAGACACTACCATGCCCCTCTCCCAAAATTGTCCTACTGTCAGATCATCATTAGGTGTCATTTTAATTAAATAGATAGCAGTATTCCCCCATGTTTCTAAAAGGAGAATGCTGGTTTACCGATTTTTCTCAACCCTGAAGAACTTAGCCTTAGCACCCACTGGATTGCTTGGAGAAAATTTACCACAGCTAAGAGCTTGGAGTTTCTGGGGTTCAGAGATTTAAAACTATTTAACCAAGCCTTGCTAGCTCGGCAAGCGTGTGGCGATTATAGTGGAGAAACCAGAGAGCCTGTGTGCACAGATTTTGAAAGCTAAATACTACCCAAATAGCTGCTTGCTGGATACAGCATTTCCAGTGGATCAGTCAGTTACATGGAAAAGCATTGTGCATGGGCTAGATTTGCTCAAAAAGGGTGTTAACTGGAGAGTAGGGTCTGGTGATCATATTCGGATATGGCGAGATCCTTGGATACCAAGGAAAGTTACATTCCGTCCCTTGGGTAGAGTGAGGTCATGTCACCTCAAGTGGGTGGTGCAGCTGATGGACAAAAGGCGAGGTGCATGGAAGGAAGACGTGCTGCATCGCTATTTCTGGCCTACAGATGTTGAGGAGATTCTGAAAATCAAGCCTTCTGGTGGAATGATGTCATAGTTGTCTGGTTATATGAAAGGACTGGTGTGTTCACTTAGCCTTAGCACATCACTTAGTGAGGATAAACATGAACTAAAGAAGGATAAATCCAACCTCAATTATCCCAGCAGCAAGGCAAAGATGATGATTATCTTCACCAAAAGCAAGAGCACAATTACTTCAAAAAAAAAAGCAAGAGCACAATGTACATCACCAGTTCCACTACCGTCCATGACATAGTTATCAGCAATCACTCTAAAGGCAATCTCTTGAAGTTCAATGAAAAAATCAAATAGAGGAGTATATCTGTAACCAGAAAAAAAAAAAGCAACAGCCATTAGAACGAAAAAGCTCCAGATACATGCTCTAGTAATTCTGCGCCATCACATGAATTTGAGATTCCCAAACAATCTTCAATAATTAAGACTGAAGAGTGGTAGTGCTTGGTAAATGAATAATGTCCAGCACCTACAATACTTCAGTAGACTATGGAGTGGAACTGTTGTTGGGGTGGATGCTAACTATATCAATGCAAGATATCCAAATGCAGAGAACTTTTCTTAAATTCCAAATGAATGTCCAAGTCAAAAAGCTATATGAAGTTATGAACTTAGCTCAGAGCAGCAACACCTTACAAAACAAGCAAGTGGCTAACAAAAGGAAAACAGGAAGCTTAGTCTATGGAAGAGCTTTGTATTCCGGCCACAACTTCAGTAAATAGAACTGGAAATTCTAGTTCACAAGTTCTACGAAGTGGCGATACATGTAATGCAAATTGCATTAACACAATGGTGCGGAAATCATATGAGATGGAAATAAGGCCAACGACAACATCTATAAAAATTTGAAAGCATACTCACTTTAAGCCAACCAAGGATGACCCAGAAATCTTTGCCAACAGCTCATATGTTTCCTTATCCAAACCGTCCTGAACAGCTTCATCATTGCTTCTCTTTGAAGGTGTCTGCTTCTTTCCTGAAGCTTTGGCCTTAACTGGTAACTGCCCAAGCCTAGATTCCGCAATAACATATATTGCTCTATTTGACTTGTCTTTAACCTGTTTGTACACAGTAAGCATCTTCAATGGAATATAATAAACAACAGCTTACAAGTACCAACCTTTGCATATGTGAGATTGGCATTGACACACAACGCTAGGTTACTCAGAAGCGTCCAGGGTGTTGTAGCCCACGCAACAAGAGCTGAATTATCCGCATCAGGGAAGGATACCATCACCGCCAGGTCAGGAACAGTCTATGATACACCTTAAAAATCAGTTACTATAAACAGCAACAATAAATAAAATTAGCTAGATCATCTAGGAAGCCAATAACCAACCATATATTTCAGTGTTGCCTCAAAGTTTGACAGTGCAGTTTTGCATCCTGTGCTGTATGGCATGACCTATAACAAAAACAAAGAGTTCACAAAGTTTTAAGGAATTCCCTGCAATACAGTGAACAAAAATAGAACTTAGATGCATTTCCTCATTTTATATAGAGAGAATAATTTGTAGTTTTGTATTGCCAGATAATTTATTTGTTTCTTGTTCTTCTCTTCTTTCAAGAACGATCAAAACGCAACTTGTACAAAAATAATATTTTCTGTACATTAGCAGCAACTACAGTGCACAGATTACCCTACAAGCCAGTAAGCCACACATAATTCCTAAGATCACAAGGCCAAGATCATCAAATTATAAATGACATTCTCTTGCCTTATTGAAGCAATATTTAGAGCGAGCTAAAAGTTCATATATAAAATTATATAGATCAAAACAATCAAAGCAGCATGTCAGCATATAACAGTAAAAATATGTAAGGAAATGTGCTTCTCACTGAATGCTAAGCTTGTCAAACTACATTCACTGAATCCTAAGCTTGTCAAGCTTTGTACAACTCAGAATTATGGGAATCAGCAGACTCGAAAATTGGCTGAGTGAGATTAGAGATGAGACCTTGAAGCCCTTATAGACGAGGTCCTTCTCCCAGAACTGCGCAAACACCCACCGGACGCTCTCCATGAAGTTGAGATCCATGGGCTTGTAGCCGTTCTTGAAGTCAATCCGCCTACCCGAGCGCGTGACGACGGTTTCCCATTCAGAGACGTACTTGGTGACGATACTGCGGCAAGTCTCGTTGTACTTGTCGATGCCGAGGTCGAACATCTGCCGCCGGTTGGTGATGCCGAGCGCGTCGATCTCGAACTCGACAGGGAGGCCGTGACAGTCCCACCCGAACCGTCGCGAGAAGTCGCGGCGCCGCATCGACTGGTGCCTGGTGACCACGTCCTTGATGGTGCCGGCGAGTATGTGGACGTAGTGGGGCAGGCCCGTGGCAAAGGGAGGTCCGTCGTAGAAGACGAACTCCTCACCGCCCTCGGTGCGTCGGAGCTCCTCGTGGAATGCGAGCTTCGCCCACAGCGGGAAGGAGAAGTCCTTCCCCTCGCACACGTCGTCCATGGCCTCTCCGGCGGTCGCGGCGGCGACGAAGGGGACTGGGATTCCGAGCGACGCGCCCAATGGGGCTAGGGTTTCGAGCGATGATGCGGTGGCGGGATTGGCTTGGGAGGGGAAGAAGAGGGTTTAGAGCTCTGAATCTCACGTGCTACTGACGGCGCGAACGCAATTTTCACCTTTATCCCTCGAGTCTCGTGCGCAGGTGTGTTTTAGACGAGTCTCAACGGAAGTTTGAAAGCAGTTTTTTTTTTTTCATGTCCTCGTACCGTCGACCACACAATTTGCTCTAAAATTTGTATCTACTAGGAATTTTTTATTGTCTCTCTCCTGCTAATCACGAATCTCGTGGCAAATCCTGTGGTCTACATTATAAGGGCATATGCCCTTAAGAGTAAATTTTACTTTACCATAAGAGTTTTATGTGAGTTTTATTTGTATTAAATAGGTTGCCACATAGACTTTTTTTATGATATAGCGGTGTATTTAAGAAGAGAGAGAAAAATTGAGTTTTATCTAGATTATCAACTCTCTATGAGTCTTGGAATTAAATGCCTATGAGTTTCATCTAGATTACCAACTCTCGATGAAACTCTATTGGCACGATTATCAACTCTCTATGAGTCTTAAAATTAAATATCTATAAAACTATGAAATGAAACTCTCTATTAAGAGTGGGTGTTTCATTCTAGTTTTATTAAATTTCACATGACATAGTGGTCTTGGAAACAACGTCATGAAACTCTCCACTGAGACTGGCCTTATGGGCACAGTGTTGGAGCAGGTACTCGTGTATTTCTCCGTGCCAGTTGATACAACTCCATCCGTACAAGTAAGGACCTATTTGGCATGGCTCTAGAGCCAAACTCCAGGCTAGAGTTGGGTGGAGCTAGCCAAATATCCCAACTTCAAAAAATGTTGGAGCAGTCCAACTCCACGAAGCTTATGTTGCTCTATTGTATTTTTCGGAGCACCTCTTTCCCTACTCTAGAACTCTCTAAAATAGATCTAGACATGGAGTTTCTAAAAATTACCCCGCAATTGCCATTGATTACACACTCGAACCGTTATTTTTCTATTTCCCGTCCAAATAGCAAGTCCCCTACTCGACCCAGCCACTTGACCCTTCCGCGACCTGAGCACCCGACCCTACAAGTCGCGATTCACGACCCCTGCAAGCCCCCTGCGTGGCCACACCCTGCAAGGCCCCTACGTCGCGACCCGTGCAAGCCCCCTGGAAGTCGCGACCCTACCGATAGTCGTGACCCCTCGTCGGGCGGCCACCGCGCTAGACGGCCACGCCCCCGCTACTCCCTCTCCTCACTGGCCTCCATCTCCTAACCCTATCCCTAGAGAAGAAGGAGAAGAAGGGCGCCTCCATCCCCCAACCCTAATCCTAGAGGAGTGCCTTCCTCAACGACGGTTGGTGCCCCACTGAAAGGTCCTAATATGGCTAGAGGGGGGTGAATAGCCTATTTAAAAATTCTACAAAAACACTAGAGCAAGAGGTTAGTAAATAACAAAGCGAAGCTTTTTGCTATAGCTCTAAGGGGTGTTTGCAAGCCACCTACCCAACAATTCTAGTTGCTATGATCACTATGCACACAAGAACTAAGTCTCTACTTACACTAGAGAGCTACCTAAAGTTTCTATACAAGAAGTAAGCTACTCTAGTTTGCAAGAAAGTAAGAGAGAGAGTTTGATCTTTATACCACCACGTAGAGGGGATGAACCAATCACAATATTATGAAGTCCAATCACCGGGAGAAATCCATTCAACAAACACAATGGAGACACAAGATTTTTCTCCCGAGGTTCACGTGCTTGCCGGCACACTACGTCCCCGTTGTGTCGACCAACACTTGGTGGTTCGGTGGCTAAGAGGTGTAGCACGAACCTCGTCCTCACTAGGACACCACAAGAACCCACCCACAAGTGAGGTAGCTCAATGACACAAGCAATCCACTAATGTTGCCTTTGGCTCTCCGCCGAGGTAGGCACAAACCTCTCACAATCACCGGGAGATGACCACGAACAATCACCAACTCGTGCCAATCCTCCTCCGCTGCTCCAAGCCGTCTAGGTGGCGGCAACCACCAAGAGTAACAAGAAAACCGCAGCTAGAACGATCCCCAAGTGCCACTAGATGCAATCACTCAAGCAAATGCACTTGGAATCACTCCCAATCTCACAAAGATGTATAATCTATGAAGGAGATGAGTGGGAGGTATTTGCTTAGGCTCACAAGGATGTCAAGTATGTTAGAATGCCAAGAGTGTGAGCCCTAAGCCGGCCAACAACTATTTATAGACACTTAAACAAATAGAGCCGTTGGCTCTCTCACTGGGTCTAACTCGGGGTCACCGGACGCTCAACACCAGCGTCCGATGCTCCAGCGTCAGCCACGTGTCGCCTTTTGAACTTCTCGTGTCAGAGTCTAACGGTCACCTGCAGTGCACCGGACGCTGAGCAAGTTGGCACCGGACGCGTCCGGTGCACACCGGACCCGTACGCAGAGAGCTCCGCAAACTCGCAGGGTCATTGGACGCAAGCCACCGGACGCTCCCTGAGCGTCCCTGAGCGTCCGGTGCTCACCGGACTCACACCCAGAGAGGTTTGCAAAACGCGCGGACACCGGACTCAGACCACCGGACGCTCCAGCTTGCGTCCGGTGCCTGGCGTCCGGTGCCTAACCCTAGCTGAGCCAGGCAGCCTGCACACCGGACGCTCAGACACAGCGTCCGGTGCTTCTACTCTGGAAGTACGCATCCACATACATCCACTCCTTTCCATCTCCAGATTCACCCAAAATTATTCTACTCCTATCCGGGAGAGAATAGCCAAAAACATTATCCCATTCCTGTTTTTCCCTGTGAAATAAATGCTCAAGCTATTTTGGTTACTACCACTTGCTACATTATTCCAGGAGGGTGAGTGCTCTGAAAAAAAAAGAAGAAAAATACGAGGAAATAAAAAGGGGCAAGTGCCCGGAACCTCGAAAGAAAAAAGAAAAAGTGAGACGAGAGGTAAAAATGGACAAGTGTCCGACAATAGAATTAGGGGTACAAGATACCCACTTGAGAGAAAAGAAAAAGAAAATATAGAGCATCTCATTCTCCTCAAAAAGCTTCAAAGTGCAAGAAAGGTATGTATCCCCTCAAAAGAGCAAAAGTAGAATTAGACTTTCACCATTGTTTTCACCATTATCACTATCATCACCATACACCATTCATTCACCACACATGCACATCTTGATTTGACTTATTGACTTGTTTCTCTGGATCCATGGTTTGACTATGCAATAAATGTCTTGTAAGTATGTATTAGCTGTCTCCCACCTATGAGCTCCAGATATCAAAACCTTATTAGAGTAGGGTGAGAGAGAAGGCAATATCACTATGCCTCATACCACAAATACCACATACTTTGAGAGCAGGCATATACCATTACTACCTTGGTAAGGATCCAGAAATACCACAAAAGAGAGACTAGAGAGAGAGTCATACAAGGAATCTCTGAGTTTTATTTGAAAATCTGCAAAAACTCCAGAGCTATAATTGATCAAAGAACAAGATACATGGTGCTTGACTTGACCGTTCTATCTTTTAACTGCTCAAGACACAAGTGACGGTTGCAAGCCCCATGGTGGAAGGTAATATGAGTAAGTTTAAATCTTAACAGTTTACTTTAACTTAGAGATGAGATCTTGTTTGAACACATGAGTACCTTTAAGGCGTAAAACCACTGCAGAAACTCTTGAGTCCATCGTTGCTCAGGGACGAGCAAGAGGTAAGCTTGGGGGAGTTGTTGACGGTCCTTAAGTACCAAATATAATCATCAAATAAACAAAGAAAAGGATCCAAATGAAATCAACATCTAGACTTAGGGTTTTATCTGACAGAATTCCATGAGTTTTGGTGTTTGTCTATTTCTGCAGGGGGTTATCAGGAAATACGGAAGAAAGGCCCACATGTCGGGATTACATAGAGATATCAACGTGCCGCGCAATTATCTTACATCTAGAAGACTCCAGAAGCCACGGGAAGGAAGCGGAGGCCGAACGGGGCCAGAGGCAGGGCGCCCGCCCTCCTTCGCTGGGCGCCCGCCCTCTTACCGAGCCCAATCAGGACTCTCTTTGGGGATTACTCTCCACCGACCTAAAGGATCAAGGATAACCGTCCAATCAATGTCGGTTTGATCCGACGGCCCAGGTTCACTTGAGGGGACTATAAAACCAGACCCCCTGGCCCCTAGAGGAGGCACCCCTTGATCATTATTCATTATTCATAAACAGAGCAAAAGCTAGGGTTTAGAGATGAGAGCTCTCCTCTCTTCTCTAAACTAGAGTAGATCTAGATAGTAGCGAGATGGAGAGCAAAGGAGGATTAGAGGAGAGGCCGGCCTGTCGGTTCTTTCTCCGGTTGTACTTCGCCATGATCAAGCTCTAATCAAGCTTGCTCATGGGATGACTCTGGTAATCTACTTCTAATTCATTATGCAATTACTAATCATGTATGTTCTGGTTCACAACTCTTTTGAGTATTTCTAATCTATAGGACGCTATAGGTTAGAGTTGTAGTATAGGTGTAAGCGTGGTGCTTAGACCTAGATTACTTGTGGATATCCCCTGTCTAGCTGGATCGTGTGGTAGGCCGCGTAGGTGACAGTTACGTTGGTCCTCTGTAGTCCACCTCTCGTTAGCAGGACGGGTAGGGTTTATCGGCCTAAGGATAAGCATCCTTTGTGGTGTACTCTTATCACGTGGTTCGTCCCAGACATAGACATACCCCTTTGAAGTAGAGAAACCATAGTTATCCTCTCTATTCTGCTACCATCGCACATATACTAGATTGCTCTACTCTCTATTCCCATATTATCACTCACTGTTATCTTACCTTTAATATTGTTCTTATTCGATTCTACCATCTTTCCTATTTACACCTATTTACTTATCTTGGTTAAGTTAGAGCGTAGATCAGTTCTCCCGTTTCCCTGTGGATACGATAAAACCTTTGACCGGGTAAAAAGCTATAACGGTATCCGTGCGCTTGCGGATTATCTGTGTGCGTATAAATACCATAGTACACTCTAGTGCCATGCTGGGGATGACAACCTAGTATTCAAGTGGTGTTAGCAAGTGTCAACAACTATCACTATCATGTTCATGTTCACTTTCACTTTCACTCTCATCATATTGTACCTTGTGGCCCTTGGCCATGAAGCATGAAGGAGTGTCGAAGAGTGATGACTTGTTGATAGCAATGCTTGCAAGAGCCTTCTTCTTGGATGCCTTGTCATCATCACTAGAATCATCATCCAAACAAGCATCACTATCCCATGTCACAACATAGGATCCACCCTTCTTCTTCTTCTTGAAGACCATCTTCTTGTCCTTCTTTTCTTTCTTCTCCTTCTTGTTCTTCTTCTCATGCTCATCATGATCACTATTGTATGGACAATCCGCCACAATATGATCGGGGCTCTTGCACTTGTAGCATAGCCTCACATATTCCTTGTTCTTGGAGTTGTCCCTTCTCTTTCTTGTATGGTAGCCCTTCTTCTTCATCATCTTGCCAAACTTGCGGACAAAGAGTGCTAATGCTTCATCATCACTATCATCATTGGAGCACTCCTCATCACTTGATTCTTCTTTCTTGGCCTTGCCCTTGTTCTTGCTCTTGGATGAAGAGCTAGCTTTGAATGCTACACTCTTCTTCTTCTTCTTGTCATCCTCATCCTTCTTCATGACCTCATCATCATCATCATTGTCATTATATTGATCTTCGGTCAAGACATCTCCAAGTACCTCATTGGGAGATACACCGGTCAATCCACCTCTAAAGATGATTGTTCTCAATGTCTTGAACCTCTTGGGCAAGCACATCAAGAACTTGTGAATGAAGTCTTCATCTTTCACTTTCTCACCAAGGCCCTTGAGATCATTGATGATGACTTGGAGCCTATAGAACATCTTCGGTATAGACTCATCATCCTTCATCTTGAAGTTGGATAGCTTGTCCTTGAGCATATACAATTTGGCACTTTTTACTGTTGTAGCGCCCTCATATGTTTCTTCTAGACTTGTCCACACTTCACTTGCTCTCTCAAGATCTTTGACTTGTTCAAATACCTTTGAATCAATGCCATTATAGATTGTGTTGAGAGCCATTGTATTGCATTGCTTGTTTGCTCTCTCATTGTCGGTGGGGTTGGCGGGGTCAAGGATCACAAAGTCATTCTCCGTGACTTCCCACACTCTATCATTGATTGATCCAAGGTACATCTTCATTTTTCTCTTCCAATAGTCAAAGGAACTTGTGCCATCAAAGAATGGTGGTTTGCCCCCAACATGGTTGAACACTATTTGAGCCATAATTTGAGCACCGAGGTTGTTAAGCCTTCACAAACGGTGACCACGGCTCCGATACCACTTGAAAGGTCCTAATATGGCTAGAGGGGGGTGAATAGCCTATTTAAAAATTCTACAAAAACACTAGAGCAAGAGGTTAGTAAATAACAAAGCGAACCTTTTTGCTCTAGCTCTAAGGGGTGTTTGCAAGCCACCTACTCAATAATTCTAGTTGCTATGATCGCTATGCACATAAGAACTAAGTCTCTACTTACACTAGAGAGCTACCTAAAGTTTCTATACAAGAAGTAAGCTACTCTAGTTCGCAAGAAAGTAAGAGAGAGAGTTTGATCTTTATACCACCACGTAGAGGGGATGAACCAATCACAATATTATGAAGTTCAATCACCGGGAGAAATCCAATCAACAAACACAATGGAGACACAAGATTTTTCTCTCGAGGTTCACGTGCTTGCCGGCACACTACGACCACGTTGTGTAGACCAACACTTGGTGGTTCGGTGGCTAAGAGGTGTAGCACGAACCTCGTCCTCACTAGGACACCACAAGAACGCACCCACAAGTGAGGTAGCTCAATGACACAAGCAATCCACTAATGTTGCCTTTGGCTCTCCGCCGAGGTAGGCACAAACCTCTCACAATCACCAGGAGATAACCACGAATAATCACCAACTCGTGCCAATCCTCCTTCGCTGCTCCAAGCCGTCTAGGTGGTGGCAACCACCAAGAGTAACAAGAAAACCGCAGCTAGAACGATCCCCAAGTGCCACTAGATGCAATCACTCAAGCAAATGCACTTGGAATCACTCCCAATCTCACAAAGATGTATAATCTATGAAGGAGATGAGTGGGAGGTGTTTGCTTAGGCTCACAAGGATGTCAAGTATGTTAGAATGCCAAGAGTGTGAGCCCTAAGCCGGCCAACAACTATTTATAGACACTTAAACAAATAGAGCCGTTGGCTCTCTCACTGGGTCTAACTCGGGGGTCACCGGACGCTCTTAAAGGGGCACCAGATGCTCAACACCAGCGTTCGGTGCTCCAACATCTGCCACGTGTCGCCTTTTGAACTTCTCGTGTCAGAGTCTAACGGTCACCTGCAGTGCACCGGACGCTGAGCAAGTTGGCACCGGACGCATCCGGTGCACACCGGACCTGTGCGCAGAGAGCTCCGCAAACTCGCAGGGTCACCGGACGCAAGCCATCAGACGCTCCCTGAGCGTCCGGTGCTCACCGGACTCACACCCAGAGAGGTTTGCAAAACGCGTGGACACCAGAATCAGACCACCGGACGCTCCAGCTTGCATCTGGTGCCTGGCGTCCGGTGCCTAACCCTAGCTGAGCCAGGCAGCGTGCACACCGGACGCTCAGACACGGCGTCCGGTGCCTCTAAGCCAGCGTCCGGTGAGTGTTCCTCAGCGAGAAACACTCCCACGACTTCTCCAATTTTCCCACCGGTGCAATAGAAAATATGCACTTCATTTTCTCGAAAAGCGCCGAATCCCGCCTCGCAAGCTCGGCAGGAGGGAGAGAGGAACCCATCCTCTTTCTACCCTTCAAACTCCACCTCCTTCTCAAAGTGTGCCAACACCACAACGTGTGTACCAACAAGTGCACGTGTGTTAGCATTTTCACAATCATTTTCTTCGAAGGAGTTAAGTTAGCTCACTAGGTTCTAAATGCATGCACATGAACAATGACACCTAGTGGCACTTGAAAACCGTTTAGCCAAAGAATTCCCCTCTTTATAGTACGACTATCTATCCTAAATGTGATCACACCCTCTATGGTGTCTTGATCACCAAAACCAAAACCCTAAGTAATACCTTTGCCTTGATCTCCATAGGGTTTTGTTTTTCTCTTTCTTATTTTCCAAGTTGAGCACTTGATCACCTTGTGGTCATCACCATCATCACCATGATCATCACTTGCTCCATCACTTGGCATGTACCAACCTCATTAAGTCTACACACACTTAGCATAGAGGTTAGTACTAAGGTTTCATCAATTATCCAAAACCAAACTAGGGCTTTCAATCTCCCCCTTTTTGGTAATTGATGACAACCCTTTTTACAAAGATTTTCAATAAACTTTTCTTGGATTCATGTTGCTTGCCCAAGCATTTTACCATGTGTAAAGGTTATGGACAAGTTTCATAAACCCAAATTGGTAGCAATTGCTCCCCCTACATATGTGCTAAGAGTTTGGATTTGAAAGCTTGCACATATGCTTGAATAGAAAACATAGGAGTCAATTTCTACGAAATGATGCTAAGGTGTAAAGAATGGACCTTTGAAGCGTGATACCAATCGGAGTTGCCAATGTACACCATCCTTAGCACCATTAGTAACTAGACATTTACAAAACTAGAACACCCCGTGAGATCAACATTATAAACAAGGTTCTAGTACCACTTGTGAAACAACTAAAAGGTCTAGTTACACTATCTATGCATGCTAGTTCTTCATTTCACCAAACAAACTTACAACTAGCATACACCACACAAGCAAGGCATTGGAGAGAAAGCTTCTAAAGCTAATGCAAATGCAAGCAAACATATGTGATGCACATTCAAATGCAACATACAAGTTTATGAGCTTGCTCCCCCTACTTGTGTGCTTCAAATTTTAATTTGACCCCCTTCTTTTATTATGTTATTCCCCTATCTTAAATCTTTGGGAAATTCTCTCCCCCTTTGTCATCAAAGACCACAAAAGGTGAGCTCAAATTTTAGATAGGTTAGTGTGAAACCATGTGAAGTGAGACCATTTTCCCAAATTTGGTCCAATCTAGATTACTTGCCTAAGATATTTAACTCGGTTTGATCCAAGGACAAGCTTCTTCACACCTCCAAATAAGGGTTATCTTGTACCATGTTGAGTTAAACACTTATAGCTCATATTCTAGATCAAACACTAGGATTGCAAGCCCACAAACATGTCATATGCTACCACTAGATCAAGTCAAGCATAGAGGCAATAGTGGTACCATATAAGCATCAAATTTATTTGATTTTCATGAATGATCCTAAGATATGTAAGGAATGACTAGATGCACTACACAAGTCCTTAGCATAGGATGGATGACATGTCAAACAATTTTTCCTTGCTTTGCTTGAAGGAGAGGCATGTCATATAGTGGGGGTGCATCAATACATATTTGAGAAGTCAAGTATGTTCAATTCATTCCTTAGCTTGCAAAACCTCTTCTCATCAAATGGCTTGGTGAATATATCGGCAAGTTGATCATCGGTACCTATACTCTCAATGCAAATGTCCCCTTTTTGTTGGTGATCTCTTATAAAGTGATGGTGGACATCTATGTGCTTTGTTCTTGAGTGTTGAACCGGATTGTTGGTGAGCTTCACGGCACTTTCATTGTCACATAGCAATGGCACTTGCTTGAAGTTGATTCCAAAGTCCTTCAATGTTGCCTTCATCCATAGGATTTGTGCACAACAACTACCGGCCGCAATGTACTCCGCTTCGGCGGTTGATAGTGCAACACTATTTTGTTTCTTGGATGACCAAGAGACAAGTGATCTACCCAATAGTTGACATGTGCCCGACGTGCTTCTTCTTTCAACTTTGCATCCCGCATAGTCCGAATCGGAATATCCAACAAGTTCAAACTTTGCACCTTTGGGATACCACAAACCAACATTTTGTGTATGCTTCAAGTACCTCAATATTCTCTTTGTTGCTTTCAAATGACTTTCTCTTGGTGAGGCTTGGAATCTTGCACACATGCATACACTAAACATGACATCCGGTCTTGATGCGGTCACATAGAGTAGGCTTCCAATCATAGATTGATACAACTTTTGATCCACCATATTTCCACTTGTATCGTTATCTAAGCTTCCATTTGTTCCCATTGGAGTGCTAATTGACTTTGCATCATCCATACCAAACTTCTTGAGCATGTCTTTTATGTACTTGCCTTGACTCACAAATGTGCCATTCTTCAATTGCTTGATTTGAAGACCAAGGAAGTAGCTAAGCTCTCCAATCATTGACATCTCAAACTCATTAGCCATCATGTTGCCAAACTCCTCACAAAATTCTTGATTGGTTGACCCAAATATGATATCATCAACATAGATTTGCAACACAAACAAGTCTTTGTCAATCTTCTTGGTGAAGAGAGTGGTGTCAACCTTGCCCATCTTGAAACCTTTAGAGAGTAAGAGATCTCTCAATCTCTCATACCATGCTCTAGGTGCTTGCTTCAAACCATACAATGCCTTTCTTAGCTTGTAAACATGGTTGGGTTTCTTGTCATCTTCAAAACTGGGAGGTTGCTCAACATAGACTTCTTCATTGATATAACCATTGAGAAATGCACTCTTGACATCCATTTGGTATAGCTTGATGTTATGAGCACAAGCATAGGCCAACAAGATCCTAATTGCTTCCAATCTTGCAACCGGGGCATATGTTTCACCAAAGTCAAGACCTTCAACCTGAGTATATCCTTGTGCTACCAATCTTGCTTTGTTCCTTACAACTATCCCATCTTGATCTTTCTTGTTGCGAAAGACCCATCTAGTACCAATGACATTATGATCACTAGGCCTCTCAACTAATTCCCATACTTGATTTCTCTTGAAATTGTTAAGCTCTTCATGCATAGCATTAACCCAATCAACATCTCTCAATGCTTCATCAATCTTCTTTGGCTCAATGTGAGACACAAAGGAGAAATGCTCACAAAATGATGCTAATCTTGATCTAGTTTGCACTCCTCTTTGAATATCACCTATGATATGATCCAATGGATGATCTCTTGCAATATTTGTTGGTTGGAGTATTTGCACTTGATTGCTTGCGCTTGGTTGATCATGAGATGATGTACTACTTGTTGATCTTGCACTTGAGTACAACTTGTACTAGCTTGATTTTGATCATGAGAACCACTAGCTTGCACATTAGAGGTAGGAAGCACTTGATCTTTGTCATCTTCAACATCAATCACTTATCTAGGCCTTAAATCACCAATGTCCATATTCTTCATTGCATCGGCCAATTGAGTGCCTCTCACATCATCTAGATTTTCTTCTTCCTCTTGAGAGCCATTTGTTTCATCAAACTCAACATCATGCACCTCCTCAAGAGTACCACTAGCCAAATTCCAAACTCTATAAGCTTTGTTAGTAGTTGAGTAACCAAGCAAGAATCCTTCATCACATTTCTTTTCAAATTTGCTCAATCTAGTGCCTTTCTTCAATATGTAGTATTTGCAACCAAAAACCCGAAAGTATGCAATGTTGGGCTTTCTTCCATTCAAGAGTTCATATGGTGTCTTCTCCATCATTGGGTGACAATAGAGTCGGTTGCTATAGTAGCAAGCCGTGTTGATTGCTTCGGCCCAAAAGGAATGACTCACATTGTACTCCCTCAACTTTGATCTTGCCATGTCAATCAAAGTTCTATTCTTCCTCTCAATAAGACCATTTGATTGTGGAGTGTACTTGGCCGAGAATTGATGCCTAATGCCAAAATCATCACAAAGCTCATCAACTCTTGTATTCTTGAATTCACTTCCATTGTCACTTCTCACTTTCTTGATGGTTGTTTCAAATTCATTGTGTATTCTCTTGACAAATGATTTGAAAGTTGCAAAAGCATCACTCTTGTCACTAAGAAAGAATACCCATGTATATCTTGTGAAATCATCCACTATCACAAATCCATATTTATTTCCACTAATGCTTGTGTATGTGGTTGGTCCAAATAAGTCCATGTGCAACAACTCAAATGCCTTGCATGTACTCATGATGCTCTTCTTTGGATGAGTGTTTCCAACTTGCTTTCCGGCTTGACATGCACTACAAAGCTTGTCTTTCTCAAATGTGACATATTTCAAGCCTCTAACAAGATCATGCTTGACTAACTTGTTTAATTGTTTCATTCCGACATGAACAAGCCTTCTATGCCATAACCAACCCATGCTAGATTTAGTGAGCAAGCATGTTGATAATTGAGTTTCACTAGCATTGAAATCAACCAAGTATAGATTCTCATATCTAAAGCCTTTGAATATCAAGTTAGAGCCATCTACACTTATGATCTCTACATCATCAACTCCAAATATGCATTTGAAACCAAGATCACAAAGTTGAGCTACGGATAGCAAATTAAAGTTCAAGCTTTCTACTAGTAGCACATTGGAAATGCTCAAGTCATTGGATATAGCAATTTTACCAAGCCCTTTGACCTTGCCTTTGCCATTGTCACCAAATGTGATACTATCAACACCATTGTCATCATTTGGATTGATTGAATTGAACATTCTTGAATCACCGGTCATGTGTTGTGTGCACCCACTATCAAGCACCCAATGCCTTCCTCCGGCTTTATAGTTTACCTACAAAACAAATCAATGTTTCTTAGGTACCCATACTTGTTTGGGTCCTTAGAGGTTAGTGACTAAGCTCTTTGGTACCCAAATGGCCTTCTTCTTTGGACCCACAATTGGTGTACCAACAAACTTAGCGTGCACACCCTTCTCACCCTTGGTAAGCACATAACAAGAATCAAAAGGAATGTAAGGTACATTGGCAATTTTCTTGTTCTTGTTCATTTTATTGCAATTAAGCTCTAGGTGCCCAACTTGCTTGCATTTGTTGCAATACCGACCATTGCTCTTAACAAAGCTAGGCTTGTGAGTTGCAAAAGCTTTCTTGCCCTTCTTGGGGGTATAGCCTAATCCCTCTTTGTTGAGAGAAAACCTTTGGCTACCCAAGCACTTTAGCAAGCGGGCCTCACCACCATAGGCTTTGCCTAAGGCGTGAGTGAGCTCATCCACCTCTCTCTTGAGAGTCTCATTCTCAACCTTTAGTGAGGTGTCACAAGTGACACTAACACTAGAAGTGGAGGTAGAGTTGGTGGTGGTGGATGAAGACCTACAAGAAGAGTTAGTGGCAACAATAATAGGTTGGTTGGGTGATTCTTTAATTAAGTCACATGTTATGCCCACATCACATGATACAACAACCTTTTCCTTGTTCTCTTCTAACAACAAGGAGTGAGCTTTCTCAAGCTTGGTGTGAGCTTTGCCAAGCTTCTCATGGGCATCCACTAGCCTCTCATGATTAGCATTGAGCTCATCAAAGGATTGTTGTTGAGTTGGTATAGATGCCGAAAATTGATTGGAACGTAGAGAACACTCGGGTTCTTTGTGGTTTGATGGCCGAGCAAGTTGAGAAAGGAAACCGGCCAAATATATTCTTGAAGTCAGTTGGTTATGCTGTGGTTGAGAAAGGATTCAAAGATTGGATGGGTATTGAATTGAACAAGGGCCAAATAAAGAAAAAGTGGGACAAATTGAAGGAAGATTTCAAGGCATGGAAAAAGCTAACGATGAGGCAAACAGAAATTGGTGGGAATAATGGCACTATTGATATGAATGATGAATGGTGGAAGAAAGCTAACGATGAGACAAACATGAATCGGTTGGAATAATGTCACTATTGATATGGACGATGCAATGTAAGTGAATGCGCAAGTCTTCCCGCATCCTTCAGAAGGTAAAAAAATAACAAACACTTTATAGAGTTGTTGACATTTCTTAACGCAATCACCAAAGATAGACAAAAAGCCTAATCCTCGGCAACGATGCCAGAAATGCTTGTTGGTATTTCTTAGCATCACCTTAATACTAGGTTGTCATCCCTAGCAGCAACACTAGAAACACAAGGGGGGTGGTATTGGATAACTGAACTCTTGAAATAATGATATACTATAAAAGGTAATCCGCAAGCGCACAGATCAAATACATTGCAGCACTTCACAGGGAGTATTCTAGGTATCGCATTTATATTTTAGCTTAGGAAGGAGCTAAGGAGTAAGCTCAGAGATGGATTTGTCAAATATGATTACTAATGAGGAAACCAATCACACAGTCACTTGCTAAGGCAGGGGTAAGCCAATAATAATAATGATATATATGATAAAACCATGATAAACCAGAGATTAGAGATAGACTACTCATCATATAGGTAGGCAAACAAGTGATTAGTCAAGAGATTGAACTCCTATGTAGCAACTAAGTGATAGGACTACCAATATGAATCGGTAGGAGGTTGGCCCGATCTTCACGACAGTAGATCAAAAGAACAAGGATAACTTGCTGCGAACAGCGGATAACTAGCTTTATACCTGACAAAGGTTGGATGCGACCAAGCGACGGGGAGAGAGGCACCGAAACCGTGAAGACTTTGACTCGATCTCCGAACAACCGCAGAACCACAATCCGGAACTAATCCACACAATACGGCGCAGCCGAACGGAAGCCGTAGAGCACGAAGTAGGGGAACCCAGAGGATTCACTTCACAAGTCTGTGAAGAACAAGGAAGAACAAAGGTTGAGTAAGACACTCAGCAGCGCGGCTGCAATATCATGTAGTTTATCAAAATGATCAAAGGTTGCTAATAGCTTAGAGGTAGGGGATATGTATACTAGGAAAAACCCTCCTAGATAGGTATGAAACGAAATAGAGTTTCTGAGGGAAGGCAATGTGAAAGGTCCCCTCGGAATGGATTCCCGAACTAGCTTCGCGTGACTGTTGGCCTCCAGAGTAGACTCGACAGGCTTTCCAACAAGTCCTCATGGGCATTCATAGCTCTTGTGACTAAAAGGTTATGAAGATTTCTTTGCACTGGTCTGTTCTTGACTTTCACTGGTCCGTTTTTGACTCTCTGGTCCATTTTGTAGTGTCTTCTAGGACTTGCATTGGTCCGTTCTTCAGGGTCCAATTCATCCTTCTCTTCTTCTATATACCTGAGTATAATCAAAGTAGAACACTTAGGTAGTATATAATTCTCATTAATGTTAAAGTTAACCTCACAAAGTAGCGCGTGGACCTCTTGTTGTAGCTTCTTTGCATGACTACGTGTAACCGGTCCATCGATGACTTGGGCTGGTGTCGGTGTAGGTAAAACTTCAGTGGTTGTAGCTTGAGTTGGAGCTTGTGACATCTTGCTTGCTGGCATGGTCATATCATCCTCACCCTCTTGAAAAGGAGTCGTCCTCGACTCTAACTCTTCTAATCCAAAGAGTTGTGCTAGGCCGGTTTGTAATGTTGAGATAACATCGCAATCTTCTCATTCCATGATAGCAAGGTGTTTTAATCTATAATCATATAAACCAAGTAGTAGCCTTGTATATGGAAACCTAAATGATTTGGAATTAAGTTTAGCTCTCACCTTGAGTGGATGCTTGAATGTTGATTGCCTTAGTATGGTCTCCTCATCCTCCCTCCCTTCAAGAAAAGTCGTCCACGACTTTTGTTCACCTGAAAATAGCTTAGACAAAATAGAGGGTGGATGTACTTGATAATTCCAATAATCATTCCTTTTGTTCTGTTCATTTGTTCCATTATGAATTTTGCATTATTTCATTTTCCATGTAAGAAACATTCTCTCAACTTTGGTAAACCTGCAAACATTTTAGAGGATGGTAGCACAAATTTTTTTTCCAATCTAATCATTTGATTCATGTTATCATGTTTTATCTTTAGGAGATCAAACTTTTCATCAAATGGATGTTGAGAACTAATGTTATTCCAAAAATTATTGTGGCAGCAAAGTTTATTCAAGGGTTTAGAAGTATAATTTTTAAACTCAATGCTCCAAGGTGTGGATGAATAACTTTTCAGTGTATAGGCTTTGCTTTGCACAAGATTTCTAACTTTAAGTGGATGGTACGAACATGCTGACAACATGAATTGATCGAAACCATAAGCACCAAGCATTTGTTGCATCTTAAAAGATTTCTCACTTTGTTTGTCTTTCAATATTTTTGAGTCTAAATCAACAAGCTTGTTATATGTTACACAAATGCCATGAACCTGGAATGTATCTACAACATGTTCTCCAATCAAGACAAATGTAAACTGGAAGCTATGAGTAGTATTCAATGAACCCAAAGATGTTATGTTAGAAATTTTCTCACTTATTTGTTCAATATTAATAGGCATGTTAAGCATAGTATAACACAAACATTCAAGAGGAGATATCCTTGTAAATAAATCAGCACAAGTAACCGACTGGATGAGGTGTTGTTTGTTGTTATATGAAGTGTTGCAAGGATCATTCAAAGCACAAAGACTCTCATCAAAAAGAAATTCAGCACTTATATGAACATGAGTTCCAGTCAAATCAGCACAAATGTTTTGGTTATGTTTTATTGTTGAAACAGTGATATCACAAGTACTCAGTATGTGTTGAATATTCAGATTTGATTTATTTTTCATGTATTTCAAATCCAATGATTCTACATGTACCAAGGTTTGAATCTCTGAATTTTTACCTTCATTGTTGATCTTAGATGGTTTTGATGAATTAACTAAAGGGTTGAGAAATGTGCAGCCATCTCTAAGATGTATGAGCATTGAAACATAATGCATCGTATCACACATATGAATGCAAATCATCATGTATATGAACCATATCAAACCATAGAAAAGATCATGTATGATTGAGCTTTGGTTATCAACTTGCAAAATTTCAGCACACGGGTTAACATGTGAAATAATCAAATCAGTGCAAATATTTTGTGTATGGTTAATCCCTTTTGAACCATATGTATTATCAGAATTACTTGCCATTTTATTTTGCAAACTCAAATCTGATTTATTTTCAATAACTTTTAGACTTTTTGGTGGTGCAAGTACCAAGGATTGCACCTCTGAAATCTTACCATTATCCATGACATGGTTCAGGTTTTGGGCAACACACAATGGGTTTAGTTGAATGACTACCTTCTCATTTCTCTCAACAAGTATGGTGTTGTCTTGAGCATCCATCTCTTCCCTATTCTTATCACCAACCTGCACATTTGGAAAGACAAAACTAAAAGTAGAGATGAGAGTGTTAGTTTCAAAGATATCCTCACTTGGCCTGGATTCTAAATATCTATTTTTCTGTGGTGTATCCCTCACACTCTCATTGTTGACACTCTCAACCTTATAGTGGGTGGAATCACTCAACTCACTTTTGTTTTCACTCTCTCTCATTTTGGCAATGTGGCTCTCATTCTCACATAGATTTTGATGCACAATTACTTCAACGTCTTGTGATTGTGAAGCCACATATGCATGTGTATCATTGTCATTGACAATCACTTGTTCTTCCTTATCGAAGATTGGGGCTGATCATAGTTCACAACATCATTTTCTTCATGAACCTTCATCGCAAAAGGAACAAGAATAGAAGGTATTTTGATGTTAGAAGTAAATAATTCCTCACATGATTCATCTCTTTTTTCTCTCAATTTTTATGGATCACTCTCACATAGAATTTTGTGGCTCTCCTTAAATATTGTGGAATCTCTCGTCTTCTTATTTTGAACCCTCTCACTGAATTTTGGTTGGTGCCACTCTTTCTCACGTATGGTGGAATGTTTCATCTTTTCCTTTTGATTTCTCTCACTCAATTTTGGTTGGTGGCACTCTTGCTGAATTTTTCTTTTGGAGGACACACAGTAATCTTCATCATCAATGAGCACACGGGGGCGAATGCTATGCCCATGATCACCTCCTCCATGTTGTCAACTATGGCCAAATAGACCACGGCGAGAGTTGGCTGAGCTATGTTGTTTAGCCCGACCACGCATCACAGGAAGACGTTCATCAAACATCTTCTCCATGGCCTCCACTAGTGAGTTTTGTAGTTGGCGTAACTCAGCCCGTGAAACTAATGTTTCTTTTTCTCCATATCGACCACCACGAATGCTCGAATTGGATCCTGGCATATTAGCACTTATGCAAGATATACTGGAATGGGTAAATTTGTGGAATCATACAACCTCACCTCTTACTTACCAATGCTCTTTCCTGTTCTCAAGGACAGTGAATTGTGCTAGTGTAGCAGCTCAACAGAAATGATTCCGAGGTCGCAAGGATTACGAGTCAAATGTCCCGGTTTCAGTTTTTGATGGAGCTATAGGTGGCTAAACAAGAGAGGCTACGGTATTGAAAATCAAGTGGCTTGATGTGCTCACAAGATATAATATTGCTGGTATATAAACCACCAAGAATCTGAATGTGTAAACTGAATGTTCAGTGAGCAAACCGCAATATAACCCCTTTCCTCTTCTTTTACTTTTTCTGTTCTTTCTCTTTTCTTTTCTCTAAATTTTTTTCTCTGATTTTTTAGAACTCTTTTTTTATACTAACAGGGGTGCAGATAACAAATGAAACACAACACAATATATGTAAAGAGGGTGACTAGCAACTTGATGAACACAAAACACAAGATAACAGTACCGTCAAAAGGGCTCTAGGATTTTTTTTGGCTTTTTCAGTGGACTATAGGTGATGAACAAAACAGTAACAAATGATAGATAAGCTAAAGGTAGATATGTGGATGATTGTGAGACCTACCGTGACAACGAAAGCTTTGATACCAGTTGATAGGACTACCGATATGAATCGGTAGGAGGTTGGCCCGATCTTCACGACAGTAGATCAAAAGAACAAGGATAACTTGCTGCGAACAGCGGGTAACTAGCTTTATACCTGACAAGGTTGGATGCGACCAAGCGACGGGGAGAGAGGCACCGAAACCGTGAAGACTTCGACTCGATCTCTGAACGACCACAGAACAAAAATCCGGAACTAATCCACACAATACGGCGCAGCCGAACGGAAGTCGTAGAGCACGAAGTAGGGGAACCCAGAGGATTCACTTCACAAGTCTGTGAGAACAAGGAAGAACAAAGGTTGAGTAAGACACTCAGCAGCGCGGCTGCAATATCATGTAGTTTATCAAAATGATCAAATGTTGCTAATAGCTTAGAGGTAGGGGATATTTATACTAGGAACAACCCTCCTAGATAGGTATGATAACGAAATAGAGTTTCTGAGGGAAGGCAATGTGAAAGGTCCCCTCGGAATGGATTCCCGAACTAGCTTCGCGTGACTGTTGGCCTCTAGAGCAGTTTCCAATAAACTGACCATAACTTCTTATTGGGAAGTCCAAATGACGAACTGTTTCTTGGGTGTGAAACTAGACTCCAAGAGCTTTCCAGCAATGTATGCCATGCACTATGAAACATTGTAGATTGGTACAGGATTGCATGGCAATTTGTACCAATATTCTGTCATGACAGACTGTTGACCTTCTGAGCAGTCTTGCCTAATCCAAGCATAACTCTTGATTGCGACGTCCAAATGAGATGAGACTTGAGGCATTGGAAAGCAGACTCGACAGGCTTTCCAACAAGTCCTCATGGGCCTTCATAGCTCTTGTGACTAAAAGGTTATGAAGATTTCTTTGCACTGGTCTGTTCTTGACTTTCACTGGTCCGTTTTTGATTCTGTGGTCCATTTTGTAGTGTCTTCTAGGACTTGCATTGGTCTGTTCTTCAGGGTCCGATTCATCCTTCTCTTCTTTTATATATCTGAGTACAATTAAGGTAGAACACTTAGGTAGTATATAATTCTCATTAATGTTAAAGTGAACCTCACAAAGTAGCGCGTGGACCTCTTGTTGTAGCTTTTTTGCATGACTACGTGTAACCGGTCCATCGATGACTTGGGCTGGTTTTTCGGTGTAGGTAAAACTTGTTGATGCAAAACTGATCTGCAAACACAAAGGGCTAATACCCGATTCAAACGTTAAGGCGTGCCAGCCGATTTAACCTTACTATCGGCAAAGGTGATAACTCGAATACTTTAGTCCTGACAACAGCGATGCGCCCGGATGTCACGGCTAAGAGGTACTCACGCGGAACTCGAGAACACGCCGAGCTTAAGTCAACGAATTCCTAAGAACTCGTAATAAAAAGGAAAAAGGTATGACGAAGTCATCGAAAAGTAGATACTGGAATATGAGTAAAAACGTGTGTTTGATTGATTGATAGATGTCTCATTACAAGGCCCTAGGGTTCATATTTATACCCTGCTCAAAGAGCTACAACTAAACCCGACTAGAATTCGAATTCGAAATTACACGGAATCCGTACACAAAACGACTTAAATAAATAAAGAAATAACAAAGTTATCTCCCGTGACAAACTAAAATTCTTCCATAAACCGATCAGCAGTTTCCGGACTCCTCCTCCGTGTCATCGGCAGACTTGCCATGGTCATCGGCAAACTCCTCTATTATAGCCATCGGCATAAACACATCACTGCCCATAGACTTAGTCACATTCGACCTCTCCTTCATCGGCAACCATCCTCATCGGCAACTCATCTTGTAAACAGCATACTTTGCCACCTTATCCTGCCATCCTGGACACGTGCCCAAAAACGGTGTCAACACATGCCCCCCAATTTCGAAGCATAAAACTATTAATGCTCCGAAATTCTCTGCAGTAATGATGCCTTTTCCCGCAATTAATGCTCCTAATCTGGTAACCAACAACCTCAACCTGAACAATTCCGATCCTATTCTCCCGCAGATTCCTCGAAATCCCCAACTTCCTAAGTAGGCATTTCTCTCTCAACCATACATCGGCAATATTACCGTTACAAAGATCTGCCGATGTACTGACTAGGACGTTCGTACAAACGGCTACCTCCCCTTTATTCGCCCATCGACAATATGACCGTTATAGAACGCTGCCGATGGACCGACCAGGAAATCTCACGCAGTAAAATATCTTCGGATAATGACCGCTTCCCGTCAAATCACCTGCACAATCCCTTGATTACCGTGCAAACAGTTACCATATCTACCTGAGTACCCTCGGATTTCCCGGATGTGGCAAAGAGATAAGTCAGATTTGCCCTTGCCCACTTTGTCCTATAAATAGTTCCTTCTCGGGTACTCCTTCCCCATCACATCATTCCACCACCCCAACTTCACTTTTCCAGCGGCGGCGCCATTCGAAACTCCCAAGGTTTCCGACAAACACTCTTCCTCATCAACCCCGGTGCCTTCAAACACTCTCTTCGCAGCAAGATGGCCATTAGCTTCGTCGTCCCTGAGGTCAGATCTCCATCTCGTCTCCTGTATATTTTCCTCGTATCCCTGTTCATCCGCAATTCATTTTACTGAATATTTTCCTTTTTCCTTTTTCTTTTGTGTTTCCTTTACGCCCAAAATCACTAGGAATTGTCCAACAAAATTGTCATCCCCACCGATCAACCACACCTTCAATGCCTCGGCCCTCTAGGGGACCCAGATCCAACCGACCTTATCAATGCAGAAACCAACAGGATCCCCTTTAGAGCTGAAAACTTTTCTTTAGATCTGTGGAAAGACACCTTCCGCTCTTGGCCAAGTCCTACCGTAGGGTGGAAAGACTGGTTCTTGAGGGTCAGCAATTCTAATGAAGTCCAATGGGGTGAAAGGAAGCTAGCCCAATGCATCAGGCTATCCATTGCCGATATGCACAGGAACGAGTCGCTGTTGATAGCTGCGTCTCATTTTTGGTCAAATACCCTTAATGCTTTTGTCTTTGGCCACGGCCCTGTTTCTCCCACTCTTGCCGATGTAGCTATGCTTACTGGTCTAGACGTGTCTTCTGCCGATAGCACCCACTTCTTTGATACCGCTCCTAGTGCCAAAGTGGAGACTCGCACTATCGGCGGTTGGTCAGGGTACATTCAGAAGTATCGTGGGAAGGGGCCTGTCACTACAAAGGAACAAACCACCTTTCTGAACATGTGGCTGGACAAGTTTATATTCTGTGGTCGATCGGCAGGACCGACTTCCGTCTATTTATCGGCAGCAGAGAGACTGGCTAACGGTGGCCAATTTCCTCTCGGCCGATACTTGCTTGGAGCTGCTTACCATCTTCTCCACCAAGTAGCCCAGAAACTCCTGCTTGGCCAGTCCATTGGCAACTTGGGAGGCCCCTGGTGGTTTATTAATATGTGGCTCAATCTGCATTTGCACAAGCGTCTTGACTTCAACTTGTTCACACAACACTTCCCAAGAGATATAGCCAAAAATCATGTGTTGGGTGAAGAGGAATCGGCAACACGTGCCCCCTTGAACTTTGGCGAAGCTGCCATAGTGCTACCTGGTTCAGGGAGTAATCTGGATCAGATCGGCCGATTCTTCCAGACTCTGTATGAGGGCTTGGCCAGAGATGAACGACCATGGTTGGCTTATGACGACCCAGGCAGTATGCTCCCTCTAACCTTCAATCCATTTGATGAAGCTCTTGACAGGGATAATGAAGTGATGACGACAATTGTGACTCCCAGAATCATACCAGTGAATTTCTTTGGTAGCACAAAAACCTCTCCCCAAACCTATGAATTTTACAATCCATCAACATTAGCCCGTCAGCTAGCTTTCGGCCAGTTGCCGATTGCACTTCCTTATGCCGATGTGATAAAACCCAGAGAACCCATCAGCAACTTTCTTGAGTGGATTCGAGTAGCCCAACTACCACCAAATGCCGATACAGATATAGATCTGTCAGAATGGGTTCCAGCTGCCTTTATTACTCAGGCATACAAGCTATGGTGGGCAGAATGGAAAGAGCATCTATTCTGCAGATCGGCCCTCTCATACCGCGGCATGATCGACCCCGAATACGAAGTCCCCGATGACACCGTAAGTATTTCAAACCGATGTTTCATTTTTTTCAATACTATTTCCATCGGTAGCTTACCCTTGTATTCCTTTTGCAGGTTGACAACATTCCCTCGTTGGTTAGCAGGAGTGGCAAGCCGATCGACTTGTCTCCACCAGGCCCGATCTCCTTAATTGGCCATAATGCTCCCACTCTGGCTTCCGTCGTGCATCGGGGTGTACGCCTCAGGAAAGTCACCACGAAGAGAACCCAGACATCACCAACGGTAGCTGCTTCCACTTTGGCGTAGGCTTTCAAGGCAATTTGTCAATCCTTTTTCTTTTATACTGACCATCTTTATATCGGCTATATCTGTGTTTATAAACCCCTTTTCGTTATTGCAGCAAACCGGTGCATCGGCAAAAGCCAAGTGTCAAAGTGCCGATGCCCCCCAGTCTAGCTAGCCAAAGAGAAAGGGCACCAAAGGTGCTAAGGCTGGAACAAAGCGCCAGAAAGTGGCAACTCCCCCTCCTCCTCCGGTGTCTCCAATTCCGGTGGAGTCTTCTCCTTCTTCTCCAGAAGTCCAGACACAGCAAGTACCGTCTCCCCAACCAATGCAGGAAGCACCGCAGATGGAAGAACTTCAGCAAGAAGAACCTCAGTTAGAAGCACCCCAATCAGAAGATGTGCCAGCCGACGTAGGAGATCAAACTACCGATCCAGCAGGTTCAATCATACTATCGGTGGTTTCCTCACTTCAGACAAGTATCATCCCTCCTTAAGGTAATGTACTCTCCTCAAAATTGCTGTCGATGAGCTTCTTCTCTTCGATCTCATAACCTTTTCTGTTAACTTTCAGCTGACATCGTCCCATCGGCAACACTTGCCGATCAACCTGTAGCTCCATCGGTATCTTTCAGTCAAAGGCAAGAAATTGCCTTGAAGCAAGTAAGTCATCCAACTTTCCACTAGTATTGTCTGCCGAAGCTCTAACCATAAAAATGACTTATTTCATCCTCACTTTCAGGAACAAGATTCTCCCGACAGCTTATTCTCCTTCGCCATTGATATCTCCGAAGAAGAAGGTGAGGAAGCAAGCTCTTCTCGGGCAGTTGGGACTGTATCGGCAGAAACTAGGGCTAAGCTGGAAGAGCTATCGGCCATACTTCATCCAGACATAGCTCAACTGGTCAACGATTCCGACCCAGCCAAGGCCTTGTTCAAGACCCTTAGAGGCCAAATTCCTGCCGATGCTGAAGAAACCCTCTTCCAGGCTGCACACCTAGAAAGCCGCCAGTTGCAGTACCAGAGAGCCACTCGGCGCCTTGCCGATAGAGCCGCTCAAATCCAGCTCTCTGAGGAGATGATGAAAGAAAAACTCCTAGCCGATGAGAAGCACAAGAACATCGGCACCTTAAAGTCCTCAGGTGATGTACTGAAGTAGAAAGTCTCTGATCTATCGGCAAAAAGAGAAGCCCTGCTGGCCGAACTCAAGCAAGTAGAGGATGCTCTGTCTCAGGCCCAGCAAGAAGAGAGCCAACTACCGGAGACCATCAAGCACCTCGAGCAAGAACGAAATGCCCACGGTCGCAAAGCGCTGCAGTTGAAGAAGTTGAAGCCGATAGAAGGTTCTGCCGATGATGATACCAAAGAGATAGAAACAGCCAATCAAATCCGGCTGCGCGCCATATCGGCCATCCAAGCGCTGCTGAACATCTGAAGCTCTCATCGGCAACACACCTTTGTTCTTCTGCATTTCAGCTTTCTTAATGTCTTAGTCTAGCCGATAGGACTGTTATCGGCATCTTTTGAAACATTAAGTCTATCCCCAGATACACTTTAATCCAGCCGATAGGAGTGTTATCGGCATTTAAATTTTTATGCATCGACCCATATGCTAGGGTAGTACTTTTTTAGATATTTGCCATTTAATGCTCTGGGAAATTCAACTCCTTCGAGAGTTTCTAGAATATAGGCATTACCGGGAGCCGATCGATTTATCCGATAAGGACCTTCCCAATTAGGAGACCACTTTCCAAACTTCGAACTTTTAGTCCCGACTGGCAAAATTAATTTCCATACCAAATCCCCATCGGCGAACTCCTTAGCCTTCACTTTCTTATCATACCATCTAGCAACTCTCTTCTTATTTTCTTCTATACTCATTAAAGCCTTTAACCGATGTCCTGCTAGATCATCTAACTCATCGGTCATCAAAGTGGCATACTCATCGGCAGCTAATTGATCTTGAAAAGATAATCGCCTAGATCCAGCCTTAATCTCCCAAGGTAATACTGCATCACGCCCATACACCAATTGATAGAGTGACACCTTGGTTGATCCATGACAAGCCATCCGATAAGACCACAGCGCTTCATTTAATAATGTATGCCACCGCTTAGGATTTTCTTCAATCTTTCGTTTAATAAGCTTGATAATTCCTTTGTTAGACGCCTCGGCCTGCCCATTGGCTTGAGCATAATAAGGAGAAGAATTCAACACTTTAATCCCCACACCGATTGCGAATTCATCAAACTCCCCCGATGTGAACATAGTGCCTTGATCGGTAGTAATTGTCTGAGGAATCCCAAATCGGTAAATAATGTGCTCCTTCACAAAATCAACCATATTGGCCGAAGTAACCTTCTTCAAAGGAATAGCTTCAACCCATTTAGTGAAATAATCAGTGGCAACTAAAATAAACTTATGCCCCTTACTAGATGGTGGATAAATCTGGCCGATTAGATCGATAGCCCATCCCCGGAATGGCCAAGGCTTTATGATAGGATTCATAGCCGATGCGGGTGCTCTTTGAATATTACCAAACTTTTGACAACCTTGACACCCCTTGAAATATTTAAAGCAATCCTCAAGTATGGTTGGCCAAAAATATCCATTCCTTCGAATCATCCACTTCATCTTAAAAGCTGACTGATGTGCTCCACACACTCCTTCATGGATTTCTCCCATCAAACTTCTAGCTTCATCATCACCTAAGCATTGGAGAAGAATTCCATCAATAGTTCGATAATACAATTCATCTTCGAGGAGCACATATTTGGTTGCTTGAAACCGAACTCGTCTTTCAACTTTCTTAGATGGATCTCTTAGATAATCAATAATTTCCTTCCTCCAATCATCGGCACCGATTGCCGATATTGCATTAATCATAGGCTGATATCCCGAGGCATGCTGAGCTAACCGATTGGCCTCTTCATTATGCAATCGAGGAATATGCTCTAATTGGAAATCTTTGAATTCCTTCAACAGTCGCATGCTTTTCTCGAAATAAGTTATGAGAACTTCACTTCGGCATTCATAACTCCCGGTCAATTGATTTATAACCAACATAGAATCTCCGAAGACTTCAACAGTATCAGCATGAACTTCTCTTAACAACTCTAATCCCTTGATCAGAGCCTGATACTCAACCTGATTATTCGTTGATGTAGCAACAATTGGCAAGGAAAACTCATACTTCCTCCCTTTAGGGGAAACTAATACAATGCCGATTCCTGCCCCCCGGTCACAGGTAGACCCATCAAAGAAAAGTGTCCAGGGTACAATTCCCAAGGCTTCCACTACACCGCAAATGCTGAGTCACAAAATCGGCCATAATCTGCCCTTTGACTGCCTTAGCCGATTCGTAATGCAGATCGAACTCCGACAGTGCTAAAATCCATTTACCGATCCTGCCACTCATAATCGGCATGGATAGCATGTACCGGACCACGTCATCTTTGCAAACAACAGTGCATTCGGCCGATAGCAGGTAATGCCTCAGTTTGATACATGAAAAATACAAGCATAGGCATAGTTTCTCAATGGCCGAATACCTGGTTTCAGCATCAATCAACCTCCTACTCAAGTAGTAAATTACCCTCTCTTTCCCTTCAAATTCTTGAACCAAAGCCGATCCGATAACCGTCCCATCGGTAGATAAATACAATCTGAAGGGCTTTCCTTGTTGAGGTGGAACTAGAACTGGAGGATTCATTAAATACTTCTTGATTTCATCCAGAGCCAACTGCTGTTCTTCTCCCCAAATAAATTCTTGATCGGCCTTCAATTTAAGAAGAGGACTGAAAGTACGAATCTTACCAGACAGATTAGATATAAATCTCCTGATAAAATTTACCTTGCCGATCAAGGACTGGAGCTCAGTCTTGTTGGTAGGGGCCACTATCATATTGATGGCATCAATAGATCTTCGACTAATTTCAATACCCCTTTGATGTACCATGAAACCAAGAAACTGCCCTGCCGATACACCAAATGCACACTTGTTGGGATTCATCTTCAATCCGTGCTTCCTTGTGCACTCCAACACTTTTCGTAAGTCGGCAAGATGCTTTGAGAAATCCCCAGACTTAACCACCACATCATCAATATAGATCTCCACCAGCTTGCCGATGAACTCATGAAATATAAAATTCATGGCCCTTTGATAAGTAGCACCAGCATTCTTCAACCCAAAGGTCATGACTATCCATTCAAATAACCCAACATGACCAGGACACCTGAATGCGGTTTTTGGAATATCTTCCTCTGCCATGAATATTTGATTGTATCCCGCATTACCATCCATAAAGCTAATGATCCGATGACCAGCCACAGCGTCAACCAGCAGATCGGCAATGGGCATTGGGTATCCATCCATCGGCGTAGCTTTATTGAGATTCCTGAAATCAATGCAGACCCGAAGTTTCCCATTTTTCTTGTAGACCGGAACGACATTGGAAATCCACTCGGCATACCGACACAGCCGAATAAACTTAGCTTCAATGAGTTTGGTGATTTCGGCCTTAATATCAGGTAGAATGTTAGGATTACATCGGCGAGCTGGTTGCTGATGTGGCCGAAATCCAGACTTGATGGGTAACCGATGTTCAACAATTGATCGGTCTAAACCAGGCATCTCGGTATAATCCCAAGCAAAGCAATCTTTATATTCCTTTAACAAATTAGTTAATTGTTGCTTACACTCTGGATCTAATTTAGCACTAATAAAAGTAGGTCTAGGCTTATCACCACTACCTATATCTACTTCTACCAAATCATCGGCCGATGTGAATCCCTGGCCTAATTTTCCATCATCGGCGAATCTATCCATTAAAAACCGTCGTCAGAACCGACTGCTTGGATCGGTGGAATCTCGTAATCGGCAACTTTGAGAAAATCTTTCTCCCAAACTTCCCCTGAAATGCACCTAGTCCTCTCATAGGTATCCGCCTCTGCTGATGCAATAACATAAGAAGAATCCCCTGGGACAATCTCAATCTTGTCACCTACCCACTGAACCAAGCATTGGTGCATTGTAGACGGGATGCAACAATTGGCATGAATCCAATCTCTTCCCAACAATAAGTTGTAAGCACCCTTTCCACTGATCACGAAGAAAGTTGTCGGCAAGGTTTTGCTGCCGATGGTCAACTCCACACATATTGCCCCTTTGACTGGAGACACGTTTCCTTCAAAATCCTTGAGCATCATATCGGTCTTGGTCAAATCTTGATCCCCTTTCCCAAGCTTCCGATATACTGTATACGGCATAATATTAATAGCAGCTCCACCATCAACTAGGATCTTGGTCATTGGCTGCCCATCAACCCTTCCTTTGATGAACAGAGCTTTGAGATGCTGTCTCTCATCATCGGCAGGTTTCTCAAAGATAGTTGTCATAGGATCCAAAGCCAGCTGAGCTATCTGATCGGAAAATTCTAACTCATCATCACTGGATGGTGCAAGAAACTCCATCGGCAACATAAAGACCATGTTGACTCCTGCCGATGGACCTTCCCTCTTAGTGTCTGATGGCTGCTGATCTCCAGACTGACCAGAATCCTCGCCCTTGCTTAGCTCCTCTTGCCTTTCGCGTTGCAATCTTCTTTTCTGTGTCTTGGTTAACCCTTCAGGACACCATGGAGGGAGTGGCTTTTGCCTTGCTGCCGGGCGTCGGTTCTCCCTTGACTCCATACGATGCGTGTTAGCATCCCTGCAAAATATGAATTCATCGGGAACTCGCGCATTAGCCATCTCCTCGAGTTCTTCCTGGTTCCTGGGAAAATATTGGACACGATCACCAAGCCTATCGTGCACGCTAAGCTTGCCCCCTAGCCGATCATGAACTGATGCCCTTCCTCTGATTGGCCCATTAAATCGCCGATCATCATCATGATAACGCCGATCGGTCCTGTCGTACCGATCATAACCGTTGCACTCAGGGCAGTCTCTGACAGTAGGAAGCTTGATATTTTCCTCCCATCAATGGATGAAGAACGGACAATTCCAATGATCTCTATGCCGATTCCACTCCTGTCGGCGTCTTTCTTCCTCCCGTCGATAATCCTCTCGTTGGTGCCGATATCGATCTTCCCGTTGCTGCCAATTCTCTCGAGGCCTTCTATGAGTTATAACGATGCCGGACCGAGGAGGCCTACCCGAATTAGTCCCTTCCTGGACCAAGCCTTTACTCTTTGCATCGGCAGTAGTAATCTGATGTTGAGGATCTACCGATGCACTTTTCTCAGCTGCTTCCGACGTTAAGACCTTGGCCTTCCCCTTTGCATCCAACATGTTTGTCGGGAAAGGATGCTGGTCTATCTTCATCGGCTTCTGAGTCTTGGAACTGTCAAATTTAATTCTCCCAGACTCTATTGCCGATTGCAGCTGCTGTCTGAAAACTTTGCACTCATTGGTGTCATGAGAAGTTGCATTATGCCACTTGCAATATTTCATCCTCCTCAACTCCTCTGCCGATGGGATCACGTGATTAGGAGACAACTTGATCTGACCTTCCTGGAGTAGAAAATCAAATATCTTATCGGCCTTAGCAGTGTCGAAAGCGAACTTTTCTGGTTCCTTTTGCCCAAAAGGACAAGACATCGGCTTCTTGTTCTTCACCCACTCTGCCAAGCCGATTACTGGTTCCTCATCAGAATCTGAACTTGTTGCTTCATCAACAAACGACACCTTCTTGTTCCATGCTCTTTTGGGCTCAAAAGGCTTGATATCTTGATCAGAAATCCTCTGTACTAAATAACTTAAGCTTTCAAACTCCTGAGAGGCATAGTTATCCCTGATGTGTGGCAATAAACCCTGGAAAGCCAAATCGGCTAGCTGCCGATCATCCAGAACCAGACTGTATCATTTATTTTTGACCTCCCGTATCCTCTGCACAAAACCCTCGACCGATTCATCATTGCGTTGTCTCAATTTGACCAAATCGTTGATCTTCTTCTCATGAACTCCAGAAAAGAAGTACTGAATTAGGAGGTAATGATATGAACCAGGTAAAGGCCGATCCAGACAATGACGATGAAAATAGACGAACCCTCAATTCGTCCCTGTTACCGGCTTCTCCGCATTGAATGATGAACCTGTTGACATGCTCCATAGTTGACGTATCGTCTTGCCCAGAAAACTTAGTAAAGTCTGGTACCTTGTACCGATGTGGAAGCGGGATCAAATCATATGCGGGAGGATACGGTGTCCGATAAGAGTAAGTGTTGACTTTGGGTTTTATCCCAAATTGATCCCTCATTACTTCAGCGATCTTATCGGCCCAATATGCATCGGCATCCTGCCGATGAGGCGGCTGCGGGTCCGGCACTTGGTGGCGAACCTCCACGTGTCTGTTCGGGACGTGATCTGCACGGAACATTGGATTGATCATCTGTCCTCCAATCTGCGGACCACCAGACTGCTATCCACCGATTTGCTGTCCCCCGAGTTGCTGTCCGAAATTCATTGGCTGGTTGGGAATCCCCTGACCTTGGAACCCGGGATAGACCTGTCCTTGCTGGAACCCTATAATCTGGTAACTCTGCTGGGGCGATTGTGGAAAGACTTGCTGTCCAAGCCATCCATTATTAGCGTTCATCGGCATAGGCGCTGCCGATGATTGGTAATTGGGTACCATCATTGAATTGACATACCCCGACTGGGCCATAGACCTCTGTTGCATCAGCATTGAATCTGCCGATGTATTAGGCATCTAGAACATTAAATCTTGAGGATTCCCAGTGTGAGGCCTTGCAGTAGTAGTTGTAGTATACCGAGGACTCTGGTTCAACGGCGCATTGGGAAGCGCCGATGTCATAGGAGTCTTGCCCCTCATGTCGGTTATCTGTGATGTACCCGGCGTCAATTCTGGGGGCATACCATAACCCCACCAGTTGGGAGGAAGAGTCAACCCTGACATTGCCGATGCCAACATATCTGTTGTCAGTTTATTCTGCCCACCTGAAGTCTGTGGGTTGGTTGTCATCGGCACAGACAGTGCACCAGTAGCTCCCGATGTGCTTGGAGGGACGGCAGATTGTGCACTTGCGGCCGTCAAAGCAGCCGATGGAGCCGTAACCTCTGGTGCTGTTGGTTGATAATGAGTAGGGCCCACATAATCTGGAGGGATTTGTCCTTCCTTGAAAGTTCTTGCTACGACATTGAAAACCGTATTAGACAGTACGCCAGCTTGGTTGATCAAAGCACGGTTGATAGCACTGTCAACCATATCTTGAAGCTTGCCCAGATTGGCTTCGAAAGTAACCTGCCGTGGTGCCGGCAGCGCATCCTTCTGGATCACCTCGCCACTCCTATTTATGCTGAAGGACTTCAGGCATTGCAGCTTGTATTCCTCCATAGCTTGGGCAATAGCTTGCTTCTGCTCATCCTTGAGATTGGCCTCCGTCACGGGGATGACGTTCTCCTGATCGAAGTCAGAGATCAACATGTTGATCTTGATTGTCCCACTGGGCGTGCCAAAAGATGTGTTGATGCAAAACTGATCTGCAAACACAAAGGGCTAATACCCGATTCAAACGTTAAGGCGTGCCAGCCGATTTAACCTTACTATCGGCAAAGGTGATAACTCGAATACTTTAGTCCTGACAACAGCGATGCGCCCGGATGTCACGGCTAAGAGGTACTCACACGGAACTCGAGAACACGCCGAGCTTAAGTCGACGAATTCCTAAGAACTCGTAATAAAAAGGAAAAAAGTATGACGAAGTCGTCGAAAAGTAGATAGTGGAATATGAGTAAAAACGTGTGTTTGATTGATTGATAGATGTCTCATTACAAGGCCCTAGGGTTCATATTTATACCCTGCTCAAAGAGCTACAACTAAACACGACTAGAATTCGAATTCCAAATTACACAGAATCCGTACACAAAACGACTTAAATAAATAAAGAAATAACAAAGTTATCTCCCGTGACAAACTAAAATTCTTCCATAAACCGATCAGCAGTTTCCGGACTCCTCCTCCGTGTCATCGGCAGACTTGCCATGGTCATCGGCAGACTCCTCTATTATAGCCATCGGCATAAACACATCACTGCCCGTAGACTTAGTCACATTCGACCTCTCCTTCATCGGCAACCATCCTCATCGGCAACTCATCTTGTAAACAGCATACTTCGCCACCTTATCCTGCCATCCTGGACACGTGCCCAAAAACGGTGTCAACAAAACTTCAGTGGTTGTAGCTTGACTTGGAGCTTGTGACATCTTGCTTGCTGGCATGGTCATATCATCCTCACCCTCTTGAAAGGAGTTGTCCTCGACTCTAACTCTTCTGATCCAAAGAGTTGTGCTAGGCTGGTTTGTAATGTTGAGATAACATCGCAATCTTCTTGTTCCATGATAGCAGGGTGTTTGAATCTATAATCATATAAACCAAGTAGTAGCCTTGTATATGGAAACCTAAATGATTTGGAATTAAGTTTAGCTCTCACCTTGAGTGGATGCTTGAATGTTGATTGCCTTAGTATGGTCTCATCACTATGTTACTAAGTCTTTTCATCTACTCTAGCATATATACAGTCATGTATAGCATAATGACTCTGAATTCATGCATAAGGAACATTAGCAAGGAAGATCAAGAACAGAGCAAGATAATCCTTGTAATGTAGTTCTATTATCGATATTGACGGGGTGTGGACTATAGAAGACTCAACAGTAAAGTCACAACCACGATCTACCACAAGTCCCTGCCAATAGGATGCATTCGTAGGTAAATGTCATCTAAGCACCACGCTTAAACTTAGTCTACCACCTAATTCCCTCGCGATGAGAACTAAGCGCTCTACGAACATATGTATGCACTCGTTATCAATCATGACTATATCAAATATATAACTAGAGCAAACTATAAACATAATAAATAGCAACATGATCAATTAGAATAAAGTCTTAGAGAATGATACAAGATAATACCCGACTCTTGAGATGAACAATCCAGATTCCTGAGCGAAGCTCCTGAACTCTTCTTAAATCTACTTGCTAATCCTATATAGAATAGAGGAATTGGAGTATCTAGTCTAATTCTCTGGTGGAGGAGGCTTCTAGGGCTTCTTCTTCTTCTTCTTCTCTCCTTCTCTCCTCAAACCCTAGCGTCTACCCCTCCTTATATAGGGAGATGGGATGAACCATGACCCTTGGATCAAACCGACTTAATGGACGAAGATCCTTGCTCCTTAAAGGCGGTTAGTGCATAATCCACAAGACTGCTCCTGATTAGTCGAGGGGAGGGGGCGGCCGCCTTGCCTCTGGCTCCTCTCGTCTTCCGCTTTGTTCTGGTGGCTTCCTGATCCTTGTAGACCCTTCTTTTGTATACGTGGCGTAGATATCTCAATTCTCTCTATGTAATCATGACATGTGGGCCTCCAAAGGTCATTTCCGGATACCCCCCTATAGAAACAGACATTCACCAAAACTCGTGGAAATCTGTCAGATAAAACCCTATACTTCTATTAGTGATTACTTGATGCCATTTTTCCTTCTCCTTGTTGATATACATGTGGTCCTTATCTACCATCAACAAGCTCCCCCAAGCTTACCTTTTGCACGTCCTCGAGCAAACAGATAGACTTAAGCTGGATTAGGAGTTGCTATAATGTTTTAATTCCTTCAAAGCACACATGCATTCAACAAAAAATTCTCCCTAACACTAAAGTAGACAGTTCTAACTTTCAAACTTACTCATTTTACCTACAACCATGGGCCTTTTTATTTTCACTTAGGTCTTGAGCAATTGAAAGGTAGAACAATCTAGCAAGCACTATGTCTCAAGCGCTTCGTTTCACTTCTATCCTGGAGTTTTTATGAGTGTTTTCAAAATAAAGCTCAGAGTTCCTTTAGTGACCTCTCAAGTCTCTAAACTATGTGGTATTTTTGGATCCTTACTTGAGGCAATAAATGTGTTATGCCTACACTCTTCCTCACACCCTACAATTAATAGGCTTATGTGGAGTTCATAGGTGGGGAAGTAGCTCATACATACTTGCAATGCTTATATTGCTAAGTCAAACAATGGATCCAGAGGAACTCATCATACAATCAAATCAAGATGTGCATGTGTATGAATATTTTTGTGGTTTTATATGGTGGATGATTTTGTGGTAGAAAGAAAAGGGTGGAATCCTAATTCTACAATGCTCTTTTGAAGATAACATTTCCTCTTGTTGGATGAAAGATGGAGGGGATCTAGGTTGCATTTCTCTTTTTTTTGGTGGACACTTGTCCATCCTCATTTTTTTCATATCTCTTTTTAGAGAGCAACCTAAAACCTTCCTTGCAATAGGATTTATAAGAGGAATCACAATAAGAATTTAGAACATTTTTATTTTGAGGCTAGCAAGGTGGAAAACATGGATATTTTTTTGTGTTCACTCTCAGTGTAAGAGTAAAACATTTTTGGGTGATTCTAGATGGGATATATGTGGGTGCGTACTTCCGATGTAGAAGTAGCATGATGGATGAGGTGTGTACGTGATCTTGATTTTAAAAGCATGATAAGCTCCTAAGGGTCAAACAAAGCTCGACAAAACTCAAAGCAATTACAAGCAGCGATAAATGTGTGGAGGTTTCTATTCTAAAATGCATGGCTATGGTAGGAATTTTACTCTCTGTCACACAACGAACTCATCATGTGTTTTGTATTTTTCTAAAATTTAAATCTCCAGAAATCAGTGTCACTAGGAACTAGATAAATAGCAGCTCAAACCAAATTATATCGTACCCGTCAACTACCTAGACTTAGATCAAGTGTATGCTCCCATAGGTTTCAGGTGTAAAGTAAATTATCATGTAAAAACTATCATATCTAGCATTGGGGAGAACTCTAAGTTGAAAAATAGGTACTTAAAAGGAACTAGAACAGAGCAACTATTCATTATCTCTATGGTGATCATCTTAAGAGTCTATTTATTCAAACTAAACATAGCAAACTTAAAGATTAAAGCAAATTTTTATACACACTCTTTTTATGTGGTTTTCATCTTTTCATTTTTTATAGCAACTAAAATAAACACACGAAATTAAAATTGCAAAAATTTAAAACATATACCTAGATAACTATGGGCAGCCTCCCCGAAGCTGGCTGATATTGTGGTTCACTGAATGTTCCAATGGGCCAACAAGGCCGCAAGGTTGTCGTTCTCACGTTGTTGTTCTTGCTAAATCTGGTCCAACATCTCGCCATGGTTCTGCAACATCCCTCGCTGAATTTCTTGCTATTCTTGGATGGTACGAAGGGTGTTGTCGGTGCGCTGATGGAATGTCAACTCCTCATTGTGGTGCTGCTGAGTGTAGTGGAACCCCGCATCGGATGCTCGTCCATACTGGAAGTCCTGTGAACGTCCTGCAGATGATGATGGTCCATAAGGGTCATATGAATACCTGGGCTGGTGGTATGGGTGCTCCTACCACTGCTCCTCTCCTTCAGGCATGGTGGTTTGTTGTTCCCACAGGTTCCTCAATGTGCGGTAGTTGCGTGCACCCCAGCTGTCATAGCTAGCGTGTGCCGGCTCTTCTGGTTCAGGGTCAGCTTCAGCCCATCCTGGTGCGGACTGATGTGGTACCCTTGCTGATGCGGATCGCTGTGGTTGTCGTTGGCTCGTTGGTGTAGCCTGAAAATCAATCAAAAGCGAACTAACAGAGTAGAGGTGTTGACACCGTTTTTGGACACGTATCTTTGGACGCGTATCTGGAGTTAATGAGGTATAGATCGGCAGGCAGAAAAGTGGTGACTAATCTACAGAGGAGTTGCCGATGAGGATTGGTGCCGATGAGAAAACAGCAAGTATGGCCAAGTCCAGAAGTGGTGATGGATTCGTGCCAATGACTGGTGCTGATGGCTGCCGATGGCCATGGGGAGTGGTTTGCTGATGGTCATGGAGAAAGGCGCAGGAGTTGTTGATCGACTCATGGTGGTGTACCGATCAGTTGTGGAAGATGATTTAATACTTTCCATAGTTATTAGAGTTTGCTTTGCATATGGATTCCGTTTAATTTGGAATTCGAGTTCTAGTCGTGTCTGGTTGAAACCCTTTTGGGCAGGGTATAAATATAAGACCCTGTAGCGATGTAAGAAAAAACACAATCAATCAAACACAAGTTTTTACATCTATTCCAGCATCTACTTTTTCGACGACTTCGTCAATTTGCATATTTTCCTTTTACTACGAGTTCTTTAGAATTCTTTGAGTCAACCTCAGTGAGTTCTCGAGTTCCGCTTGAATACCTCTTGGCCGTGACATCCGGGCGCAACGCTGTTGTCGGGACCAAAGTATTCGAGTTATCACCTTTGTCGATTGTAAGATCAAATCGGCTGGCACGCCTCAACGTTGAATCGGGTATTAGCCCTTTGTGTTTGCAGATCCACTTTTGCATCAACACATCTTTTGGCACGCCCAGTGGGACCGAGATTCATCATCAAGATCAACATATCGAACACCAATTTCGACTTGGAGAACGTCATCCCCGTGACGGAAGCCAATCTCAGAGATGAACAGAAGCAAGCTATGGCGAAAGCTATGGAGGACTACAAGCAGCTATGCTTGAAATCCTTCAGTATCAACAAGAGTGGCGAGGTGATCCAAAAGGAAGCATTGCCGATGCCTCGACAAATTACTTTTGAAGCCAATCCTGGTAAACCTCAAGAGATGGTTGACAGTGCTATTAATCGTGCTCTAATCAATCAATCTAGTGTGTTGTTCAATACAATTTTCAATGCTGTGGCTAGAACTTTCAAAGAAGGACAAGTACCACCATCTTATGTGGGCCCAGCCTATCATCAGCCAGGAGCGTCATCGGTTACGGCTCCATCGGCTACTACGGCCGTTGCGGGTACAAAAGTTACTTCTCCTCCAAGCACATTAGGGATAACTAATGCGCAATCTACACCGATGACGACCAATCCATCAACATCAGAGGGACAAGTTAAACTTGCTACAGATTTATTGGCATCGACAATGTCAGGGTCTGTTCCTCCTAATTGGTGGGGATATGGTATGCCCCCAGAGTTTATGGCAAATAGCTCTAGGACATCTCAAGCGGCTAACATGACAGGCAAGGCTCCTATGGCATCGGCACCCCCAGGCTCGCCGATGACTCAGAATCCCTAGTATTCTACAACTACAACTACAAGACCTTTCACTGGGAATTCTCAAGTGCCAACGTTCTAGATGCCTAACGCATCGGCAGATCCAATGCCAACGCAGCAAAGGTTTATGACACAGCCAGGGTACGTCAATTCAATGATGATGCCCAATTATTAGCCATCACTAGGGCCTACGCCGATGAATGTTAACAATGGATGGACGGGGCAGTTTGTCTTTCCACAAATACCTCAGTAGAATCATTAGGCTTTGGGATTTCAATAGGGTCCAGTGCAACCTAGGTTTCAGAATCAAGGGTTGATCAACCAGCCGATGAATCTTGGTCAGCAAGTTGGTGGTCAACAGGCAATGGCTAATCCAATGTTCCCTGGAGATCGTGCACCGCAGAGACACTTGGAAGCTTATCAGCAGATGCTGGACCCACAACCAGCTCATTAGCAAGATGTCGATGCTTATTGGGCCGATAAGATAGCTGAGGTGATGAGAGACCAATTTGGAATAAAACCCAAAGTCAACACTTACTCTTATCGGACACCGTATCCTCCTGCATATGACTTAATCCCGCTTCCAAATCAATACAAGGTGCCAGATTTCACCAAGTTTTCTGGACAGGATGATACATCAACCATGTAACATGTTAACAAGTTCATCATCCAGTGTGGGGAAGCTGCTAATAGAGATGAGTTAAGGGTTCACTTATTCTCGTCATCTTTGTCTAGATCGGCCTTTACTTGGTTTATTTCATTACCTCCAAATTCAGTGATCACTTGGGCCGATCTAGAGAAGCAATTCCATAAATATTTCTTTTCTAGGGTTCATGAAAAGAAGATTACTAATTTAGTCAGATTGAGGCAACGCAATGATGAATCGGTTGAAAGCTTCGTGCAAAGGTTACGAGATGTTAAGAACAAATGCTATAGTCTAGTTCTGGATGATCGGTAGCTAGCCGATTTGGCTTTCCAAGGATTGTTGCCACACATTAAAGACAAATATGCTTCTCAAGAGTTTGAAAGTCTAAGCCATTTAGTGTAGAGGATTTCTGACCAAGATATCAGAGCTTTCGAACCTAAGAGAGCATGGAACAAAAAGGTGTCATTTGTTGATGAGGCAACAAGCTCGGACTCCGATAAAGAACCAGTCATCGGCTTGGCGGAGTGGGTGAAAAATAAGAAGCCGATGTCTTGCCCTTTTGGGCATAAAGAGCCAGAGAAGTTTGCATTTGATATTACTAAAGCCGATAGGATATTTGACTTTCTGCTTCAGGAAGGGCAAATTAAGTTATCACCCAATCATGTGATTCCATCGGCAGAGGAATTAAAGAAGATTAAGTACTGCAAGTGGCATAATGCAACATCTCACAGCACAAATGAGTGCAAGGTTTTCACGCAACAGCTGCAATCGGCTATAGAGTCTGGGAGAATTAAGTTCAACAGCTCCAAAGCTCAAAAGCCGATGAAGATTGACCAACATCCTTTCCCTACAAATATGTTGGATGCTAAGGGAAAGACTAAAGTCTTGACATCAGAGGCAGCTGAAAGAAGTGCATCGGTAGATCCTCAGCATCAGATCACTGCCGATGATGCTAAAGGCAAGGGTTTGACCCAGGAAGGAACCAGCTGAAGGGTCGAGATGGCGGACTAGAGGGGGGGTGAATAGTCCTTTCTAAAAATTATTACGCCGGCTAACCGAAACAAATGCGGAATTAAAACTATCGGTCTAGCCAAGACTATACCCCTCTATCTAAGTTCTCTAGCACCTTGAAAAGATCCTAAATAAGCAAGCAAGGTGCTACCTTAGCGAGAGCTCACCTAACCAATTCTAGGTGCAAGGTCACACAAACCTATGCCACTAGTACTTTGCAAAACGGGGAGCTCCTACACAACTAGTAAGCAAAAGCACAAAGCTCCTAAGCTCACTAGCAATGCTCAATAACAAGGCAACTAACGCCAAATTAGAGAGCGCAACTTACTTAGCTACACAAACTAAGTAATGTGACTAACAAGGTTACACAAACCAAATTAGTCACGCAAGGGAACTACTTCTAGCTACACAAGCAAGAAGGTAACTAGAAAGCTACACAAGCTAACTAATTACAAGAGCAACTACACAAGCACAAGTATATGAATGTAAGAATAAGCTTGTGTTAGGAACTTGCAAACCAACGGGAAGAACAAATGTTGACACGATGATTTTCTCTCGAGGTTCACTTGGTTGCCACCAAGCTACGTCCCCGTTGTGTCGACCAACACTTGGTGGTTCAGCGGCTAAGAGGTGTTACACGAACCTCGTCCCCACTAGGACACTGCAAGAACCTACCCACAAGTGAGGTAGCTCAATGACACGCACGATCCAATAGAGTTGCTCTTCGCGATCCCCGCGGGGTGAGCACCGTACCCCTCACAATCTCTTCTCCGGAGCACCACACAATCTCCTTGCGTGCTTCGACGGAGTCACAAGCCACCAAGCCGTCTAGGAGGTGGCAACCTCCAAGAGTAACAAGCACCACCGGCTTGCAACACGAACACCTAGTGCCACTCGATGCAATCTCTCAATGCAACACACTAGAATCGCTCACTCACACAATCGGATGATCATTATCAAGCATATGTGAGTTAGAGGCTTTACTAGCACTCCCCAAGCATGGACACTAAGTCCCAAGGGTGCTCAGCACCAGCCAAGGTCGGCCACCACTTCTATTTATAGCCCCAAGGGCTAAACTAGCCGTTCCCCCTTCACTGGGCAAAACACGAGGGCACCGGACGCTCATAGGGAGCCACCGGACGCTCAACCCCCAGCGTCCGGTGCTCAGGCGTTAGCCACGTATCACTAGCCGTTCGAATTCGACCGTTGCCGCCAACGGCTACTTCGCACGCACGCCTGCACAGCACCACCGGACGCTCAACTAGTCCACACCGGACGCGTCCGGTGCACACCGGACCCGTGCGCAGAGAGCTCCGCAAACTCGCACGGTCACCGGACGCAAGCCACCGGACGCACTCTGAGAGTCCGGTGCTCACCGGTCAGAAACTTCTCTCGCGCACTCGCTGACGTCACACACCACCGGACGCTCGAACAGTAACCGCCCAGCGTCCGATGCCAGCGTCCGGTGCGCTCTGCACACCCGAGTCACAGACACACACCGGACGCTCTGGACCAGCGTCCGGTGCTGCCAACACCAGCGTCCGATGAGTGTTTCTCAGCGCGAAACACTCCTGCAACTTCTCCAAATTTCCCACCGGCACAATAGAAAATATGCACTTAATTTTCTAAAAAGCGCCGACACCACCTCCTTTGAAAAGTGTGCCAACACCAACAAGTGTACACCACCATGTGCAAGTGTGTTAGCATTTTCTCAAACATTTTCCCAAAGGAGTTAGCTTCTCAAACTTGCCACGCCACTCGATCCTAACACGTATACAAAGTTAGATCACTCAAGTGGCACTAGATGACCGATATGCAAACAAGTTTGCCCCTCTTGATAGTATGGCCATCTATATTAAATCCGGTCATAAACTTCTCTACACCCCTATGACCGGTGAAATGGAAAAGCCCTAGGTTATACCTTTGCCTTGCGCTTTCCATTCCATCTCCTTCAATGTTGATGCAACACATGCACCAACCAATCACCAAATGATATGATCCACTTCATATCATCACGCGACCGTATTGGTTCATTGATCTTGACCTCACTTGCTCTTCACCGTTGCCTCGGTCCATCGGCACCGAGTCTTGCTTCACCGTCACACGCGGTCCCTCGCTTCAAAGCCTCCGACTTGCCCTTCACTCTTGCAACCGGTCCATCGAGCCAAGCCTCATCTTGATCTTCTCCACCTTGGTCACATGACTCCATGTCATGTCTCATGTGCAATGAGCTCCTCCATCATCACATCATCACCTGTGGACTAATCTCCTGTGTATCTCACATAAACACTATTAGTCCACCTAAGTTGTCACTCAATTACCAAAACCAAACAAGGACCTTTCACCAGCTCAGGAAGGCCTCCCTGATTTGGCATTGTGATTACTCATAGAAGGCATCAGGAGACCTGGCAGCAGCGTGAAGATCGGTATCGGCGCCAACAGGAGGATCATCGTCGGGAAGAAGAAAGACGCCGACAAGAGTGGAATCGGCACAAAGATCACTGGAATTGCCCGTTCTTCATCCACTGTTGGGAGCAAAATATCAAGCTACCCACTGTTAGAGACTGCCCTGAGTGTAATGGTTATGATCGGTATGATAGACCAAATCGGCAGTATAAGAACAATGATCGGTGTTTTGATGGGCCGATTAGGGGAAAGGCCTCGGTTCATGATCGGCTGGGGGGCAGACTCAGTGTGCATGGTAGGCTGGGTGAGTGAGTCGGTTATTTCCCCAGAAACCAAGAGGATCTTGAAGAGATGGCGGATGCACGAGTTCCCGATGAGTTCATATTTTGCAGAGATGCTAATACTTATCGAATGGAATCAAGAGAAAATCGTCGCCAATCGGTTAGACAACCACAACTCCCTCCATGGTGTCCAGAGGGATTAACTAGGACACAGAAAAGAAGGCTGCAGTGGGAAAGACGAGAAGAGCTGAGTAGAGAAGAGAATTCTGCTAAGTCTGGAGATCAGCAGCAGCCGGATCCTAAAGGAAAAGGGCCATCGGCAGATGTTAATATGGTGTTTATGTTGCCGATGGAGTTCCTTGCGCCTTTCAGTGATAATGAGGAGGCAGATTTTCCCGATCAGATAGCTCAGTTGGCTCTAGATCCGATGACAGCTATCTTTGAAAAGCCTGCCGACAATGAAAGACAACATCTTAAAGCTCTGTTTGTCAAAGGCAGGGTTGATGTACAGCCGATGACCAAGATACTTGTTGATGGTGGGGATGCTATCAATATTATGCCATATGTAGTCTATTGGAAGCTTGGGAAAGGAGATCAAGACTTGACCAAGACTGATATGATGCTGAAGGACTTTGAAGGGAATGTGTCCCCAGTCAAGGAAGTATATGCGTTGAGTTGACCATCGGCAGAAAAACCTTGCCGACAACTTTCTTTGTCATCAGTGGAAAGGGTGCTTATAATCTACTATTGGGAAGAGATTGGATCCATGCCAATTGTTGCATCCCATCTACAATGCACCAATGCTTGGTTCAGTGGGTAGGTGACAAGATTGAAATTGTCCTAGGAGATTCTTCATATGTTATCGCATCGGTAGAGGCAGATACTTATGAAAGGACCAGATGCATCTCGGGAGAGATTTGAGAAAAGGATTTTCTCAAAGTTGCCGATTATGAGATTCCACCGATCCAAGCAGTCGGTTCTGATGCGGAGTTTTAATGGATAGGTTCGCTGATGATGGAAAATTAGGCCAGGGGTTTACATCGGCTGACGATTTAGTAGAAGTAGATATAGGTAATGGTGATAGGCCAAGGCCTACGTTTATTAGTGCTAAGTTAGATTCTGAGTGTAAGCAGCAGTTAACTGATTTGCTAAAGGAATATAAAGATTGCTTTGCTTGGGATTATACCGAGATGCCTAGTTTAGACCGATCTATTGTTGAACATCGGTTACCTATCAAATCTAGATTTTGGCCGCATCAGCAGCCAGCTCACCGATGTAACCCTACTATTCTTCCTAATATTAAGGCCGAAATAACCAAACTTATCGAAGCTAAATTTATTCGGCAATGTCGGTATGCCGAGTGGATTTCCAATGTCGTTCCAGTTTACAAGAAAAATGGGAAGCTTCGTGTCTGCATTGATTTCAGGAATCTTAACAAGGCTACGCCGATGGATGGTTATCCAATGCCAGTTGCCGATTTGCTAGTTGATGCTGCAGCTGGATATCAGATCATTAGCTTTATAGATGGCAATGCAGGATATAATCAAATATTCATGGCTAAAGAAGATATTCCAAAGACCGCATTTAGATGTCCTGGTCATGTTGGGTTGTTCGAATGGATAGTCATGACCTTTGGCTTGAAAAATGCTGGTGCTACTTATCAGAGGGCTATGAATTTTATCTTCCATGAGTTCATCGGCAAGCTGGTGGAAATTTACATTGATGATGTGGTGGTTAAGTCTAGGGATTTCACAAAGCATCTTGCCGATCTGCGAAAAGTGTTGGAGTGCACAAGGAAACATGGTTTGAAGATGAATCCTAATAAATGTGCATTTGGTGTATCGGCAGGGCAATTTCTTGGTTTCACGGTGCATCAGAGAGGGATTGAAATTAGTAGGAGGTCTATTGATGCTATCAACAAAATAGTTGCTCCCACCAACAAGACTAAACTCCAATCTCTGATCGGTAAGATAAATTTTATCAGACGATTTATATCTAACTTGTCTGGTAAGATTCGTGCTTTTAGCTCTTTACTTAAGTTGAAAGCCGATCAAGAGTTTGTATGGGGAAAAGAGCAATAGTCAACACTAGACGAAATCAAGAATTATTTGACAAATCCTCTAGTTCTGATTCCACCTCAGCAAGGAAAGCCTTTCAAATTGTATTTGTCTACCGATGGAATGGTCATCGGTTCAGCTCTAATTCAGGAATTTGAAGGGAAGGAACGTGTGATTTATAATTTGAGTAGAAGACTGGTTGATGCTGAGACAAGGTATTCGGCAATTGAAAAATTATGTTTATGCTTATACTTTTCGTGTGTCAAATTGAGACACTATCTGCTATCGGCCGAATGCACTGTTATATGCAAAGATGATGTAGTCCGGTATATGCTATCTATGCCGATTATGAGTGGTAGAATCGGTAAATGGATTTTGGCACTGTCGGAATTTGATCTGCGTTATGAATCGGCTAAGGCAGTTAAGGGACAGATTATGGCCGATTTTGTGACTCAGCATTGCGGTATAGTAGGAACTTTGGAGATCGTTCCTTGGACGCTCTTCTTTGATGGATCCACATGTGACCAGGGGGCAGGAATCGGCATAGTACTAATTTCTCCTCGAGGGAAGAAGTATGAATTCTCTTTGCCGATTGTTGCCACGTCAATGAATAATCAGGCTGAATACCAAGCTCTGATCAAAGGGTTGGAATTACTAAAAGAGGTCCATGCAGATGCTGTTGAGATCTTTGGTGATTCTATGCTTGTTATAAATCAATTGGTTGGGACTTATGAATGCCGAAGTGAAGTTTTGGTAACTTATTATGAGAAAAGCATACAACTCTTAAGGGAATTCAAGGATTTCCGATTGGAGCATGTTCCTCGATTACATAATGAAGAGGCTAATCGGTTGGCTCAACATGCCTCGGGATATCAGCCTATCTTAAATATGTTATCGGCAATCAGTGCCGATGATTGGAGAAAAGAAATCATTGATTACTTAAAGGATCCATCTAAAAAGGTTGAGAGGCGTGTCAGGTTTCAAGCTACCAAGTATGCACTCTTTGGGGATGAGTTATATTATCGGACAATAGATGGAGTTCTACTCAAATGCTTAGGCGATGATGAGGCTAAAAGCTTGATGGGTGAGATCCATGAAGGAGTATGTGGAGCACATCAGTCGGCTTTTAAGATGAAATGGATGATTAGGAGAAACAGGTATTATTGGCCGACTATACTTGAGGATTGCTTTAAATATTTCAAAGGATGTCAAAGATTTGGCAATATTCAAAGGGCACTCGCATCGGCCATGAATCCTATTATTAAGCCTTGGCCGTTCCGGGGATGGGCTATTGATCTAATCGGCCAGATTTATCCACCATCAAGCAAGGGGCATAAGTTCATCTTAGTTGCCACTGATTATTTTGCCAAGTGGGTCAAAGCTATTCCTTTGAAGAAAGTAACATCGGCAAACATGATTGATTTTGTGAAAGACCATATTGTTTACCGATTTGGTATTCCTCAAACAATCACCACCTATCAGGGTACTTTGTTTACATCAGGAGAGTTTGATGAATTTGCAATCGGTATGGGGATTAAAGTGTTGAATTCTTCTCCTTACTATGCTCAAGCCAATGGACAAGCCGAAGCATCTAACAAAGGAATTATTAAGCTCATCAAACGAAAGATTGAAGAAAATCCTAGGAGGTGGCATACATTGTTGAATGAAGCTTTATGGTCATATCGGATGACATGTCATGGATCGACCAAAGTTTCACCTTATCAGTTAGTGTATGGACACAATGTAGTGCTACCATGGGAAATTAAGGCTGGATCTAGGCGAATATCTTTTCAAGATCAATTGGCCACCGATGACTATGCTACTTTGATGAAAGACGAATTAGACGATTTAGCAGGGCATCGGCTGAGAGCTTTGATAAGTATAGAAGAAAATAAAAAGAGAGTTGCTAGGTGGTATGATAAAAAAGTAAAAGCTAAGGAGTTTGCCGATGAAGATTTGGTATGGAAGTTGATTTTACTAATTGGGACTAAAAGTTCAAAATTTAGAAAATGGTCTCCTAATTGGGAGGGTCCTTATCGGATAAATCGGTCTGCTCCTGGTAGTGCTTATATTTTGGAGACTCTCGAAGGAGTTGAATTTCCCAGAGCTTTGAATGGTAAATATTTAAAGAGGTATTACCCAAGCATTTGGGTCGATGCATAAAAGTTTAGATGCCGATAACACTCCTATCGGCTGGATGAAATGTATCTGGGAACTTGCATGATGTTTTTAAAAGTGCCGATAACAGTCCTATCGGCTGGACTAGAATAATCAGAAGTATTTTAAAGACTGAACAAAGCAAGTTGCCGATGAAGAGCTCATACATTCAGCAAGGCTTGGATGGCTGATATGGCGCGCAGGCAGATTTGGTCGGCTTCTTCTATCTCCCGGATGTCTTCATCGGCAGAACCCTCCACTGGCTTCAGCTTCTTCTTCATCTACAGCGCCTTGCAGGCCTGGATGTTTCGTTCTTGCAGGAGAGTCTTGATCATCTCAGGCAGCTGGTTTTCTTCTTGCTGAGCTTGAGACAGAGCCTCCTCCACTTGTTTGAGCTCAGCCAGCAGAGCCTCCCTTTTTGCTGATAGGGTGGAGATCTTTTGCTTCAATTCATCTCCTGAGGACTGCAGGATACAAATGCTTTTATGCTTCTCATCAGCAAGGCGTTTCACTTGCATTACCTCCTCTGAGAGTTGGGCATGTGTGGCTCTATCGACAAGACGCTGGGTAGCCTTTGGTACTAGAGCTGACTGTTGACGGTCCTTAAGTACCAAATTTAATCATCAAATAAACAAAGAAAAGGATCCAAATGCAACCAACACCCAGACTTAGGGTTTTATCTGACAGAATTCCATGAGTTTTGGTGTTTGTCTATTTCTGTAGGGGGTTATCAGGAAATATAGAGGAAAGGCCCACATGTCAGGTTTACATAGAGATATTAACGTGCCGCACAATTTTCTATCATCTAGAAGACTCAAGAAGCCACAGGAACGAACGAGAAGGCGAGCGGGCCCGGGGGCAGGGTGCCCGCCCTCCCCACTAGGGCGCCTGCCCTGCTACAGGAGCCAATCAGGCTCTGCCTCGCGGATCATGCTCCACCGACCTAAAGGATTAAGGAAAACCGTGTGATTAAGGTCGGTTTGATCCGATGACCCACATTCATTTGGAGGGGCTATATAAGCAAACCCCCTGGCCCCTAGAGGAGGCACCCTTTTGATCCCTATTCATTATTCATAGACAGAGCAAAAGCTAGGGTTTGGAGATGAGAGCTCTCCTCTCTTCTCTAAACTAGAGTAGATCTAGATAGTAGCGAGATGGAGAGCGAGGGAGGATTGGAGGAGAGGCCGGTCTGTCGGTTCTTCCTCCGGTTGTACTTCACCATGATCAAGCTCTAATCAAGCTTGCTCATGGGATGACTCTGGTAATCTATTTCTAATTCATTATGCAATTACTGGTAATCTATTTCTAACCCATTATCATCTTACCTTTAATATTGTTCTTATTCAATTCTACCATCTTTCCTATTTACACCTACCTATCTATCTAGGTTAAGTTAGAGCGTAGATCAGTTCTCCCGTTTCCCTGTGGATACGATAAAACCTTTAACCGGGTAAAAGCTACAACGGTATCTGTGTGCTTGAGGATTTATCTGTGTGCGCATAAATACCATAGTACACTCTAGTGCCATGCTGGGGATGACAACCTAGTATTCAAGTGGTGTTAGCAAGTGTCAACACTGACGGCTTTCCAAGTGTGCAGCTTGGAAAAGAATATCTTCGGCATCGGCTGGAATTTGGCCGCGAAGAGCCTTGAATAGAGCTTTGGCTGGATCGGAATCGTCAACCAATTGAGCAGTGTCTTGGTGTAACAGGGCCAACAGGTCCTCCAGTTTGGCTCTGATTTCTACCGATGAGATCCCTATTGCTTGAGAGGAGCTTGCTTCCTCGCCCTCATCATCGGAAATCTCGATGGCGAAGGAAAACAAGCTATCCGGGGAGTCTTGTTCCTGAAAGAAAAATAAGATAAGTTATTTGATGATCAGATATTAGTGATATAAAGAATGGAAATCAGATAACTTACTTGCTTCAAAGCTATTTCACGCCTCTGGCTGGTTGATGTCGCTGGTACCATAGGTTGATCGGCTGGTGTTGCCGATGGAACAATGTCAACTGAGAAATAATAAGGATAATTATAATTTGAAAAAATAAATCCATCGGTGATAATTTTATGGACAGTACTTTACCTTGAGGGGGTGCGGTGCTTGTCTGTTCTGAAGAGACTACCGATGATACGATTGGATCCGCTGGATCGGCAGTCTGCTCAAGCACATCGGCTGATGTTTCTTGTGGCTGAGGTGCTAGTTGAGGAGGAGATGGTGCTTGCTGTGTCTGGATTTCTGGTGAAGAGGGGGACAATTCCACCTGAATCGGCGACACTAGACGAGGAGAAGGAGGCAGTGCTGTCTTCTGGCGTTTTGGTTGTGATTTAGTGCTCTTGGGGCCTTTTCTCTTGATTTGACTGGACTGGGGGGCATCGGCACTTGTTTTGGTACTTCTGGTCTTCGCCAATTTGCCAGTTTGCTGTTACAATAAGCAAGGTTTCATGAGTTCAAATATGAAAGAATGTTGATGAAAATCTTGTTAAAAGATAAAAGTTACCGACGAGGTTCCCATAGCAGCCGATGTATCCTGAAAAGATTGTGTAAGTATAGAATGTAATCGGTATAAATTGAGGAAATCAAAGATTTACCTTGAAAGCTTGTGCCAAGGTAGCAGCGGTGACCGTTGGAGATGTCTTTGATCGCCTAGTGGTTATCTTCTTAAAACGCACATTCCGGTGCATTAGAGCTGCCAGGCTTGGTGCGTTGTTGTCGATCAGAGAAATCGGGCCTGATGGAAGGAGCCCGATCGGCTTTCCACTCCTGCTGATTGTTGGTGGTGGGTTGTCAACCTGTTCAGAAAAGAGAAAGTGAGTTACCGATAAGGGTAAAAGTAACAAAAGAATTGAGGTATCGGTTGAAGACTTACGATGTTTTCGAGGACCTTATACTTGGGGTCGATCATGCCGCGGTATGTCAGAGCCGATGTGCAGAACAGATGTTCTTTCCACTCTTCCCACCACTGTTTATATGCTTGAGTGATGAAGAGAGCCGGGATCCAAGCCGATAGATCAATATCTGACGTATCGGCATTTGGTGGAAGCTGGGCTATCCTGATCCATTCAAGACCGCTGGTTATGGTTTCCCTTGGTTTCACCACATCGGCATTACTCAGTCCAATCGGCAGCTGCCCAAACACCAGTTGACGAGCCAGTGCCGATGGGTTGTAGAACTCATAGGTGGGGTTGGAAGTTTTCCCACCGCTAAAGATATTCACTGGTATAGCTCTCAGAGTAATAATTGCCATCATCAGATCATGGTCCTTGTTGAGGGCATCATCAAAAGGGTGGAAAGTGAGCGGGAATCTAGTTTCTGGGTCCTCATAAGGCATCCATGCCCGCTGATATTTGGCAAGACCCTCATAGAGGGTTTGGAAGAATCGGCTGACCTGGTCTTCGTTGCCACCAGTACCGGGTAAAACTATGGCAGCCTCACCATAGTTTAAAGGTGGACGAGTTGCCGATTCTTCATCGGCCAATTCATGATCCTCGGCGATATCTCTTGGAAAGCGCTGTGCGAAGAGGTCAAATCCAAGGCGTTTGTGCATGTGAACGCTGAGCCACATGTTGATGAACCACCAAGGTCCTCCTAAGTTGCCAATGGGTTGGCCCAACAAAAGCTTCTTGGTTACTTGATGAAGGAGGTGATAAACAGAGCCTAACAAATATCGGCCAAGGGGGAAACGACCACCGTTGGCTAATTTCTCAGCTGCCGATAGATAAACAGAAGTTGGACCTGCTGATCGGCCGCAAAATATAAATTTATCAAGCCACATATTCAGAAAGATGGCATGTTCCCTTTGCCCAACTGATCCTGTTTTTCGGTACTTCTGAATGTACCCTGACCAACCGCCGATGCTGCGAGTTTCCATCTTAGAGCTAGGCTTACTATCGAACAGGTGGCTATCATTGGCAGTTGCTATTTCCAGGCCAGTGAGCATAAGTACATCGGCAAGGGTAGGAGAAGCAGGGCCATGGCCGAATACGAAAGCATTAAGGGTGTCTGACCAGAAGTACGAAGCTGCTATCAATAGTGATTCGTTTCTTTCCATATCGGCAATGGATAGCCTAATGCACTGGTCCAGTTTGCGCTCACCCCATTGAACCTCATTCGAGTTGCCGACTCTCAGGAACCAATCTTTCCACCCCTTGGTAGAACTGGGCCAGGAACGAAAAGTGTCTTTCCACAGATCTAAAGAGAAATTCTCAGCTCTAAAGGGGATCCTATTTGTCTCTGCATTTATCAAATCGGTAGGATGTGGGTTTCCCAATGGACCAAGGCATTGGAAGTGGGGTTGATCGGTGGGAATACAATTTTCTCGGCCAACTCCTAAAGGTTTGAAGGTTGGAAAGACAGGGGAAAGGAAGAGAGAAAATACCAAGTAAATAATTGTGCGAAAGATCAAGAATATGGTAAAAAGAAGAAAGGGGGTGTTGAGTTGACCTCAGGGACGACGAAGTTGATGGCCATTTCTTCCTGAGAGGGGGAAGGGATCGAAGACTTGGAAGATTGTTGGAGGAGATCCTTGCCAGAGTTCTTGAAGTTCTCGAACAAGTGCCGCTGCCAGGAAGGAGGGTTTGAGGCTATAGAATGACAAGATGGAGGAAGAGTACCAGAGAAGGAAGTATTTATAGGGTAAAGTGAGCAGGGCAAATCTGACTTATCTCTTCACCGTATTCGTGAAATCCGAGGGTGTTCAGGTGGATATGGTAACTATTCGCATGATAATCAAGGGATTGCGCAGGTGATTTGACAGTAAGCGGTCATGATTTTGGAGATATCTTACTGTGCAAGATCTCCTGGTCGACTCATCGGCAGTTTTCTCTAACAGAAATGTTGCCGATGAACGTGTACTAGGGAGGTTCAGTTTGAAAAGTTGGGGATTCGAGGTACGTGCTGGAAGACCGGGCTGAGGTTGTTTAGATTTGGTAATTAATTACTGATAGGAAGGAGTAATTGCGGAAAGGCAACATTTTTGGAGAGAATTTCGAAGCATTAATGATTTTATACTCCGAAATTGGGGGGCATGTGTTGACACCGTTTTTGGACACGTATCTTTGGACGCGTATCTGGAGTCAATGAGGTATAGATCGGTAGGCAGAAAAGTGGTGACTAGTCTACAGAGGAGTTGCCGATGAGAGTTGGTGCCGATGAGAAAACGGCAAGATATGGCCAAGTCCAGAAGTGGTGATGGATTCGTGCCGATGACTGGTGCTGATGGCTGCCGATGGCCATGGGGAGTGGTTTGCCAATGGTCATGGAGAAAGGCACAGGAGTTGTTGATCGAATCACGGTGGTGTACCGATCGGTTGTGGATGATGATTTAATACTTTCCATAGTTATTAGAGTTTGCTTTGCATACGGATTCTGTTTAATTTGGAATTCGAGTCTTAGTCGTGTCTGGTTGTAACCCTTTTGTGCAGGGTATAAATATAAGACCCTATAGCGACGTAAGAAAAACCACAATCAATTAAACACAAGTTTTTACATCTATTCCAGCATCTACTTTTTCGACGACTTCGTCAATTTGCATATTTTCCTTTTACTATGAGTTCTTTAGAATTCTTCGAGTCAACCTCGGCGAGTTCTCGAGTTCCGTGTGAATACCTCTTGGCCATGACATCTAGGCGCATCGCTGTTGTCGGGACCAAAGTATTCGAGTTATCACCTTTATCGATTGTAAGATCAAATCGGCTGGCACGCCTCAACGTTGAATCGGGTATTAGCCCTTTGTGTTTGCAGATCCACTTTTGCATCAAAAGAGGCCAAGTCCCGGGTTAGGTAACTGGATCCTGCCATTAGTGTAAAGCATGTATAGCCCGTCATGTTCCCTTTTTAGCAAATACGCATGAGAGAAGTGTGCATAACCAATATAAGTTATATGGTTCTGAATGTACTCAAAGTATGCACCCTATATCAAATTTAATCTAGTAGCAATACGAGTGATCAAAGATGTACAAGTAATTTCTCCTATCAAACTCGGTACGCTCAACCAATGCTCAACCATGAGACGCACTGGAGAGACCTGTCTCTTCTTGACAACCACATATATCAACTGTAAATCTCCAACTCTAACTTTGCGGATGTCATCTCTAGGGAAGAAAACAATGCCTATCTATTTGTGTAAAAATCTAAGTGTAGGGTGCTCGATCTCACTAACTCTTGGTTGATAGAAAAATGTGTCTCTAGAAAGCTCTTGCCAAAACTGATGTCAGTTGAAGTCTTCTAGTGCAACATCTAAGTCTGTGGTAGCCGTTGGTGGAAAACCTAGGAGGTTGCTAAGCTCTCTCTAAGTGAGTGTAAAAGATTGTTTGAAGAGCCTAAAGGCAACACCTAACTCAGTCATTTGCAGGGTGCAAAGAAATTCTATCGTAAGCAGCTTTGACCCATTCTCAGTAATATCCCAGAAATTTCCCTATCCCACTAAGTTGAAAATCATATCGAGATCTCTAACCATACCGGCCTCTTGTAAAAGTTGAAAATCAAATGCTTGAGTATGGCCGAATGGTTTACCTTTCAATTTCTTGTAGACGTTCTTTTCGCGCTCATTTCTTAGTCCTAGCTCGGCTAGCTTGGTGAGGACTCGTCGTCGGGGCGTCGAAGGAGATGCGGAGTCTTGTGAAAGTGGCGGGTCGTCGATGCTCATCTCGGACATGGCTCTTGAAGAACTCCGCGTCGTCCTTCCTGATCCTAGCATCAAGGTCGCACCGGTGGCGGCCTTCATCCACTTGCTCATCCTAAAAACAACTTGCAACAAACAAAACTTGTGAAGAGGATTAGAGGTTGGTTAGTGGGTGGTGTTGACGGTCCTTAAGTACTAAATATAATCATCAAATAAATAAAGAAAAGGATCCAAATGCAACCAACACCCAGAATTTGGGTTTTATCTAACAGAATTCCACGAGTTTTGTTATTTGTCTATTTCTGCAGGGGGTTATCCGGAATTATGGAAGAAAGGCCCACACGTCGGGTTTACTTAGAGATATTAACGTGCCGCGCAATTTTCTATCATCTAGAAGACTCCAGAAGCCACAGGAACGAACGGGAAGGTGATCGGGCCCGGGGCAGGGCGCCCACCCTCCCCCCTTGGGCGCCCGCCTAGCTACAGAGTCCAACCAGGACTCGTTTCGCAGATTACGCTCCACCGACCTAAAGGATCAAGAATAATCGTTCAATCAATGTCGGTTTGATCCGACGGCCCAGATTCACTTGAGGGGACTATATAAGCAGACCCCCTGGCCCCTGGAGGAGGCACCCCCTTAATCCTTATTCATTATTCATAGACAGTGCAAAAGCTAGGGTTTGGAGATGAGTGCTCTCCTCTCTTCTCTAAACTAGAGTAGATCTAGATAGTAGCGAGATGGAGAGCGAGGGAGGATTAGAGGAGAGGCCGGCCTGTCGGTTCTTCCTCCGGTTGTACTTCGCCATGATCAAGCTCTAATCAAGCTTGCTCATGGGATGACTCTGGTAATCTACTTCTAATTCATTATGCAATTACTAATCATGTATGTTCTGGTTCACAACTCTTTTAAGTACTTTAATCTATAGGATGCTATAGGTGAGAGTTGTAGTATAAGTGTAAGCGTGGTGCTTAGACCTAGATTACTTGTGGATATCCCCTGTCTAGCTGGATCGTGTGGTAGGCTGCGTAGGTGATAGTTACGTTGGTCCCCTGTAGTCCACCTCTTGTTAGCAGGACGGGTAGGGTTTATCGGCCTATGGATAAGCATCCTTTGTGGTGTATTCTTATCACGTGGTTCGTCCCAGACATAGACATATCTCTTTGAAGTAGAGAAACCATAGTTATCCTCTCTATTCTCCTACCATCGCCCATATACTAGAATTGCTCTACTCTCTATTCCCATATTATCACCCATTGTTATCTTACCTTTAATATTGTTCTTATTCAATTCTACCATCTTTCCTATTCACACCTATCTATCTATCTATCTTGGTTAAGTTAGAGCGTAGTTGGTTCTCCCATTTCCCTTGTGTGTACGATAAAACCTTTAACCGGGTAAAAACTACAACGGTATCCGTGCGCTTGCGGATTTATCTGTGTGCGTATAAATACCATAGTACACTCTAGTGCCATGCTGGGGATGACAACCTAGTATTCAAGTGGTGTTAGCAAGTGTCAACAAGCATTTTTGGCGCCGTTGCCGGGGAGACGGTTGTTGAGTTGACTACGAACTAGCTTAATCATTTTATAAAAAATAATAAAAAAATATTTTCCTTTTATCCTTTGCCTCATCTCTGCTATTCTTTCTTATCTAATCATTAATTTCTGGTCTATCATGAATGCAAACATGTCTATCTACGAATTTCATAGACCTACAGGTACACATCTCGAACCACTAAAATCTTCAAAGCCTATCATAGCATCTAGTTTTGAGATAGACCCCGAATACATAGAATTTGTTCAAAAACAACCTTTCTCAGGAGAAGGTGAGGAAAACCCATACACACACCTAAGAGAGTTTTATCGAGTCTGTGACCTCCTTCACATAGAAGGCATGTCCGATGAGACCCTTAAATGGAAGCTCTTTCCGTTCTCTTTAACAGGAAAAGCTAGACATTGGTACAAACTCAAAGTAAGGAGTGTTCATGGAGATTGGAAGGAGTTATATAGTAGTTTTCTTTCTATATATTTTCCAATCTCCAAAGTGGTGGAACTTCGGCGTGAGATTCTTTCTTTTAGACAACTGGAAGAAGAATCTCTTGGCAAATCATGGGACCGCTTTATTAACCTTACTCTCACTGGCCCAAAGCTTTCTATTCCAGAAGAAGTTCTTCTAATTCACTTTTTTGAGGGCCTTAGTAGGAAAAAAAGCAAACCCTTCATGTGGCCTCTAGAGGATCTTTCCTCTACCTATCCGCTAGTGAAGCTTGGAATTTGATTGATTTAATGAGCGGAAAGTCTCCTAGCTTTTATATCTCTGAGAAAGAGAAAGAACCAGTTCCTAGACAAGAAGAAGAAGTTTCGATAGCCAGATCACAACCACTTCAATTCCAAACTTTAGCTATCGATCCTAAACCATCAATACCCCAAAATTCTCCAAGGGAGGAAGGAATTCCGACCTTAAATCTTTTAGATACTGATGGTTTAGACTTCTGGTTCCATAAGAGACCTTCAAGGAGGGATAATTCAAATCCTTTTAGAGAATGTCCTGGTTCCTGTTATGAAGAAGTCGAGGATGACATATCAAGTGAAGGAGAGCTAAACCATATAGAAGATTCTATCTGCTCTCCTTCCATATTCACAAATTCTAAATCCATCCTTGACCTTAGAGACCCCTCTTATCCCTCTCTGTGAAATAAACCCTAGAAAATACAGAATATGCAAAACTCATGGAAATTTTTAGACAAAACCCTAGACTAATGTGTTTTCATGTGTTTCCTTGTGTCTAAAGTTCTAATAAATATTGATGTTATCGACCGTCAACAATTCCCCCAAGCTTACATTTTGCCAGTCCCTTGGCAAACAACCGATCTAATTAATAAACTTGGATCATGAGTTGCTACAATACTTTCATTTCTTTTAAGTACACTTGCTGTCGGCGTCTAGACTCGGGGTCCAGGCGCTAACGAGTGATGAATCTACGTGTCCCTTAACCCAAATGGTGATGCAAGAAAACACAGGGAGTTTATACTAGTTTGGGCCATCGATGCCCTACGTCTAGTGAGAGGGTCGGAGCCTATTGCCTTGAACCCCAGAGTGCTTGTGGTAGGGGCGTACAAGCTTGCTACAGGAGAGGGAGTAAGTCCTAGGTCCCGGCTTGGAGGGTGTGAGTGTGAGCGTATTCTGAGTTCTAGAATGTCTAGTCGTGGGGTGTGTGTTAATGGTTAAGCTCTACTCTTGTGGGGTGCCTTGTCTCCCCTTTTATAGCCACAAGGGAGGGTAGGGTTTTTACATGTGTAAGTTTGGTGATCTATCCTCAATGTGCAGGGGAGTTACAGTGTTGACACTGTGGAGGTCGGCCGCCGTGTCTCTGTGATATTGGCAGTGGCGTGGTCGTCCCTATTGGTGGTGTCGCTGAGCCCTGTTTGGATTGTGGCCATCGGATCCGAGGCCCTGTACTCCATCCTACAATAGTGGAACAGTAATCGCTAGGATATGGCAACAGTGGCATGAGTTAACACCTCCCATCCCTCTTACTATCGTGTCGTACTCATAGTGATAGGAGTAAGGTGTTACAGGGATGGGAGTTGTTGAAATAGTGGGTGATGTGCCCTGCTGCGGTGTGGGAGGCATGGCTCGTGTCACGTCAGGGGTACGACCACCATGTGTGAGAAGCTTGGCGTCGAGGCCAGGGCTCGGGGGAGGCGTTGATTGTGCTCGAGGCCAGGGCTCGGGCGAGGCATTGATTGCGCTTGAGGCTAGGGCTCGGGCGAGGCGGTGATTGCACTCGAGTCCAGGGCTCAGGCGAGGCGTTGATTGAGCTCGAGGCCAGGGCTCGGGCGAGGCATTGATTGCGCTCAGGCCAGGGCTCCGGCGAGGCGTTGATTGCGCTCGAGGCTAGGGCTCGGGCGAGGCGGTGATTGCACTACGGCTCAGGAGTTATCCTTGTAGATCTAAGTTCCTTTTTGCCGCTTTTTCCCTCTTGATTTGTATCTCATTTTATGGTACCCAACAGTAGCCCCCGAGCCTGTGGAGGAGTTGAGGCATTCCTTCAGAGGCTCTTTCGAGGGTAGCTTGCCCAGCCGAGGCTCTTTATCTCTTCCGGTGGGTGCGCACGAGCGCACCCACCAGGTGTAGCCCCCGAGCCCTTAGAGGAATGGTGTCATTCCTTTCAAGGGCTTTTACTCCTTATTGCTTGAGGGAGCTTTTGAGGAACAGGGTACATGTTCTTTACATGCAGTGCCTATTTCTCCTGCATAGGTGAAGCCCTCGAGCCTCTGCCCAGAGGCAAGGGTCGATCAGGGACTTTCCTGACTTTATTTTACGCCCCTCGTTCATCCTTTAGCTCGGAGGATGCATAGGAAGCACCGTACTACCCTCGGTGGGCAAGTAACGATGTTCCTAGGGAGCTGCTAGTGGGTAAGTCTGAGTGCATGTCTGAGCCCTGTTTAGTAGGGGTCAGCTTGCGGCCTTATGGGCACATCTCAATATACCCGAGGGTGGTCATGGTGGGTGTCGGTACCATTCGATAGGTTCCAAGGGCTCGATGCCTCCCTCGATGGGATCCCACTCACGTGACACCTGCATGGGTCTCGTACATGACTGTTAGGGATGCGTCGAGTCTTCTTTAGGCTTGGACCATGGCCTCTCTTGGGCTCGTCCCCAGTCATCCCTCGCTCAATTATCCTAAGGCGACTATTCAAACCCACCTTGTGGGTCAGTCTCGCAACCTCTGGACTGTAAGAGGCCATGGCCTAGAGTTCTTACCTCGGAAGGCATTTGTCTCGATGTAGGGGGGTCGGGCGCTCCTTACCTTGGAAGGAACCGCCCAGACTCAGTTGGCGAGGTGCTCCTTTTGAGGCGGTTCGCGTTGGGAGTCAGAACGGCCACGCTGTTTTACCGTGCCTGGACAGGACGGTTCACCTGCTAAAATTAATGCGCACGTGCGCGCGGTTAGCGTGAGAATCAGAGGAGTGGGCGCCTAGATTATCGTGTGTAGTTAATGAGGTGGGCGGCTGCTCGTTTCCTCTTTGCCCATTTGTTCATGGTGGATGAGCTACGACCTTCCTTTCTATAAAAGCTAGGGGAGGGACATCTTGGCTCTTTCGCTTACGCTCTTGCCTCCAAACACCTTTCCCTCCAAATGCCCTTGCCTTCAAGCTCCCGTAGCCGTCTCCGTCGTCACCTAGCTCCCACCTGCGCCCGTTAGCCTCCATTCTTAGCCATGGTCGCTGATAACTCGTGGCCCGCGTCCAATGTCACGACGGTCGCCCTCAAGGCTCGGGGCCAGGTGGACTTCTCTGACCTTTATGGACGAGAAGACATCAGAATGGATCGTTCCCCTGGTGGGCGATAGGGAGCCAAACCCGCCGGCGGGCTATGTGGTTTGCTTCCTAGCGTTCCTCGACTAGGGGTTTGGGATTCCGGCAGTCGGTTTATGCACACGCTGGTACACTACTATGGGGTGGAGCTCCACAACTTCAACCCCAACTCTGTTGCGCAGGTGGCGGTTTTTGCCGCAATGTGCGAGGGGTATCTGGGTGTTCCGCCCCATTGGAGTCTCTGGCTCCACCTGTTCAAGGCGGATATGTCATCCAGGAACGAGGGTGGAGTCAAGAAGCCCTTGAAGGTCAGGGGCTGCACGCTCCAGGTGCAGTAGTCGCATTCCCACCTCTACATCAAGAGCTCGATGCTGACGTCGAACTAGGGATGGCAGAACGGGTGGTTCTACCTTCGAAACAACCACGACAGCCTCCCGGACATCACAAGGATGATGGTGAAGGAATGTCCTGAGAATTGGCAGTTGGGGGTGTGATAGGTACCGATAAGAATCGGTACGAGGGTGGACCGACCTTCACGATAGTAGATCAAAAGAATAAGGATAACTTGCTACAAACAGTGGGTAACTAGCTTTATACTTGACAAAGGTTGGATGCGACCAAGCGACGGAGAGAGAGGCACCGAAACTGCGAAGCCTTCGACTCGATCTCCGAACGACCACAGAACCACAATCCAGAACTAATCCACACAACACAGCGTAGCCAAATAGAAGCCATAGAGCACGAAGTAGGGGAACCCAGAGGATTCACTTCACAAGTCCAAGAAGAACAAGGAAGAACAAAGGTTGAGTAAGGCACTCAGCAGCACGGCTGCAATATCATGTAGTTTATCAAATGATCAAAGGTTGTTAATAGCTTAGAGATAGGGAATATTTATACTAGGAACAACCCTCCTAGATAGGTATGAAAACGAAATAGAGTTTTTTAGGGAAGGCAATGTGAAAGGTCCCCTCGGAATAGATTCTCGAACTGGCTTCGCGTGACTGTTGGCCTCCAAAGGAGTTTCCAATAAACTGACCATAGCTTCTTATTGGGTAGTCCAAATGATGAAATGTTTCTTGGGTGTGAAATTATACTCAAAGGGCTTTCCAGCAATGTATGCCAATCAGCACGAAACATTGTAGATTGGTACAGTTTTACTTGGCAAGTTGTACCAACATTCTGTCACGACAGACTGTTGACCTTCTGAGCAGTCTGTACTAATTCTGGTCTGCAGGTAATATGATGCATCCAAACTGGTCGCCACTAGATTCATTGGAAAGTAGACTCGACAAGCTTTCCAACAAGTCCTCATGGGCCTTCATAGCTTTTGTGAGTAAAAAGTTATGAAGATTTTTTTGCGCTGGTCCGTTTTTGACTCTTCCAGTCTGTTTTGCTAGTCTGTCTTCTGGGACTTGCACTGGTCCATTCTTTAGGGTCTGATTCATCCTTCTCTTCTTTTATATACCTGAGTACAATCAAGGTATAACACTTAAGTAGTATATAATTCTCATTAATGTTAAAATAAATCTCACAAAGTAGCACGTGGACCTCTTGTTGTAGCTTCTATGCACGACTACGTGTAATCGGTCCATCAATGACTTGGGCTGGTGTCGGTGTAGGTAAAACTTGAGTGGTTGTAGCTTGACTTGGAGCTTATGATATCTTGCTTGCTGGCATGGTCATATCATCCTCCCCCTCTTGAAAAGGAGTCATCCTCGACTCGTCCAATCCAAAGAAAGGAGATAAATCGGCAACATTGAAGCTTGTACTCACACTATACGTACTTGGGAGATCAATTTCATATGCATTGTCATTGATCTTGCGAAGCACTTTGAATGGGCCATCGGCTCGGGGTTGCAGCTTGCTCTTGCGTTGTTCAGGAAAGCGATCCTTGCGCAAGTGCACCTAAACCAAGTCTCCCGGTTCAAAAAATATCTTTTTACGACCCTTGTTGGCGCGCTTCTCATATATCTTGGTCATCTTCTCAATGTTTGCTTTAGCTTGATCATGAAGCGTCTTGACAAATTCTGCTTGCTTGCTTGCATCAAAGTTCACACATTCTTACATAGGCAAAGGCAAAAGATCAATGGGAGCAGTAGGTTTGAACCCATAGACAATCTCAAATGGACAAAATTTTATGGTCGAATGTACCGCCCTATTGTATGCAAACTCCACATGAGGCAAGCTTTCTTCCCACAATTTCAGATTCTTCTTTAGGACAGCTCACAGCAATGTTGACAATGTGTGGTTCACAACTTCGGTTTGTCCATCCGTTTGAGGATGACACATTGTGGAGAACAGCAGCCTTGTCCCTAGTTTTCCCCCACAAGGTTTTCCAAAAGTAGCTCAAAAACTTGGTATCACGATCAGACATGATGGTATGTGGCACTCCATGTAGACGTACAATTTCTCTAAAAAACAATTCAGCAATGTGTGAAGCATCATCGCTCTTATGACAGAGAATAAAGTGTGCCATTTTGCTAAATCTATCAACCACAACAAACTTGCTAATGAAAGATCTAAGCACATGATTCATCAATCTCATAAAGGTACTTGGTGCATTAGTCAATCCAAAAGGCATTACCAACCATTCATACAACCCAAACTTGGTTTTAAAAGCTGTTTTCCACTCATCTCCTTCTCTCATTCTTATTTGGTGATAGCCACTTCTCAAGTCAATTTTAGTGAAAATTATTGCACCACTAAGTTCATCAAGCATATCATCAAGTCTAGGAATGGGATGCCTATATCTTACTATGATGTTATTAATAGCTCTACAGTCAACACACATTCCCCATGAACCATCCTTTTTAGGAACTAAAAGAACATGGACTGCACAAGGTGAAAGATTTTCTTGCACATACCCTTTTTTCATCAATTCTTCCACTTGTTGCCGAATTTGTTTTGTTTCCTCTAGATTGGTGCGGTATGCAGCTCGGTTTGGAAGTGAAGCACCGAGAACAAGGTCAATGTGATGTTCAATTCCTCTCTTAGGTGGCAGCCCTGGTGGTACCTCCTCTAGAAAGACATCCTCATATTCCTGTAACACATTAAAAATAACACTTGGCAAAGTAGAGGATAAGTCATTAGTGGAAAGAAAATTTTCCTTGTACAGGAGTATAAAGAATGTGGCATTGGGTTCACTCAATTCTTTTAAATCCCCCTTCCTAGTCATCATAACTACTCCCTCTTTTCCCTTTGTCTTGGTTGTTTGCGGCTGTGGGGTTTTATTTGGCTTTGGAAACACTCCCTCACTATTTTTGTGGGTCACTTGCAAGTGGTTCTCGCTCTCTTGCTGTTTTCTTTTTAGATCATCCTTCAAAATCTCCTCCGGCGTCAAAGGGAGCAAAGAAATTCGCTCTCCTTTGTACATGAAAGCCAGCTTGTTGGTTCTTCCAAAGATATGAACATCACGATCATATAACCATGGTCTTCCTAGCAGCAGTTGGCATGCTCGCATAGGCACCACATCACACTCCACATGATCTTATACCTCCTAATAGAGAAAGGAACTGTCACAACATGGCTCACACGTAGTGCACCACAATCATTCAGCCACTGCATCTTGTATGGATTAGGATGATGCCTTTGTTTTAGCTCCATTCTATCAACCAATTCTTGGCTAGCAATATTGTTGCAGCTGCCATTGTCAACAATAATTCTACACAACTTCTCTTTGATCATGCCTCGAGTGTGGAAAAGATTGTGTCGCTGCCCATTCTCTTCCTTTGCAACAGTAATACTAAGCACACGAAGAGAAATAAAGCAGTTGTTATCACCTTCATCGGGTTGGATCTTATTATCATTGCTTTCATATCCTCATCATATCTTGGACCTTCTTCCTCACGATCACTTTTAGATTCCCATTCACCATTCTCATTCACAATCATGGTCCTCCTACTAGGACATTGTGCAGCAATATGTCCACGACTGTGGCACTTGTGGCACACAATTTCTCTACTACGTGCAAAGGAAGTAGTAACTAAAGAAGCAATAGTTGGGGCTACTGCACTTGTAGCAGGACGCTGCTGATTTCTAGGAGATGATGTTGTAGAAACCACCATCTTTGAAGGAGCATTAGATGAAGAGGGCCTAGCTGCAGCACCTTGGGACCGTCCCCCACCGAAAGAAGTGCTAGACTGCTGCTTGCGCCATGGGGCTGCAATAGAATGACTTGCATAAGATTTTCCACGTGTCTCTTGCTGAATTTTTCTTTCAGTATGCATAGCTTGATCAACAAGGTCTTGCAAAAATATGGTATGGAAACATCTCAACAAAACCAGCAATTTCCTCATTGAGACTGTTGACGGTCCTGAAGTATCAAATTTAATTATCAAATAAACAAAGAAAAGGATCCAAATGAAATCAACATCTAGACTTAGGGTTTTATCTGACAGAATTCCACGAGTTTTGGTGTTTGTCTATTTTTGCAGGGGGTTATTAGGAAATACGGAAGAAAGGCCCACATGTCGGGATTACATAGAGATATCAACGCACCGCGCAATTTTCTATCATCTAGAAGACTCCAGAAGCCACGAGAACGAACGAGAAGGCAAACGGGCCCGGGGGCAGGGCGCCCGCCCACCCCCCTTGGGCGCCCGCCCAGGTGTTTCCACCAATCACAGAATGGAGTCCACCATTGCAAAGATCTCGTCGAGCTGATCGAAATGCATATATTATTTGCTATATTTGGAGTTCGGAATCAAGAGATATTAATAAAAGAAGGACTCCATATAAAAGAGCTGCGGGATTAATTGGGCCCAAATCAGATTTTGGTCCATTAAGGCCTATGTGCATTTTAATGAGATAGGGTGTAAAGTTTAGTACCACATCACCTGCTGAACCAAAAACGCACAGAGGAAGAGGACTATATCAGCAAGGCCCCTGGCCCCTGGAGGAGAACAAGAAATTATCATAGAGATTGAGGGGTGCCCTCGAAGGAAAACCTCTTCTCTAATTAATATTTCTTTTTAGGCTTAGCAACCAATGTAAAGTAGAAATAGATCTTCTAGTTTCTACTAGATTGAGAGAGATAGAGTGGAGGTGTTGATTGGAGGAAGCCCGGCCTGTCGGTGTCTACTCCAAGCTTGTACCTGCGGGATCAAGTTCTCCTAACCCGAAGCTTGCTCCTAGGATTCTTCAGTATTTCGACTTCTAAATTCTAGTAAGTTCTTGTTTTATTGTTCTTATGGTTTATGAGTTTACTTTAATCTCTTCGCGTAGAGTTTAGAGTAATCATTGCTGGCGTAAACGTGGTGTTTAGGCTGGGGTACTCATAGATATTCTCTGACTAGCTGGACCGTGGTAGTAGTGAGGAACGTGACAATTCCGAGTTACCTTTGCAGATCACATCTCGTTAGCAGGAAGGATAGGGTTTATAGGTGCGGGTCGAACATCCTTTGTGTTGTCTAGATTCCGTTAGCCTCCCCATTAGAATAGTAGATCATCCTTACCAAGGTTCGAAGGAGACTACGGTTGCAGTCTTCTCTATTTATCACTCACATCGAAAGACATTCTTTGTGCCTAAAGGGATAGTAGCAATAGATTTGGTTAGTTAGATGCACCCTTTCTCCCAGTGGTAAAAATACAAATACGATAACTCTGGATAACCTCCCGGGTGAAATGCTCACCGATATCCGTGCGCTTGCGGATCAATTCCTTATTGCGTTCCCAAATATCGACAGAGACCACCCAAAAATCTTGCCATTTTTTACTCTGGATCCTCTCTAATTCCAGCCCGCACTAACAACAGCTCCATCTCCTTATAATACTCATCAACTGATCTTTTTCCTTGCTTCAACATTTGCAACCTATTGTGAAGGTCACGCTGATAGTTTGATGGTACAAATCGCCTTCTCATCACTTGCTTCATCTCTTCCCATGTGTTGATATATGCACGACCCAACACAAGTTGATTCTCTTGTATCTGATTGCACCAAGTTAGAGCATAACCAGAGAATTCCACTGAAGCAAGATTAACACGCCTCTGATCAGAGAGATTATGCACTCTGAAAATTTGATCACATTGCTCAGCCCACTCAAGATATGCGTCTACATCCTCTCTTCCAGTGAATTTTGGGATACTCAACTTGACACGAGCCATGTTGCCTGGATCTTCCATATTATGACGACCATGATGATGCTCTCTATCTCCATGATCAGCATGCCGCCGATGATCATGGTGCCGCCTATGCAGCCCATCATTTGCAACGGGATTCTCATCAGACCCCTCTTCGTGATCAAAGTTATCAAATTCTTCATCATCAAAATGAACACAATGGCCACGACCATGTCCATGAACTCGTTCTCCATCTTGGCCATGATGACCAGCCCACCTGCCACCAACACGACCATCTCTGAAATGGTCATGTCCTGCACCAGAATTTTCAGCACCAGATTCATCAGATTGATGCCGAGGAGCCCTCCACCCATCTGCAGGTATGCGTGCATCAAGCATCCTCTCCATGGCCTGCAAGAGAGAGTCTGCCATTTGGCGCAACTCAGCCTGTGCCACAGGATGTTCTTTTCTCCATAACGATCACCACGAATACTTGAGTTGGATCCTGTCAGGTTAGCACTAAAGCCAAATATAGTGGAATGGGTAAATTTGTGGAATCACACAACCTCACCTCTTACTTACCAATGCTCTTTCCTATTCTCAAGGCAGTGAATTGTGCTAGTGTAGCAGCTCAACAAAAGTAATTCCAAGGTCGCAAGGATTACGAGACGAATGTCCTAGTTTTAGTTTTTGGTGGAGCTATAGGTGGCTAGACAAGGGAGGCTACAGTACTGTGGCAGAACCCCCTAAGTGTTTGGGCCCACCGACACCTGTCATTGTCCTAAGGACCTCTGACGGCGATGCCGGGGATCCTCCCACTTTAGGAGTCCGATGAGCATCGCTGGACGCTCATTCCACTGCTACCTGTGGCGTGCCAAGCCGGCTCGTCCTGACCACTGGGGATGGTCAATTAGCGAGAACTTCTTCTTCTCGCCCTTACAGGATAGCAAGTGGCCACCTTAACACCAGGATCATTCGTTGCGAAGACAATGCAGTACCACAAACGACATACGACCAAAATAATATTTCAGAGTGAAACAGCGGAAGTATTACATAGCTTATTTTACAAAAGGAGTTCTTCCAAATAGCAGAGTGATATTACAAACCAGGTCCAGCGGAGCAACTTAAGCTTTAGTACAGAGATTACAAATTTACAGACCCTGCCCATGGGTCACGCTCATTCCTCCTCGTCGTCAACCTCGATGACGGTCACACAACAGGGTCCGAAACAAGTCGGCTCCTGAGCTTCACCTGCAACAGGGGGTTGGAAAACCCTGAGTACGGGAGTACTCAACAAGACTTACCCGATGGAAAAAGAGGAGAAGGTAGGAATGCAGGCTTAGGGTAGACAAGGAGTGGCTGAGCAAGGAGCCAAAGTGTTTTGCTAAAAAGCTTACTAATAGTGCATCCTTATTTTCAAGTTTTACCCGCGAATTCCTCCCCCGCAGAGGCCGAGGAGTTCGAGGACAGTTTATCTAGTTATCTCTCACAGACAAGTCTGCAAGTTCCTAGTCCTTAATCAAAGTACTTTCTCTCCGACGGCCATAGCTTCATGTCGCTTTGAGTCCGGGAATTGGGATCCGAACTCCATGAGACATTTCCCCCTTTCTCATTTTATCACTTAGTTGCATATTTAACTACGATGAGGGGCAGTGGATTGAGTCTCCCAATCGGGGAGCAACGACGATTCGAACCGCTTAACAATCCAGCTGGAGTTCCTAACCACCCGACATATGTAGAACCAAATCTTGCATATGTCAACCCAAATCAAGCTCTCCCCAAATTTGACCAGGTTCGCGGCACCCGAGAGCACAGTACTCCACCATCCTACAGCCGATCTAGATGTTTTCCGGTCATCTCAGATGCGTAAGGTGGGTACATACTACTCTCGCCATCTTTCCACTCCCAGTGCGCGAGTAGCTGTTCACATCGAGGGATCACAAGACCGGGCTTACCAAGGGCAAGTGGCTAGTACTATAAATTCTCAACCCAGCGGGCCATCAACGGACCGGTCCTTAACCGACACAGTTGGAGACACTACTTTAAGACTCCATTCTTAAAGCAAGTCCACCGACCGGTCTCAGATTAAACATCATTGATCATAAATGTATTCCACAACAACCCTTCAAACTTTCTTATTTGAAAACCTATCTAGTAGCAGGGCTAAGCATCACTACGCAGTTTTGAAAATAAACAGGTGTCAAGGACAGGATAACACATATCAAGGTAGTAAATGCAGCAAGTAGGTTAACCCAATTCTCAACTACCTAATGCAGCATTTTCAATTTATAAGTGATAAAAGATTTAAAACATTCAAGGAGGGGTTAATGCATCCGGGGCTTGCCTTGGTTGCAGGGCAGAGAGGGACCCTCGGAGACTTGCCAAGTCTCGGATCCGACTTCCTCGAACGGAGCACCGACCTCGGGGTTTGGTTCAACGGGCGCCCCTTCGGTCACGGATACTATACGCAAAATGATGAATGCTCATGATATGCGTATGACAAATATGCAAGAAGGATCAAGTCGAGTACAATTTGCCTTCTCGGTGCAACACAGAATAAACAATAATTAAAGTTGTTTACCATTTTAGTGTTTTTACCCAAGAGGTTGCATCTGTAAATTCAGACTCTTCTTAATTCATAATTATCTTAAATTAACTAATTATTAATCCTATTTACCTTAATTAACTCTTAATTAATCACTAATGACAGTAATTAAGCATTAAGGCTAAACAATAATTAAACGCCAAATGTCATTAGGGTTAATGACCTCAGGTCATCACACAATCCCAAAATCACTCAACCCTAATTATGAGGATTTAACTAATCACTATCTAATTATTTTGGAATTATTATTTAATTACTAAATAAGGGTTTATTAATATTTTATTCAAACATTATCCAAATGCCACCAAATTTTGTGTGGAGCCAGGGAATAATATTCAGAGGCATCCCACAATTTTTGGTGATTTTTGGACATACTAATAAATTATTAAAATTCTTGTAAGTTCCATTTATTAACTAAAAGGCAGAATTTGTATATATGTTTATATTATCAGAAAACGAAATTTAGTATTTTTCCTATGTTCTTCTTAATTTATGGAACATTTACAAAAATTTTCACAATTTTTGAATCAACACAGAATTTACTATTCAAAATCAAACATCAAGCACTTTTAAACAAAAAGGAAAAAGAAAAGGGCACTGTGCCACGCTGGCGGCCTGCTTGGACCCGGCCCAAGTCGGCCCGAGTGCTCGGTCCATGCAGACGCTGCGCGCGCTGCCCCCTCTCTGTGTGGTCGCTGACGAGCGGGCCCTGCTCGTCAGGCTCCCTCCCCCTCCTGCGAGACGCTGACAGGACGACCCCACCTGTCAGCTTCGCCCCCTTCACGCGCGACGGCACTGCCGCAGCTCCGGCGGCCGTTAGCGAGGTCCTCGGCCCCCGCGCGCGTGCGCATCAGCTCCGCCTCACTTCCGCGGACCGATCTCTATCACTCACTCGCGCTCTACCGCCTTCTTTCTACCGCAACCGCGTCACCGGCGGACGGCCGCCATGGCCGACTATCGGCCGGCCACCAGGACCCGGTAGAGTGCAAGCCGACGGCCTAGCGAGCTTCCACAGGGGTTGGGGAGGGTGGTGCTCACGCTGCAAGGCTCGGGGAAACAGCTGAAGCCGCTGGCGACGGAAACAGTGTCGTCGGGCGGGAGCTCTGGCTCCGGCAAGCTCGTTCCGGCGATCCTGCTCACATTCAAGGAGAGGGAGCGAGCGCATGAGCAACCGGGGCACGGAAGGAACTTGAAACAGTCGCCAGCGGGGTGTGATACTCACTGGAACAACGTGGCCACGGGAAGAGCTCCGCAGCGGCGGTCTCGGCCGGAGTTGGAGAAGAGGGAGGAGCTCTGGCGTTTGAGGGGGTTAGAGAGGGAGCTTGGGGGTGCACTGGGTTCGCACGAAGGTGACGAAGACTCTGGGTTGCTCAATTTGGCTCGGGAAGGAGTGGTTATGGTGAATTTGGGAGAGAAAGGCTCGTCGGATTCTTTGGCTCAGGACGGAGGAAACGCACGGCGTCGTCCACGCTGCGCTCAAATGGAGGGGAAAGCAAGCCCGGGGCATCCACGTCGCCTGGCGACCCTGGCAGCAAGCAGCTGCGTGCATGCACGCATGCGCGCGGCGCTGCTCGCGCGGCGGCTGCGCTGGACAGGGAGCCGGTGATCCATATCGGTTCACTGTAGCAGACCCTTATCCCTCCTTTTCTGACTTTTGTGAAATTCACCCAAAATTTGAACTGAACACAAGATTCCATCAAAACAAAAGTTGTGCACAATTTTATAAGCTACAAAATATATTTAGGTGTCCCAAGCTGATTCTGAATGGAAACTAGTGATTTAGCCAAAAGAGTTTGCAAATCAAATCTAATTCAAAGAAATTCAAATTTTTGAATTGGGGACAAATCAGGATTTCTAAAATTACTTTTGATTTTTCATAACAACTTGAAAAACTCCCAACATGAAAGTTGTTCAACTTTTCGTGCTCTACAACTTTCATGTTGACCACTTTCAAAGTTCCAAATGGATTTTGAATTGGAGGTTTAAATTGGAAAAGGGGGCACTTTCTGGAAATCTGTATTTTCAAAATTACTTTGAATTTTGTATTGAAACTTCAAAAACTCAAAACTCCAAAGTTGTACATATTGACAAGATCTACAACTTTGCTTTTGAACTCAACCCCAAATTTTGCTTAGTTTTAAAATTGTGTGAAAGGGGGCAAAATCTAGGGTTTCAAAAATCAGGGTTTTCCCCCCCTAGTCTGTCGGAAAATTCCCACCCTAGGGTTTTAGCAACCAAGCCAAGCATTACTGCACAACATAAACACACTTTAATTCCCCAAGCACAACTAATCAAAATAAACTTGTTTTAGGTTGATGCATCAGGGTGTGATTACCAAACATGCCATGCAATGCTTATGATGACATGATCCGATTTTAGTAACCGTAACATCGGAGATGTTACAAGTACTGAAAATCATGTGGTTTGATGTGCTCAAAAGATATAATGTTGCTGGTATATAGATCCCCAAGAATCTGAATATGTAAACTAAATTTTTTTAGTAAGCAAACAGCAATACAACCCCTTTCCTCTTCTACTTTTTTGTTCTTTCTCTTTTCTTTTCTCTAAATTTTTTTCTCTAATTTTTTTGAACTCTTTTTTTTATACTAACAGGGGTGCGGATAACAAATGAAAACACAACACAATATATGTAAAGAGGGTGACTATCAACTTGATGAACACAAAAAAACACAAGATAACAGTACCATCAAATGGCTTTAGGATTCTTTTTTTATGGCTTTTTCAGTGGACTATAGGTGATGAACAAATCAGTAACAAATAATAGATATACTTAAGATAAATATGTGGATGACTGTGAGACCTACCGTGACAACGAAAGCTTTGATACCAGTTGATAGGTATCGATATGAATCGGTACGAGGGTGGCCAGATCTTCATGACAGTAAATCAAAAGAATAAGGATAACTTGCTGCAAACAATGGGTAACTAGCTTTATACTTGACAAAGGTTGGATGCGACCAAGCGACGGGGAGAGAGGCACCAAAACCGTGAAGCCTTCGACTCGATCTCTGAACGACCGCAGAACTACAATCCGGAACTAATCCACACAATACGGCGCAGCCGAACGGAAGCCATAGAGCACGACATAGGGGAACCCATAGGATTCACTTCACAAGTCCAAGAAGAACAAGGAAGAACAAAGGTTGAGTAAGGCACTCAGTAGCACGGCTGCAATATCATGTAGTTTATCAAATGATCAAAGGTTGTTAATAGCTTATAGATAAGGAATATTTATATAAGGAACAACCCTCCTAGATAGGTATGAAAACGAAATAGAGTTTTTGAGGGAAGGCAATGTGAAAGGTGCCCTCGGAATAGATTCTCGAACTGGCTTCGTGTGACTGTTGGCCTCGAGAGGAGTTTCCAATAAACTGACCATAACTTCTTATTGGGAAGTCCAAATGATGAACTGTTTCTTGGGTGTGAAACTAGACTCAAAGGGCTTTCCAGCAATGTATACCAACCAGTACGAAACATTGTAGATTGGCACAATTTTACTTGGCAAGTTGTACCAACATTCTATCATGACAGATTGTTGACCTTCTGAGCAGTCTGTACTAATTCTGGTCTGCAGGTAATATGGTGTATCCAAACTGGTCGCCACTTGATTCATTGGAAAGTGGACTCGACAAGCTTTCCAACAAGTACTCATGAGCCTTCATAGCTTTATGAGTAAAAAGTTATGAAGATTTCTTTGCACTGGTCCATTCTTGACTCCACTAGTCCGTTTTTAACTCTTCTAGTCCATTTTGCTAGTCTGTCTTCTAGGACTTGTACTGGTCCATTCTTTAGGGTCTGATTCATCCTTCTCTTCTTCTATATACCTGAGTACAATCAAGGTACAACACTTAGGAACTATATAATTCTCATTAATGATAAAATGAATCTCACAAAGTAGCGTGTGGACCTCTTGTTGTAGCTTCTATGCACGACTACGTGTAATTGGTCCATCAATGACTTGGGCTGGTGTCGGTGTTGGTAAAACTTGAGTGGTTGTAGCTTGACTTGGAGCTTGTGACATCTTGCTTGCTAGCATGGTCATATCAGGGTGCCCGCGGCGGAGCAGAAGAAGCTGGACCCTCTTCTTGACAGTCTGGCCACCCTGAGGAGGGAGGGCGTCACCGCGGCCATGGTGGTGGCCGCCTTTCACAAGCAGGCGCATCACTGTTGTTGGGACCAAAGTATTCAAGTTATCACCTTTGTCGATTAATAGGTTAAATCGACTGGTGCGCCTTGACATCAAAATTGGGTATTAGCCCTTTGTGTTTGCAGATCTAGTTTTGGATCAACATATCTTTTGGCACGCCCAGTGGGACCAATCAACATAGAGCAACATTCTTACTTCTGAACTCGACGCGGACAATGTCATCGGCATGATAGAAGCCAATCTCAGGGAAGAACAGAAGCAAGCTATGGAGGAATACAAGCAGCTCTATTTGAAATCCTTCACCCTGAACAGGAGTGGGGAAGTCATCTAGAAGCAAGATCTGCCGTTGCCTCGGCAAGTTACCTTTGATCCCAATCCTGGTAAACTACAAGAGATGGTTAATTCTGCAGTTAATCATGCTTTGATTAACCACTCCAATGTGCTGTCCAACACTATTTACAATGCTGTGGTCCGAACTTTCAAAGAGGGACAGGCACCACCACTTTATGCTGGCCCAGCCTATCATCAGCCAGGATAATCATCGGTTGTAGCTCCATCGGCTCCTTCAGCCGTTGTGGGTACAGAAGTCACGTCTCCTCCAAGTACGGCGGGATTGCCTAATGAACAATCAACACTGATGAGATCGGATCCAATGACTTCAGGAGGGCGGGTTCAGCTCAACACAGATTTATCAACATCGGCTATGTCAGGATCTATATTTCAAAATTGCTAGGTTCCTCCTAATTGGTGGGGATATGATATGCCTTCGGAGTTTTTAGCAAATAATTCTGGAACATCTCAGATACCTGATATAGCAGGAAAAGCTCCCATGCCATTGGTACCTCCAGTTTCACCGATGACTCAAGTGCCTCAGGTTTCTACAACAACTATTGCATGGCCAGTTACTGGGAATTTTCAGATGCCAACATTCCAAGTACCTAATGCAAGCTCATCGGCAAATCCATTATCGACACAACAGAGGTTCATGTCTCAGGCAGGGTATGTCAATCCTATAATGATAGCTAACTACCAGCCATCGGCAAGTCTTGTGCTGATGAATGCCAATAATGGTTGGCTAGGACAGTTGCCCTTTCCACATACAACACAGCAAAATCATCAAGTTGCAGGGGTTCAACAAGGTCACATGCAGGCTGGCTTTCAGAATCAGGCACTGATAGCTCAACCGATCAATTTTACTCAGCAGATTGGTGGCCCACAAGCAATGGCCAATATGCTTTTTGCCAGAGATCATATGCCATAGAGACACGTGGAAGCATATCAACAGGCACCATAGATTCAACCAGCACATCGGCAGGATGCCGATGCTTATTGGGCTGATAAGATAGCATAGGTCATGAGAGATCAGTTTGGGATAAAACCTAAAGTCAATACTTATTCTTACCACACACCATATCCTCCTGCATATGACCTAATTCCTCTTCTAAATCGGTACAAGGTGCCAGATTTTACTAAGTTCTCTGGACAAGATGATACATCGACAATGGAGCATGTCAATCGCTTTATCATCCAGTGTGGAGAGGCTGCTAACAGAGATGAGTTAAGGGTTCGGCTGTTCTCATCATCTCTGTCCACATCGACTTTTACTTGGTTTATTTCATTAGCTCCAAACTCTGTTATCACCTGGGCCAATCTAGAGAAATAGTTCCATAAATATTTCTTTTCTGGAGTTCATGAGAAGAAGCTTACCGATTTAGTGAGACTGCAACAGCGTAATGATGAATCGGTAGAAAGCTTTGTGCAAAGGCTACGGGATGTGAAGAACAAATGTTATAGCCAGGTTTTGGATGGTCGGCAACTGGCTGATTTGGCTTTTCAAGGGCTGTTACCACATCTCAAGAACAAATATGCTTCTCAAGAATTTGAAAGCTTGAGTCATCTAGTACAGAGAATTTCTGATTAGGACACTAAAGCTTTTGAATCTAGGAAGAACTGGAATAAAAAGGTGTCATTTATCGATGAAGCGGGAGATTCTGATTTTGATGAGGAACCAGTCATCAGGTTAGCAGAGTGGGTGAAAAACAAGAAGCCGATGTCTTGTCCTTTTGGCTAGAAAGAGCTAGAAAAGTTTGCTTTTGATATCACTAAAGCCGATAGGATATTTGATTTCTTGGTTCAGGAAGGACAGATTAAGCTGTCACCAAATCATGTGATTCCATCGACAGAAGAGTTGAAAAAGATCAAGTATTGCAAATGGCATAATGCAACTTCGCACAGCACAAATGAATGCAAGGTATTTTGGCAGCAGTTGCAATCAGCTATAGAGACTGGGAGGATCAAGTTTGATGGCTCTAAAACTCATAAGTCGATGAAAATTGATCAGCACCCTTTTCCCACAAACATGTTGGATGCCAAAGGTAAGACTAAGGTGCTGACATTAGGAACTGCTGAGAAGAGCACATCGGTGGATCCCCAACATCAAATAACTACCAATGACGCAAAGGGAAAAGGTATGTTGAAAGAAAGTAGTAGCTCTGAAAGACCTCCTCGATCTGGCGTTGTGATTACCCGTAGACGGCAACGAGAGAATTGGCAGCAGCGTGAAGATCAGCATCGATGTTAGCAAGAAGAGAGGCGTCGGGAAGAGTGGAATCGGCATAAAGATCATTAGGATTGCCTGTTGAAGGGTCGAGATGGCGGACTAGAGGGGGGTGAATAGTCCTTTCTAAAAACTATCGCACCAGCTAACCGAAATAAATGCGGAATTAAATCTATCGGCCTAGCCAAGACTACACCTATCTATCTAAGTTCTCTAGCACCTTGTAAAAGATCCTAAACAAGAAAACAAGGTGCTACCTTAGCAAGAGCTCACCTAACCTATTCTAGAAGCAAGGTCACACAAACCTATGCAACTAGTACTTTGCAAACCGGGGGAGCTCCTACACAAACTAGTGAGGCAAAGCGCACACAGCCTAAGCTCACTAGCAAGCTCAATAACAAGGCAACTAATGCCAAATTAGAGAGCACAACTTACTTAGCTACATAAACTAAGCAATGTGACTAACAAGGTTACACAAACCAAATTAGCCATGTAAGGGAACTACTTCTAGCTACACAAGCAAGAAGGTAACTAGCAAGCTACACAAGCTTAACTAATTACAAAAACAACTACACAAGCACAAGTATATAAAGAATGTAAATACAAGCTCATGTATAGCGAATGCAAATCACCGAGAAGAGTAGACAATGTTGACACGTTGATTTTTACCGAGGTTCACTTGGTTACCACCAAGCTACGTCCTCGTTGCGGTGATACACCCACTTGATGGATCACGAGCTAATTGGCATTCCAAAGCCAAACCCTTAGCGGGTGCCGCACATCCACTCTCAAGATGGGGATCCTCCAAGCCACAAGCAATCCACTAGAGTTGCTCTTCGCGATCCCCGCGGGGTGATCACCGTACCCCTCACAATCTCTTTTCCAGAGCACCACACAATCTCCTTGCGTGCTTCAACGGAGTCACAAGCCACCAAGCCTTCTAGGAGGTGGCAACCTCCAAGAGTAACAAGCACCACTGGCTTGCAACACGAACACCTAGTGCCACTCGATGCAATCTCTCAATGCAACGCACTAGAATCGCTCACTCACACAATCGGATGATCACTATCAAGCATATGTAAGTTAGAGGCTTCACTAGCACTCCCCAAGCATGGACACTAAGTCCCAAGGGTGCTCGGCACCAGCCAAGGCCGGCCACCACTTCTATTTATAGCCCCAAGGGCTAAACTAGCCGTTGCCCCTTCACTGGGCAAAACACGTGGGCACCGGACGCGCTGCAGGGAGCCACAGGACGCTCAACCCTAGCGTTCGGTGCTCAGCTGACAGCCACGTGTCACTAGCCGTTTGAATTCGACCGTTGCCGCCAACGGCTAGCACACGCTCGCGCCTGACATAGCACCACCGGACGCTCTGCTGGTTCACACCGGACGCGTCCGGTGCTTACCGGACTCGTGCGCAGAGAGCTCCACAAACCTGCAGGGTCACCGGACGCTAAGCACTGGTAGCATCCGGTGCTCACCGGACCCATGCGCAGAGAGGGTCGCAAAACACCCGCACACCAGACGCTGAGCACCGGACTCACTCCGGTGCGTCCGGTGCACTCTGCTTCCTCTGGTCAGACCCGACAGTACACCAGACGCTAAAGGCCAGCGTCCGGTGCCTCTGTGCCGTGCGTCCGGTGCTCCCGTGACTTCTCCAAATTTCCCACGGGCGCAATAGAAAACTTTACAGTTAATTTTCTCAAAAGCACCGAATCCCGCCGAGCAAGCTTGGCAGGAGGGAGAGAGGAACCCACACCCCTCTCAACCCTAGGAACTCCACCTCCTTTGTAAAAGTGCCAACACCACCAAGTGTACACCACCATATGCAAGTGTGTTAGCATTTTCACAAACATTTTCCCAAGGGAGTTAGCCTCTCAAACTTGCCACACCACTCAATTCTAACACATATGCAAAGTTAGATCGATCAAGTGGCACTAGATGACCGATATGCAAACAAGTTTTCCCCTCTTGATAGTATGGCCATCTATCCTAAATTCGGTCATAAACTTCTCTACACACTTATGACCGGTGAAATGGAAAAGCCCTAGGTTATACCTTTGCCTTGCCCTTTCCATTCCATCTCCTCTAATGTTGATGCAACACATGCACCAACCAATCACCAAATGATATGATCCACATCATATCATCATGTGACCGTATTGGTTCATTGATCTTGACCTCACTTGCTCTTCACCGTTGCCTCAGTCCATCGGCGCCAAGTCTTGCTCAGGCTTCACCGTCACACGCGGTCCCTCGCTTCAAAGCCTCCGACTTGCCCTTCACTCTTGCAACCGATCCATCAATCCAAGCCTCATCTTGATCTTCTCCACCTTGGTCACATGACTCCATGTCATGTCTCATATGCAATGAGATCCTTCATCATCACATGTGGACTAATCTCCTGTGTATCTCACATAAACCCTATTAGTCCACCTAAGTTGTCACTCAATTACCAAAACCAGACAAGGACCTTTCACCCGTTCTTCGTTCACTATTGGGAACGAGGTATCAAGTTACCGACTGTTGAGGACTGTCCTAAGTGTAATAGTCACCGTTGGCATGATCGGTCAAATCAGAGATTCCATCTCGATGATCGACATTTTAATGGGCCGATCAGAGGAAGAACGTCAGTTCATGATCAGCTGGGGGCAATGTTTTCCTAAACGCTAAACGGTAAACAGTCGGTCACCTGCCGTTTAGCCATTATTCGGGCTAAACAGTCCATTAAACGGGCTAAACGGTCAATTAAACGGACTAAACAGATGATTAAATGGAAACGGCGTATCATTGTGTAGCGTTTACACGGCGTTTAAACGGTCTAAACGGCCATTTAGGCGAACAGTGGCTGGGGGCAGGCTTAATGTGCATGAAAGGCTTGGTGGATGTGTCGGTTATTTTCCACGGAATCAAGAAGAACTTGAAGAGATGGCGAATGCACGGGTTCCCGATGAATTCATATTCTGTAGGGATTCTAATATACATCGTGTAGAATCAAGTGGAGTTTTCTATCAACTGGTTTGGAGGACCAAGCTTCCCCGATGGTGTCTGGAAGGTTTGACGAGGACACAGAGGAGAAGGATGCAATGGGAACGTCAAGAAGATTTGCATAGAGAGGAAAGTTCTTCTAAGTCTAAAAATTGGTAGCAGACGGATCGCAAGGGAAAAGGTCCATCGCAGATGTCAATAGGTATTCATGTTACCGATGGAATTTCTTGCGCCTTCCAGTGATGATGAGGAAGTTAGTCTCTCTCATCAAATAGCTCAATTAGCACCGATGATGGCTGTTTTTGAGAAACCATCCGATGATGAAAGGCAGCATCTCAAAGCTTTGTTCGTTAAGGGCAGGGTTGATGGGCAACCAGTCTCTAAAATACTCATTGATGGAGGGGCTGCAATTAATATTATGCCCTGTGTGATGTATCGGAAGCTTGGTAAAGGAGATCAAGACTTGACCAAAACCGATATGATGCTGAAAGACTTTGAGGGTAATGTGTCTCTAGCTAAAGGAGCTGTGTGTGTTGAATTGACTATCCGCAACAAGACCTTGCCGACAACTTTCTTTGTCATCAATGGTAAAGGCGCATACAACCTAATGTTAGGGAGGGATTGGATTCATGCCAACTGTTGTGTCCCTTCTACAATGCATCAATGTCTCGTTCAGTGGGTTGGAGATAAAATTGAAGTTGTCCCTAGAGATTCTTCTTACATCATTGCATCAGCAGAGTCAGATACTTATGAGTAAACCAGGTGCATATCAGGAGAAGCCTGGGAAAAAGATTTCCTCAGAGTTACCGATTATGAGATTCCACTCATCCAAGCATTCAGTTCTGATGTAGAGTTTTAATGGATAGATTTGCCGATGATGGAAAATTAGGACAAGGGTTCACATCAGCCAAGAATTTAGTAGAAGTAGATATTGGTAGTGGTGATAGGCCAAGGCCTACTTTTATTAGTGCTAAGTTAGATTCCGAGCGCAAGCAACAATTAACCAATTTGTTAAAAGAATATAAAGATTGTTTCGCTTGGGATTATACTGAGATTCCTGGATTAGATCGATCAATTGTTGAATATCGGTTACCCATCAAGTCTGGATTTCGGCCACATCAGCAGCCAGCACGTCGATGTAACCCTAATATTCTTCCTGATATTAAGGCCGAAATAACCAAACTAATCGAAGCTAAGTTTATTCGGAGTGTCGGTATGTGGAATGGATTTCCAATGTTGTTCATGTCTACAAGAAAAATGGGAAACTTCACATATGCATTGATTTTAGGAATCTCAATAAAGCTACACCGATGGATGGCTACCCGATGCCGGTTGCCGATTTACTGGTTGATGCTGTAGCTGGGCATCGGATTATTAGCTTTATGGATGGTAATGCAGGATATAATCCAATATTCATGGCTGAAGAGGATATTCCCAAGACTGCATTTAGGTGTCCTAGTCATGTTGGTTTGTTTGAATGGATAATTATGACTTTTGGTTTGAAAAATGCTAGTGCTACTTATCAAAGGGCTATGAATTTTATTTCACTTTAACGTTGAACGGTTTGTCATTATTTCATATTTTTAACGACTCACTGCTCGTCGCCATATATAGATCGCGCCAAATTAGCATACTTCCCGCCTAACTTTTTAACGTGGATCCACTTGTCAGAAAAAAAATTGAAGCCCGCCATTCTAGCCCGCCAAGGCACAACACCACATCAGCCCAATTATCTCTCCCGGTCCTGGACAGCACCCTCATGCACAGCACACTCTCCTTTTCCTGGGCAACGCACGCACACAGCACCCCGCCGCTGCCAGCTCCAATCGAGATAAAAAAATCCCACAGCCACCACCAGTCCTGCATACGGAGCTGCCCTAGCGCCCTCCTCGCTGCCCTTGCCCGGCTGCCGGCCGCCGGCCACCCTCACCGGTGGCCCCCAAGCCTCATCTACGCAGGTCAGCCACTCCTGGCGGTGTCTTGGGCCCCTCCCAGCGGCGACCTCGGCTCGCCCGCTCCACACCGGCGACCTCAGATCGACTCCTTTTCAGGTAGCTTGCCATTCCAGGTTCCTGTCCTCTGCACCGCCGGCCACAGCCATAGCTCCCCCCATCTCCCCCTGCCGGCCATGTCCAGATCTAAATAAGGGAGTCAATATCTTCCTCTGTACTTGTATTTGAGTTGTTCTTGATTAACTTTACTAGCATTTGTAGTTATAGATGTATTAGTAGATCCATTTGTTTTAGGTCACTTACATGATAGATCTAGTTAATTGATAATCTTACTTTTGCTAGCAATGCAGACAGATTTTAGTACGCCATGCTCTATAATTTTCTTGACATTTTTTTAGTTTATTTTTGGATTAACTATACTGCTACAAGTTAGATTTGTGGAATGGTTCTTTTATATGAAACTCCTTCATCCACCGTAGGATTGGTTCTTTTTTAAAAATTGTCTGGCTATCAAGTATGTCGTAGTAATGTGTTTGGTTTTTTTGATCTGACCAATCTGCAAACAAAATGGTATTTTGATTTTTGTTTACCTGTTGTATGTGTGCTGCTAATTATAGTATGTGAGTTCCTTGTTCCTATGCAAGCCTGAGAAGAAGTCTCTTTTATTTTATTGAACCTTGAAACCATATTATCATTAATAGTTCTTTAAGATGTAAGCTGGTTTTTTCTGTACATATTTAAGATTTGTTACCTAAATCATCGATCTATGGTTTCATCTATCGCAGATAATAGAAAGAAGTAGCTCCTTGGATCTTTGCCCTAAGAAAAGTCGCAGCATCTACAGGCCCTCCTCACCAAGCTCGTGGATTAGACTGAGGAGTATCAGGTAAAGTGCTCTCTACCTTTTCACTATAGTTGTTGCTGCTTGCTTTGCATGGAATCTTATGCTGAATGTGATTGACGATATGTATGCACAATGTGGTTGAATTTGATGCCATGATCTATTCTTGTGTTTATATTTCTAGTGTGTTTGGTCAGGTTCTGGTTCTCCCTAGTAAAGGTTCATGGATAAATCATGGATTGATGATGATGCTAGGTAAATACAATAACTTAACAAATACTGTAAGTAGTATACATAGGTAGAGTGGCTTTTTAACATAAAACTTTAATGTAGGCATGGCAAGGCATATTTGCAGGGGGTGAACCGTTTCTTAGCTTTTGCATTTAAAAATGCAGCTGTTGGTAGCAAGATACTTTGTCCTTGTAGAAAGTGCTCCAACTCTTTTTGGAATGAGGCTAGTGAAGTCCGTGAACACTTAATATGTGATGGGTTTCTAAAAGGGTACAGAACATGGAATTTACATGGGGAACCCACCTTGTCTGTGAATCATGTGAACTGTGATAGTGATGGAGATGGTGTGGAGGTTATGGATGAGTCTGATGAAGATGATGACATCTCTGGTTTGCTTAGGGACTTAGCTGGTGGCTTAGATGATAGAGGTGATTTTGAGGACAATAGTCCTGCTCTAGATCCTTGTGAGGCAATTATTGAAGCCCAACCTGAACTGATATTCTGTTTGTGTAGAATAAACTTAAGGCAATTACTGAAGCCCAACCTGAACTGACAGAAAGAACCATCCAAGAAGGCGATGCGTTTGCTGTTGCCTGTGGAAAAAAGGAACCAAAAGGACAAGTTCGAGGTTTTGGGTCTAGGACCAACTCCCCAAACTGTTGGTACACCAGGAGTCAAGGGTTACACACCAACAAGGGTTCAAATGCAAGTTCTAGAATGTAAAAGGAAAGAAAGTCACCAAGTAGCTCTAGAACAACGCATAGCCGAATTGGAAGCTGAATTGCCGCGTGAAAGGTCTAGTATGGAAAATATCTCCCAGAATGACTCTAACTCACGACACCATGAGGTAAATTATTTGTATTATCAGTCCTTGATTTTGTGGCAACATAATGAGCTCATAATAGAAATCATCTGTTACTATGTTAAACACTTATCTGCACCCCAAGTCGGTTCTGATTTCACATAAGTTTTTTCTAAGTTCTTTTTGTCTTGCTCAAAAATGACTCTAACACCCCACTTTTATGTTTTTAGAGCCCAAGATCTGAAGAAATTTATGTCGAGACACATGATGATGCTGAATTTCATGAAGATGGTGCCTATGCAGATAACTCTAATGAGTATGAGTATGTGCTTGTGCGTAGGACCAACTCAGCCCCACCAGTCCAGCAGCCCCACCAGTCTGGCAGCTCCCCATTTGTGCAGCCCAACACCTTTCCTGTAGCCTCATCTATGCAGCGCCCTCACTCTAACCCCATTCCTACAACCATAGTTGTTCAGCCCCCTCAGTCTTGTCCCATTCCTACTGCCCCAATTGTTCAGTGCTCTCAGTCTAGCCCTGATGGTGCAGGCCCATCAAGGAATGGTGATGCAAATCACAACTCACATGCTGACCTTGTAATGTTCTCATCATTTTTCATTTTGTTTTGCTTCTAGTTAAATGGTGTTTTTTAATGAATACAATTCTCATAAATACATTGTTTGCTTCAGATTGGCAAAGAAGTTATACTCTATGCACTCCATAGAGATGAACCTGTGGCCAAGAGAATAGTTATTTCAGTTAATCCTAGCACCATGCATGCAGGGCATGCTCTTGGAAGGAAATATTGTGAAGTTGTTATCAGGTTTGTGATGAAAAGGGATGCAAAGCTACCTCGCTCGTATCCTGGTGTGCAAGAGATGGCTGATGCTAAGGACCTGTCAATTGCATGGCCATATAACAGGGTAACTACACTTGTCATTCTTTGTTGTTTTCATATGTAATTAGTGCCTAGATTTTCTAATCATTGATATGTCTAACAGATCAAGAAATGCAAGCCTAAAAAACCATCCCATGGAATAGGTGTGTTATTCTGAATTTTTCCCATCATACAGCTTGTTGAACCTTTGTACATATCTTCAACCTAGAAAACATAGAATGAAACATTATTGCTGTATCAGGGAGAGGTGCTACTAATTTGCTTCTTATTTGTTATACTTTATGAGTGTATAGATAGATGGATGCTTGTTTCAAACCATCTTTTTAGATAACATTGAATTAATGTTAGCTAACTGAATGTCCAATGTGCAACTAAGATTTATTTTTCTTTTTTCCTAGACTATGAGGGCTATCAATGGTTCTAAAGTTTGAGGTTGTGTTTCTTTTTGATGAACTTCAACTTTTATTTACAGGTAGTGGGAAGAAGTAGCTGGAAGTAGAATGCAGCCAATGATTGGATCAAAGTGCTCATGACAATGTGTTTTTGACTTTTTAGCTATAGATAAAAACTTGGGTTGGACTTACTAGAGGTGGATCATTTTGTAAAGAGTGGAAGTGAACTATGAGACCTGGGTTGTGGAATCGAATACCTCTTGCATTTTGGCTAAGCTTATTTTACCTTAGCTTTTCGATGCCATGAAATGTATGTAAATGGCATGACACATTGTGATGGCTTTAATATAACTTGTGTGCTTTATTTGGTCTAGTTTACATGTGTTTCATGACTGTGTATTATATTGTTTGAATGTATGACATGGCACTATTGATTGTATGGTTAACATATAAACAACACATGATATTATGTGCCAAATATTTGTATGCACAGTGACGGACAGTGGGTCGCTATAAATATATATCATCAGATAATGTGTCGTTATAAGTTTATTAAAAATGGCAGAGAGTCAGTCGTTATAACTTTTACGTAACGTCAGACGGTTCGACGTTAAAAGTCGGTCCGACGTTAAAAGTTTATAGCGTCGCCACTATTAACGGCTGATATATCTGTCGTTATAAAGTTTATAACGACCGACCGTATGACGCTAAAACGGCTTATAACGACCCTTCAGGCGACACTATATTTGGGCTGTGGTATAGTGCGTCGCCCATTGAGGCGCTTGACTGTGTTTACCTCGTGATCGTTGTCGCGAGGTCGCTTGCCTCTGAAGTCATCGCGGTTGTCACGGCGCCTATCCCACCCTTCTCAGTGGTCGTGGTTGTCGCCGCGCCGAGGGTTTCGGTTGTCGAAACGCCCGCGGTTGTCATCCCGTTGGGGAGGCTGCTCGGCCCCTCGGACGTCTTCTCTAATGAGTTCCTCTACGTCGTCGGCATTGGCGTAATTTTTGGCCATGGCGAGGAGTTCAACGACTGTGGTCGGCATTTTGCACAGTAGCTTGCTTCTTAGAGCTTCGTGGAAACGGAGACCTTTGATGAAAGCTGAGATAGCCTCATCATGGGAGATCTTTGGGATCTTGAGGCGTATATCTGAGAAGCGTCGGATGTAATCGCGCAAAGGCTCGTTTCTGCGGTCCCTTATCCTCTCAAGATCATATTTATTTCCCAGCTGCTTGCAGGTAGCGATGAAGTTATCAATGAATGCATGCCGAAGTTCCTCCCATGAGTTGAAAGAGTCTTCAGGCAAGCCGAGGAGCCATTGGTGGCCAGCTTGGTCGAGGACGACTGGGAAATAGTTCGCCATGACGTGCTCGTCGCCTGTTGTTGACCGGACCGCGATCTCGTAGAGGGTGATCCAGATCTCGGGGTTTTCCTTGCCGTCGTATTTTTTGAGCTTCTCAAGTCTGAAATTGCGCGGCCAAACAACTTGCCGGAGATGTGAGGAGAACTGTTTTAGGCCGGGGGGCCATGAGCTGCGTCATACTCGATGCGGCACACGTTTTCGTGTGCCGTTCTATCATTGATACGTCTATTGATGCGCTCGCAGGCATCCTTGTGAGAGAGGTTTTGCCGTAGATCACGGTTTCGTCCCTAGTCTACTTCTTGGTCATGTCCGCGTCTTTGCTAGCGGTTGTGTCTAGCGTCCTCACCACGATTGTCGCGATGAGCTTCCTTCCTGCAATCGTTGATGGGCGAGCGGCTGCGGCGATGCCCGCCGGGTCGTGGCGAGGCCCGACTGCGATAGGTCTGGTCGGAGGTGACCTCTGTGTAGGAGAGGGCTTGCACCCTTCTGAGGAGATCCGCAGTCTGTCCCATTGCGGCAATTAAGTGCGCCCGTATGTTAGTCCGAACACCCTGATACTCTAGAGTGTCTGGGAGTCGGTCGAGGTTTGCCATGGCGACAGCTACATTAGCGCTTGGTGTCTTGAATACTTGCTGGTTCCCAACCACATCAAAGGCATCATCAAGGTTATTTGGGACCAGCTGGCGTTGCTCCTCATCTGCTCATTGCTGAGCCCGATCAGCGTTGCGCTGTTCGCGCTACTGTCTTTACTCATCGGTTTCTCCATCGATGACCGTTCGTCGTTGCTGACGTTGAAAACCAGATGTCCTCGTCGGGGTGGAAAAACCGGAAAGCGGGAAAAACCCGGGGGGTAAGGCGGGAGATCCAAGTCATAATCGTCATCCTCGGGGCGTAAAACGTCGGTAGGGACAAAACCTGTGCTTGAGTTTGTGCTGGCGGTGTTGTCCTCCGGCAAAGTACGGATAGAGACCATATTGACGAAGTGGCGAGCTGGTCGCTCGGGTTGTCGTGATGACAAGCCCATCTTCCTGAATAGAGATCGAGTATGTCACGAGACCTGGTCGGCCGCGTTACTCAGACCATGAGGAAGACTCCCGTTTGGAGAAGTTATCTTGAAGTTGACAATTCGTCCTTCGGGAGTTGCTGTTACCGTCAAGGATGTCCCCAGCCGTTCGTGCGTGGTGGCACGAGTTGGTCGACGGGAGTCAAAAAATTTGGTGCCGAAGCTCAAGCGGTCTGGTGTGAGATCAAATCCACCAGATCAGAGACTTTGAGAAGTCTATGGTTGGCGCGATCGATGGCTTCCAGTAGATCGAAATTGTCGACTTTGTTTCCCTTGTAGTGAGGAAGCAGAGGTCGGGTTGTCGGAGTCATAGTGGTCGTAGCCGACGTGATCGGGACCACTGCCTCTGCAGTTTTAGATCGGATCTGATTTTCTTCCAATGTCGTGGTCGTAAGGCCGTCGGCGCGTGTCGTCCAGGTGATCTGTCCGACGGTGAATGTGAGGCCTTCAGCCACGGCAGCGGAAGCGGAGATGACGACCGTCTTGCTCGTCTGGAAAACTATGCGCACACCCCCTACCTGGCGCGCCACTGTCGACGAAAGCTAGTCGGCAGTCTACCTTGGGGTATACCCATGATAGTAGTTTATCGGCAGACAGGTGCGCAAGCTATGAACTTGATGGTGACGCAAGACACAGACAAGGATTTTATCCACGTTCGGGCGCCGTGTGGGCGTAATACCTACGTCATGCGTCTAATTGTATTGTTGTGTGTTGAATTGAGTTGTCTAAGGGGGGTCCCTTGCCTCTCTTTATATAGTCCAGAGGGCAGGGTTACAGATCTGGAAACTAATCCTAGTCGGTTACAATTGTCATAGATAATGCGATATCAATTCCTATTCTAACCGACTAGAATCTTGCTTGATCGCCACGTTTTGTTTCCTTGCGCGAAACTACGAGCAGTTGGATCAAGCTTCGAACTGTCTCGTGATGGACCAAGTCTCCTGGCCCAAGTCTAGTCGTAAGGGTATAGGGGTTTATACCCCCTGTAACATCCCCGATGTTACGGTTATTAAAACTGGATCATGTCATCATGAGCATTGCATCGCATGTTGATTAAGTACTATTTGATGCATCAAATTAAAATAAGTTTATTTTGATTGCTTGTGCTTAGGGAATTAAAGTGTGCCTGCAAGGTGTATTGAACCTAGTGTGGTTGTGAAATTCCTAGGGTGGAAGGTTTCCGAGAAAATAGGGGGGAAAACCCTGATTTTAGAACCCTAGATTTGCCCCCTTTTGGGTAACTTCAAAACTAAGCAAAAATTGGGGATGAGTTCAAAAGCAAAGTTGTAGATCTTGTCAAGATGTACAACTTTGGTGTTTTGAGTTTTTGAAGTTTCAATACAAAATTCAAAGTAATTTTGAAAATACAGATTTCCAGAAAATGTCCTCCTTTCCAATTTGAATCCCCAATTCAAAATCTATTTGGAATCTTGAAAAGTGACCAACATGAAGGTTGTAGAGCTCAAAAAGTTGAACAACTTTCATGTTGGGAATTATTCAAGTTGTTATGGAAAATCAAAAGTAATTTTGGAAATTCTGATCTGCCCCAATTCAAAAATTGGAATTTCCCTAATTTGAGATTTGGAATTCAAACTGTTTTATCAAATTCACCTTTTTTCACTCAGAATTAGCTGGACACTAAAAGATGTTTTGTAGCTTTTAAAATTCTGAACAACTTTGGTTTTGGTGAAAATTTGACTTTAGTTCAAATTTTAGTTGAATTTTGCAAAAAACAGAAAGGAGGGGATAGGGACGGCTACAGTGATCCAATGGGGATCACGAGCTCTGTCCAGCGCGGCCGCAGGGCGGGCAGGCACCGCCTTCGCGCGCGCCGCCACGCGCCTAGCCATGCAGCTGCTTGGCTGCGCGAGCCCGCCATGAAGTGGACGAGCCCCCGGCGTGCTCATCCACTCCCCTCAGTGACCACACTGCACGGCCACCTCATTTTTCTCCTTTCCGCTCAACACCGACGAGCTTGCTGTGCCTGCCAAATTCGCCTCGCCTGCGTCCCTTCCAAGCCACTCGAGCACACCAACAGCTTCGCCAAGATCTTAGCCACCGTTTGCGCCCCATAGCGCAAGCTCTAGCCCCTCATAGCCCGCAACCGAGCCGTTCTCCTTCGACTCCGGCCGAAGCACCGCCGCGAGCACTTCACCGCGGCCAGCCCTTCTCCGAGCTCCTCAACCGTCGCTCTCTACCTTGTCGAAGTCACGGTGAGCTTCTAATCCTTGTGCGCCCAGTGGTTGACGCTGTGGTTGCTTGTGACGACCGGTGCTCGCGCGGTTAGTGCCGCCGACCGCCGTGGACGCGAGCAAGGGGAATTGAGGGGGGTAGCGCGTGGTCCGAGCACCGCAAGAGATGCGTAGGGGGTTGACGGTGCTGGCCTGCCCTATCGCGGAGGGCGGGAGCTCACCGGCGATGAGCCTGAGCTTGCCGGAGCCGTGGCGGGAGGTAGGAGAAGCATCTGACGGGCGGGTCCCGCCCGTCAGTGACCACGCGAGAGGGCGGGGTGCGCGCGCAGCAGAAGCGCGTGGGCCGAGCGCGTGGGCCGAGTGCGTGGGCTGAGCACGCGGGCCGAGCGCCTGAACCACTCACAGCACAGTGTTACTTTCTCTTTTTCCTTTTTGTTTAAAAATACTTGATATGTGAAAGTGTGTAGAAAATTGGATACTAATTCAAAAATCATGGAAATTTTTGTATAGGTTCCATAAAATGAGTAGAACACAGGAAAAATAGTAGATTTTATTTTCTGGTAGTTTGCATGTATGTAAAAATTGCCTCTTTTAATTAGTAAATAAAACTTCCATGATTTTTTATAATTTATGGGTATATCCAAAAATCACCAAAATTTGTGGGAAGACTCTGAGTATTATTCCCTGGCTTCACACAAAATTTGGTGGCATTTGGATAATGTTTGAATAAAATATCATATTAAACCCTTGATTAGTAATTAAATAATAAGTCTAGAATAATTAGATGATAATTAGTTAAATTATCAAAATTAGGGTTTGAGTGATTTTGGGATTGTATGATGACCTGAGGTCATTAACTTTAATGACATTTGGCACTTAATTATTGTTTGGTATTAATGCTTAATTACTGCCATTGATACGTATAAAGGAGTAATAATCAGTTAATTATGAATTAATTAAGAATAATTGTGAGTTAAGAGAAATCTTAAGTTACTGATGCAACCTCTTGGGTAAAAACACTAAAATGGTAAACAACTGTAATTATTGTTTAGTCTGTGTTGCACCGAGAAGGCCAGTTGTACTCAACTCGGTCCTTCTTAAATATTTGTCATACGCATATCATGAGCATCCATCATTTCGCGTATAGTGCACGTGACCGAAGGAGCGACCGTTGAACCTAACCCCGAAGTCGGTGCTCCGTTCGAGGAAGTAGGATCCGAGACTTGGGAAGTCTCCGAGGGTCCCTATCAGCTCTGCAACCAAGGCAAGCCCCGGATGCATTAACCCCTCCTTGAATGTTTTAAATCTTTTATCACTTATGAATTGAAAATGCTGCATTAGGTAGCTGAGAATTGGGTTAACCTACTTACTGCATTTACTACCTTGATATTTGTTATCTTGTCCTTGGCACCTATTTTATTTTAAAACTGCGTAGTGATGCTTAGCCCTACTACTAGATAGGTTTTCAACAAAGAAAGTTTGATGGGTTGTTGTGGAATACTCTTATGGTCAATAATGTTTCAACTTGAGACCGGCCGGTGGACTTGCTTTAAGAATGGAGTCTTAAAGTAGTGTCTCCAACTGTGTCGATTAAGGACCGTTCCGTTGATGGCCTGCTGGGTTGAGAATTTATAGTACTAGCCACTTGCCCTCGGTAAGCCCGGTCTTGTGATCCCTCGACGCGAACAGCTACTCGCGCACTGGGCGTGGAGCGATGGCGAGAGTAGCGTGTACCCTCCTAGCAAATGGGCTGGATGGTGGAGTACTGTGCTCTCGGGTGCCGCGAACCTGGTCAAATTTGGGGAGAGCTAGATTTGGGTTGACATATGCAAGATTTGGTTCTACATATGTCGGGTGGTTAGGAACTCCAGCTGGATTGCTAAGCGATTCGAATCGTCGTTGCTCCCCGATTGGGAGACTCAATTCCTTCGACCCTCATCGTAGTTAAATATGCAACTAAATTGTAAAATGAAAAGGAGGAAATGTCTCATGAGGTTCGGATCCCAATTCCCGGACTCAGAGTGACATGAAGCTATGGCCGTTGGATAGATAATACTGATTAAGGACTAGGAACTTACAGACAAGTCTGTGAGAAGCAACTAGATAGACTGTCCTCGAACTCCTCGGCCTCTTGAGGAGAGGAATTCGCGGGTAAAACTTGAAAGTAAGGATGCACTATTAGTAAGCTTTTTAGCAAAACAATTTGGCTCCTTGCTCAGCCACTCCTTGTCTACCCTAAGCCTGCATTCCTAAGTTCTCCTCTTTTTCCGCCGGTTAAGTCTTGTTGAGTACTCCCGTACTCAGGGTTTCATAACCTCTGTTGCAGGTGAAGCTAAGGAGCCGACATCTTTCGAACCCTGTTGTGTGACCGTCGTCGAGGTTGACGACGAAGAAGAGTGAGCGTGACCCATGGGCAGGGTCTGTAAATTTGTAATCTGTGTACTAAAGTTTAAGTTGCTGCGTTGGACCTGGCTTGTAATAACACTCTACTACTTGGAAGAACTACTTTTGTAAATTAAGTTATGTAATGCTTCCGCTGTTTTACTCTGAAATATTATTTTGGGTCATATGTCGTCTGTGATACGGCAATGTCTTCGCAATGAATGATCCTGGTGTTAAGGTGGCCACTTGCTATCCTGTAAAGGTGAGAAGAAGAAATTCTCGTTAATTGACCATCGTTAGTGGTCAGGACGAGCTTGTTTGATACGCCACAGGTAGCGGTGAAATGGGCGTCCTGGGTGGGAGGATCCCCGACATCACCGTCAGAGGTCCTTAGGACAATGACAGGTGTCGATGGGCCTAAACACTTAGGAGGTTCTGCCACACCCCCACAACTAGTTTATCGATTGGGCTAAGTAGTCGAGTCTCATGTAAGCATGGTGTTTATATGATGCTCTGCCTATGAGTGCACCTTGTTCCCTGGTTGTATGGTAGCAGCGAGAGGTGACAGTCCCATCTGTCCTTTGTAGTCCACACCGAGTTGAGCAGGTTCTTAAATTGTAGGACATAGTCATGTCAGTAGAGTTATCTATTAGTGGTGCTCTACCATCTAAGTGGCACCCCGAAGTGCACAAGAGTAGACTAAAAGTTTTAGCTATTTTTGGATGTATATATACTTTGACCATGTAATAAGAATGTCACATGAATCTACCTCACTTGTTGTTCTCTTGAGTTGACTAGTTTATATTATCTTTATAGATCTATCCCCTGAGTGTCATTATGCTTAATTCCTATCTTTTGCATTTACCCTCTACTTAAGCTATGCAGGTATGTTGATAGATATTCCTTTACTACTCAATAAATCTTTATTCCATTATTTTCCTTGGTAAAATATAAATAATGATACCTGGAATACTCTCGGTAAAATGCTATGCTGATGTTTTGTGCACTTGCGGAATTCTTAATATTATATTTGCACTCACAAACGTCAACAATCACAAACGTTAGAGAAGTAACTTAAGGTTATAGCCTACTGCCTTGATGGAAAGAATTCAGGATTCAACCATAAGATGAGAGGTATTGAGGGCTTTGGTCAGAGTTTAGGAAGGGATTGGTGAGAGTCTGGGCTTCAAGGTGCGTTTTGAAAAAGTTTAAGTTGGATTGACTGTTGTCCCGTGACAAGTTTTCCCTCACCTAGATAGAAGCTTGTCTAAGTGGCCGAACTTTAATTATCATGTCATTATTTTGTTTGCCGTTACAATGCACACATATGACCCTAGTGTTTTCAAAAGAACTTACTTAGACTAATTTGAATCATATGTATCTTATCATACTATTCAAAGGTGCCCATGTAAAATGAAACAATATAAGATACAACCACCATAGTATGTTTCTTAGGTCCTAAAAGGTAATTATTATTAATTACATATGCTTGTGCTATGATTTGTGGGCACTTCATATGGTTGAGATTTCAATGTAACTTTATGAGTATACATTGTGCAATGTCACACAAGAATCTTATATGAAACTAATTTGATTTAATGTGCATGACATAATATAATAGTAGTAGCCTTATAAGCACTAATATTATTTCATCAATGCAATGGTAATGAAGTTTGTGACTTTGATGCCCTTATTATGTTCTTCTTGTTACATTTTGTTGTACATGGTCTTCCAACCAATTTGAAGAAATTCAATGATAAAGAAAAGATTTGTTCACGTTTGTTTCCTAAAAAAATGGATCACATTTTATCAAGCCTTCAACATATGACAAAATCTGTATAAATGTAATTAACACAAACTAATATGAAAACCTGTTAAGGAGGATGTATGTTGGAATTTCTTTTCATCGGTTACGCTATGCATCAATATTGATCGGAGTGTGTCATGCTACTTCTATTTTTTTTTGTATTGCGAATTAAATATATGAATTGTTGCTAGTGGTAGTGGCCATATTTTTGTTTTTTTAGCCTTTGTTGCAAATTCAGCTGTGTGGGGGTATAAACCCCTATACCCTTACGGCTAGACTTCAGCCAGGAAGCTTGGCCCACTACGAGACGAGTTCAAGGCTTGATCCGACAGCCCGAGTTTCGCGCAAGGAAACAAGACGTAGAGATCAAGCAGGATTCTAGTCGGTTAGAATAGGAATTGATATCGAATTATCTATGGCAATTGTAACCGACTAGGATTAGTTTCTAGATCTGTAACTCTGCCCTCCAGACTATATAAGGAGGGGCAAGGGACCCCCCTAGGACATCATATTCTCTCAGCACAAATCAATACAACCAGACGCAGGACGTAGGTATTACGCCAACTCGGCGGCCGAACCTGGATAAAAAGCTTGTCCGTGTCTTGCGTCACCATCGAGTTCGTAGTTTGCGCACCGTCTACCGATAAACTACTACCGTGGGTATACCCCAAGGTAGACTGCCGACTAGCTTTCGTCGACAGTGGCGCGCCAGGTAGGGGGTGTGCGTGCAACTTTTCCGGCGAACAAGATGGTCACGATCCCAGCTTCCGCGACCGTGCCCGAAGGCCTCACGTTTACCGTCGGCCAGATCACGTGGACGACGTGCAGCGGCGGTTTCGCGACCACGGTTCCGAAAGAGATCCAGACCCAATCTGAGATCACGCCGTCTCCGACCACACGCATGACGGCACCAAGCTCCCGACCACCGTTCCCGCTCTACAAGGGAAAGGAGATCGACTGCTCGGACCTCCTCCGAGCGCTCGATCGCGCTGACTCCAAGCTACTCGAAGTCTCCCAACTAATAGATGGAGTTCTGCGCCGGCCCGACCAAGCTGCTCGAGCGGATTTTTCAAAATTCCGCCGGCCAACTCGTGTCGCCACACACGAACGGCTGGGAACGTCCCTGACGATAACCTCAACCCCCTCAGGACGATCCGTCGAGCTCAAAAAGGAAGACTATCCTTGCGGCCTGAACAACTCGGCCTCTGTTTACTCACAGCATGTCCAATCCGTTTTCAGCAAAGCGGGCTGGTCGCCGACAAGGAACAATCGTCACCATGTCAACATGGTGACCATCCGAGAGCTACGGGACGGCCAGGTTTCCAGCACCAACTCAAGCACCGGCTCCGTCCCCACCGAGGTTGTGAACACCGAAGACGAGGACTACGACCTGGATTTTCCTTCACACCCTCCGGGTTTCGACCGATTCCCGATATTCCCCCCCCGGCGAGGGGATATTGTATTCAATGTCAGCGCCGACGAACTGGCTGTTGACGGAGAAACAGACGACCAGAGGCAACTCCGCGAACAGCGTAACGCCGAGCGCGCCCGACGGCGTGCGGACGAGCAACAACAGACGCCACCAGGTAACCTCAACAATGCCTTTGACATGGTCGGGGACCAGCCGGTCTACAAAACGCCAAGCGCCAACGTGGCTGTCGCCATGGCCAACCTGGATCGGCTTCCTGACACCCCCGAATGCCAGGGAGTCCGGACCAGTATCCGAGCACACCTGATCGCCGCAATGGGACAGACAGCCACTCTGCTCAAGAGAGTCCAGGACGTCTCTTATACGGAAGCCGCCTCCGACCAGACTCATCGTAGCCGGGCCTCACCCAGCAGGCGTCGCCGCAGCCGCTCCCCCGACAACCGTCGAGGGGACTCACGGCGCGACGATGGTGGTCGGGACGCCGATGGCCGCCGCCAGCAGGACCGCGTACGCGGCCAAGAAGAAGAAGATCAACACAGGGATCTCCGCCACAACATCCCTCCCAAAGATGCCCGGGACCGCATCAACAGGCGCGCCGCAGAGAGAGCAGTCCACGAAAACCTGCGCCGCATCGAGTACGACGCGACCCACGGTCCTCCAGGCCTAAGGCAGTTCTCCTCACACCTCCGCCAGGTCGTGTGGCCCCGCAATTTCAAGCTCGAAAAACTTAAAAAATACGACGGCAAGGAAAATCCAGAGAACTGGATCACTCTCTACGAAATCGCCGTCCGATCAGCGGCAGGAGATGAGCACGTCATGGCTAATTACTTCCCCGTAGTCCTCGACCAGGCTGGTCATCAGTGGCTTCTCGGCCTGCCCGAGGACTCCTTCGACTCTTGGGAAGAGCTACGACAGGCTTTCATCGACAACTTCATCGCCACATGCGAGCAGCCCGGAAACAAGTATGACCTTGAAAGGATAAGAGACAGGAAGAATGAACCTCTGCGCGATTACATCCGATGATTCTCGGATATGCGCCTCAAAATCCCGAAGATTTCTCATGACGAGGCCATATCAGCCTTTATCAAGGGCTTGCGTTTCCATGAAGCGCTGAGGAACAAGCTGTTGCGTAAGCGCCCATCAACGGTAGCAGAGCTCCTCGCCACGGCTAAAAATTACGCCGATGCTGATGACGCAGAAAAACTAATCCGAGACGATGCGAGAGGCCCAGACCAGCCCTCCCGGCGAGATGACGGTCGTGGTCGCTACGACAACAGAAATCACCGCCGCTCCGACAACCGCGATCACCGAGAGGGTTGGGATCGGCGGCGCGACAGCCGCGACGACTTCAGAGGAAAGCGCCCTCGCGAATACGACCACGAAGTAAACACGGTCAAACGTCCCAATGGACGACGGGACTACCAAGACGACTACAACAAAACGTTGAAGGGACCGTGCCAGCTACACCCAAAGTCTAACCATACCATGGAAGAGTGCCGCGTCCTCAAAAGTATCTATACACGGCGGGCCGCCCAAGAAGACACCGCCAAGAAAAGTAGCAAACGCGACGGGCACGACCACGAAGATGAGGATGAGGACCAAGACAGGGACCCCCGACACCAATACGTCAGCCCCACCGACGTGGTCCACTCCATTTTCGGGGGCAAGGTCTCCACTGAGTCCAAGCGAGAAAGAAAGCTGTTAAAGAGAGCCTGCCTCAACATAGACAACACGGACGGGCTGATCGCAGATCCGAAATTTCCCACCTGGTCCCACAGGGAGATCGCGTTCAGCAGGAAGGACCAGTGGGCCGCTATCCCAGAGCCGGGTCGTTTCCCACTGATTCTTGATCCCTGCATCAATAGCATCAGATTCGAGCGCGTGCTCGTGGACGGGGGAAGCTCCATCGACATCCTCTTCCGCAACAGCCTGCCCGCCCTCAAGATATCACCGGCGCAACTAAAACTTTACGACGCCCAATTCTGGGGGGTTTTGCCAGGTCAAAGTTCGGTGCCCCTCGGACAGATAACATTGCCTGTCCAATTCGGCACACCTGATCACTTCCGGACGGAGTTCATCAACTTCGTAGTCGCGGACTTCGACGGGACCTACCACGCCATACTGGGCCGCCCATCGCTGACAAAGTTCATGGCAGTCCCGCACTACTCATACCTAGTGCTTAAGATGCCCACGGAGAAGGGTGTCCTGACCGTCAGAGGCAACGTCTACAATGCGTACACCTGCGAAGAAGAAAGTTTCAAGATCACCGAGGCAATTGACCTCTCAATCCGCATGGCGGAAACAGCAAACCAAGCTGCACAGCTGCCCCCCGACCAGCTCCGATTACCTGAGCAGGAGACAGCCAGAAAGAATTCGAAATCCAAGGAGCACAAAGAAGTGCAGCTGGTCGAAGGCAACCCCGAGAAGACAGCCCTCATCGGGGCTAACCTGGATCCAAAATAGGAAGACGCGCTCGTCAGGTTTCTAAGGGACAACGTGAGCGTTTTCGCATGGAAACCCGCAGACATGCCCGGTGTCCCACGAAACCTGATCGAGCACTCCTTAAACGTCTCGAAGACCGCAAGACCAATCAAGCAAAAACTGCAACGGTTTGCTCGTGACAAAAAGGAGGCTATTAGGACAGAAATAACACGGCTTCTAGCAGCCGGATTCATAAAAGAGGTGTATCATCCCGATTGGCTCGCCAATCCGGTTCTTGTACGCAAAAAGAATAATGAATGGAGAATGTGCGTTGATTACACCGATCTCAACAAACACTGTCCTAAAGATCCTTTTGGTCTTCCTCGCATCGACGAGGTGGTCGACTCAACGGCCGGATGCGAACTCCTCTCCTTTCTAGATTGCTACTCTGGTTATCACCAGATCTCGTTAAAGGAAGAAGATCAGATCAAAACATCCTTCATCACGCCCTTCGGCGCATACTGTTACACTACCATATCTTTTGGACTTAAAAACGCCGGGGCCACTTATCAAAGGGCCATCCAGCAATGCCTCCACGACGAGATTCGCGATGACCTCGTCGAGGCCTATGTGGACGACGTGGTCGTAAAAACAAGGGACGCGAGCACCCTAATCGACAACTTAGACCGAACCTTCAAGGCACTCAATAGGTACAAGTGGAAGCTCAACCCCAAGAAATGCATTTTCGGCGTTCCTTCCGGTCTACTGCTCGGCAACGTCGTCAGTCACGACGGCATACGACCAAACCCTTCAAAAGTCAAAGCCGTACTTGACATGCGACCACCGAAGAACGTCAAGGATATTCAGAAGCTAACCGGATGCATGGCCGCCCTCAGTCGTTTCATCTCAAGGCTGGGAGAAAAAGGCCTCCCTTTCTTCAAACTACTGAAAGCGTCAGAAAAATTCTCTTGGACAGAGGAAGCCGACGCTGCGTTCACTCAGCTTAAGACCTTCCTCACTTCACCGCCTGTCCTCACAGCGCCTCAGCCCAATGAAGACCTACTCCTTTACATTGCTGCAACCGACAGGGTTGTTTCCACGGCAATAGTGGTCGAGCGAGATGAACCAGGTCACGTCTTCAAGGTCCAGAGACCCGTTTACTTCATAAGTGAGGTTTTAAACGAATCCAAGGCCAGGTACCCACAAATACAGAAGCTTATATACGCCATCCTGATAACGTCAAGAAAGCTGAAGCACTACTTCGACGGTCATCGAGTCCTGGTGACAACCAGCTTTCCTCTCGGGGACATCCTGCGCAACAAAGACGCCAATGGCAGAATCGTGAAATGGGCAATGGAATTATGTCCATTTTCCCTAGAGTTCCAGAGTCGCACCACCGTCAAGTCTCAAGCCCTGGTCGATTTCATTGCCGAATGGACGGATCTCAACGAGCCTTCCGTTCCAGATGTCTCAGACCACTGGTCAATGTTCTTTGATGGGTCCTTGAACATCAACGGTGCAGGCGCTGGGATATTGTTCGTATCACCCAACAGGGACAAACTCCGCTACGTCCTTCGGATCCTTTTTCCGGCGTCAAACAATGTCGCCGAATACGAAGCATGCTTACATGGCGTACGACTAGCCGTTGAACTGGGGGTCAAGCGCCTCTATGTCTACGGCGACTCCGCTTTGGTCATCAACCAGCTCAACAAGGAGTGGGACGCAACCCACGAGAAGATGGATCTCTACTGCAAAGAAATTCGCAAATGGGAAACTAACTTCTATGGCATAGAGTACATCCACGTGGTCCGGGATAAGAACCAAGCAGCAGATGCGTTGTCAAAGTTAGGCTCATCTCGGGCCCAGATCCCGCGGGGTATTTTTGTCCAGGACATCCATGAGCCAAGCGTAAGCCCTCCCCTGGTCGACAAGCAACCCACCGAGGCAATGCTCATAGATGACGCCACTCCGACAACCGGTGGGCGTGACTGGCGTACCCCGTTCATCAAATACATATCAGACGGGACAGGCTATCAGGACAAAACAGAGAACGAGCGCCTCATCCGACGATCAAAGAACTACATCCTGGTCGACGGAAAACTCATGCGGAAAAACGCAAGCTCCGAAGTATTGCTCAAGTGCATACCCCAAGATGATGGTATCAAGCTCTTGGAAGACATACACGCTGGATCCTGCGGCAATCACGCCGCATCTAGAACGCTGGTCGGAAAGGCTTTCCGAGCAGGTTTTTATTGGCCAACCGCGGTCGGCGACGCAGAAAAACTGGTTCGGCATTGCGAAGGATGTCAGTTTTTCGCTAAGAGGACCCACGTACCTGCCCATGAAATTCAAACTATCCCGTCGTCTTGGCCCTTTGCTTGCTGGGGGCTTGACATGATCGGACCATTTAAACCAGCCCCGGGCAATTTCAAGTTTGTCTTCGTGCTAATCGACAAGTTCTCCAAGTGGATTGAATACATGCCCCTGGTCAAGGCAACCTCCGAGAAGGCTGTGGAGTTTCTCAATCAAATCATACACAGATTCGGCATCCCGAACAGCATAATCACCGACCTGGGCACTCAGTTTACTGGCACCACTTTTTGGGATTTCTGCGATGACAGAGGCATAGTCATAAAATATGTGTCAGTAGCACATCCACGTGCCAACGGTCAAGTCGAACGTGCTAACGGAATGATCGTTGACGCCCTAAAGAAGAGGCTGTACACCGAAAACGACAGAGCACCCGGTCGATGGATGAGAGAATTGCCGGCAGTAGTCTGGGGCCTCCGAACCGAGACCAGTCGAAACACAGGGGTGTCTCCCTACTTCATGGTATACGGTGCAGAGGCGGTCCTGTCGTCCGACATACACTTCGGATCTCCTAGAATCGAGCACTACGACGAGGCGACTGCCGACAACGCCAGAGAACTCGAAATCAATTGCATGGAGGAAAAGCGTTTAGTTTCATGTCTCCGAACAGCAAAATATCTCGCGGCAGTCAGGCGATACTACAACAGGAACGTCAAGGACCGTTCCTTCGTGGTCGGCGATCTGGTGCTTCGATGGAAAACAAGCCAGGAGGGAATGCATAAGTTATCCACTCCCTGGGAAGGACCCTTCGTGGTGACCGAGGTCACACGACCTACGTCCTACAGATTGGCATACCCAGACGGAACACGAGTGCCTAACTCTTGGCACATCGACAAACTTCGACGTTTCTATCCATAAAGTTTTAATGACTTTCTTTTGTAAGTATCTTATAATTTTCGATAATAAAATTCTCTATTTTTCGCCTATACCTTGTCATACACAGCACTCGGCAAAACTCCTGCAATGGATGCTCTTGGCGACAACCAAGACAAATACGGTGACACGTCACTCAGATATTTTTACAGCGCTCAAAACAACAGTCATGACAAAAAGAAAACTTTATTACAAACTTTACATACAAAGTTTACAATAAATACCCTGACGGGCAGATACTAGTCTATTCCTAAAAACTACTTTATTGGCCTAGCTGCTCGGGCTGATCACCCGCCTGGCCCTGCTGCCCGGACGAAGGGGTCGGGGCCACCGGCGCCTGGCTGGTCGAGACCGCAGGCGTCGACCGCCCATCTCCAGCAACGGACGCGCCCGACAACTCCCTGGCCGACCTATCTGAGCTCGGCTGGTCTGGAGGAGTGGCCGTTCCGCACAGGTTGATGTCGCCGATCACTGTCGACGACAAGTCCAGCAGACTACCCCGAAGTTCGTCCGCTTCCTGTGGGCCGACTTCCTTCGGGTACCCCTTCTCCAGCCTGCTCAAGTCAACCAGGGGGTAGTGGGCGCGTACCATGCTGAGGACGTGCGCGCCGGCAAACTCCCCGGCGTCCTTCACAAACTGCTGGAGCCAGTCCCACGCCCGTTGCGCCTTCTCGACCGGGGTCAACTGCGGCGCGCGGGGCTGGCTCTCCGGGAGCTCGGGACTGATCAGGTCCAGGACCGGGGACACTCCCTTCCAGATCCTGCAACAGTTGACCTTCCAGGAGTCCCGGTCCTTGATCAGGTCATCCAGGTGCTTTTTGGTGTTCACCTTGAGCACTGCAAACGAAACGAAACGTTACTTTCGGCATACCAGACAAGCAAAGGGGCAGGCAACAACCAACAAGGCGGCACCCATTACCAGCTAACTCCCGGTCTTTTCGACCCAATTCCTCTTCCGCTCGCCGCCCGGACTCCTGTGCACTGGCGAGCTGTTGGCCGAGCTGCTCCTTCTCTTGTTGGAGGCTCGCCACCTCCTCCTCCAAGTCTGCGTGAATCCTAAACTGGTCAGCAAAGCAAACTATACAAGTATCCGAAACTGCTCGGAGCGTGTGACTAACCTTCCTGCAGCCGGTACTGGTCGGCCAGACGACGAGCGAGGTCGAGACGACGCTCCTTTTCGGCGCTCATCTCGACCACCTTCTCCCCGACCTCCGCCCGCAACCGGTCTACCTCCGCGGCAAGGGCCTTGTTCTCGGCCATGACGCCTTCTATCTGGTCAAAGCACCGTTTCCGGTACTTCGCCGTTTTCATTACGTCCTACAAAGCAAGCACACAACGATCAAGCAAGACAAGGCAAAAGAATGCGCAGCAGTACAAAAAACCGCTTACCTTGACTTCGTCGACAAGGCGCTTGGCCGCGCGCTCCACCCTGGCGGCCTCTTCGGTCTCGGCGACCTCCTCATGACCGATAAAGTGATCCCCGCGTTGGCGCCACACATACACGTGTTGGCGGCCATCACGGGGATGACCCTCGATCTCCTCCACCTCGTCGTCGGAGGCCGCCCGGGTTTCTTCCTCCTGTGCTGCGTCACCCCCGGTGGTGGTCCCAGGCATTACTGGCCCTTGGACCAGACCTGGGGAGCCCGCAGCCGAAGAGGCTCCTGCTCGGGGCGGCGGGGGGACTTCATTCCCCCCGGCAGGAGGAGCGGTCGGAGATCTCCCCTTCTCCGAGGAGTCAGTTGGGGGAGCCTCTCCAGCCCTGGTCGGGCTGCTTGTTGTCGGCGCCGCGCTCGGGAGCCCCTCGGTGCTCCCAGGCGCGACTGCAGCTGTTGGCTGCTCTGTGGTCTGGGGGGCTGCATCCCCCGAACCGCGGGCAGGCTCGCCCGTTCCCTGGCCGGCAGTTTGGCCAGGGTCGACATCCGATGCCGCACTACAGGAACAAAAGTTAAAAAAAAAGGAGGAGTCCAAAATACGTAAGTCGAACACTTACAGGTCTGACCGACGATGGGTCGCGGTGAACCTCCTCCTCGCCCGGCCGGTCGGCGCCTGTGCCCCCACCTCGGCAACTTGCGGGGCAGCGGCGCCGCTGGCCACTCGATCAGTGGCGACCGGCGCAGTGTCTGGGTGGCTCCGAGGCCGTCGGACCAACGACGGCGCAGCCTCCTCGTCGTCGTCGTCGTCGACGACGATCCGCACGAGCCGACGACGCTTCGGCGCTTGGCTGCTCTCCGCCGGTAGGTCTGCCGGCAGCTCCGGTGTCGGCAAGGGATCCGCCGGCAATGGCCTTTTCCCCGCTACCCTCTCCTCGGAGGTCGGGACGGGGCGGGCTCGGTCTTCCTCACTGCTGGTGTAATGAGTACACCGAGCAGCGTCCTCCTCTGGCGGGACCTCTCCCACAGGATCTTCCATCCCCGGTGCCAGTGATACATACACTGCGCACCGGTCGACATCACCGACCTGCAAAAGCAACAGAGATGAGTTAACTACAGACGATATACGAATGATCAAACAGACTCTGCTACATACCTTTGGTGCTGGTCGTCCTAACTTGAAGGCTTGCACCCGATCACTGCCACGGGTGAAGCCCCCATCCGCGAAGTTAAACAGCTCGTTCAGCAGCTGTTGTACCTCCGCTTTCTCCAAGATCTCCGACCGCATCCTGGTCGGGTCTGCGCTTCCGGCATACTCGTACGCCGAGTGCACCCTCTTCTGGCAGGGCATCACCCGGCGGCAAATGAAGTTGCCGACCACGCCAAGCCCATCCAGGCGCGACCAGTCGATCAGCTTCATCAGATCCGCCACTTGACCGTCGAACTCTGGGCGGTCGGTCCAGCTCGTCCTCTTCTCGGGAACGTACCCCACGTCGCAGAACGTGGAGCTGCCCGGTTCCTCCCTGACGTAGAACCACTTCCTGTACCATTCGGTCAAGGAGGTGTTCCATGGGCAGTGCAGGTAGCGATTCTTCATCCCATCACGAAGGTTGAGGTATACTCCACCTGCAACCTTGGAGCCTCCAACTGCTCCCTTCTTCCTCAGACAGAAAAGATACCGGAAAAGATCAAAGTGCGGCTCCATCCCTCATAAGTATTGTTATGACAACCATTTAGGGCACTTACAATGCAAGACTCTATCACAAAGTCCAAAATAATTAATTACATATTATTTATGATATTTTGCTGATGTGGCAGCATATTTATTGAACAAAGAGGTAGAAAAAATAAGACTCCAAGTCTTATTTAGACTCTAAATCCACATTGTTCGAGGTAATAAATAACATTAGACTCTATGATAGTCTGCATTGTGAGTGCCCTTACTCTTTATAAGTGTTGCCATGTCCAATGACCACTAAATTTCACGAGGGTTTTATGTTTCGACTTCTTAGGCATTGAAGAACTGCCAAAGTCCCATCCTTTTTGTTTGAGCATCTACTAAAAGTAGGAGAATATTAATCTTAAATTTAAGAGCTAGTGAATCATCTTCCCACTTATTAAAGTCCATAACACTCGAAACATTTTTTTGTTTATTATTTAAGTCCCCCAAACTCGGAAAAGTCTCCTTATATTATATTATATATAAGTATGAACAACTCAGAAAACGCCTCGATACTTGTTATATAAATCCCTAGAACATGCAAACTTCTCTCTAATTATTTTTTATGTAGTAAGCTAAAACCAATACACTTGTCTAGTGGAGTTTCATTTCCAATCTTATATAAGATAAATAAAATAAATAAAATGTGCAACTAGTAGTCTAGGACATTAAGCCCAAGCTAAAAATGGGCTGGGCTACCCACTGTGATGACAAGGTCCAAATCCAACTAGCATCTAATACAAGATTTTCTTTATATACATAAATAAAGAATGACATCTACCTCTGTCTCTAATAAATTGCGGGCACCTAGAGAAGATCCCAAAATCCAGTGGCCAGCGCCAGCATCAACAAACATTTATGACAGGCAGTTTTAAATCATCATGCCTTGCGAGAGGGTGGACGGGCGGACGGACGGCGGATGGGGGTTTCACACTCCTCCATCCAGTCACCCACACCCGTCGATGCGGCGCATCCAACGGCCGGGGACCCGCCCGCAGGCAGGCGATTATCTCTCTCTCTCTTTTTTTTTTTCTTCTTTTCGTGGGTTCCGCTGCGTCGCCCACTTTCCTCCCTTTCCACCACCCACCCACCCCGTCTCTCGTCTCTCCCCCCAAAAAACGCCGCAACCCCCTCTCATTTTCTTCCTCGTCTCCACCTCCCTTCTCGATACATTCGAGCACGCCGGACGCGGTCGGAAGGGGACAAAGCAGCAAGCGGCGCCGGGCTCCCCCCCGTCTCCCTTCCCTTCCTCGCCCCCGATCGACGCCGATCGGGGCCGACTGCTCGCGGGGGACGCCGATCGAAGCCCGGGCGGCGCGCTGCTTCCGTACGTTTCTCGCCGCCTGCTTCCTCCTGTTCATGGCCTTTTTCGTCCTGTTGCCTGCCTGGCGTCGGGTTCGGGTAGGTCGGCCGGTGGGTGGATAGGGTTGAGCTCGTGGGTTAGAGGTCCGGGGGGATGAGGGGTGGATGGGGGGCTCTGCTGGGGCGTAGGGGTTGAGATCTGTGGTGGATTTTGGGGGACGGATCTGGTGGTGTTTTTCCTGCTGAACTCGTCGACTGTCGGACGGGATTTTCGTCGATTCGAGCTCAGTTGCGGTTAGGGTTACGATTCCGTGGTAAAAACATCACTTATCCTCGGCGGAATGGAGTAGAAACGAGAGTTTTTGTCGTGAAATGGATGTGCAGACATGGAGTACTTGCATGGATTGGAATTCGGTAGCAGTATCGTCGCTTGTATATCGTGCAAATGTTTAGTCCGCCACGAAATCAATAGCCATTGGTACTTATCTGCAATAGGGTTACATATATTTCTGAAATGAAATGATCTGTACGTTCGTGCAGAGCACACTGTTTGGTGTTAAAGCTGCTAACCCTATTCTTTTGTGTAACCATAATATGCTTATGCTGCTTTCAGATGTTATAGGTTGTGATGTTCCCTGTTGCCGGAAAAAAAAAGTCTTTGACTTGTGATGTTTCTATTTGACAGAATATACGGAACGGAAGCAGTGTCTAGTTTTCTTCAGTTGGCCGCTACAGTTTCCAGCGGTTTCCGCCAGTTGTCTAATAACGTATTGTTGTTGTACTTAAGGTATGCATATCATTGGCTGCCTACATTATTTCTCTTAAATCCTGCATTATTTCCTTTTGAGTATAATCTGCAAAAGTAACTCTGATTACGTGTACTCTGCATTTCTGCTTAATATTCCATCTTTATGCTTTAAGGATTCCCAACGATGCAGCTGTCCAGTTCTGACTTAATTTATTTCAGTTGGCTTTTGCTTATTTTGATATATGCTGAACTGGAATGCTGATTCTTTTCTACTTAACAAATCTATCCTTTTGTCGTATTTGCCAGGTTGCTTTTGTCAGTATTTGCCGGGTTGACATACTTGGTGTTGTAAAGCATTGCCATTTTTGGGTCATGACTTGTTTTTATTGAAATCAATTGGCTGCCAAGGGATACAATAAATCCTTGATGCAACATAATAGGATCACCATGCTGTCTTCCTCAGAGACTTGCCAGCTTGGTTCTAGTTCTAGCAACCCTGTCATGGATCAGCAGAATTTACTTCCCAACAACTCTAACGTGGATGAACAGATTTTACTCCCAAATGCATTAGAGCATGAGGACTACCCACACTATTTGCTCAATAGTCATGAGGTGGGAATGCCAAGTGGAAGCCTGATCGGTCAGCAAAATACAAGCTTGAGCTTGTGGGAACCAGCTGGATCTAGCTCAATGGGATGCTTAGTTGATCATGGCAACTTTTTCCAGGCAAAAAGGGATCATCTTGCCTCTTCTTTGTCTATCGGAGGCCCCTTAAGTATAGACAGGAGGAGACATGAAGGCACTAGTTCATTGCCTTCACACAACCTAAACATAGACCTCAACATTAATCAGGCTGATCAATTTGGCTCTGATGATGTTGATCTTGTACATGGTAATGGACAATCAAGAGCAAATACTGTCACAGCCCACAGGGGCTCTTTCATAACTGAGCGTATTCTGCATCATGGAGTTTCTTCGGATGCTATAGGAAGTTCTTCACGGAATGCAGAGTGTTTTGATGGTGCAGCAGGCCAAGACAGTCATCATCCAGCCTTTAAGAGAAAGTATCTTGATGGATGTCATGCAGAGTCTTCTGCCAATGGAAGCTCACGCAATCGTCACCATAATACTCTGCTACCTCCACCGACCACCAGTGAAAGTTTGACTATCCCCACCGCAACAAATTTTAATGTTCCATATCCTCCTGTGGAACAGCTAAACCAGAGTACTAATATTGCTGCAAGCTCTACTTTGTCTGATCACTATTCTTCATATAGTGATCCACATGCAAACGAATTCGTGCGAAACACACGGATGCGAATAAACCCTAGCGATTATGATCAATCGCTTCCCAGTCTATTACCTGAGGGGAGTTTCAGGTGCTCAGCTTATCAGTCTACACAGCAGCAGTCATCATTTATTCCAGTGCAACCTAGACAAGTGAGCTCTTCTGCTGGTTCTCATAGTCGACCTCATGTGCCCACTGTTACTCAATTTTCACAAAATCTTCACCGACCTTCATCAAATGTTAGTTTTGGGTCAAGAATTGGGAATTCTTCCACTTCTTCTGGTTCTACAATGCCGATACCTGCTTCACAAGATCCCAGTACAAGCTTGTTGGGAAGCGATTATCCTGAGCCCCTTCTGTTAGGTTCTTCTTTGTTTACAGCTGATTCAACAAATTTCTTATCTGCATCTGGAAGCAGAAGTAACCAGCAAAATTCTGGATCCAGCTCTAGTTCCATGCTTAGACCTGCTGTTAATGTTGGAGCTCCACAAGTCGCTGGGTTCAATGCATCTCAGCCAAGTACAACTATAAGAGGTTCATCTGATGTGTCCAGGAGGTCCTTAATTTCTGCTGGTGCTTCTCATTCTAGAAGTTCAAGCATCGCATTGCAGCAACGTGGAACTTCATCCACGTCACATGAGATTAGGAGTCATCAGCCAGGATCAAGCTCTCGTGCCCATCAGCAGCACTCCTTAAGACCTGGTCATTCCTCCATAGACAGGCAGAGCTCTGGTTACTTGGACCTTCAGTCTTTTATGCAGACCATAGCTTCAAGGGAAGGAGGCAGGCCAATGTCAGAGGTAACTACCCTCGAATCATTTCATTGAACTGATGGCTTCCTTAGTACTTATATATGATAATTTCATTATGTTATATCATCATCATGTCCTGTGGAAATGATTGGAGATATTTAATTCTTTTGATATTTCGGCCATGAAAAAGCTCCAGTTGATTTCATCCAAATTTTCTACTGATGAGATGCTTATCACGCCATGAAAGTGCTCCAGCTGATCCCATCGAATTTGAATGCTTTTATGTTGATGTGCACTGCTGGATGCCATTTCCCCCCCTCTATATATGCCTCTTTGAACACATTTTCATGCAATTTCCGATGCCAGTATTGAAATTAACATTTGTTAGTATCATATCATGCTCCATAACATTGTATTCATTATTTTCATTAATACCCATACTAGTTGTGTCCACTATGGCAACCAATGATCTACTCCCTAAATTAGCACTCGACATCACATTTGGTCTTAAATATCTGTGAATTTAATTGTTTTTAAGAATTATTGTTATTTATTACTGTGCTACTAGCTTTACCTGCCATATTTTGAGTTTGAATGTTTCCTGTTTTCGTACACAGATCCGCAATGTTTTCGATCAGATTCGTCAGGGGAGAAATGCACGATTGGAGGTCAGATTTACTTATGTTTTGCATATTGTTATAGCGCGCCGGGTGCAACATTCTGTGTCAATTGCATACGTGATTGAATCACCTGAAATTAGTCTATTAGAGGGTTGAACTCCTTTGACTTTGATGATATATTGTTAACACACAAATGCACTTGCACACGCACACCACACATGCTCATACCTTTGGGAACATTTGGAGGCCTAGCCTCACATGGTGTGGGAGTGCGTATTGGCCATTGAATGGATCCACGTCTACAACACTGCATGTACTACTACTTCTCTGGATGAATCAGACTGGAATGGATGCATAGACGAGTAGTGGTGTGTTCTATATGATTAACTGTCTAAAGAGAAATTAGAGATCGTTGTTAGGCAGCTATTCTGGGTTGTTTTTCCATAAAAATGTTGCATGGAAACTTCCTCAGCTACTTAATCCAATAAGATAGATTGGTGTGCAACTTTCTGTACAATAGGTCGCTAGTTATTTTGCTTAACAATGTTGGCAATAAATTGCAACCATTTATCAGTGCATATATGGTGCCAGGTAATAAGATTCAAAGGTCCAAATTATTTTACTAATGAGAAAGAAATTCTATACTAAAAGCTTTCTTTATACTCCCTTCGTCCTTGTATAGTAGGCGCAACTACTTTTTTTAATTGTCCGCGTATACAGGCGGCGCGTCTGTTCGCTACGCGTGCCTGGCTTAGCTCTGTGTGATGCATTTAACTCTGGCGGCTCAATTTATCGGACTACTTGTTTGCCGTTAGTCCTAGACGTTACTCTCTCACGGAGACGCACAGGAGCTGAGTATATTTAGGAGTAGTACTAGTACGGCAAAAAGCTTGTCCTACTAGCTCCTTGCTTACATCTCTTCGTTCCTTGGAGTTGTACTAGTAGCTCCAGGTGATGGTGATGGCAGAGGACAAGCCAGAGAAGACTCGAGTACAGGCGAAATCAACTACGGCTCCCTCAAAATCCAATCTCATCCCAGTTGATGGGCTCGTTCAAATCTAAACCAGGCATTGTGTGTAGAGAAAGGCATGTGCATAAGCGCTGCCTATTTATAGGAGGATAAACGGCTGGGGAATTAGTGGCGCCACTTGCCAAAATGTTCTCTATAGGCGCCAATACAAAAATTTTAGTTAGGCGCCAAGAGAGAGTTTTGACTGAGAAAAAATAGCACGTCAGTTAGTCCTGGGCTCCTGGCTTTGATGGCTGCATGACACTGTGAGTGGAGAAATTAGCACGCGGCAGTTAGGAGGGGAAGATTTGCATGTGCATGCGGTGGAAGCCAGAACGAAAAGTACATGCGTGAAGGAGTGCTCTGCTAGCTTGATGGCTCTTTAACGTCTCGTGACGGAGAACCGTGCGCCGTAATTGCTGGTAGGTGGAACCAAAGAGACTTCCCTGAAAACACGCACTAATTAAACTTCTCCTTGGTCTTTGCAATTTTGGAGTTGCGCCTACTATACAAGGACGGAGGGAGTAGAACTTTGTGCTATGTATTTTCCTTGCCCTTTACTGCCACATGTTCCAGTTTCTGCAACTTGAGGTCAAACTGTTTGTGCTAGTTTTGTTATGTTTACATCTGCAGCGCTCCAATGATGTAATATAATCCGATGCTTAATAATTTTGTCAGAACTATTTCCAGGATATAACAATAATTTATTATCTAGCTCTTATCAGCATGTTTATAGCTTGGAGTAAATAAAGTATTATCTAGACAGTGATGGTGCAAATTAATCTGTTTTTCAAATAGATGTACCATTGTGATTGATTTGTGATGTACCATGTTAATTAACAGTATTATTTTTGTACAGGATTTGCTTCTCATTGATCGCTCACTTATTATGAGGCGAGCTAATTTGATTGATAGACATCGGGAGATGCGGCTTGATGTGGATAATATGTCCTATGAGGTATGAACATTTCTCTTGATCATAATTTTGTCCCAAAACCTTGAATTGTAGTCTGTGGGGACATTAGGGGGAGGATATTTTAAATCCTGGTATATTTGGCTACTAATTTTGTATGAATTTAGTCATTTTTCTAGTGAAGAAGATATCTCATACCATATATCCTCAAAATGTTGTTTCAGCATGGAGTCAGATTAAATTGCATGATATGGTTTGAACTGCCTTAACTTCGTGTTCAGAACTGATTTTTTGCTTGTAGTGGAAGTATATAATCGGTACATTTGTAGCTGCTTTGAGTTTTAAAACTGTGGTTCCTGTGGCATCACATGGTGTGACTGGGTTTGTGTTTGACTACTTCAATTTTCTGTGTTTTCCAGGAATTGCTGGCACTAGGTGAACGCATTGGGTACGTAAACACTGGACTTACTGAAGAAAATATTATGAGTAACATGAAACAATGGAAATATGCCTTAATATCATTGGAAGATCCTCCAACAGGTGTTGAACCATGCTGTATTTGCCAGGTAATTTGAGAACTTTGTGTTCTCTTAAATTGCTTGCATAGATTTGTTTGATAGGAATTTATTTTACAGATCAGATGCCATATTCTGACATAATGATTCATCCACTGCATTATTTTCACTGGTGGTTCTAGTATGGCATGATGTAAGATTGTGGTGTAGTGGATGCATAGTTATCAATTCCATTCCGGTACCAGCCAGAATGACCGGTACATTCCATTCCATCTGTCAAACCGAGATGCAAATGACTTCATCCTGTACTTGTTAAATTACTGGCCATTCCGGCCGTTGCTCTTTGTACCGGCCGGAATTTTAAATACCAGTTGTATCGGTACCGGGAACAGCAGCTGGCTTTGAGGGAGATTCTGCATGCATGACAGCCCTTTAGCAAACGCACACTGCCCAAGGTTTCACAGAGTGATCCTCTCTCTAGTCTCTGCACTAGTACACAAGTAAACAGCTGCTGTAAAGGAGTGTATTTTTCTTTGACTACATGCATCCATGGTTAAAGAATGGTAATTTTGGTGCAAACATATATATATATATATATCATGCATGTATAAGGTATAAATTAGTAAACATACCTTAAAATAAATAAATATGCATATGGATGAAAGTATTTAAATTTTTGCTACACTCTGAAACGGTACACTGGTATTGTCCGGTACCGAAACATTCCATTCCAAAAGAAAAATCGGAATGATGTCCGGAATGGAATTGACAAGTAGGATGTCCATGTACTGTGAACAAACCACATGATTATTTCTGGAAGGTGGTCCCTGCTGTGTGTGGAGTGTCCACAGAAGTGTTGGCCTGTCTTTTTTAATTGTTAATGGGATGATTTGTGGTTTCTTGTTGCAACCTGTCTTTTAATTGTCTGTGGCACCAATGCTCTTGTCAAAATTCAGGAGTTAATATAATAATTGTGGGGAGCATCTCTTGTTTTATTTGCTTCTCTAACTTAGAATGGGTTTATTGTTTTGGCTAAGTATTATTATTGATTCTACTCATTTAATTCGAGATATCAGTGGTAGTTCATTGGCATTACTGAGCATTGTTGACCCTTGAACATTGCAGGAAGACTATGTGGAAGGTGAGGACTTGGGCAGACTGGATTGTGGTCATGACTTTCACACCGGATGCATCAAACAATGGCTGGTTATAAAAAATCTGTGCCCAATCTGCAAGAAAACAGCACTGGACACCTAAGACATGGCTGCCTTTTTCCTCCTTTGTTAAAAAGCAGGTAGCAGCACCAGGGCAAGTGGTTGTCATTTAACCACACCCTCCCAAGACTAGCAACTGGTTACAAGCATGTTACACACCTTCCCATCATCAACATACATGTGGGAATTTATACTATAGGTGGTACATGGCATTTACCTGAAGCCAATGGCTGTAGACCCTGGAGTTTCATCCTTGTTTTGTTCAAACCTAGATTTGGGATTTAAAATTTATTCAATGACATTCGATTTACTTGGCCAATCTGCTATATTTGCTATCACCATTAGTCGCTTATATCATCTCTGTTTTTGTTGCTTGATTTGCGGTGAGACTAGCAAGTTGTACTCCGTTCACCTTGATTCCTTTACCCCATGTCTCGGTTCCTTTGTAATGTAAACGAAATGGGCGAATGTGGTTTCTTAGCGGAAGCCACAAGGAAACCATTGTGCACTCTGTACCGGTCGTCTCGGCATCACATTCCGTTCGTTGGGGGCTGCGGTACGGAGGCTGCTGCTTAGTTTATTCAATCTACGGTACGGAGGTACAAGAAGACGTTGAAGTAGGAGTCGTAGTGTTTGTCTGTTTATTCACTCAAATCCGTCGGGACGGTCTGCTGGTTACTCTGCGCAGGTGCTGCCTCTTCGTCCTCGTTCTCGCCGGAGAGCTCCTCCAGCGACTTCCCCTTGGACTCCGGCACCAGGAACGTGAACAGGAAGCCGATCACATTGCATCCGGCGAGCACGAACAGCGAGTTGCGCACTCCGATGCCCGGCGGGTAGCCGGCGTCCGTCTTCGCAGGATCCGTGCTCTGCGCCGCGTACAGGAACCCAAATGACCCGACAATGGCGCCACACTTCCCTGCAGCGGAAGAGATGCCGTGGCAAGTGGACCGCAGCCTCGCCGGGAAGATCTCCGCCGGCACGACGAAGGTGGTGGAGTTTGGACCAAAGTTGGCGAAGAAGAAAGTGAAGGCGTACATGACGACGAAGCCGACGTGGTGTCCCGGCGTCGTCCAGTGGTGGTACGGGACGGCGAGGCCGAGCATGAACGCCGTCATGAAGAAGAAGCCGCCGAGCTGGATGGCGAAGCGGCCGACGACGTCGACGAAGAAGACGGTGAACCAGTAGCCCGGGATGGTGCCGCACAGCGCGACCAGCGTCTGCGCGCGGGAGATCCTCAACATCTCCTCCATGGCGTTCATGGTCTCCGCCTTGGGCAGCCAGTTGACGGCGGCGTAGATGTCCTTCTGGAACAGGTTCTGCGAGTAGAAGGCGATGTCCAGCGTGAACCAGCACACCGTCGTGCCCACCAGGTGGAGACCGTGCCGCCTCGCGAACTGCCGGGAGAAGAGCCCGTACTCCTCCTCGCGGCGGCGGCGGCGCTCGAGGGCTTCCTCCTCCTCCTCCTCCGCCGGCTTCGGCTTCTGCTGCTCCACGGCGAGCTCGTCGACGTTGAGCACGCGCGCCATGTCCGACGTCGCCTGCTTGGCGTTCTTGGCGACCAGCGCGGTGTACCGCGCCGTCTCGGGCATCTTCATGCGCCAGTAGTAGGTGAGCAGCGCCGGGATGGCGCCGAACATGAGGACGATGCGCCACGCGTAGTCGGCCTGCGGCACCGTGGAGGCGGCGGGGTCGTCCTTGTACGCCGGCGCGTCGAAGCGGGACTTGAACGCCGCCGAGACGACGATGGCGACGATGCCACCGGTGAGGTTGCCGAAGCCCTGCATGGCGAAGACGGCGGCGATGAACGCGCCGCGCGTCCGCTTGTTGGCGTACTCGGACATGATGGTGGCGGACAGCGGGTAGTCGCCGCCGATGCCGACGCCGAGCCAGAAGCGGAAGAAGCAGAGCGTGGCCATGACGGCATTGGGGGTGGACCCGAACGAGAGGCCGGACGCGAGGCAGGAGACGACCATGAGCATCAGCGTCATGCCGTACACCTTCTTGCGGCCCAGCTTGTCGCCGAGCCAGCCGAAGAAGAGCTGCCCGGCGAGCGTGCCGCAGAACGCGACGCCGTTCACGGCGGCGGAGACGTTGGGCGGGAGGGAGCCGGGGGTGTTGGAGTTGGGGTTGAAGTAGTAGACGCGGCCGAGGAGCTTGGTGACGAGGGAGATGGAGAAGAGGTCGTACGCGTCGGTGAAGAAGCCCATGCCGGCGATCACCACCGCCGTGAAGTGGTACCACTGTGTCTTGGCGGCGTCGAGAGCGTCGAGCACCTTGTGATCGTGTGCCATTTTCCGCAACGACCAACTATTCAACTTGGCTAGCTAGCTAGGAAATCACTCGTTTTTCGATCACCTGCTGCTCGATCGATGTTAGCAGTACGTGAAGTGAGGCCACAAAGCAATATTTAGGCGAGTGATCGATTTATATACCTGCATGTACGTGTTCTTGCAAGTGTGAATTGAATTGCAAGAGCCTGCAGACTTGCTGCTACTTATATAAGCACATATGGGACTTGTTGGGACATATATAGACTATGCAGTAGAATAAATCGGGAACATTCTAAGTTCTATGGACTGTTTTATCTGCAGGGCATGTATAGTGCGTGTCGAAATCTTGTTTGGTCAAATTACACAGTTTGTGGACGGTAGAGAATCAGGTACTACTTGCTAACTTGTAATATCTTTTAAACTTCTGGAATGGTCTATTGGGAGTGTAACAATGTCTTTTTCCTCCTCTTACTACGAAAGCGATCAAGAGATTCCATGGAGTTTTGTCTCTGATTTGCATAAAGATACATATAACGGAGATGAACTAACAATCAGAAAATTATGTCAAACCATTCTATTCGAAAAGGATGTGACTGATACAAACCAGGTTGAAAGGAGGAGAAATAAATTGCAGACATGAAACAGTTAGCAAATTCTACAGGATTGACTTATATACCTTGCAGGTACCAGCTTATTAATTTCTACTGCATGCAGTCATGCAGAACGAAGATATAAAGAGAAGCCAAGAAGATTATCACTTGCAGTCATACAGAAGACTGACGACATTCATACAGGTGCTTCTTCTCAACAGTCAAAACATTCCTGATTAACTATGTATACCATCCATGTGTCTCTGCTAACAATGTACCATTTGTGCTGGCCTGTGGACACAAGTGACGATTCCAGAGCAAGCTCTACATACGTGTCCAGGTTGTGCTGTACACTACACACATCTTGGTTTGATAGAGATTCCTGTCTGACTTTTCCATTGTTGTTTTTTTCTCCTTTGAACGGTTTACTTGTTGGAAGCAAACAATAAAGCAATGAAGAAAGGTGTACGTGTTAAAAAAGTAATTATGACAATTGTTCGCTTTGCTGAGGGAATATGTATGGCGTTTCAATTGTCAATGTCCATATTGGGTATATCTTTTTTTGGTTGTACCAAGAGAGAAGAAAATCCCTTGCGATGGTCATGGAGTTGTGCAAAATGCAGCCCAAAGTAGAGTTGCGGAAACAAGATGTTAATAAAGTGGTCCATAGAAATAAGGCTAGGCTATGGTTCTAGGTGTGAAGTGTGAACATTGTAGAACTCGTAACCCATATCCACCGTGCAACCCATCAAGTTTAAAAGGGATGCAATCAATCGATCAATCATCAACTTAGATAAAGACGGAAAAAATCCTTCTTTAGTCTATCGTTCCTCGCTCCCTGCTGCCTCCTTTAATTTTGTCACTCCCCAGCTAAAAACCACGCGAACATATAGATTGTATTTCACCTTTGTCAACTCACAAAGCTAGCCACCTCTGTTCAAGGAACCCACTAGCTACGTTAGCGAGCAAAGTTACAGTGGTGTGACGAACTACGGGACGAGCTGATCATAGTAAGGCAATACCTTGAGACGTCTGTTTTGCATTTCTTCGGCTCCAATGGGTGGGTTATCAAGCAGGAGCATTGGTAAGTGTAGCAAAGTTGAGACGCTCATGTAGCAAAGTTGAGACGCTCCTTTTTTTTTGTTGTCCGCACCTTCATGTGGACTAAGCTTTTACCTTCATGTCTCACATGATATGTTATTTCATAAGTGTTGCCATTAATTACCAAAATCCAAATAGGGGCTTATATGCTTTCAATCCTCCCTTTGAATAATTGATGGCAACCATACAAAGGAGTTAAAAGATTTGAAATTCAAGCCAACTACATACACAAGGTACATTATTGTGGGCTTAACATAAGTTTTTTTTTATCATTTATCCATAGCGTGAAGTTCATGGGTTAGATTGGATAAAGAGTCAACAAAATGGTCCTTGTAACCCACATGAATACTAAACTAAGTCATATTTGGTTGTTTCTGACCTTTGCACTGTATAGAGCCTAAACACGGGTGCTGCAAGAAGCCACTTAATCAATAGCACTCCAAGTACCCTCGAGCATTCCATTAGAGTTACCTTTTGCAATCTCCCATAAGGTTCGAACAAGACTAGACCTAAGGTAAGCAGCTATATAACATGTGGGCAAGTACCGTTCGGCCACGCCACAAGGCCAGAGTCATCAACTTCAACTCATAAACCTCCACAAGAAAATGAGGCAGGAAAACTTGGACTTCAAAGTCACTGATGCCAGCTTCCGAGGGGAATATGCCCCGGGAGCCCAAGCAATCAAGGCCTCTTTGCCAAATACAAAATAGATCATATATGCGAGCTCCCACCTCAAGAATGCGTCCAGGGCTCGAACATTGACATTTGAAACCAAAGATATCTTCTCCCATCCAAGGTAATTAACCTAGCTACCCTCTAGGTTTCAATATGTTATTTTAATTTTCTATCTCTCTATATGTATCTAGATACATAGTAAAAACTACCTAGGAAAACCAAAACGGGTATAATTTTTGGTCGAGAATATAACTACAAAGATGCTAGTGGTTAGTGCAAGAACATAACAACAAAACATGTAACAACGTCAAAAATTTTATGTTGAAAGTAGTTAGAGGCCATTTAGAAGACTGAATCAGTTTTGGTTCTGATTCTACCAAGAAACAGCAGAAATGCTATCAAACGAAACAACAAAGACACGTTAATTTTTAAGCCTCAAATGCTGTGGGGCGATTCATGTTTTGTTCGTTGGAGCTCAAAAGGCCGGAAATTTCTCACGGATTCTGGTTTTTGTTCATTGGAGCTCAAAAGGCCGGAAGTTTCTCATGGATTCTGGTTTCGCTATACTGATAGATACAGGTTTTTTTTTTCAGTTATAATCGTTTCTTAGTGCAACATGCCAAAATATATTATATTAAAGTTGTTCTTCACCTATAAAAAGGTTAGAATTTTTTTAGTCATATTTCATTTATATGACTTTTTATTAAAAAAGTGTTTTGGAAATCAAAATCAAGGCTAACATCCAAACCGTTTGATGAAGTGATTCTAATTCATCACCCGAAATATTTCATGAGAAAATATAAATTCAAAATGTTTCTACAAGAATCTAGATCCCTACTAAACACACCCTAAGTTGAGAGCATTATCAAGAGACTGTTGGATTTATTATGGACTAGACCCATTTAGATTTAATAAATCAATAAACTCTATGATGTATAATTATGGACAATATGAGTTGTACCAGATTGGAAGTCCAAGAGTCCTTGACTTGACTTATTTGGTGGGAGTTTTTTCACTTTAAATTGAGAAGTTAAGAAAAGGACAAAGGCATGAAGTGGAGGGTAGGCAGGCGGTGCAGGAGTTTCAACTCAGTTATGTGAGAGTTTCAACTCATTATCTGTGGGTGTTTTGATAAATAATTGAGGGAGTTTCAACTCTGCGTGAAAAAACCTTCAAATGCCCGTCTCCTCAGCTGCCAACAAGGAGTCCTTTCCCCTCCTCCTTTCCTCTCTAGCCACAAAGATAAATAGAAGACTCTGATGTGTCTTTGGTACAACGAGAGAACACTCAGAATATAATTTTGTTGCAAAGAAGGAATTCCCATCTCAATCTGCGCGCATGGAGGAGCGAGAGGGTAGGTGCCTCCGAAGCCCTTGCCGTTCGAGACCTTGCACGAGGGATCAACAATTAGTTTTTTGGAGAGCGTCATTACGACTGCCCAAACCACTGCTGCTGTTCGTGGTCATCTTCGAGCGTCGTCACCGTCTTCCTCACGCGGTCATGGGCGGATTTCTCCTTCCCAGTGGAGAGATCACCTTCATCGTCTATATCATGAAAGTTGAACAAGAATTGAGATCCTCGGAGCGCATGGGAGGGTATGATCTGTTCATCTTCCTGCTGTGTTTCGTCTTCTAGATCATACATGCTTCAGTAGTTCAATCATGTTGTTTCTGTTTATGCCATGTGTCTGTTTCTGCTATAAGATATATGCTCTATCTGCTTGTTTCGTTGGTTCAGTCAAGTAGTTTTGTATATCGTTATCTATCTGTTTTAGTAGGTTTGTTTCATCATTTCATATGATGTCTCATGTTTGTTGCTGTAATAAGATATATGTCTTGCCTTGTTGCTATGCAATATATATTATGCTTTCATGCTTTAATAATCACATGCTTCACATGTTATTTGATCACATGTTCCATATTGCTATAAACATGTTTGATATCATAATTTCTATAATTAATAATCTTCTATATGTCATCATCATAATATTAATTTATGGAATTAAAATGATATGGAAATTGCCTATTTATCTAATAATCGAAAAACCTAACTATAGACATTTTTTGTTAGAGGTTTTGCTACCGTGTTGAAACCTGATTCTTTTGATGGTAAAAACTTCTTGATCTGGAAAGGTAAGTGTTGGGTATTTTAAACGCAAACAGAAAAATCCGCAAGCGCACGGATATCGATGTAGCTTTCACCCAGGAGTATTCCAGAGTATCGATTTTCCACAGGGAACGTGAGCGTACTAATTAAGATTCAAGATCGCCCAAGGATAACTATATAATTATTTTTGGTGGGAAGAGAGGAAGTTTCCTGATCTAAGAATCAAGAATTACTTCAAAGATTATTTATTTCGGGACATCAGAACACTAACCAGAGAAAGAAATGAGAAGGGGGCTAGGAAGCTCTGACTACAGTCCTACAAACACCGATCCGAACGAGGTGGGATACGTCGACCGTTAGGGCTGTCACTACCCTAGGGCTACCACAACAATCCGCAGGATTGGGTGCAATTCCAGATAATTGCAAGACTAAACACCACGTCTAATCTATTAATTACTACTCTAGCGTTGCAAAGACTAGAGCACTTGATGCAAGCAGGAATCCAGTAAATAACTTGAATGTAAATAAATTAAAGAACTCAGGAATTATGAATTGAAGAACCTGGAGAACGATGAAGAACGAACCAGTTGCTGCAAAGGTACAATGTTGAGGAAGATCCGACAGATCCGGCTCCTCCTCCTCCGCTCTCCTCTTCTCTCTCCCTATTTTCTAGATTACAACTAGAACTAACTAGAACTAGAACTAGATGAACTAGAACTAGAACTAGAACTAGATGAACTAGAGGGATCCTCTCTACTTGGATGAATAATTGAAACCCTAGCTTTGATTCTGTAGAAGAGGTATGCCTCCAGGGGCCAGGGGGCCTTGCTTATATAGTCTTTTCAGATGAATCTGGGCCGTTGGATCAAACAGACATTAATCGCACGGTTTTCCTTGATCCTTTAGGTCGGTGGAGCACGATCCGCGAAGTTGACCCTGATTGGGCAACAAAGGAGGGCGGGCGCCCTGGTCTCTAGGGCGGGCGCCCTAGGCTAGGCCCTGTTCTGCCTCCGCTTCGTTCCCGTGGCTTCTGGAGTCTTCTAGATGATAGAAAATTGCGCGGCACGTTAATATCTGTATGTAAACCCGACATGTGGGCCTTTCTTCCGTATTTTCTGATAACCCCCTGCAGAAATAGACAAACACCAAAACTCGTGGAATTCTGTTAGATAAAACCCTAAGTCTGGGTGTTGGTTGCATATAAGTCCTTTATCATGATTAGTTGACGGTTAAATGTGAGCATTAAGGACCGTCAACAAGCTCCCCCCAAGCTTAACCTTTGCTCGTCCCTGAGCAAAGCTAAAATCTGCAAGAAAATAGGGTTTACCTTTATGCCTCTTACTATAAGGTTTTTAAGTTATCACTAAGGTCTTAAGTGATTGAAAAACAGAACGATCAAGTCAAGCACTATGTCTCAAGTTCTTCTGTCTTACCTTTGTTCTGGAGTTTCTTTTTGTAAGTTTCCAAAATAAAACTGAGGCATTTGCCTTCTTCTCGAAAGATATATAAGTAGAGCTTTAAAAGTTTTAGCATACTTACTTTGCATTTTGCTATGTCAATGCTCGGAGCAAGGGAGAGGAATGTCATACTCCTAGATCAAGACCTTTGACCTTTTTGAATAGTTTGTCATCTCTTACTGGCATATTGCTTATTAGAGGGACCATGGGCTATCATTTTTTTCTCTTTTTTTTTCAGTCTCTCTCTTTTTTTAAGTGGGCACCAAGTACCCCTAATTCTACTATCGGACACGTGTCCATTTTTTCCACTCAGGTGGGTATCTTTGTACCCCTAATTCTACTTCGGACACTTGTCCATTTTTACCTCTCGTCTCACTCTTTTTCTTTTGAATCAAATTTTTGCATAGTCTCATGCCTCTAACGTAATAATACTTCGGAAGAGTGAATCTTTCATATTTTTAAAACAAGAGACCTTGATCTTTGGAGCATGATAATTCTCTCAACCAAAACTACAAGAATTAACAATGGCTTGAACAAAGCAAGTGCCCACAGTTTTAATATTTATATCTTATAAGACTCTAGGTATATGTCAAACGGGATCTCATTCATTTTTTTTTTCTGAATTTTTAGATTTTTTAAAGATAAAATCTCCAAAACTCTAGCAAAACTTGGAACAAGTTAAATAGTAGCTCAGACCTTCTCATATCATGTTTGTCAATTACCTAGACTTGGATCAAACTTTCTTTTTATTTTATTTAAAACTTAGGATTACACAAAACTATTGTATAGTACTCAAAAGAAAAACTTTGTTTGGTTTCATGGTTATGCATTTTTTTATTTCGAATACTAGTAAATAAAACCAAGAAAGAAAAGTAATACTTATCTAGATACACGTGGGGGTGCCTCCCCCAAGCTGGATGTTGACATAGTCGTTCACTCTTGTGGCCTGCACGTTCGGTCTCACGCTTCTTAAGCCTTAAAATCCTGCACAACCCAAATAGACAACAAAACTCATGGAGCATGTTAACGGTTAGGTAATTGTCTAGAGCTTATGAGAGCTTAATGTGAGAATTCTATGAACTCAATCACATCAAGTTCCTCTACCAGGTTGTTTTGTGGCTCGAGATAGATTTTCAAGCGTTGACCATTTACCTTAAAAGTGTTACCTATGTCGTCTTGGATGGTAATGGCTCCATGAGTTGAAGTGTCAATAACTTTGTATGGTCCATCCCACTTACTTCGTAGCTTACCATGCCCAAAGAGCTTAACTCTTGAATTGAATAGTAGAACCTTATCTCTAGGCTTAAACTCCTTGTGCTTGATTCTCTTATCATGCCATCGTTTTGTTCTCTCTTTATAGATCCTTGAATTGTGGTAGGCTTTCTCTCTCCATTCTTCTAGCTCAGATAGTTGCATCAAACGATTCTCGCTAGCGAGGTGGAGATCCATGTTCCATTTTTTGAGTGCCCAATGAGCTTTAAACTCTACTTCCACAGGCAAATGACAAGTTTTTCCATATACAAGTTGATAAGGTGACATGCCTATGGGTGTTTTGAATGTAGTTCTATATGCCCAAAGTGCATCAGGAAGTTTGTCCTTCCACCCCTTACCCATCTCATCTACGATCTTTTGTAAAATATTTTGAATTTGTTTGTTAGATGTTTCGGCTTGACCGCTAGTCTGAGGATGGTATGGCGTTGCGACGTTGTGTCGAACTCCATGGTCGGCTAGGTACTTCCGAAAGATTTTGTCGATGAAGTGGGAACCTCCATCACTTATAACTATCCGGGGTATACCAAAGCGCAGAAAGATTACTTCATGGAACATTCTCTTGGCATGTTTTGAATCAGCTGATCGACAAGGTAGGGCTTCTACCCATTTGGACACGTAGTCCACAGCTACTAAGATATACTCGCAATTCCCGGACATAGGGAATGGCCCCATGAAATCAATGCCCCATACATCAAAAAGTTCTACTTGAAGATTATTTGTGAGGGGCATTTCATTTCGTGAGTTGATATTCCCATGTTTTTGACATCGGTGGCATCTCCTGACAAAGTCCTTTGTATCTTCATACATCGTTGGCCAGAAAAAGCCACTTTGCCAAATTTTAGTATGTGTCCGGAATGCTCCATAGTGTCCTCCATATGGCGAGGCATGGCATCTTTCCATAATTTGAGTAGCCTCAGCCATAGGAACACACCTTCTCAAGAGTCCATCAGCGCAGACTCGAAAAAGATATGGCTCATCCCAAAGGTGGAAACGACTATCATGAAGCAACTTCCTTTTGCTTGTACCAGGTGGGACATAGCCTTTTACTATAAAATTTACGATGTCTGCGTACCATGGATCTGCATGTGTTATCTTAAGCAGGGTGTCATCCCTTAGGTAGTCATTTATAGGAAGCTCATCATGTGTTTCCTTATATTGAAGCCTAGACAAGTGGTCGGCTACGGAATTCTCTACTCCCTTCCTATCTCGGATTTCTATGTCAAAGTTTTGGAGTAGAAGAATCCATCGAATTAGACGAGGCTTAGCATCTTTCTTAGTGAGGAGGTACTTGAGAGCAGCATGGTCTGAATAGATGATTATCTTTGCCCCTACTAAGTAAGATCTAAACTTGTCTATAGCAAAGACAACAACCAAAAGCTCTTTTTCAGTTGTACTGTAATTAAGCTGTGGTCCAGACAGGGTTTTGCTAGCGTAGGATATGGCATAATGCTTTTTATCCTTGGTTTGTCCTAAAACGGCACCAACCGCAAAATCACTAGCATCACACATGATCTCAAAAGGAAGATTCCAATCAGGTGGTTGGATAATTGGGGCTGAGATGAGTGCTTTCTTAAGAGTTTGAAAAGATTCATGACACTCATCACTAAAGATGAGAGGTGCATCCTTAGCTAGGAGACTAGTTAGGGGTCTAGCAATTAGAGAGAAGTTCTTGATAAAGCGTCTATAGAACCCTGCATGTCCCAAAAAGCTACAGATTCCTTTCACATTCGTGGGAGGTGGAAGTTTTTCAATAACTTCAATCTTTGGTTTGTCCACCTCTATACCACGTTCGGACACTTTATGTCCTAGCACTATTCCTTCCTGAACCATAAAATGGCATTTCTCCCAGTTCAGGATTAAGTGCTTTTCTTCACATCGCTGCAAGACTCTATCTAAATTCTCCAAACAATGATCGAAGGTTTTGCCATAGACGGTAAAATCATCCATGAAAACCTCCATGATCTTCTCAATCATGTCCGAGAAAATAGACATCATGCACCGTTGGAAAGAAGCTGGAGCATTGCACAGTCCGAACGACATTCGTCGGTATGCATAAGTTCCATACGGGCATGTAAATGTAGTCTTTTCTTGGTCATCTGGGTGGATTGGGATTTGGTGATATCCAGAATAACCATCAAGGAAACAGAAGAAAGAGTGGTTTGCAAGCCGTTCCAACATTTCATCAATGAAGGGTAACAGAAAGTGATCTTTCTTTGTAGCCTTGTTGAGTTTTCGATAGTCAATACACATACGCCACCCAGTGACAATTCGTTGAGGGATGAGTTCATTCTTCTCATTCCGAATGACCGTCATTCCTCCTTTCTTTGGCACTACTTGGACAGGGCTAACCCACTCACTATGTGGCACAGGATAAATAATCCCAGCATGATAGAGTTTGAGGACCTCTTTCTTAACAACCTCTTGCATAGCATTGTTAAGTCTCCGTTGTGGTTCCCTTGAAGGTGTAAAATTGGGATCAATAGGGATATGATGAGTGCAGAGAATGGGACTAATGCCTGTGAGATCTTCGAGAGAGTAGCCAAATGCTGATCTATGCCTTTCAAGAACAGTGACAAGTTGTTGTGTTTCATAATCGGAAAGCTTGTCACTGATAATTACTGGAGTTTTTAGGTTGTTGTGCAAAAAGACATATCTAAGGCCAGAAGGAAGAGGTTTTAACTCTATCGAAGGAGGTGAAGGTTGTTCATTTTTGTCTAGCTCAACGGGTTCTACCAACTCTTCTTCTTCTTGAACAAAGTGTTCATGATTAAAGAATGGTTGGGCCATCTCCTCTTGAGTCAGCATTAAGATCTCCTCAATAGGATCTGGTTCAAGTTTGGGTTCCACTATCGTGTTAATTGATCTAGCAAGAGGAACAACAATAGTGGAATTCCAAACCTTGAAGTCTAAATGACCTCATTGTGGTTGTTCTTGTAGAAGTTTCATGATTGGTCTGCCAATCAAGAGAGGAATCTCCAGTATGTCAAAACTGTGAAAATCTAGACATATTCCAGAGTCTTTGATTCTAACAGGAACTGCCCTTAATACTCCATGGCTTTCTAGAATTAATCTAGATGGACTTTGTAAAAGTTTTTGAGATGGGGTTATGGACTCATTGGGATAAAGAGTGTTAGCTAACTCCTTGGAAATAACATTTATCCCAACATATGGATTGTAGTGGACCTTCCTAGCGGACCCTCTAATTTGGCACAGAAGAATGGTTGAAGGAGTGATGATTCGAGCTACCTTAGGAGACAGCTCTGCTTCTGTTAGCCATTCATAACTCAGAATAGCCGAAAGGCTTTTGATGTGTTCTATGTCAACAGATTCTACTCTTAGAACAGATTGAGTGGTCCTTGCTAGAGGTCGTGTTTGGATAGGAAAATTCGAGGTGTTTCCATAATCTTCAAAAAGATCTTCCTCGAATTCAAAGGGATACTCTAAAGGTGGTGGTTCATCATCCCTTAGTTGGTTTTGCATTCCCTTATCAGGAGGTCTCTACAACCAAATTAATAAATGGGTCAGGTGAAATTTCTAACTCGGTTGTAAGTTCCTCATCTTTTGGTTTAGGATCAGGCTCGACTTCTTTTTCTTCTTCAGGAAACTCATCATAAATGCCTGTGTAAGGGGTATTTTCAAGGATTCTCTCTAGGATAGCTCTCCCCTCATCTGTGAGTTTGTGTGTGAATGAGCCTCCTGAAGCAATGTCGAGGTGAAGAGCAGCTTCCTTGTTTAGACCACGATAAAAGTGGTAGTTCAGTACATGGTCAGGCAGGGAAAGGTTTGGACTGAAATTGCTAAGGCTTGTGAACTTAGCCCAAGCTGCTCCTAAAGTTTCCTTCTCTCTTTGTTTGAATGTAAGAATTTCGATTCTAAGGTCAGCGATTCAAAAAAGTGGGAAGAAAGCGAGATAAAAGTTGTCCCGAAGTTCATCCAATTTCCATTAATGCCTCCTACAGAATGAGCATTCCACTTTTTTGCTCTTCCCAAAAGGGAGAATGGAAATAATTTCCATTTAAGGGTTTCTTGTGTCATGCCGGAAATAGATCGGCAAGAGCACAACTGCTTGAATTCTCTAAGGTGGGTGTATGGATCTTCATCTAATTGCCTAGAGAAGGGTTGCTCCTGAATCATGGCTATTAGATCAGGGCTGAGGTCGTAGCCATCTGTAAGAATTGGATGTGATGATGGTGGTGGCTCTAATAACTCGCCCTTTGGAGCAAAGAATTTATAGATAGGAGTGAAATCCATGTGATATGGTGAAAATGGTAAGATGAGTGTGGTAAAAAAAGGAAAAGAAAAAGGATACATGGATGACTTGGTTCGAAACTAGCACAGCTACCGTTCCCCGGCAACGGCGCCAGAAAGCTTGTTGGGTATTTTAAACGCAAATAGAAAAATCCGCAAGCGCATGGATACCGATGTAGCTTTCACCCGGGAGTATTCCAGAGTATCGATTTTCCACAGGGAACGTGAGTGTACTAATTAAGATTCAAGCTCGCCCAAGGATAACTATATAATTATTTTTGGTGGGAAGAGAGGAAGTTTCCTGAGAGTTCTCTAGTTAATCTAAGAATTAAGAATTACTTCAAAGAGTATTTATTTCGGGACATCAGAACACTAACCACAGAAAGAGATGAGAAGGCGGATAGGAAGCTCTGACTACAGTCCTACAAACACCGATCCAAACGAGGTGGGATACGTCGACTGTTAGGGCTGTCACTACCCTAGGGCTACAACAACAATCCGCAGGATTGGATGCAATTCTAGGTAATTGCAAGACTAAACACCACGTCTAATCTATTAATTACTACTCTAGCGTTGCAAAGACTAGAGCACTTGATGCAAGCGGGAATCCAGTAAATAACTTGAATGTAAATAAAAGTAATTAAAGAACTCAGGAATTATGAATTGAAGAACCTGGAGAACGATGAAGAACGAACCAGTTGCTGCAAAGGTACAATGTTGAGGAAGATCCGACAGATCCGGCTCCTCCTCCTCTGCTCTCCTCTTCTCTCTCCCTATTTTCTAGATTACAACTAGAACTAACTAGAACTAGAACTAGATGAACTAGAACTAGAACTAGATGAACTAGAGGGATCCTCTCTACTTGGATGAATAATTGAAACCCTAGCTTTGATTCTGTAGAAGAGGTATGCCTCCAGGGGCCAGGGGGCCTTGCTTATATAGTCTTTTCAGATGAATCTGGGCCGTTGGATCAAACCAACATTAATCGCATGATTTTCCTTGATCCTTTAGGTCGGTGGAGCACGATCCGCGAAGTTGACCCTGATTGGGCAACAAAGGAGGGCGGGCCCCCTGGTCTCTAGGGTGGGCGCCGTGGGCCAGGCCCCGTTCTGCCTCCGCTTCGTTCCCGTGGCTTCTGAAGTCTTCTAGATGATAGAAAATTGCGCGGCACGTTAATATCTCTATGTAAACTAGACATGTGGTCCTTTCTTCCGTATTTCCTGATAACCCCCTGCAGAAATAGACAAACACCAAAACTCGTGGAATTCTGTCAGATAAAACCCTAAGTCTGGGTGTTGGTTGCATATAAGTCCTTTTCCATGATTAGTTGACGGTTAAATGTGAGCATTAAGGACCGTCAACAGTAAGATGGAACAGTGGCTCACTGCTATGTCATGTTGGGATGCCTCTAAGTGCAAGCCTGATAACTTACCTCCTACATATGAGGCAAAGTTCAGGGCTGATGACAAGATCTTTCGAGGTGTAGTGATTAGCGCACTTGATCCAAAATTCCAGAAAAGCTACATAATTCTTCCAAGTGGGAAAGAATTATGGGTTGCTCTTGTGGCTAAGTTTGGAGTTGCTAATGCCGGTACTGAGCTGTATCTTATGGAGCAGTTGTATGACTACAAGATGATTGAGAACCACTCTGTAGTGGAACAAGCTCATGAGGTTCAACCACTAGCTAAGGAACTTGAACTTTTTCCTTGTCCCTTGCCTGACAAGTTTGTGGCTAGCGGTATAATCGCTAAGTTACCACCTTCTTGGAAGAAATTTGCTACTTCTCTCAAGCACAAGAGGCAAGAGTTCAATGTTGAGGAAGTCATTAGCACTCTTGATGTCGAGGAGAGGGCGAGAGCAAAAGATAATGGGAAAGGTGTTGAACCTTCTACTGCCAATGTGGTGCAGAAGAAATTCCATAAGTTTAACAAGAAGAAAAACCAGAAAAAGAAATAAAACAACCATAAGCCCAATCAATCCACTCAATTCAAGAAAACGACCAACAATAACAAGAAGAAGGGAGGCTGATTGTTTGTGGCAGTGAGGAACACTGGGCAAGTGAGTGCGTAGATCGCAAGTTCTTTCAAGAGAACAAATCAGCTAATGTTGTAACCGCTAAGACTATAGGAACATCTGGGCATGGTAATTCTTTGCCATATGTTCTTTCAGTTTGTAATTCACCTGAGTGGTGGATGAATAGTGGTGCAAATATACATGTGTGTGCTAATGTTTCCTTGTTTGCCACTTACCAGGTCGGGAGGTCTGGCGCCTTGTTGATGGGAAATGGGTAGCATGCTCATGTTCTTGGTGTTAGTACGGTCATTCTAAAGTTTACTTTGGGGAAGACGGTGCCATTAAAGAGCGTGCAACATGTGCCCTCCATCAAGAAAAATCTTATTAGCGCCTCTATGCTATATCGAGATGGTTACTTGAATCAAACAAATGCGTTGTATCGAAACATGGATCCTTTGTTGGTAAAGGATATGATTGCGGAGGTTTGTTCCACTTATCTTTGCATAATGTGTGTAATAAAATGGTTAATTTTGTTGATATTTCTGATGAGTTAGATTTATGGCATTCACGCTTTTGTCATACAAGTTATGGCTTTCTTATGCGGTTAACGAATCTAAATTTAATTCCTAATTTTAACTTAGTCAAAAGGTCTAAGTGCCATGTATGTGTTGAATCAAAACAACTCCGCAAGCCTCACAAGGCTGTTGAAGCAAGGAACTTGGCACCTCTAGAACTTATTCATTCCGATTTGTGCGAAATGAATGGTATTTTGACCAAAGACGTTAAAAGATACTTTATCACATTCATAGATGACTGCACTAGTTTTTGCTATGTGTATCTCTTAAAAACAAAGGATGAAGCGCTCCATTATTTTAAGGCCTATAAAGCTGAAGTTGAGAACCAACTAGAGAGGAAAATAAAAGATTTAAGGTCTGATAGAGGTGGAGAATATTTCTCAAATGATTTTGATGAATTTTGTGTGGAACATGGTATTATTCATGAGAGGACATTGCTATTCTCACCACAATCCAATAGGATTGCTGAAAGGAAAAACCACACTTTTAACAGAGTTGGTGAATGCCATGTTAAATACAGCGGGATTATCTAAGGAATGGTGGGGTTTGACCGCTTGTCATGTTGTTGACACCTGTTAACCCACAATATTTATTAGCAATTTTCTCTCCACCAGATATAAATATCTACTAGAATAGGGTTATCTTTGACAATTTCCATTAGTTTTGGTGATTTGTGTATTTTTTAGGGAAGTATCCAGAACAGCCTAAAAAGAGGGATTTAAGTGTTAATCATCCACGAAACTTATCCGCGACAGAAGGGCGTCACCAAAGGGATCAAGAAGGCTCTAGAAGACACCTAAAGTAGCGGGATTGGCAGAGGCCACCAGGTGGGGCCTAGCGCCGGCCGACGCCCCCCTGCTAGGGTTTTGGACCCCTTTCGGAAGCTTCCTCCACCGCCTCGGAGGAGCCATCTTGGCTGCTTGTTAAGTCGGTTTGATCCTACAACGCACACGCATCCCACCAGGATATATATAGAAGGTTAGACCCCCCTGGAGGAGGCCAGATCAATAGATGAAGAGTCAGAGCATTAGATAGAGATCCACTAGATCTAGGCTAGCAATAAAGATAGAGATTAGAGAGATAGAGTAGAGGAGTAGAGATTCGGAGGAGTCTCAGCCTGTTGGAGCTTCCTCAGAGCTGTATTTGTCTAGATTCGACGCCCTCGCCCAGAGGTACGTTCTGAGGTACTTTTGTACTTACCATTCTGATTCAAGTAAGCAACTTGTTTTTATTCGTTCTTTGGTTTGCAACTCATATTATATTGAGTACTTCGATTTGGGTAGCTCCTAGGTCGGAGTAGTGATTCGTAGCGTAGACGTGGTGTCTAGGCTATGGTTGCATGTAGATGTCCCCTGATCAGCCGGACAGTGGTAGCTCGCGTAGATGACTTTATAGCTACGTTGAATCCTCTGTAGTCTACTTCCCGTTGATAGGACCGATAGGCTTATAAGTGCTTGATAGGAGATTACTCTGTTTCTTCTCCTATTTGGCTTACTTGCCCGATAAGACAATATTATACAAAGCTTACCGGTTATTAGAACCAGAGTACATTAGCTATTTTCTCATTCTCAATAGTTTTCTAAATTGATTGTACCCCTTTTGGTTAAGAAGTTATAGACTAGGTCATAAATCACCTACTGTTCCTTTGGGTTTGATATTAAAACCAGGTTGATCTTGGTGAAGTGCTGATTAGTATATATCTATGCGCTTGGGGATAATCTGATTATGATTATTATTTAGGGTGCAATAAATTTATACCAACAAGCATTTCTAGCGCCGTTGCCGGGGAATGGTTTGCTGATTTTGATATTAGTCTATCTTAGTCTATAGTTATCCTTTTATAAAAAACAAAATACTAAAACATATATATATATATAAATATGGAAATTGAATCTCAACTTTTATATCAATATGGAGCACCATCGGGATTGTACCTCCAGCCAAAGGAATCTTCTAAACCTATCACATCATCTGGCTATGAGCTACGTCCGGGATTAATCAAATTAGTTCAAGAACATATTTTTTCTGGTAATTCTAGTGAAAATCCCTATTCTCACTTAGCCGATTTTGAGCAGACATGTTCATGTCTAAGTATTAAGGTCATGGCCGATGAGATTTTAGGATGGAAACTCTTTCTGTTTTCATTAAAGGGTCGAGCCAAGAAATGGTATAATTGCCATGTTGGGAATAGTCAAGGAGATTGGGATATATTACGAAAAGACTTTTGTTGCTAAACTTCGGTTTGAAATTATAGGATTCAAACAATTAGACAATGAATCGCTAGGCAAGGCTTGGGATCATTTTGATGGCTTTATAAATTCTGGATCTAATCTTGCTTTACCAGAACCCATGCTTTTACAACATTTCTTTTTAGGCCTTAATGATAGAAATCAAGAATACCTTAATTTGGCATCGGGAGGAGCATTTATGCATATTACTGTTGATCATGCTAAAACTATTCTTACTAATATTTTAAATGATCTCCTCGAAGAAAAAGAAGAGTTGTTAGAAGAAGAATCTCAGTTAGCTAAAAATAAACTTTTACCTGATTCATCTCAATCTATAGTTGAACTAGCTAATGAGAAGGAGGTAACTCCAAATTCTGAATGGATGCTTGAAATTGAGGATGATTTCTTTGATGATTATGGTAATACTACATTTTATCGTAAGATTATTAAACCCCAGCAATCTAGGGATTTTGATCATAATTTCTCACATCCCGATGATTTAAAATTTCTTAGAGAAATTATAAGAGAATTAATTTTTATTTTGGGTGATGATTGGTTAATAGAATTTGAGCAATCCCCTGAAGTAATTCGTTTTAATTCACCCTTTGTTGCTATAAAGTTGCAAGTAGATTCATATCCTTTTGAATCTTTATACAACCCAGTTGTAGGAGTCAACATTATGTCATTTACTTTTGCTAAAGAATTCTTGAGAGACATACCATTAATTTCTATAAATAAATTATTAAAGAATTGTTCAGGACACATTATTCCTAGCTTAGGAGTTTTGAGTGCACTTCCTATTATTATTAATGATTTCCGCATTTTGCTAAATTTCTATATATTTGATGTGTGCGATTTTGATGTAATGATTGGGGGTACCCATAATAAAACTTCTTCAAGAAGGTTATAATGGTAAATTAAACATTAAATTTGAGAAAGGATTTAGTTTTTCAATGCCTATAACTCATGTAGTAAAAGTTAAAGCAGAACCCCTTCCTGAATTAGATCCAATAGAAGAGGTTAAGACATCTGAAATCGATAATTTTATTCAACCTAATTTAGAAGATGATACCCAGTTCTTCATCAATGAAGAGGAAGAGGACCCTATTGATCCTGAACCTCTTGATGAATTACTAGAGCCACTTAAACCTCCTATTGAACTTAAACCATTACCTTCTGGACTTAAATATTTTTCTAAATAATGATAAAAAATATCCTATGATTATAAGTGATAAACTCTCAGATGAAGAGACTTATAAACTAATAGCTGTTTTAGAAAAACACCTTGCTGCTTTTGATTATTCACTCCAAGATCTAAAAGGGACTAGCCCTATCCTTTGCACTCATCGTATACCAACCAATATAGAAATTACACCTTCAAGAGAGCCTCAGCGTAGACTCCAAAATACGATGAAAGAAGTAGTAAAGAAAGAAGTCTTAAAGCTTTTGCATGTAGGAATTATATATCCTGTACCGCATAGTGAGTGGGTAAGTCCTGTGCAAGTTGTACCTAAAAAGAGAGGAATAACAGTTGTCCAAAATGATAAAAATGAATTAATACCCCAGAGAACTGTCACTGGATGGCGAATGTGCATAGATTATAGAAAACTCAACAAGGCAACAAAGAAAGATCATTTTCCTCTACCTTTCATTGATGAGATGCTAGAACGTTTAGCCAATCATTCTTTCTTTTGTTTCCTGGATAGTTATTCAGGATATCACCAAATCTGTATCCACCGTGATGATCAAAGCAAAACCACCTTTACATGTCCCTATGGAACTTATGCTTATCATAGAATGTCTTTTGGGTTATGTAATGCACCCGCTTCTTTTCAAAGATGCATGATGTCTATATTTTCTGATATGATAGAAGAAATCATGGAAATTTTTATGGATGATTTTTTAGTTTATGAAAAAACTTTTGATGATTGTTTAGAAAATTTAGATAAGGTTTTGCAGAGATGTGAAGAAAAACACTTAGTTCTCAATTGTGAGAAATATCATTTTATGGTTAGAGAAGGAATAGTGTTAGGACACTTAGTGTCAGAAAGAATTATAGAGGCAGATAAAGCTAAAATTGAAGTAATTAAACAGCTACCTCCATCTGTTAATATAAAAGGAATCCGAAGCTTTCTTGGTCATTGTGGTTTCTATCGTAGATTTATAAGGAATTTCTCACAAATTGCTAGGCCAATGACTATATTGTTAGCTAAGGATGTACCTTTTGAGTTTGATGATGAATTCTTAGAATCATTTAATATTCTTAAGAAAGCACTTACATCAGCACCAATCATTCAACCTCTTGATTGGTCTTTCCCTTTTGAAATTATGTGTGATGCTAGTGATTATTATGTAGGCGCAGTCTTAGGACAAACAAAAGATAAAATGCATCATGCAATTGCTTATGCTAGCAAAACAATGACAGAAGCACAATTAAATTATGCAACCACTGAAAAAGAACTTTTAGCTATTGTTTTTGCTATTGATAAATTTAGGTCTTACTTAGTAGGAGCTAAAATAATTGTTTATTCTGACTATGCTGCTATGAATTATTTGCTCACTAAGAAAGATGCTAAACCACGATTAATAAGATGGATTTTATTACTTCAAGAATTTGATTTGGAAATTAAAGATAGAAAAGGAATAGAAAACCCTGTTGCTGATCATTTGTCTAGGATGCATTTTAAAGAACCTCACGAATTACCTATTAATGACTCATTAAGAGATGCAGATCCTTGGTACGCGAATATTGTGAACTTTATGATTGCGGAATACGTACCACCAGGAGAAAATAAGAAGAGGCTCATTTATGAAAGTCGTCTCCACATATGAGATCCACCGTAACTCTTTCGGGTATGCTCACATGGGTTGCTGAGAAGATGTGTACCAGTGGAGGAAGGCATATAGATCATTTAAAAATGTCATTCATCACCATATGGAGGTCATTTTGGGGTATTCCGTACTCATGCAAAAATTTGGCAGAGTGGTTTCTTCGGGCCAACCATGTATGAAGATACCAAAGATTTCACCCGAAGATGTGGGCCGTGTCAGAGGCACGAAAATATCAATACCAGAGATGCTATGCCACTCACCAACAATCTTCAGATAGAGCTCTTTGACGTCTGGGGAATTGATTACATGGGACCATTTGTGAAATTACAGAATTATGAGTATATTTTGGTGGCAGTTGACTATGTATCCAAGTGGGTAGAAGCCATGCCATGCAAGAAGGCTGATTCAAGACACTCAAAGAAGATGTTTGAAGAGGTTATATTTCCAAGATTTGGAACCCCTAGGATGGTTATAAGTGATGGAGGAACACATTTCACTGATAAGAAGTTTCACTCATACCTACAAGCTCATGGAATACGACATAATGTCACTACTCCATAACATCAAATAAACAAATCAAAAATATTCTCTAGAAAATAGTAAAAGAGATGGGAACTTTATGGAAGGATCGATTACCAGATGCATTATGGGTAGGGATGAAAACGGTATGGATATTTTCTGACCGTATTCGAGACCGAATTCATTTAGAGGGGTTCAAATCTGTCCGTATCCGAGTCCGAATATTCAACATCCGATACCGTATCCGTCTCCGAATACTTAAATCGTATATTCATGATGTCGACACTAATCGTACCTTATCCGACATGATTGACATTATCCGTATTCGAATCCGAATCCAACCAGAAATATGAAAACAAATATGATATTGGTGATATCCGTCCGTATCTGATCCGTTTTCATCCCTAACTATGGGCATACCGGACAACTTATAAAAGACCTTTGGGTATGTCACCATATCAACTGGTATATGGTAAGACCTGCCACTTGCCAGTTGAACTAGAACGTAAAGCTCACTGGGCTATCAAAAGATGGAATGTCGATTTAGAAGCCGCTGGAGAAAAGAAAAATGCGTTAGGGATGGATAATTAGAGGGACAAGCTCATAGAAGGCATGGATAATCAGTTAGAGATTAGTTTCAAGTTAATCCACAGCCTCAAGCGCGATAAAGACAAGCTTGAAGCAGAGGTTGCAGTCCTCCAAGAAGTAATTCAGGGCCTCAACAATGAAGGGCAACCTTAGTTGCCTAGTTATCTTTTAATGAGGCACAACTCTGCTAGGTTTGATTAGTTAATTAGGTCAGTCGAGTCATAAATTTTTCTTAGGACAAAGCCTAATGATCTAGTGCAGTCGTTAGCTCAGTCGTTAAAGCGTCTATCAATTTATATTATCACCGCCATGAATAAATAAAGTGCCTTATCTTTTATCTACTCTACTCTCTATTTTTTGGTATATGTTTGTCTCCACATGTTGTGCAGAAAAGTATGCAGGAAAACAAGTGTGGGGGAGGCACATTGTAGTCATGGAACGATAATTCGATCGGAAAATAGTATAATTCGAAACACAATCGAACCAAGATCGCGCACAGCAAAGCGGGCCCCATAGCGCCCAATAGTGGGGCTAGCCGATGCCTATGTGGGGTCGGGCGGCGCCCTGCTCGCCCGTTTTCGCTCTCGTTTCGGTCACGGTCAAGTTTGAGTTAATTACAGTATAATTGCATGTATTTCACTTTGAATTATCATCCGAATCATAAATCTTTCTATTTTTAAGAAATAATAAACACCATTTAATCTATGACTTGAAAAATAAATTATATAACACTTTTCTAGAGTCATGTTAATTGTGAAATTTATAGTACTTCATGATTGCTTAAGTTATCGTGGAAATAGAGATAGCCAAAAAATGAGTACTCAATTCTTGATAATTTGTCTTTGGAGATTTTCTTTCAAAAAAATAAAAAACAATTAGGGTTCACCTCTCCTTGTATTGGAATCAAATAATAATCGTATCATTCTATTATTATGACTTTGGTTGAGAGATTTATCATATTCCTAGTAGCATAAAAATGAAATAAAAACATAATACACTCTATTGAAGCACTATTATGAAGGAGGCATGGGCTATTCATAAAGAAATTGAAGGAAATAAAAAGGGACAAGTGTCCGAAACCTCAAAAAGATAGATCACGAGGAAATAAAAAGGGACAAGTGTCCAAAACCTCGATTTTAAAAAAAGAAGAAAGGGAGAGAGAGAGAGAGAGAGAGAGAGAGAGAGAGAGCTCATGGTCCCTCCAACATAATATGCCAAAGAGTGGATGATTTGTCTGATCCAGGAATATGATATTTCCCTTCCTGGTTATGAACATCAAATTAATATCACAACCATTGAACCCACTACAATTAAGAGATGGTCAAAGCTATGTTTTATTTGCAAACTCCACTTACTCTCCAGTAATCATGTGCAGATGAAGAGAAGGTCGCCTTCAAGAAAAAACAAGATCATCAAATATGATGGAACAACTACATTGTATCACCTACAGTTCAGTCACAAATTGTGGATGATGAATTGATCAAGGTAAGAGAACCAACTCAAAAAATGCTATCTTTCCCAATTCAATGTTCTCTAAATCTCATGTTTATCCTTTCATGCTTCCTTTCTCTACACTAGTATGCTTTGATTTGGGTAACTGTCAGACGTCATTTGATAAACTACATGATATTGCAGCTGCACTGTTGAGTGTCTTACTCAACCTTTGTTCTTCCTTGTTCTTCTTGGACTTGTGAAGTGAATCCTCTGAGTTCCCTTAGTTTGTGCTCTGCGGTTACCATTCCGCTACAGCGTTTTATGTGGATTAGCTCCGGATTATGGTTTTGTGGTTGTTCAGAGATCGAGTCAAAGTCTTTACGGTTTGGGTGCCTCTCTCCCCATTGCTTGGTCGCATCCAACCTTTGTTAGGTATAAAACTAGTTACCCGCTGTTCGCAGCAAGTTATCTTTGTTCTTTCGATCTACTAGCGTGAAGATCGGGCCACCCTCATGCCGATTCATATCGGTACATATCAATATAGTACTCGACTAGAGTAGTAATCGATAATGTAGACATAGTGTCTAGACTATAGGTTACTTGAGTTTGCACCCAACCCCACGGATAATTATGCTAGCTCCAGAGATGACAGCTTCGACTAGATCTTTGTAGTTCACCATGTTTGGCTTGATGTTTTCGTAGAGCTTTTGGTAGCCTTCTCCTGACCTTGTTTTCTCACCCCCCTCGAGGGTCGAAAAGCTACTGCTGCTCCATAGTTCTAGGTGTGATGCTTAGTTAATCACTTTGGTCTGCTCTAGAATAGAACCACAATAATAGAGAAGTATATAGGAACCTTAAACTGACATATTGACCTCCCACCTTAGCTTGCCTGTGTCTTTTTATGGAGTTCTCCTGTGTGTGTCATTATACAAAAACTCCAATCTTTATCATTTACCCCCACATTAGCGTATATTGGTTAGTAGATATATGATGGTTATTCATCAACTTCTTTAACCATTACTTCCTTGTGAATAAATATGATACCTTGAAATACTCTTGGGTGAAAGCTACAATGGTTGTATGCTTGCAGATTTCTCTGTCTACGTTAATAAATACCAACAAGCTTTCTGGCGCCATTGCCGTGAAAGCAATTGGCATAAAGCTTTTGATATTTACCTTATTATCTATTAAACTAGTTTACCACTAGCTTTTGTGGGATTATCCTTGTCCTATTAAATGTGGAATAAATAGGACAACACCAGTCATTCGACATTCGGGCACATTTCCACAAGAAAAAAAGAATCATCTTGAGCCTAGGGCACCCGATCATTCATGAACAATCAATACATTCAACCTGCTAGAAAGGTATATACATACTAATCATGTGTAGATCAAGAGAAGGTCGCCTTCAAGAAGAAACAAGACCATCATATATGATGGAACAACTACATTGTATCACCTACAATTCAGGCACAAATTGTGGGTGATGAACTGATCAAGGTAAGAGAACCAACTCAAAAAATGCTATCTTTCCCAATTCAATGTTCTCTAAATCTCATGTTTATCATTTCATGCTTCCTTTCTCTACACTAGTATGCTTTGATTTGGGTATTGGTCATACGTCTTTTAAATTAAGCATGGTGTTTAGTTTGAAGTTCAGATGCAACGATCATACTTCCATAGGATATTCAAATTAAATATGGTGTTTAGGTTAATTGTTTAGGTTAATTAGCCTACCTTAATTAAGTAGGACATCAAGTCTAGTTTGATTTTTGAACTAAAACTACTATGTTTAGACTTTGGTTGCATGCATGGACTGACCCCTGTAGGTATTATCAAATTCATGTGGGTAAGTTTTTGAGATGAATTCATAACAGAGATAAATGAAAACTCATTTGGGTGAACTTTGAATAAACAAAGGTATTGAATCTGAAAAGGGGGCTCTCTTTTCTAACTTAACATGAAGACCAACCTTTTCATGAGCATAGAGGAAAACCTTTAGTTCAGAACATCAATCACTGTTGTTTTAACACGTGTAAAATCCCTCAGGTATGTATGGTCCACTAACCTAATGCAGGGATGAAAACCATGATCGACAGAAAGACAAAAACACGCTCCCGCCAAGCCAAAACCACATGAGGATTTGTAACAAACACAGTGTGCAATCGAATTGTTTTTTTACTTAAATAATCATTTTTTTATTAAATGATCCGACGCATATATAATGTACTTAATATTTCACATTTGTAACAATCAGTTGCATGTTGTAGCGGTGAGGCACCACTCTTGTAAATCAGAGGCAGTGTGTTAGACCTACCTTTTGAACATAGTTTTCCTCTTTTTCTTCCATTTTGTGGCCACTCAGTGGCAATTGCGCGGGAAAGGAGGCGGGATGGAGTGACGCTGCAAGTCTGGGCCTACAAAACGCGTTCTAATTCTGCGACCCAATTCGTTGCGAGACTGGAAAATAAATTAGGTGGGTGTCGGCGGACTGCTTCCCACCACCCGGTCAGCTGGTCGGTGGGTAGACGCCCCCCTGAATATGTTTCTTGTGGGCTCCTAATGTATTTATGGGCTTTTGGGTAGTCGCAGGGAATACACAATGTACGTGTATAGTAGGGCAAAATACTCTATATATTTATTTTTTCCACCAAAATGTTAGGTATTCTATGGGATACCAGGGAGTACCACTGGCGCCACCCCTGATCATGATGTAGGTGAACTCGTGCACGAGCTTGATGCTCTATGCTAGGAGGGCCTCTAACCTTATGTCGAAGGACCTCTTCAGGCACCACAATGGGTCGATAACCGATGTGTGATGATTATGTTGGCGGCTTCAAATGCCTAGAAGAAGCGGTTCTCGGGAGATCATGGAGGAGCGGGGCAAGGGTGAACAGAATCAACAACTTATCATACATGCATGATCTTACAAAATTCATAGATAATTCATTTTAACTCCAAAATTGCTGGATGTAGGGTGCGAGCCTGAACCAGGATAAACCTCTAGTGCCTTGACTGTTAGGCCACAGAAACCAATATATTGACATTCTAATTAATCATCGTGGTAACGAGCCTGCAACATATTTCTTCAAAAAAAATTTCTGAACATGGAAATATACCACTAACAGAATATTCCCCTCATATTCTCAAGAAATATATCTATTTTAGTGGTTCTTTCATATATGGACGGGATCCAAGAACAAATCTCTAATTTGCTTCTTTTTTAGATCATTTGGTGTACCAAAACCATCTCCACCTTGATAAACACATTGTGAGATGCGAGCCAAGTTAACACAAGCTTTGTAAAAGGGTCTTTTAGAATATTGACGACTATCGAATGCCTCCTCATTGATTACTTTCCATGACTTCAAGATAAGATCTTGCATGGCCTTACGAGAATCATCCTCATTACCAACATTCTCGGCCATGTGTATAGCTATGAAAGATGGAGCATCTCCTCTCTGCAACTCATCCTATTATTCCATATATAGCATATTTGAGAAAATAAATTTCAAAAGTTTAAGTAACAAGGAGGGGGGGAAAACTAAGGTGCTTACCATGTGTGTTGCAGAATCATTGCAGAGACGCAAAATTAAAGAAACATGTTGAACTAATCTGTGTGTCGTTTGCATTTGGGATATTGTGTTCATGTTGAAAACTGAATCGAGCATTGAGAAGGCATGTAACAGCAACAATGGTGCAGAGGATGACACCCATCCATTCTCCAGATACTTTTGAATGCTTGGTCTAAAGTTTTCCATGGTGCCATTTTGCCTCCACCAAGAATGCCATGCAGATGTCATGCCACTGTTAAATGAGAATAACTTATCAGTCAAATGATAGAACAATACATTAGTAAATCACAAATAAGGGTGGCTTAATTTGAGGGTAGTTCACCGATTTTTGTAGATGATAATGCATACTACATCCGTGTTCCTTCAGATTATGTTCAGCAACTTCATTTGAGGTGTGATATATAACTGAATAAAGTGCTTTCATGTACTCTGGGAGTGTCTCATTTGGTATTGCATGCCACCTGAAAACATTTGAATGCAAAATTAAAATGTCACCTTCTATGAGAGGAGATAAGACTTGGCACGTGACGGCAATCTAATGGTATTTATAGAACTTTATTAAGTATTTTTTTGTTTGCAAATGTTTACAGTTCTTGTGGGCAATGCAAGTTCCAAGTTGTTAATTGAATACATGCTTCTTCTATTGCAATTCTGCTCACCTTGCAATTGCATTTGTGAAGAGTACAAGTTCATCCATGGTTCCATACACATCATAAACATCATCCAAGTGAACAATTAGATTGGAAACTTTAGCAAGCATTTGACGACATGGTCCAAGCTTCAGATCCCAAACAATTCCATTTGCATAATGGAAGCACTCCATCAGACGATCCCTTGCAAATGGCAGCTTTTCACCAAGCCCAGTCACTATAGGAAACGCGAGCTTTGCCTAGGACCTGGCTTTGCTGAGAGCCAGGTCATGCTCTCGGCAAAGAGCCTTTGCCGACGGTCAGGCTCTCGGCAAAGAGGGGCTCTAGGCAAAGGTTAGCTTTGCCGAGAGCTACGCTCTAGGCAAAGGCAAGCTCTCGGCAAAAAGGTACCGCGCCGTGAACGGCTGCCGTAGTCGTCACCTTTACCGAGAGCCACGTCGTTAGGCTCCCGGCAAAGAGGTGGCGTTTGTCGAGGGCAACTGCAGGCACTCGGTAAAGGCCTCGTCGTCTGAAGCTAGGCCCAGGCCAGCAACCTTTGCCGAGCATTGGCAGTTCCGGCTCTCGATAAAGACCCCCTTTGCTGAGGGCTATTACTTGCCCTCGACAAAGAGTTAAGGTTTTTTTTGAATTTTAGGCCTAGATTATTTCTATAGACCTTGCATACTATATACAAGCACATATTCAAAGTTGGGAGCATTTTATAACATTTTGCTATATTTCATCAATTAATTTATTTTCTTTGTATTTTTTTGAAAAAGTAAATTTAAACTGCAGGTGCATGAAATAATAAAATATAGCCATTCGGAAAATGATACTCATGTTTGAGAGTGCATTTTGAGGCTATATCCATAAACTCACTCAAAAGTTTGAATGTCTTTTATACAAAACATAACCATCCATGTGTCGTTGATGTGATTTTTAATTATATAAACTCCAAATGAACTTCAAAAATAACAAAACTTGGGGACATGTCTTGTTATCGCATGTGGAGGCTGTTGTAAAAAATTCATAAGGTTTCGAGCAAGTTGCGACTCCGGATGTCTCAAATTCAAACATCTCCGCATGTGATCATATTTGATCACATGTGGAGATGTCTGGGTTTTAGACATCTGGTGTCGCAACTTGCTCGAAACCTTATGAATTTTTTACCACAGCTTCCACATACGATAACACGACACGTCGCTAAGTTTTGTGATTTTTGGACTTCATTTGGAATTTATATAATTAAAAAACATTTTTCCCTCACATTCCTCGACATGCTACATCAGCGAGAGGGTTGAGATTTCATGTGTGGTTGTGGATACAACCTCAAATATCTTGACTATCATTTTTCAAATCACTGAGTTTCAATATTCTATGTACCTGCAGTTCAAATTTGAATTACGTGAAAAAATTTAAAGAAACAAGATTAATTAGGTAAATATAGCAAAAAAAGTCAAATTGATGCCAAATTTTGAAATGTATTTAGAAATTGGGTTACAAGGACAAAAAAACTCAGATCTAAAATGATCCATGGCGGGGTACCCCTAACCCGCCGTGATCCGTGGCGGGGTACACGTCAGCAGCTCCACCACCATGCACGTCACGTGGACGCTACACCCCGCCGCCATGTATGGCGGGGTACAGTGTATTTGCCCCGCCATACATGGTGACGGGCCAAACGGGTTATTCTTAAAAATATTTTCGAAACCGGGTCAAATTTGAAATATGTTTCGAATTTAGGCTAAAAATAAAAAAAAATTCACCCTGCACGCCGCCGCCCGCGTGCCGCCGCCGCTGCACCCCGTGCCCCACCACCGCCGACCAAATCCACCGTGCGCCGCCGGCCCACACCGCCCCCGCCCCCGCCCCTAGCCCGCCCTTCCTCGGCCCCATGCGCCACCGCCGCCTTGCCGCATCCTGCACGGACGCCGCAGGAGCCCAGGAGGAGGAGGGATCGGAAGAGCAGAGGAGCCCCGGCCCCGTGCGCCACCGCCGCCTCGCCGCATCCCGCACTGCGGTCGCGGCCGCCGGTGATCCCCGATCGGCGACACTCAGGTACACCACCCGCCGGACCCGCCGCTCTTCCAACCCCACCGCTTCCAGGTACTGCTGCTTCGTGGTGCTGCCTCCAGCTGTTTCCTTCCCAAATCACTCTCCGATTCCCGTGCTTCGTCTGTCCTTTGCTTGCTCGGTTGGCAAGAAGCCACTTTCTTGATTGCACCCGCAAGAATCTTCGGTACTATAACTTGGATTGCGATGTGCGGTTGCGAGTTTTGTCCTCAAACAATCTCCGGGATGGTACGGTGATGGGCTGTGCTCTGCACGATTCATGCTTTCCAGCTTTTGGTGTGGTGATTTCCCGTTGTGTTGCACGCCTATGTTGCTGTCTTCAGAGTTCAGAGTCAGCACGCAAAGCAGCAGTAGTCTGCAGATTAAGGGGGAATCTGTTTGTTGCCTTTTGGTTTTCGTCATTTCAGTTAAGGTTGGCTCGGCTCAATCATCAAGGGAATAAATTTGGGACTTCCGGTTTGATTTCGTACCAAATGTAGCTCTGATAACTCATTAACAAAAGTGCCCGAGCATCTGTTTTGCTTGCTTTTTTCGTGCACCGATTGCATATTCCTTCATTCTGATCGATTGTTCTCTACTTTGGCTTTTTGCATATTCTCTTTGGTGTCTCAGAACCCAGAAGAGTAAGCAAGCTGTGATGCTGAATATACCGTTCGCCTGTCTTTTTATTTGCTGGATGTTCTTTGCCTGAATTTGTCGTGATTCTTATTACCGGCGGAGTAATTAATTTGGGATGATGTAAACAAATGAGATGCCGAGACGCAAAGCTGTGCAGCGCCGGCGGAGTTGACTGGAGCTGGGCTGCGATAGAGCTGCGCTGCGGAAAGCCTTCGCCTTGCACCAGCGCGATGGTCACTAGGCAGTAGCTATAGTTGGGATGCAAATGTACTAAAATTGATCAGCAGCGGTACAATGTGTTTCATTGCATATTCTGAATACTAGTGATTTGCTCATGTGTTGATTAGCCACTGAATATGAAATTGACTTGTTTGAATCAGCCATGCTTCGTTCATTGCATATTCTTTTGGTATTAGAATATGGTCTGACCAGCCACTGCATTAATATATTACTAAGTCTAAGTGGATTCCAGCTTAAGTTTCTTTGCACTAAAATTGACACTAGTTTTAACCATCTAATGACAGTAATGATGCCAATTGTGCCATTTTATCTAATGACAGTAATAATGCTAGTTCTTTGCACTGTTCTATGTAGTGTAACCCAACAAATCTGGGTTGTCTACAGCCACTAGGATAGAAGTCGACTAGGTCTAATAGAGAGATGTTTGAGCTTTCTTACCCAATTTATAGTTGTTTCCTAATTTTAGCTTTGCTATATGTATATATATGTATGTATGTATTTCAAACATCTCATGTGAAAGAAACCTCCTGCAAGCATGCCCTATCTACCTGCCCCCTGGACCAACAGAACACCTTGATATTTGTCATTGACGGTCTTCTTGCCCAAATTGTGGATGTGTGGCATTCGTGCCATATATGTGAAATGTGGATGTGTGGCCTTCGTGTCATATATGTGCTGTTGGCCATCGAGCCGGCTTTTTTTTGCAAGTTTTGGAAACCTCCCCGTGCAGGGGAGGTTTTGCCAAAATTTTGTACTTATACTGTTGTTTTTCTTGTTTTGCAGAGCAGGACCTGTCGGAGGGGACCTGGAGCACCTCGACACAACGTCGCCTCGCCACTGCACCGTCTCGCCACTGCGCCGGTATTCACCGCCACCTTAGGTATAATTAACCTCCATCCTTTATCGTTGACATACTTAGGTCGCGTAACCCAGTTAGGCGTTTCCCGTCCGAAAGAGATACGGCCGTTGGTATACGTGTCTGTGCATATTCGTCGGCCGTATCTGTTTCGGATTGTCCATGTTTGTTGGACAGCTCGTGGATGCGTAGATGACTAGCTTCCATGTTTTGCTCCCGTCTGAGTCAGAGTTTCGGCAGCAACTCCCCGCTGTTCTCTGGATACACTCTCCTTGCTAGGACGTGTATCGGGAGAACAGCGGGGAGGTGCTGCTGAAATTCTGACTCGGGCAGGAGCATAACATGGAAGCTTACCCGTCATCCACGGGTGGGATTAGGACATATCCTTCACCTATTAGATGGTAGAAACGCCAGGTAGATGCAATTGTTGGTTTTATTACTCGCTAACACATGTATATGACAGAGGATGGCTAACCATGACTGGATGTACACGGGCTTTGCAAGTAAGAGTGATGAATGGATTAGGGGGGGTGGAACATTTCATCAATGAAGCATTTGACCCGGCTGTTGCTAAAGGGTCGAAACAGATGCCGTGTCCCTACAACGACTGTAAGAACTCAAAAAGGAAACTGCCCAGAGAGATGTGGAAAGATATTCACAAGAATGAATTCATGCCAAACTATACCCGCTGGACCTTGCATGGTGAGCGTGATCGTATGGCAGTGGAGGATGTGAGAGCACGCCTCGAGGATTTTGATGAAGATGCCGGGGTGGCCGACATGATGGTAGACATCAACAAGACATGTGACAATGAAGGATCGGTGGAGGAGGATCCAGAGGAAACCGCAAAGGCATTCTACTTGATGATGGATTCAGCACAAAAGCCCCTTCACGAGAATACAATAATGTCACAACTCGATGGCATTGGACGCCTTTTAGCGTTGAAGTCACAGTTGAGCCTGAGCCAAGATGGCTTCGATCTCTTGTTGAAAGTTTTGGGCACAATGCTTCTGTAGGGTCACACACTACCGAAGAACACTTATGAGTCACAGAAACTCCTTGGTGCACTTAAGATGCCGTTGAGTCGATCCATTCTTGTCCTAAATGGTGCGTTCTATTTAGGGGAGACGACCTTAAGGAAGCAACACACCGTCCAAAGTGCAAAGCCTCTAGGTATGTGGAGGTAGAGGGCAATGATGGCAACAAGAAACAGTCTAAGATCCCCAAGAAGGTCCTACGGTATCTTCCTGTCCTACCGAGGCTCCAACGGATGTACATAACAGAGGAGTCCGCGAAACAGATGACATGGCACAAGAAAGGCAAGAGATATAGTGACAAGACGGTACATCCATCGGATGGTGAAGCATGGAAGTAATTCGATGAGCAGCATCCTAGCAAAGTGTCGGACGCTCGGAATGTACGCGTAGCCTTTGCAACAGATGGGTTCAACCCGTATGGAATGATGGCGGCCCCGTACACATGTTGGCCTGTGTTCGTGATCCCCCTCAATCTCCCCCTCAGCGTCATGTTCGATCCCAAGAACGTGTTATTGTCGCTGATAATACCTGGACACCCGGGTAGCAATATGGGTGTTTTCATGCAGCCACTGTGGGATGAATTGGAACATGCTTGGGAAAAGGGGTACGAAGGTATGACCGAGTGAAAGATCCTTGTTTGGTTTTTGTAATTGAGTGACAACTTAGGTGGACTAATGATGTTTATGTGAGATACACAGGAGATTAGTCCATAGGTGAATATGTGATGATGGAAGAGCTCATTGTATATGAGACATGACATGGGGTCATGTGACTAAGGTGGAGAAGATCAAGATGAGGCTTGGCTCGATGGACCGGTTGCAAGAGTGAAGGGAAAGTCGAAGGCTTTGAAGCGAGGGACCGCATGTGACGCTGAAGCTTGAGCAACGCTTAGCGCCGATGGACCGACACAACATTGAAGAGCAAGTGAGGTCAAGATCGATGAACCAATATGGTCACGTGATGATATGAAGTGGATCATATCATTTGTAATTGATTGGTGCATGTGTTGCATCAACATCGAAGGAAATGGGATGGAATGTGCAAGGCAAAGGTATAACCTATAGGGCATTTCATTTCACCGGTCTAAGTTGAGTAGAGAAGTGTTTGACCGGATTTAGGATAGATAACCGTTATACATGGGGTGGTTCGGTTCGACCCACAGTTTCATCGACCCGACCTCAAAAAATGACCCAAATGGACCCCATTTCTCATCCATAGCGTCAGATAGAGTCAATGGCTCGGAAGCATTCGAACCCTTGGGTCGAGTGGTTCGACCCACTCTGCACAGTTCCGTACGTGCAACGCCGGCATCCTTTGAACTTACACAAGAGAAGAACGAGAGAATAGACAGCACGACAAGAAGAGAAAAACAAGTGCACAGGGGGGTCGAACTGCTTCTTGCCAGAGCCAGGGCCTAGGGGACCACCAGCCGCGCTTGGCGTTGGGAACTGGCGCAAGTGCCATGCCATGGAGATTTGTTGTGGCAATTCGAGGCCATGCCACGGCTGTAGTGCCTGCCATGGCCGCTGGTGGAGTGCCTGCCATGGCCGGTGCCGCTCGCCTTGTTTAGATTTTTTTTTTTGATTTTTGACACTATAACATTTTCGTTTTTATTTAATAAATATTGTCAAACTAGGCTTAAAAGATTCAGGTAAATTGTGTAATTAGTTTTTGTTTTTATCTATATTTAATGCTCCATGTGCTGCAGGATTCGATGTGACGGGAAATCTTAAATTTTTTTTGTTTTTTTGGGGTGAACTAAGGTCTTGTTTAGTTTCTAAAAGTTTTGCAGATTTTCCGTGACATCGAATCTTTAAACGCATGCATAGAGTACTAAATATAAACAAAAATAAAAACTAATTGCACAGTTTGGTCGGAATTGACGAGACGAATCTTTTGAGCCTAGTTAGTCTATGATTGGATAATATTTATCAAATACAAACGAAAATGCTACAACGTCCTTTTTCCAAAAATTTTTGGAAGCCTGCTACTACCTAAGCTTTGTTTACTTCCAAAAAATTTTGCAAATAGGAATAGTACCATTTTTATTTGTATTTGATAAATATTGTCCAATCATAAACTAACTAGGCTTAAAAAATTCGTCTCGCAAATTACAGGTAAACTGTATAATTAGTTATTTATTTTATCTATATTAATTGAATTGTTTGTCTCCTCATCCGCTCTGCTCGCGATAGGAGCCCCGCCGCCCTTCTAGCGCCCCGGCCGGCAGCTCGCGCGGCCGCGGCTCGACGCGCCGCGCCACCCCCGCCGCCCGTGCCATCGCCCACGCCGGCAGTCCGCCCGTCTTCCCCGAGCGTACCTGGGCCGCGTCCTCCAAGTGTTGCCGCCGGCGAGCCAGATCCGGTGCTTTCTGACTCGGCTGAGTAGTCGGTGAGGCTGGCGCCGCCGCCGCCACGACGTGCGTCGTCGCCGTGAAGGCTTCGGCGTAGAGCTGCATATGCGAGGTGGACTGTTTCAACACGGTCCTTCAGCCTCCGGGCGACCCGGAACTGGGAGTCGAAGAAGGAGACTGACGCTAGCACCTACCTCCCGTAAGGTGATTCCGTCGAACTTGGTGGTGGAAGAAGATGGTCCAGATGCTGATCTGCTGGTCAAGCGTGGCCGCGAAGAACTATCTCAGTGCGTGGAGATGGTTACGGTGGTGACCCAGCGGCCAAAGCCAATTCATGCAGCGCAACCAATCCACTCAAAGTTTTGGGCCACTTCTGATGCAATGGATGATTCCGAGGACGAGGATCCTTCTACACCCGAGTTCGTGCAGCTGGCGCTTGAAGCAGGGTACTCCATTGATGAGCTCGTCGCAGCGGAAGATGCTCTGAACGCAGGTAACACTTCCGATAAACTCAAGTCTGCACACTCGATCGTTTCTAATTTAGTGAACCGGAAGATTACTGGTGGAGTTCCTTGGCAAGGGCCGCTACCGCTGCCCCGCATTTCACCTCCCAGAACGCTGGGAGACTTTTTTGCCAAGGCTTCTTATCGGCGATCGTCGGTTTCACATTAGCCGGCGGCAAGTCCCGAGCTGGGCAGCGTTGTTAGAGATTCAATGTCGATTTTTTCAAAAAACTTTGAAAAACAACAAGGGCGAGATTTCAGGAATCAGGATCCGTTTCCTCCATTAGGTCCAGCCCCACTTACGGTGAACATCAGCGTGTGCAACGGAGAATTTTTTTCGGCGATAGATTCAGTTCCAAATAAATCTCGCGAACTTGACAAATTTAACCGGTATCAATTTGGGCCTGGCAAATTCTATAGGCCCACAAAGGGTTTGTGTTCTCTTTTTCTTCGTACTGCATCACGTCGCAGCCGTAAACCAAGTCTGTCGCCGCCGACTGCTCCCTCCCCACGTCGGCGTTCCTTTGCCGAAGTAGTGAAAGGAAAAGGGATGGCGGCGCAAGGGGGCACTAATGGTGGCGGGTTCGGTCGGCAAGGAGGCGGAAGGGGAGGCCCGGGGTTTTATCCTGGTTTCCATCCGGGGTTTGATCCAGGTTTTGCAGGGAGAGGCGGCCGTGGCTATGGGTCTTTTCCCCATAATCGTGGCCGTGGAAGCAACTTCGGTGGAGGTCGTAGCGGCTATGGTGGCTATGGTGGTTATGGCAGCCAGAACAACTATGGGTACCAAGGTTTTCACGGTGCTAATCGTGGCCGTCGTCCATACTATGGCGGCTATGGTGGCAAGCGTGGCCGAGGTGCAGGATATGGAGGTCAACAATTCCAACAGCAGGCGACCCCAAACCCAACTCCGATGGGGGGAGGGAACTACGACACCAGAGCCCACATCGCTGACCAGATGGGGCATAACTTGGGTGCCCAGCAACAGCACTCCACGGTGCCTGCAACGGGTACCAAGTCTGCCACAGGAGGTGTCCCCATCGCTGTTACAGCCGATAACCATCTTGGCTCAGCAGTGCTCGGCGATCCCCAGCCCGGCCACCCCTCGGCTGGCCTGGAGCTTCACCAGGCCCCTCCTGCTGGGCTACACAAGCAGGGGAGCAAGCTAGAACTTTCACCGCATTGTCCGGTTGAAAACAAGACAACAGCTGAGGTACCAAAAGACACTGTCCCACATAATCCTGACAATGAGCCAATGAATGTTGATTTACCAGAGTCATCCAAGGGTATTAAAAAGAGCAAGGGCAAGCCTTTCTGTTTCAGGTGTCTCACTAAAGGGCACACAAGTCATGAGTGCACAGCAGTTCTTTCTTGTCATTTTTGCTGCGGAGAGCATGTCGCGAAAACTTGTTCTTATGCAAAAAAGACTAATTTATCTGCTCTTCCTTATGGCTATGCTGTGGAGGGGCTTGGATTTTATTATATCCCTATTTTTTCTGAGTTTCAAAAAGATAAAGTGGAAGAGAAATCCACAGTGGTACGTGTATTGGAAGGTTCCATTACTGCTGGAATGTTAGCAGTGGAACTGGAAAAACTACTACCAGAGAAGTTCAAATGGGAGATTGAGGAGAAAGGAAAAGATGCCTTCACCACTAATTTCCCCTCCACTGTTTGGCTTGACACTGTGGTCAATTGGGGCCCTATGGTGACAAAGTCTTTCGAAGGAAAAAATCAATTTGAGAAAAGCTCAGAAGAGGATGTTTACAAGTACGAGATTGAGAAAGTTTGGGTACAGTTTCGGGGACTTCCTAGTGAATTTAGGGAATTTCCCATTATTTGGGCAATTGCCTCAATTCTAGGTGTACCCAAATCTGTAGACATTAAGTTTACAAAAAAATTTGGGAGATCAAGAATGAGAGTAGCAGTGATAGATTCTGCTCTAATTCCAGCTTTTGTAGATGTTTTCATTGGGGAATTTATCTACCAGTTGCATTTTGGGGTGGAGCAGGAGGCGCCTGAGGGTGAGCCAATCTTGCTTGATCTTGATTCTAAATTGGAAGATGAAGAGCCTAATGAGGATGATGATCCTAATGATGATGACCCTAAAGAGGAGGGAAATGGTGACAAACTGATGGACATAGATAAAAAAAAGCGGATCAGGCACCACATCCTACAAAGAAGGCTGGTATTGGTGGAACAAGTCAGCAGGATAGCCCCTCTGTTGAAGCTGCAAAAAATAACAGTAAGCCTGGAGAACCAAATCCAGTGATATTGATGACCGCCGAGCCAATTGGTGATTGGAATGCCAAGCTTTTGAACCCAAATAATGACTCTGCCAAGCTTAATAAGCTGAAAGGCCAGAAAGGTGGGACAGTGTCTCCTGTGAGATCAAGTAAGAGGACGGCCGCAACTTCAGATCAAGACTCGGTAGAGAAGGCAACAAAGTTGAAAGCGCGCCACAACCTGGAGATCGCTAATGATAAAGGTAAAAATCCCCTTACACTTTCTTTTATTTTCCGGGATGACACTAGTCTTTTACTTTCAGTCAATTCTATAGGGGTTCGGTTAGGGGATGATTCTGCTCAGATTCATAATTCATTAGAAAATTTAAGAAATTTAGAATTACAACGTATAGCTGAATTTAAAACAATTGATACTTCGAATAAAGAGATTTTGGACGATGCTTCAGCTTGTTCTTTCGAAGATTCTCTGGATTTGGATGCACTTAATTTAATTTGCTCGGAGATAGCAGAGGGTTTAGGTGATGGAGGTTGTGACCCTAAGGGTCTTCAAACCCCCTTATCATCTGTAAAAGGCTCTAGGAAGAAGAATCGCAAATCACAAAGTCGGTCGCAATGAAGGGTATTTTTTGGAATTGTAATGGATTTGCGGACTGTAAAAAGTATAGATTTTTGAATGAGTTAACAAAAGAGAAGAACCTAGATTTCATTGCCTTGTCGGAAACTGGTAGAGCAAATTTTCCACAATCCACTTTAAATAATATCTGTGCTGGCAGAGATTATTTATGGCATTGTATGGCTCCGCGGGGACGGTCTGGGGGTATGTTACTAGGTATTAATCTTCTTAACTTTGATATAGGGGAGATTGAGGAAGGAGATTTTTTTGTTCGCTTTAAGATCAGGCGGAGAGAGAGGATGACTTTAAGTTTAATTTGATTTCAGTTTATGGCCCGGCGCAAGTAGAACATAAATCTCTGTTCTTATCTGAAATAGTCAATGTATGTTCTAAGGAAGCTTTACCTATAATTATAGGGGGCGACTTTAATATCATACGGCGACCACAAGAGAAAAATAATGCTAATTTTAATAATAGGTGGCCCTTTTTATTCAATGTGGTGATTGACTCTTTAAACTTGAGAGAGATTGAGATGTCCGGGCGTAATTTCACTTGGGCAAATAATTTACCAATTCAGACTTTTGAGAGATTAGATAGAGTTCTAGTTTGTACAGATTTTGAATCTAAGTTTCCGCATACCACTGTTCAAGCACTGACTAGGGAAATTTCGGATCACACACCCCTGCTATTTTCTACAAATAATCCGTCCTGAAATTATCAGCCTCAATTCAAATTAGAATTGGGTTGGTTGCTGAGGGAAGGATTTTGTGAGATGGTTAAGGATGTGTGGCAAAGTACAATAGTCAGTGGCTCGCCTATAGAACGGTGGCAAGCCAAAATAAGCAGACTTCGTCAATATCTAAGAGGATGGGCAAGAAATGTCAGTGGCGTGTATAAAAAGGAAAAAGAAACAATTCTGAATAAACTAGATGTCCTCGATAAAAAAGCGGAAATAATGCTCCTTACTCAGCCGGAGGTGGATTTAAAACATGTACTCAACGAACCATTGTCTGAGCTGTTGAGGGAAGAGGAGATAAAGTGGTACCAAAGAGCAAAATTAAAACACCTTCTAGAAGGAGATGCAAACACAAAATATTATCATTTACTGGCTAATGGCAGGCATCGAAAAACTCGAATTTTTCAGTTGGAGGATGGGGTTAATTTAATAACTGGTGATGCACAACTAAAAGCGCATATTACTGGTTATTATAAGAATTTGTTTGGTCCACCAGAGATCACTCCGATCGAGCTGGATGAGACTCAAACCGGTGATATTCCACAAGTCTCCGAACTGGAAAATGAGTTTTTAACCCAACCTTTTTTGGAAGAAGTGCGGGTTGCGATTTTCCAGATGGAACATAATAAGGCGCCTGGCCCAGATGGCTTTCCTCCAGAGTTTTATCAGGTTTTCTGGTCTGTTATAAAGGATGATCTGATGGCTTTGTTCTCGGAATTCCATCAAGGTAATTTGCATTTGAATCGCCTTAATTTTGGAACTATAATTTTGTTGCCAAAAAAGAAGGATGCGAGAGTCATTCAGCAATACAGACCTATTTGTTTACTGAATGTATCTTTCAAAATCTTCACTAAAGTCGCAACCAACAGATTGACTTCTATAGCTCAGAAAATAATTAGACCTACTCAGACAGCCTTTCTGCCAGGAAGGAATATTATGGAGGGAGCGGTAATTTTGCATGAAACAATACACGAGCTACACTCAAAAAAGAAGAACGGCGTGATTTTCAAAATAGACTTTGAAAAAGCCTATGATAAGATTAAATGGAGTTTTTTACAACAAACTTTGAGAATGAAAGGTTTTTCACAAAAATGGTGTCAGTGGGTACAGAGGTTTATTGAAGGGGGCAATGTTAACATTAAGGTGAATCATCAATTAGGTTCTTACTTCCAGACCAAAAAAGGCCTTAGACAAGGTGATCCTATGTCGCCTATTCTATTTAATATAGTAGTCGACATGTTAGCCATTCTAATTGCCAGAGCGAAAGAGGAAGGTCAGGTCGAGGGGGTTATTCCTGATTTAATCGAGGATGGTTTGTCAATCCTTCAGTATGTGGATGACACAGTCATCTTTATGAGCCATGATATTGAGAAGGCAGTCAATATGAAACTGTTATTGGCAACCTTTGAGCAATTATCGGGCCTAAAGATAAACTTTCATAAAAGTGAAATCTTTTGCTTTGGTGAAGCAAAAGAATACGAGTTCTATTCGCAACTGTTTGGCTGTGTGGTCGGTAATTACCCGTTCCATTATCTGGGACTTCCTATGAACACTAGAAAGTTAAATAATAATGATTGGAAGATTATCGAAGATAGAATTGAGAAGAGACTGAGTGGCTGGAAAGGGAAAATGTTATCTGTAGGAGGGCGACTGGTTCTTATAAACTCGGTGCTGTCTAGTTTACCGATGTTTATGATGTCGTTTTTCGAAGTTCCACGTGGTGTGTTAGAAAAAATAGATTGCTTCAGATCTCGATTCTATTGGCAAAATGATCAGCATAAAAGAAAATATAGGTTGGCAAAGTGGGAGGTGTTATGTCAGCCAAAGAGTCAAGGTGGGGTTGGCATTCAAAATCTAGATACGCAAAATAAGTGTTTATTAAGTAAGTGGGTATTCAAATTCTTGAACGAGGACGGCATGTGGCAGGAATTATTAAGAAAAAAGTATATTAAAAATAAGACTTTAGGAAGTTATGTTAAAAAACCATTGGATTCGCATTTTTGGAAAAGCCTAATGAATGTCAAAGATTCTTTTTTGGAACTTGGCTCATTTAAGATTAAAGATGGATCTCAAACCAGGTTCTGGAGTGATACTTGGTTGGGAAATAAACCCCTTAAGGATAAATTTCCTTCATTGTTTAATATTGTACGGAGAAAGGATGATTCTGTTGCACAAGTGCTCGGTTCAACTTCATTTAATATTTCTTTTAGACGAAATCTAGTGGGTGCAAACCTATTGGCTTGGCACAGAATTGTAGCGTCTGTACAGGATCTTCACTTGGTAGACCAGAAGGATGTATTTGTCTGGGGGTTGAATGCGTCTGGGATCTTTACAGTCAAGTCTATGTATGCTGCGTTGATTAACAATGGGGTTCGGGTGTCACAAGATATCTGACAAACTAAGTTACCAATGAAAATTAAAATTTTTCTTTGGTATTTAAAAAAAGAAGTGGTTTTAACTAAGGAGGAGTGGTGACAGAGGTTGTTGTTTTTGTCACTTTCCAGAAACAATTAATCATCTTTTTTTTGATTGTGTTTATGCCAAATTCTTATGGCGCGCTGTTCATATAATTTTTGGATTGCCACCGCCAACAAATATAAATGACCTGTTTTTAAGATGGACAAAATTAGGCACTAAAAAGTATAATTCATTGTTATTAACGGCAGCCGCATCGCTCTGTTGGGCAATTTGGATAACCCGAAACGAAGTGGTTTTTGACAGATGCAGACCAAAATCTTTCTTGCAGGTACTCTTCAGGGGAACACACTGGCTTCGACAGTGGGCACACTTGCAGCGGCATGGCGATCAACGGGAGCAGTTAAATCTCGTGGGGCAGGTCCTAGAAACGTCGGCCTTGCAGTTTTTTAGTTCCAATGGGTGGTTATCGTCAAGTTATATTGGTCATGCTTAGTTTCAAACTTTACTTCGAATGTTTCCTTTTTCTTCTTGTGGGCTGCAATTCTGTCGCAGCTTTTACTTTTGCCCTTTGTGAAAGTTTTGTAATAATTGGTCTGATTCTATCTTTGGATAGATGAAGCCGGATGTTTCATCCATTATCTAAAAAAAAAGTGATCCATGTATATGTCGCAAGATTCAGTGTAACGAAGAATGTGAAAAATTTTGCAAAATTTTTTCGGAAGTAAACAAGGCCCTAGCCCTACCGCTTCAGTCTCCACTAGTCTCCTGTTGCGACCAACCAGCCACGAGGAGGAAGGCCTTATTTAGTTCACCCCGAAATTCAAAAAGTTTTCAAAATTCCCTGTCACATCGAATCGTGCGCCACATGCATGAAGCATTAAATATAGACGAAAATAAAAACTAATCACACAGTTTGACTGTAAATTACGAGACGAATTTTTTGACCTTAGTTAGTCTATGATTGGACAATATTTACTACAAACAAACGAAAATACTACAATAGCGAAATCCAAAAATTTTACACATCTAAACAAGACCGAAGTTGACGACGACGCCCAGCGAGTCTCCTTGGCCGCGCTATCTGTTAGTCTGTTACGAAGCCGAGGGATGCTACAACATGTGTGGCTGTACGCGCACTACTTGTCTTTGAGAAGGAAGCTTATCAATTGATGGGTCGATCCACAATATCTATCGGGGTAGCGAGGCAAGCAGACAACTTAAAATGGATTAACCGCGGCTCCAGTGCATATTAAATGGACCGCTAGATCGGTACCCGTTCGACCATGGTTGAACCATCCCCATCTTGAATAACCGTACTATAAAGAGGGGAAATTTTTAATTGCAATGATTACCTAGTGCCACTAAGTGTGAGTCTCATTTGCATATACCAAGCGCTTAGTGATGTGGTGAGATGCCAGAGAAAGTCATGAAAAATATCTATGAAAAGCTAACTTAAGTGTCCAATTTATTTTGGAATATTTTGGTGAAGTTACTACTTGAAGAGGTGCTCAAATTGATCATCCTGGCATTTCTCATTTCTGTATGAGAAATTCTCATATCTATTTCCTAGACAGAGACACCATCCTGGCATTTCTCATTTCTGTATGAGAAATTCTCATAGCTATTTTGTCTAGACAGAGACACCATGTCGGCAATTCTCTCTTGTGAACGAGAAATTCTTATATGGCTGGTTTGTGTGTGTTCCGCACCGTGCTGCGCATGGAACCAAACCCTCAAAAGCAATTCCTGTTTCTGTTCTCATACAACTCACATCCACTTCTCTCCAATGATCAGAAGCCACGCGTGGGTGCATTGTTGCCGTTGCTCCTGCCCGTTGGTGAGTGGCGAGTGGGTGGCTGCTCAGGCTAGTAAAACCAAGGGGACTCCCCTTCCTCTGGTGGTTTTGGTGGAGAGGATTGAACTTCTCTCCCCATTTTCTCACTTTTGGAGAGCAAGCAAGTTAGGGTTCTTTCTTTCTTTCTCTCTCCCATGGATTTGAGCTGAAATTTCTTAGAGAGATTGAGATCCCTTTGTGGGTGTGGATGAGAGGTTGAAGATCCACCATTTCCCCTTCCTCTCCCTCTCATGCTTGGTGCTATTTTTTGAGTGAGGGAGTGAGAGCCTAGTGTGTGCATTCGGGATTTTGCATTTGGTGGCACTAGGAAATCTTTGTGATTGGGGATATCTTGTTACTCTTGGTGATTGCCATCACCTAGACGGTTTGGTGGATTGTGACTCCGTTTGAAGCACGCGAGAAGATTGTGCGGTGCTCCGGAGGAAGATTTGTGAGGGGTACGGTGCTCACCCCGTGGGGATGGCGAAGAGCAACTCTAGTAGAGCGAGACGCGAAGAGTGACAAGTGGTCCGACCGAGTCAAGTGCTAGAGCTTGTGGTAAGCACTCCACGTGGGAGAGTGTGACTTATGGGTCACCACTAGCAAGAGGACCGGCGGCAACCTTGGAGCTTGTTGACACCGTTTTTCGGCACAAGTCAGGATGGCCGGGGAGAACTGATCAGCAGTCAGAAAACTGCTGTATCAAGCCGATAAGACGACTACCAATAGCCGATGATGTCGATGACAATATGACAGGTGGAGGATGTTGTTGGCCTGAGGGTTGGGACGGTAGTACTGATCATTGCCGATGCCGATGATCACCGATACCGATGAAGAAAGTTGTGGAAGTTGCTAAGGAGGCTACAGGGAGTATGCTGGTACCGATGAAGGAAGGCATGGAAGTTGTTAAGGAGGCAACAAGGATATGCCGATAAAGCAGAGCTGATGAAAGGTTTCATCGTAATTGAAGCAGGCACTAGAATAGATAGGTGGTTGTTTTCCATATTTGTTAAAATTTGCCTTATGCTAGAGTCCTGTTTTGTTTAGAATTAAAATCCTAGTCATATACGGTTGTAACTCTTTAGGTCAGGGTATAAATATAGACCTAGTAGCAATGTAAGAGACACAATCAATCAATATCATACACAAGTTTTACATACACTTTTTCATCTACTTTTCGACGACTTCGTCAACTCGTATATTTTCTTCTATTTACGAGTTCTTAGGGATTCAACGAGCAACACTCGGCGAATTCTCGAGTTCCACGTGAGTACCTTGTTGGCGTTTCTTAAAATACACTTTTCATACCGCCAACATGCATACAAACTCTATAAAATATCACCAAACATTAGAAATAGGGCTTTTTATGCTAACCAAATTCCACAGTTTTGGTGAACACATGTGTATGCAGGACACTAGGGTTTGAGCCGCCAAAATCAAAGAATTGAAGGCACATTTAATTCAAATATAGAAGTGCATCGAAATGCAATTGGAGTCAAACTCAGAAGGCTGAGGAGCATCGTCTGGGCTTTGGGCCTGGGCCAACGGAGCCAGTTAGGGGGCGGCCGCCCCCAAGGGTCGGCCGACCCCGGCCTGGCCCAGCTCCCCACCGCCTTTTGCAGAGGCGGTGCATGCGAAGCCCTAGCGCAGTTCCCGGTTGCATTTTGCAGTTTACCTCCTCCCAAACCGACCTTCCACACCTATATAAGGAGGGGGAGAGGGCCTCTCATTCATCATCATTCAATCCATTCAAGCTTCAAGTCCACAAGAATAAAGAGAGATACAAGAGTAGTAGTAGAGAGGCGGAGCTTCCACTCATATCCTTAGCCTCTAGTTAGGAATAGAATAGGAGAGTGAGTTAGAGTGTAGAGTAAGAGAAGTAGGAAGCACCCGGTCCGTTCCCCTAGTCGCACTGGGCGGAAGGGCCGAAGTGCTGCCCGCTTCCCGAGCTGTACCTCTACAACCTGGAATACCATATTGGGGTAAGCAAAGGTTGTATTCTTCTTTTGTTCTAAGAAGTTATTGAGTAATCGTTATCGTGTTCTTATAATCTTGTAGGTTCGTTGTCTATCTCTCGGTAGATACTCTAGTAGAGGGACTCTTGCGGGCTGGCGGGAGGACCTGCGCAACGCTAGAGTAGTAGCTAATAACATAGACGTGGTGTCTAGCTTAGAGGTTACCCTCGTTTGCCTCGTATCCCACGGTTGAGGGGTCGGCAGCAGGTGGTGACAGCCCTGTTTGTCCTTAGTTTCCCCCACGTTCGGATACAGTGTAGAGCTACACGCCGGTATTACCTGGCAGACCAGGTACGCTCCGGTGCCCGAAGTAAGATTAGAAAAGCATGTTGCCTTGCACAAAACTTCTACCATTAGGAGAACCTCACTACCTAAGTCATCCCTCTCACTTTACTCTAGGGTACACTTAGTTTAAGTCTCAAAACACCTTCGTTCTCTGTGAAATCTCGATACCTTGAATACCACTGGGTGAAGTGCTACAACGGTACTTCCGTGCGCTTGCGGATAATTGGCTACATCGCTAAGAAATACCAACAAGCATTTCTAGCGCCGTTGCCGGGGAACGGTTGTCGTTTTTGAGTCGAACCTAGTTGCCCGTGTATCATCTCCCATTTTTACCTAAAAAATATATATATAAAAATTATAAAAAAATACTATGGAGCCAAACACACTTTACCAACTCTCTGCTCCTAAGGGCGAGCTCGTAGAACCACCACAATCGTCAAAGCCAATCACAGCTTCAAGTTATGAGCTCCGTCCTAGCTTTATAGCCATGGTTCGGGAACAAACCTTCTCAGGCCTAGATTATGAAAATCCATATCATCATTTAAGGGAGTTTGAGCAACTCTGTGCATGCCTGACAATTTCGGGTATGTCGCAAGAAACCCTTAGGTGGAAATTGTTTCCCTTTTCTCTTGAAGAGAAGGCGAAACAATGGTACGCCCATAACGTAGGAAAGGTGAAAGGAGATTGGGAAGAATTGAGGAACAGATTTTGTCTCACGTTCTTCCCTATATCTCGTGTCGCTGCCCTACGGCAAGAGATTCTCAGCTTCCAACAACAAGAGAAGGAAACCATAGGTGCAGCCTGGGATAGATTTTTAATTCTTACCCGTTCTGGCCCAGACTTGTCAATCCCTAGCCACGTGTTGTTACAACATTTCTGGCTAGGGCTACACAAGGAGTCTGCCCTACAATTAGATATAGCTGCCAGAGGGTCGTTTAACCACAAGACCACAGCAGAAGGAGAAGCCTTACTAGACCTCATTCTAGAGAACACTCCTCCGCTAGAACCCCTCCGCGTAGAGCCCGAACCTGAAATAGAGGAAGTCTCAATAGCCTCCACTGACAATACACCTATAGAGACATCTCCTACCATATCGGGACCCTCGAACGCTATTGATAAATTCAGATCTTACTTAGTGGGAGCAAAAATAATTGTTTATACTGATCATGCTGCTCTAAAATACCTACTCACTAAGAGAGATGCAAAACCTCGCCTCATAAGATGGATCTTGATGTTACAAGAAATTGATTTAGAAATAAAAGATAAAAAGGGTATTTCTACAAACTTCATAAGATGGATCTTGATGCAAAATACTGTGGCAGACCATCTTTCGCGTATGTGAAAGGTCCAAATGGCTAGAGGGGGGGTGAATAGCCTATTTAAAATTTCTACAAACTTCACTAAGCAAGTGAGTTAGTAAAACAAATGGCGAAGCAATTCTAGCACTAGCTCAACTAAGCTATGCAAGCCACCTATACAAACTAGTACAAGGCTAAACACTAAAGCACAACAATAAGAGAACTAAGCTAAACAAGCTACACAACTAGCAAGGTATGCACAAAAGTAAAGGAGAGGTGAGTGATTGTTATACCGACGTTGTAGAGTAGAAATATAGCCAATCAATCAATCACAACAATAAGAGAATCCTCGGCAAGAGATGACACAAGATTTTTACCGAGGTTCACTTGCTTCCCGGCAAGCTAGTCCTCGTTGTGGCGATACACCCACTTGATGGATCACGAGCTAATTGGCAATCCAAAGCCAAACCCTCAGCGGGTGCCGCACATCCACTCAAAAGATGGGGATCCTCCAAGCCACGAGCAATCCACTAGAGTAGCCAATTGCGATCTCCCGCGGGGAAGGCTCAAGAACCCCTCACAAATCACTTGGTGAGGCTCGAAACAATCTCCAATCACGAGCTCAACACCACCGCTGCTCCAAGCCGTCTAGGGCGTCGGGAAACACCCAAGAGTAACAAGAAATCTGCAGCAAACTCAAGAATCAAGTGCCACTAAATGCAACTCTCAAAGCAATGCACTTGAATCTCACTCAATCTCACTAGGATGAGCAATCAAGCAAGGAGATGAGTGGAGGGAGTATTCTCTAGCTCAATGTATGCCTCAAGTATTCAAATGTGCAAGAGAGTTTGTCCCAAAGCCGGCCACCAACTATTTATAAGCCCCTCAAGAAAACTAGCCGTTGGCTGTTTTCACTGGGCTGTAAACGGGGGCACCGGACGCTACTAAGTGAGCACCGGACGCTCGACTCCCTGCGTCCGGTGCACTGGAGTTGGCCACGTGTCCTCTTTGAAACTCGCGTGTCAGATCCTAACGGCTACCTGCAACACACCGGACGCTCTGCAAGTCCACACCGGACGGTCCGGTGCTCACCGGACTCGTGCGCAGAGAGGGTGTCAAACTCGCGACCTCACCGGACGCTGGGCACCGGACGGTCCGGTGCTCACCGGACTCGTGCGCAGAGAGGGTTGCAAAAACCCTCACACCGGACGCTAACCACCGGACGCTCTCAGAGTGCGTCCGGTGCTTAACCCTAGCATGGTCAAGCTCACCGGACGCTGAGGCCAGCGTCCGGTGCCTCCGCACTCAGCGTCCGGTGAGTGTTTCTCACTGAGAAAACACTCCCGTGACTTCTCTAAATTTCCCACCGGCGCAATAGAAAATATACACTTATTTTTCTCAAAAACACTAGGAACTCACACCCCTCTCACCCCTAGGAACTCCACCTCCTTTGTAAATGTGCTAACACCAACAAGTGTCCACCACCAAAGTGCAAGTGTGTTAGCTTTTCACAAACATTTTCCCCAAAGGAGTTAAGTTAGCACTTTACTTGATCCTAATGCATATGCTCAAGATATGGACCTAGTAGCACTTGATTCGAGAGATGACCGTGATTTCCCCTCTTAATAGTCGGCTATCTATCCTAAACCCGGTCAATCACTTCTCTACTCATCTTAGACCGGCAAAAGTAAAACCCTATGTTTATACCTTTGCCTTGATAACTTTGCTCCTCGTCTATCACCATGATCTCCACTTCATGCTTCATCCCTTTGTGATCGTGTGGCCACCTTTCCATGCCACCATGCTCCTTCATCACATGTGTTGCTATGCCTAACTCAAGTCACTTAAACAAAAGGCATTAGCAACTTGGTGTCATTAATTACCAAAACCAAACTTAGGCTTTCAGTATGCAAGTCACTAACATGCAGGAACTACCCACTAATGACTTCATGCGCGACGACATGCTGTTAAGAGTGACTGACCTGAACCCGTGGTACGCCACCATCGTCAACTACATGGTCACGGGTTACGTACCACCAGGCGAAAGCAGGAAGAAGCTGCAAGTTGAGAGCCGCCGACACCTTTGGGATGACCCATACTTGTATCGGGTCTGTTCCGACGGGCTTTTGAGGAGGTGTGTACCAGCAACCGAAGGAGAGAAAATCATCGAACAATGCCACTCTGGACCATACGGAGGCCACTATGGAGCCTTCCGCACTCAAGCCAAAATCTGGCAGTGCGGATTCTTCTGGTCGACGATGTATGAGGACACGAAGGACTTCATCCGAAGATGCCGGAAGTGTCAGTTTTAAGGCAACATCACTGCTCGCAATGAAATGCCCCTCCATTACAACCTACCGGTCGAAGTATTTGATGTATGGGGCATTGACTTCATGGGTCCATTCCAGAAGTCCCAAGATTGCGAGTATATCCTGGTTGCTGTGGACTATGTGTCCAAGTGGGTAGAAGCTCTACCATGCCGAGCTCCTGACGCAAAGCACGCACAGAAGATGTTTCATGAAGTGATCTTTCCTCGGTTCGAAACACCCAGGATGGTTGTGAGTGATGGAGGATCACACTTCATTGACAGAACATTCAGAAACTTCCTGCGTGAGCTTGGAGCAAAGCACAACATAGCTACCCCGTACCACCCTCAAACAAGCGGTCAAGCGGAAACCTCAAACAAGCAAATCAAGAACATCCTGCAGAAAACAGTCAACGAAATGGGGAAGGGTTGGAAGGGCAAGTTACCAGATGCCCTCTGGGCATATCGGACGGCCTATAAAACCCCCATAGGCATGTCACCATTCCAGATGGTATGTGGCAAAGCATGCCATCTCCCGCTTGAGCTCGAGCACCGAGCTTACTGGGCGATCAAGAACTGGAATATGGACTTCAAGCTAGCTGGCAGGAACCGACAGAAACAAATAGCTGAGCTTGAAGAATGGTGAGAAAAAGCTTACCACAGTGCCAAGATATACAAGGAAAGAACAAAGAAATGGCATGATCACCGAATCAAACCCAAGGAGTTTAGAAAAGGCGACCGCGTTCTACTCTTCAACTCCAAGGTACGACTTTTCGGTGCAGGAAAACTTCGGAGTAAGAGGAAAGGACCATACACCGTCATCGAGACCTCCGAGCATGGCGCGATAATCATAGCAGATGACGAAGGTAATATCACTAAGGTAAATGGTCAACGCTTAAAAGTTTTCCTGGAACCCAATTTTGAAAAGGAAATTGAAACAATACATTTGATTAATTGGGTTTAAATTGTAAAAAAAAATATATAATAATAATAATAATATAAATAAAATATTTCAATTAATTCTGCTTAGTTTTGAATTACCAAAAATAAAAATATGATTTCTAAAAAGGATCTTTAGTTTTTAGCTTTTACCTTTCAATAAAACCCTTGTTTCTCTAAAAAATATCTAGGAAACGTAGCAAAACGCAGGCAGATTCAAAATTTGAAAAGTGGGACGAGCGCGCATGCCAAATTTCAGGGCCAACGGACGTGCCCAGGGGTCGGCTGCCCCTAGGGGTTGGCCGCCCCTGGCCTGACACGTCTGCGGCCCGATCTTTTCCAGCGTCTATCTCTTCGTCATCCCTATCCTTATCTGCATGCAAATTCAAATTTGCCGCTCGTGATCTCGCCAGGGAGGGCCTTCTTCCTATTTAAACACCCTCTAACCCCTCTCTAAGCCATAGCCATTAGTGCTTTCCAAGTTTACATCTTCACAAACCACCTCTATCAAGAGTAGCGCTTAGGGAATGGGCAGCCACGCGCTAGCGCTGTTCGTGGAGTCGGGAGGATCCTTCGACGCCGAAGGAGAATTCTCCGAGACGAACATGAGGGAGGCGTTCGGTGTGGAAGAAGGAGAGATGCTGACGTACCCTCTTGCCATCATGCCCCCGTCAAGCATCACGAGCGAAGGAACGAGCCTGCGTTCCACGGCTCGCACGAAGGTGGCGGCGCACAAGACGACGGCACCGAGGAAGACGGCGCACAAAGATGCGCCGCCGACGACGGCGAACAAGAAGAAGGCGCCTGTAGATCCATATGTTGTAACGCCTTCGGGCAGTTTAGACTCTAGGTTCTTGTCTTCGGGATCCACTGCGCGCTCCGACCTGTCCTACACCGTGGTGGGAATTAGAAAACCCGGTGGAGGATGCGGGAAGGGCCTCATGCGTAAGCCGCCGCTCGCGCCACCCGCACCTGCGCCCGCGCCTAAGACAGCCGCGACCACCTCGTCCAGTCCCCTTGCGTATCAAACGCGCAAACCCCGCTATAGGATGGCCATCAAACCGGCTGCCAAGTGACTCTAATCTACCTTCTGCTACCCCTCGCGTCCCAAAACGCAAGCGCAAAAATCCCATCCTTAGGGGGCAGCCACACAGATTTCTTAGCGATTCAGATAATGAGTCGAAGCGGGAAAGCGCGCGCACTATCGCTGCGCTTAGGACTTCTGTGCGGTCACTACGTGGTGTGGTGGAAGAGCTTAAAGGCGAACTAGCTAACACCCGCCTGAAATATATAGAGCTTAAGGACGACTTAGCCGCTGTACAATTCGGTCTAACCAACCGGCTTGTCAAGGTGGCTCGGGCTGCGGGTGTAGAGCATGTTCTAGACACAAACCGCATCTAGTTTAATTTTGCTTAGCCGAGTAATTTATTTTCGCTTTTATTCAGATTTCCTTTATTTACTTTGTAATCAATGTCTCGGCTTATATTGAATAATAAAGAAGTCCTTTTTTCGAATTATTTTGTCTCCACTTGTTTTTGTATTATTTTTGTCTACTTGAGAAAAATCAAAGAACAGGTAAAAAAACAAGTGTGGGGGAGGAATCGCCATCAAGGTAATCTTACATAGAAAAAAATTTCAGAATTATTTTTATTCCTCCTATGACAATTTAAATCTGATTTATATGATAAAAATATTGCTAATAAAATAAAAAGATAAAAAATAAATGAATACTCCATTTCCTTTCCGCCTTGGAAATTAAACATGTATACTCTTTATTCCTCGCCAAAAGCCTACCATTTATGAGCAACTTTTTATAGGGTCCCCATTGCTTCTAAGTAATTGAGATTTGCGATATAGTAGGATGATTTGAAACTTGCTCACTTATGCAATGAACTTGGGGATTTATTTGATAAAATTAAAATTGCAAAAAGTCTACTCTTCAATGATAGATAATTACCTACCAAGGCCAAATATATTACTCTTGATAAAAATTCTACAAATAGCTGCTTATTTGTTTTGAGTTGTGTCAAGTCTTGTTGACCCTTGTTAAGAGATTTATCATGCTCTCAAGATCAAGATCACGTACACTCTAGATACATATATATGCCGCTTCTACACTGGGAGTGCGCAAAAACATGCCTTACATGTCCACCATACAAACACTCCATGTTTTAAAGAATGATCTCTCTAGTGCATCTTAGATAAAGACATGGGCTATGCAAAAATATATATAAAAAAAGAGAAGAAAAAAAATATGGGCAAGTGCCCGCCGTAGAATTAGAGGTATAAAAATACCCACCTGAAAAAAATATAGGACACATGAAGGTCCTAAGTATAAAAAAAAAAGATGAGCACATGAAGGCTCACAAGAAAATAAAAGAGTTATGATAGCCATGTCTAGAAATACTTGATGAGATCATATCAACCAATGGAGTTGTTTATACCATATACCACACACTTGCACATCTTGATCTAAGGGTATGACACTTCTCTTCTTGGATCCGAGATTTGACTCGACAATACATACAAGGTAAGTATGCATTCTCCTTGGTCCATACCCAAAACTCCAAATACAGCTTATAGAGGTAGGACAAATCAAGAGGTACTTTTACCTTGGTAAGGAACCAGAAACATTCTCGAGTGATTTGAGAGTATCATCTGAAGAGCAAGACTATTTTTATTCAAAAAGGTAAAAACCCAAGTTTTGAGCAAAGTTGAGTAAGAAGATTTGAATCCAAACTAATCCATTTTTCAATTACTCGAGATGTTTTGGTAGACACTCTAAATGCTCATAAGTTCAGGTGAGGCTTGGAATAGTTTGTATGCAGGTTCATTATCAGGAGAAGTGGAACCATCTTAGCCCAAAAACATAAGCTTTACTCGAGGACGAGCAAAGGGCCAAGTGTGGGGGAGTTTGTTGGCGTTTCTTAAAATACACTTTTCATACCGCCAACATGCATACAAACTCTATAAAATATCACCAAACATTAGAAATAGGGCTTTTTATGCTAACCAAATTCCACAGTTTTGGTGAACACATGTGCATGCAGGACACTAGGGTTTGAGCCGCCAAAATCAAAGAATTGAAGGCACATTTAATTCAAATACAGAAGTGCATCGAAATGCAATTGGATTCAAACTCAGAGGGCCGAGGAGCATCGTCTGGGCTTTGGGCCTGGGCCAACGGAGCCAGCCAGGGGGTGGCCGCCCCCAAGGGTCGGCCGACCCTGGCCTGGCCCAGCTCCCCACCGCCTTTTGCAGAGGCGGTGCATGCGAAGCCCTAGCTCCGGTGCCCAAAGTAAGATTAGAAAAGCATGTTGCCTTGCACAAAACTTCTACCATTAGGAGAACCTCACTACCTAAGTCATCCCTCTCACTTTACTCTAGGGTACACTTAGTTTAAGAATCAAAACACCTCCGTTCCCTGTGAAATCTCGATACCCTGAATACCACCGGGTGAAGTGCTACAACGGTACTTCCGTGCGCTTGCGGATAATTGGCTGCATCGCTAAGAAATACCAACATACCTCTTGGCCGTGGCATCCGGGCGTATCACTATTGTCGGGATCAAAGTATTCAAGTTATCACCTTTGTCGATTGTTAGGTCAAATCGGCTGGCACGCCTCAACCTCAAAATCGGGTATTAGCCCTTTGTGTTTGCAGATATACTTTTGCATCAACAGGGCTTGTCTCAACGGGGACGTAGCTTGGTGGCAACCAAGTGAACCTCGAGAGAAAATCATCGTGTCAACATTGTTCTTCCTATTGGTTTGTAAGTCCCTAACACAAGCTTGTATTTACATTCATATACTTGTGCTTATGTCGTTGCTCTTGTAATTAGTTAGTTTGTGTAACTTGCAAATTACCTTCTTGCATGTGTAGCTAGAAGTAGTTGCCCTTGCGTGACTAATTTGGTTTGTGTAACCTAGTTAGTCACATTGCTTAGTTTGTGTAGCTAAGAAATTTGCGCTCTCTAATTTGGCATTGGTTGCCTTGTTATTGAGCATTGCTAGTGAGCTTATTAGCTTTGTGCTTTTGCTTACTAGTTGTGTAGGAGCTCCATGTTTTGCAAAGTACTAGTGGCATAGGTTTGTGTGACCTTGCTCCTAGAATTGATTAGATGAGCTCTTGCTAAGGTAGCACCTTGTTTGCTTATTTAGGATCTTTTACAAGGTGCTAGAGAACTTAGATAGAGGGGTGTAGTCTTGGCTAGACTGATAGTTTTAATTCAGCATTTATTTCGGTTACTCGACGTAATAAGTTTTAGAAAGGACTATTCACCCCCGTCTAGTCCGCCATCTCGACCCTTCACCGAGCTACAAAGCAAAACTTCACAATGCATGTGTGGTACTAGTATTCAATGCATGACTTCCTAGCGTATGGCATATTCAGTGGGTGGTGTGTTCATGGGAAGTTCCCTTGCCCAGTATGCAAGGCCTCTGTGATGTTCACCTAGCTGAACAAGGGTGGCAAGTATTCTTCATTTGACAAGCATCGTCAATTTCTAGATGACGACCATGAGTTTAGACGAGACATCAAGCACTTCACAAAAGATGTTGAAGTCACCGACACCATTCCTCAAATTATGAGTGGTGCTTAGGTCCTTGCCGAGTTAGAGGCCCTTGAAATTGATGACAAAGTTGGTTTTAAGAAGTATGGTGTGGAGCACATGTGGACTCATATATCGGGCTTGACTAGGCTCCCTACTTCAAGGACCAGACCAAAGCTAGTGATGAAGACCCCTGCTCCTGGCAAGAATTAGAGAAGGGGCCCGACCGATTACACCATGAAAAGGACCGATAGGAAGGAAGTAGTGGAGTGGATCAAGGCATTAAGGTTCCCCGATGGGTATGCGGCAAGTCTGAGTAGGGGAGTGAACTTGAAGACTTTGAAAGTCCTAGGGATGAAGAGTCATGACTTCCACATATGGATTGAGCGGCTACTTCCTGCGATGACCCATGGATACCTCCCTGATCCCGTGTGGCGTGTCCTAGTAGAGTTGAGCTATTTCTTCCGACAGCTTTGTGCTAGAGAGTTATCTCGAGCAGTGATTCTTGACCTAGAGCGTGCTGCACCTCTGTTGCTCTGCAACTTGGAGATGATCTTTCCACCTGGCTTCTTTCTCCCGATGCAACATCTGATTTTGCACCTACCACGTGAGGCACGGCTGGGGGGTCCCGTGCAGGCCCGTTGGTGCTATCCAATTGAGAGGTGTCTAAAGATTCTTTAGAAAAAGTGTAGAATAAAGCCAAAATTGAGGCTTCCGTGGCAGAGGCATTCATAGTGGAGGAGGTGTCAAACTTCACAACGACGTACTATACTGAGAACCTTCCCACCGGCGCACCCCCTTGTTACAACACTGATGAGAGTTCATCAACCCTGAGTTTATTCAAAGGGCAACTTGGAAGAGGAAGTGCAGGTACCCACAAGCAGTTGTGAGATCGTGAGTGGCGCACTATCATGCTTTATGTGTTGATGAACCTTGACGAAATGGAGCCTTATCGAATGTAAGTTCTCAATGATCTTGTTACATACACCGTCAATATCCTCTACATATCTAAAGAACAATGAGCTTGTCTCTTGTTTTTTCAGAAAGTTTGTGAAAGAACAATGGAAAGGGAGAAGGGCTCCCACCATCCAAGAAGAAGACAATCTTCTCAAAAATGTCGTGCCCGATTTTATTTCTTGGTTCCATACAAAGGTACCATGCAACCTACCTCATTTCAACTTTGAGATGCCACTTTGCTCCTAGGAGCGAGTAATGTAACAATCTACCTGGCCTCACCTTGCAGGCCCACACAGATGCAGAAATGGATGATGAATTGAAACAGGTTGCATGGGGCTTTGCTACAAGGGTCAAGTCATTCACCGTTTATGATGTGAATGGCTATCGCTTTCGCACGAGAAGCCACGAGGAGAGTCAGCCCAACCTAAAGACCACATGCATAGGAGTTCGTACACCCGACAACGATGACCGTGACTATTATGGCATAGTCGAAGAAATATACGAGCTCGACTTTGAGGGCCCCCAAGCTCTTAAACTAGTGGTGTTCAAATGCCATTGGTTCGATCCTGAGGTCATTAGAAGAGCCGATGACATTGGGCAAATCGAAATTCGAAAAGATTCTGTCCATAAAGGAGAAGATGTTTATATTGTGGCTCAACAGGCCACGCAAGTTTATTATCTCCCATGGACGTGCCAAAAAGACAAGAATCTTGAGGGTTGGTACCTTGTGCACTTGGTATCGCCGCGTGGTAAAGCGCCTCTCCCAAATGATGATGACTACAACTATGACCCACAACATAATAGCGGAGAGTTCTATCAACCTGAGGGGCTAGACGGACATTTAGATATAGACATTCTTTCTCTAATGGGCATGGAAGGCAACAATGACGTCGATGAGGAGGAGGGTGAAGTAGTGCAAGATGCTAAGGACTTAATAATGCTTGAGGAATGGAGGGCTCAACATGATAGACATGTTGTTGAGGACGATGGAGTCGGTGTTGAAAATGGATATGTCGAGGACCTTAGAGAGCTCGACAATATTGACAGTGATGATGACTATAGTGACGATGAGCCAACCACCGCCGTTCGTGGAGATAATTTCTAATTCATGTAATATTGTATTTTCATTGTTATTACTTTACAATTATGTTTTGTTCATTTTGCATATCTGTAAGTACTTCTTGTTTAATTGTACTAATTGGTTTAAGCTTTGTCATCTCAGGCACAGGACAAAATGCTGGGAGAAAGGCGACCGCGGCGAAAGGGGGTCGCCTCGACCTTCATGGGGCACGACGACACCGACGACACGGACCTTCAGCCTCAGCTGGAGTCGTCCACGAGTAGGGACCGTGGACGGTGCCAGGTCATGGCGTCTTCTAGCCCGATGGCCCAGCCCGAGGAGGAGCACTTCGAGGGCAACCACGTTGGGGACGTGGATGAGGAGCCAATTGTTGAGGCGGTGAGTTCGTCTAGCTCGAGCAAGCTCTACGTGCGGGGTATCACGCGCCTCCTTGACCGGGTGCCCACGCGACACGCCCGAGCATTGATCACACTTTGCGGTGATAGGTAAGTAACCATTCATGTTTTTACGATTAATTCATATGACATGTTGAAAATCAAACTTCAGACTAACAATTTTTCGTAATGCCTCGTGTAGGAACTTTGTCAAGGTGGATGCGACAGAGTCACGCCATATCACTAGTATACACGGCCTCCTTATTAAGAAGCACTACCCCGGCTTGGTCGTGCACAAGGGGAAAGAGGAGCCGCCCTTTTACTGGTCGCACTTCTCCAGCGTCGAGGCAAACAGCACCACTCTTGCGCAGGTCATCAAAGCCGAGTTCTGGGTAAGTCTTCAGTACTACGCATTCATTTCATGTTTTTGAAATAATAAAATGAAACATATATGATGTTTGTATGTAGGAGTGGTTCGTGTGCGAGGAGGGGAAAGAGGTCGAGGCGGCGAAAGTCCAAGACAAGGTCTGCAGAGAGCGGCTGAAGGACATGTACTCCGAGGCGCACATCTAGTGCGTCATCTCCTACCACCACGAGATGCTTGGCCAGAAGGTGACGAAGAAATAGGCCAGGGAGATGATCATGTTGCCCGACACTGACATCACCAGGGAGCAGTACATGCAGGTAAGTAGCAAATATTTATTTTGTTTCCTTCCTTGAAAAATAATAAAATGAAACATTAATTCTCATTCATCTTATGACATATCAAATGCACATTGTCATGCAGTTTCCTGCTGATTGGTGCAAATCGCACATGGACTGCTGGGCTCAGATTGTGGACTCGTGGCAGAGGCCAGAGACGTACGTGAAGTGCAGAAAAAGACGGGAGAACCGCCTGGCCGCGATGAAAAGGGCATCACACCACCAGGGGAGCGTGCCCCTCCCAGGGTACATGGACACAAATGTACGTTTCTTTTTTTGTTTGTTTATTTATTTTTGCTAACGCTTTGTTCTCATTACGTTTAATCAACCTTGTGTTTTCCTCACAGTGCAAGACGCACGACAATGTGCCCATCAGCGAGTTTGTTGGGTACGCCCTGGCTAACAAGGGGCGAGCATCGGATCCGAACAACGTCTACAACCCGCAGGACAGGCCCAACGCATACACCAACACTGCCGCCTACAAGAAGATGTCCACGTACGCCACTGCAGCTCGCACGCGCCATGGGATGACTTCGACCTTACCACCGAGCCATTGGACACGGACCTGCTCATGAGGACGGGAGGAGGGAAGCGGCACGGCCACCGTACCCACACTCCGCGAGGTTCGGCAGGGGAGCAGCTCAACCTCCGACGTCCCCATACGGCCTCGTCAGCCGAGCTCTATGTAGCAAATGGCTGCGATGCAGACGGTATTTCAGGTAACTACAGCTTTATCCGTCGTCCATTAGTTTTACATATGTACATCTCTTTTGCATTGTTTAACCTTTGCGGGTGTAATATTTCAGTCGTAGCTAGAGGAGTTGCGGGCTAGGCAGGACGAGCTGCAGGAGGCCCATCGGCGGGAGCTGGCGGCTAGAGACGAGGCCCATCAGCGCCACATGGAGGCACAACAGCAGCACACGCAGCGTCAGATCTCGGACCTAGTCAGCTACTTTCAGTCCATCAAGAGCTCTGGAGCGCCTCCGCTGCCTGCCTCGCTCTTCGCTCCACGCCCTGTTCCTGCCCCTGCAGGGAGTCCGGTGAGTATATATATGTTTGTCTATTGCTTTGGCTTATGCGGCCGTCCTGCAGACACTAATGAGATTGCTTCTATATCATGCAGCATCAGTCGTGGGATTCGAACCCGACCCCTTCTCCAGGCAGCGGGTGGTAGGTTAGTCCTTATGGCCACCCAAGTACGCAACACACGTGGCCTGGTGCCCATCCGTAGCACAGGCACCCTGGGTTCTCCGACAGCCCTCCTCCGCGCCCCAGGTACTCGTACCCATCCGAGTCGGCACCAGGGCAGGCCATGTGGGCACCGTGGACAGGTGGGAGCTCTCCACACCCTGGTCGGCGTGGCCAGATGGGGGCTCGGGACACGACGGAGGCCACGGCGATGACGGGTCAGAGTCACAACACTAGGGGTGAGGCGCTAGCGACTTCGAGCAGTGATATTCATGTGGACTTGTGATTTATGTTATGAACTTGTGCCTTATGTTATGAACTTGTGGTTATGTTGGACTTTATGTTATATGTCATATCTATGTGGATTTGTGATATCTACGGACTTCGATATGTTTCATGTCTGATATATATGTGGATTGTGATATAGACATGTGGATTTGTGATATATATACATATGTGGTTGTGCATGTAAAAATAGGGAAAAAACAAAAAACAAAAAAAAATTCCCAGCTTTGTCGAGAGCCAGGATGGCTGGCACTCGGCAAAGATAGAAAGCTATTCACAAGAATTACAGCTTTGCTGAGAGCCCGCCAGGCTGGCTCTCAGCAAAGGAGGGTTTTGCCGAGAGCCTTCTAGGCAGGCTCTCGGCAAAGATTTTTTTAAAGAAAAATAAAAAGTCAAAGACTTTTTTTAAAAAAAATAAAAAGTCTTTGCCGAGAGCCTGCCAGCACGGCTCTCGGCAAAGACGACGTCAACATTGACGTTCCTCGATGGCGCCGTGGACTTTGCCGAGAGCCTGCCACGTGGCTCTCGGCAAAGAATTCTTTACCGAGAGCTTCTTTGCAGAGAGCCATGTGGCAGGCACTCGGCAAAGAATTTGCCGAGGGCTTTTAGGCCTTTGTCGAGGGCTCCCGGCTCTCGGCAAAGAAGCCGGATCCAGTGTTCCTCCACCACCTACGAGTGTTCTTGAAAAACGTTTTTTTCTTTTAGGCAGCAAATTAACCAATGCATTTGGTAGGGAGTAAAGTTTATAAGTTTGCTTCAAGCATACCATGTTACCGCAGCATGATCTTTCTCATGCTCATCTTGAATCTGGTTGAAGTCTAGTTGAGCGAATTGGAGGAGCAATGGGCACATGTTAATGTCTCTAGCATAGTAATCAATGAACCACCTTGTTTCTAGTCTCGGAGCTCTCCAATGCAGTGGAATTTCTAAAGCACTAGTATAGTGTCCGTGCTAACGCTACGGTTTTATTTTAGAAATGCACGTAAAAACAACCAAACGACGATATATTTCATAGTTCAAGTTTCATGCAATTTTTTTGGTTGAGGAAAACAAGTTTCACACAATTGTATGTAACAATGTATAGAATCTAGAAAACACTCATACATAACAAAGCATGATAAATTTACGTCTCGATCTAATTTACAACCTGCTTAAGACATTAAGTAGAGAGCTCTTCCTAGCGCGCGTGCACTCGCAGCACTGCTGGCACACACGCCCACCCCCATACACTGTTCATCTTCTTCGCCCAGCCATCTCCTCCCCTGCCCACCTCGACCACCTCCCAATACTCGCTGGCGACCTTCCCACACACCAACCACCTCCGCCGGCGCACACGTCACCGTCGCCTCGTCCACCGCCCCGGCCAACGGAGACCTCGCCGCCGACCGCTCCACCCACCGCCCGCTCGATGACCCCGCCCCCTTCCCCTTGTTCTTTGATTCTGGTGCGTTGGGCGTCGTGTGCGCCGCGACGATTAGCCACACATGCACACAAAACAGTGATTGTGCCTTAAGCAGGTTTTGGAGTTCTCTCGGGATATTGTTTTCACATTCATTTATATGGCTCTTCAAAATATCCATAAAGAATCCTGTCCTCAGGAAACTTGATATCTGCATATGACATATAGTAAGTTAACTTATTAATTTGATATTTGTCAAAAAAAAAAACTTATTAATTTGATATGTAGTCTCAACTATTGCGATCACACCCTCGCAAGCATGCAGTTTTTTCTTCATCTTGTTCTAGATCGAACATTTCTACCTCAATACTTATATTATTTTTCAATTGATCTGTATCTAGATGAGCAAAATATATAATAATTAATTTTATAGACTAAATTATGAATCAATCTCTATAGCTATTGCTAGACAAGCAACAGTAAGCTCAGCTTTTTACAATCATATATATGAGTCGATTGCTGGGAAGTAAGGCAAGAAATTCTTTATCTCCTACTTTTTTTCTATAAAGTTATTTAGGTAGCTGCAAATTTAAAATATGAACAATATAAGCTAATACTAATATCTTTGACTAAGTCGAAAACAGATATATTTCATATTACTAACTTAAGGTATATTTCATATTACTAACTTCTGATATACAGAGGATGCTCCAAAAAGGATGGCATATTATTCAAAAGCCCACTATTTGTCAAGTACTGAAGCTACTCTCCTAACAATACATTCCTATGTGCATATTATGGAAAAAAACTGCAAACAACTTTCTCTCCATCTCGTAAAGTGTCAATACATCCGTACTGCATTCTAGCTCATATATTGTGTTGTTTATATCAGATGAAAACTAAAAATTGAGTTCTGCAACCAGCTGGGTACCTGCGCGAGTTGAGTTGGACCTCATCGATAGAAGCCATGACGGAGCCCCAGTGTCCACCTGTGTATCCAGTCGCCCGCCTACACATGCTGCTGTGGATCAGGGACCGGCCGACCACCTGGCTGGTTGCCCGTGGATCTAGTTCTCTATTTGTGCACCACCATGGATCCCGGCCACACGTTCGTAGATCCAAGCTGCTGGCCTGCGAGCCACCGCGGATCCAGTCGGCCACCAGCTTGATCGTCTGCAGAACCCAGCCCACACACCGCTCATGTTCGGAGTCACAGCGGACCTGCTCAAAGGACAGAATGTCAAGGAGGGAGATGAGCGATGACATGAGGCTGCAAATGGCGAACATCCCAAGCCAGCCTCCGGCCAGCCACTATTGCCACCGCACGCCATGGGGGAGGGAGGAGTGGCCATGGGCAGGCTCGTCGCCCGTGGGGGCAGCATGGGATCGCCCAGCCACCGTGAGCTTAGCCCAAACCCTAGGCACAAGTGCTCCTGCGCGTGGAGTGGAGTCCCCGACACCCGACCTCGCCTCGCGTTTTGGACTTCTGGGCTGCGAGTTTTTTGTGTTTATTATCTTTTTCCATGGTGAAGGTTTGGACTGGGGACTCGACCTCTCGCCGCGGAGGGAGTGTGGGGGCGGAGCGCATGCGGGGCGGAGGTGTGGTGCCACGCGTTTGAAGCCTACGTGAGAAGCCTGGCTTCCCACATTCAATCGTGGCCATCGATTTTGATGGATGTGTTTTATTAGCCTTTGATTTTAATAGAGATGAATTCTTGTGTGCATTATTTTGGGTACACAATGGTTGAAGACTCTCAGCAGGGGACGTTTTACTGGGTGGACCAAGTATAATTTAAGTATTCCATTATAGTAGAGATGCGCCACAGCCTCCCTTAAGTGTGGCAGCATGGACGGCATAAGTTCTTTAAGTGCTTTAGCTGAATATGTCCTTGCTACATCCAATATTTCTTCATCTCCAAATGCTAGATATGAGGCCTTATGTAGCAAAAGAAGTGTGTTTACATCCTCCTGTCTTGGTGTCTTGGTGGTGCAGTTCCCATAATTATGGTAGCCCAATTGCCCTGCAACATTAAAATTGTAGCCTTTAATTTTTTTGTTAACCAAATAGATTTCCGGTTATGTTTTTGCATTGTAGAATTGTAACGGTTGTCTCAAAATAACATTATATTTTTCAATTGTGTGACCAATAAATTTCGTGAGTCATGTCAAGCATGTCAATGTCATTCAATACATATAACGGTGTCTGAACATGTGCACGTGCATCTACATGTGATAAAAATTCAATACTTTGACAAAATCTTGGTAATACCTAGGGTTGCTGGGAAACCATTTTCCCTGAGTAACCTGAATTTTAAGGATGTGAAAGCAATGTTATCATATGTGTGATCTTTTGCACTCTCATTGGAGATGGAGTACAGGATGTTACTAATCTCATCATGAAAATGGAGTACAGGATTGACAGCTAAATCTTGGGATTGGCGTGATTGTAGTTTAGCTACCAAATCTTCCGTCTCTAGTTCAGGTGATAAGTCCTTCTCTACCTCAGGGAGCTCAGAATTAGCTAGAGCAACTTTTTCAAGCATAGCTCTTGCTTTACTCATATGGAAATGTAGAAAGGCTCCTCCAGATGTTAAATCAAGGGATTCCCTAGAACTCTTGGTAAGACCCAAATAAAAATATTGAATAAGCATGGGGTCTGAAAAACCAAGGTTAGGGCCAGATATAACAAGTTCATTAAAACGATCCCATGATGTACAAAGAGATTCTTGTTCTAGTTACCTAAAACTTAGAAATTCTTTCCGAAGCTCAACTACTCTATGAATGGGAAAGAAATATAAACAAAATTCATAGCATAAAGTTTCCCAAACACCTTGCATACTTCCTACGACTCGATTATACCAACATTTAGCTCCTCCTATCAAGGAGAACGGAAAAAGCTTCCATCTAATAGTCTTATCAGACATGCTAGCAGTGCACAAGCATGCACAGGTCTGCTCAAACTCTCGTAGGTGTAAGTATGGGTTTTCGTTACCTTCTCTTGAGAAAGATATATCCCGAATCATATTAATTAGACATGGGCTCAACTCATAGCCAGGTTTTATGATAGGTTTAGAAGATTCTATTGGCTAGAGGTACGATCCCGATGGTGCCCCGTATTGATATAAAAGTTGAGAAGCAAGCTCCATATTTTGATAAGGGTAAAGGTAAATAAAAAGGAGATAAAAGATTAAGATAAACTAAAGTCTAAATCAGCAAACCGTTTCCCGGCAACGGCGCCAGAAATGCTTGTTTGTATAAATTAACTGCACTCTAAATATATGTATATAAGATTATCCGCATGCGTACAAATATAATACTGATGTAGCACTTCACCAAGATTATCCCAGTTAATATCGAACTCAAAGGAACAGTAGGTGAAATAGGGTTTATGATTCTTAATCTAATGGGGCGCACAATCAATCTAGAGAGAAAACAAGACAATGGAGTTATCAAATGACTATCTTTGTTCCGGTACTATGCAAGCTTTGAAAAGACCATGCTAACTGGGCGGTTAACCTAAGCAAGAAGAGCAATACCAGAGTACTCCTCCCACCGGCACCTATACACCTATCAAACCTTCCGTGGGAGATGGACTACAAAGGAACCAATGCAGCTGTCACCTACGTGGACTACCACCATCCAGCAAGACAGGGGACATTCACAAGCAACCACAACCTAGACACCACGTCTACGTCACAAATACTACTCTAATCTAGAAATTACCGAGATCAAAGTACTCATAAAGAGAATAATACTCAATACAAGATGCAAACTTAAGAATGGCCAGAACAATTGCTTACACGCACCAAAAGGTAAACTACAAAAGTACCTTACTCTAGGTTAGGGAGCCGACTCTAGACGAATACAGCAGTGGAGAGACGCCGACAGGCCAGGGCTCCTCCAAGACTCTACTCTTCTACTTTCTCCCTCTACTCTCTATCTTGATTGCTACATCTAACCCAGTTGAAGATCTGAATTGAAGCTCTGTAGATGGTGCCTCTTGGGAGGGACCCCTGGGGTCTATTATATAGGGGGAGCCTAGCCTCCCTCCTCCTTGAGCAAGCGATGTGGTACAAATATTCCAACCACCTCATAATAATGCAACTAAGACTTGTTGGGCCAAACTTGGGCCGAATCTGTCTTGAATATGGCCTGTTAGGGTAAAACGAGCGTCGGAGGATCAAATCGACAGAAGCAACGGCCGAGATGACTCCTCATAGGCGGTGGAGGAACATTCCAGAAGCCGGACCCGAGCCGTGCCAGGGGGCGTAGCCCGGCGCCCTAGTGGGGCCGGCCGGCGCCACCAGGTGTTAACTGGGGTCCCGCTTCTTCAGGTAGCTTCCAGATCCTTCCCTCGTTCTAATGACGGTTGCTTCCTTCGCGGTTAAGTTTCGTGGTAAATACTAACTATAATCCTTCCTTTATGCCTTTCCCGGAATAATCCCTGAAAATATATAATTCATCAAAACTCGTAGAAATTATTAGTAACAGCCCTATTCTACTGGGTATTTATATATTATGTAGGGATAATTGATTATACAAAATAGGCATTAACAGGTGTCACAGTGACGCTGCAAGCCTGGGCCTACAAAATACGGTCTAATTCTGCGGCCCAATTCGGCGCACCACTGGAAAATAAATCAGGTGGGAGTCGGCAGACTGCTTCCCACCACCTGTGAAAGGTCCTAATATGGCTAGAGGGGGGGTGAATAGCCTATTTAAAAAAAATTCTACAAACTCACTAGAGCAAGAGGTTAGTAAATAACAAAGCGAAGCTTTTTGCTCTAGCTCTAAAGGGGTGTTTGCAAGCCACCTACCCAACAATTCTAGTTGCTAAGATCACTAACCACACAAGAACTAAGCTACACAAGGCAAAGAAAGCAACTAAACTAATTACACTAGTTTGCGGTAAGTAAGGATAGGATGAGATATTTATACCGCCGTGTAGGGGATGAACCAATCACCAATATAAACAATCAAGCACCGGAAGAATGCCAATCAAACACAATTGCGACACCGATTTTTCTCCCGAGGTTCACGTGCTTGCCGGCACGCTACGTCCCCGTTGTGTCGACCAACACTTGGTGGTTCGGTGGCTAAGAGGTGTTGCACGAACCTCGTCCTCACTAAGACACCACAAGAACCTACCCACAAGTGAGGTAACTCAATGACACGAGCACTTTACTAGAGTTACCTTTCGGCTCTCTGCCGGGGAAGGTACAAGACCCCTCACAATCACCGGGAGATGGCCACGAACAATCACCAACTCGTGCCAATGCTCCTCCGCTGCTCCAAGCCGTCTAGGTGGCGGCAACCACCAAGAGTAACAAGAAAACCGCAGCCAAATCGATCCTCAAGTGCCACTAGATGCAATCACTCAAGCAAATGCACTTGGAATCACTCTCAATCTCACAAAGATGTTTAATCTATGAAGGAGATGAGCGGGAGGTGTTTGCTTAGGCTCACAAGGATGTCTAGTAGTCAAGAATAAGAAGAGAGTAAGCCCCAAGCTGGCCAAACACGTATATATAGCCCCTCAAACAAATAGAGCCGTTGGCTCTTTCACTCGGCAAAAAGCGGGGTCACCGGACGCTCTTAAAGGGGCACCGGACGCTCAACACCATCGTCCGGTGCTCCAACGTCGGCCGCGTGTCAGAGTCTAACGGTAACCTGCAGAGCACCAGACGCTGAGCAGGGTCCGGTGCACACCGGACTCATGCGCAGAGAGCTCCACAAACTCGTAGGGTCACCGGACGCAAGCCACCGGACGCACCCTGAGCGTCCGGTGCACACCGGACCCATGCGCAGAGAGGGTCGCAGAACGCCCGCACACCGGACGCTCAAGCCAGCGTCCGGTGCCTATCGTCCGGTGCCTTACCCTAGCTGGGCCAGGCACTGTCTGCACCGGACACTCAGACTTAGCGTCCGGTGCCCCAGAAGCCAGCGTCCGGTGAGTGTTTTCTCAGCGAGAAACACTCCCGTGACTTCTCCAAATTTCCCACCGGCGCAATAGAAAATATGCACTTCATTTTCTCGAAAAGCGCCGAATCCCGCCTCGCAAGCTCGGCGGGAGGGAGAGAGGAACCCATCCTCTCTCTACCCTTCAAACTCCACCTCCTTCTCAAAGTGTGCCAACACCACAACGTGTGTACTAACAAGTGCACGTGTGTTAGCATTTTCACAATCATTTTCTTTGAAGGAGATAAGTTAGCTCACTAGGTTCTAAATGCATGCACATGAATAATGACACCTAGTGGCACTTGATAACCGCTTAGCCAAAGAATTCCCCTTTTTATAGTACGGCTATCTATCCTAAATGTGATCACACCCTCTATGGTGTCTTGATCACCAAAACCAAAACCCTAAGCAATACCTTTGCCTTGATCTCCATAGGGTTTTGTTTTTCTCTTTCTTCTTTTCCAAATTGAGCACTTGATCACCTTGTGGTCATCACCATCATCACCATGATCATCACTTGCTCCATCACTTGGCATGTACCAACCTCATTAAGTCTACATACACTTAGCATAGAGGTTAGTACTAGGGTTTCATCAATTATCTAAAACCAAACTAGGGCTTTCAACCTGGTCGGTGGGTAGACGCCCCTTGTGACGCAGGCGTGGAGGTAAACCAGCTTGGTGGTGTTGTCGTACGTGCCAAAGAGGCCCACAACTCACAGACTGCACCATGCGAGCCATGAACAACTTGCCGGAGTGGCGTCAGGGTCGCAGGTCACGAGCGCGACACCCTACTCTCGCATGCTCTGCCTGAATATGTTTCTTGTGTGCTCCTAATGCATGTATTTGTGGGCTTTTGATCCAATTGGATAATCACAGGGAATACACAGTGTATGTCTATAGTATAAGGCGAATACTCTATATATTTATTTTTTTCACCAAAATGTTTGGAATACCAGGGAGTACCCCTGGTGCCACCCCTGATCTGCTGATCACGATGTAGGTGAACTCGTTCATGAGCTTGATGCTCTGTGCTAGGAGGGTCTCTAACCTAATGTCGAAGTACCTCTTCAGGCACCACAATGGGTTGATAACCGTTGTGTGATGATTATGTTGGTGGCTTCAAATGCGTGGAAGAAGCTGTTCTCGGGAGATCATGGAGGAGCGAGGCAAGGGCGGACAGAATACATGCATGATCTTACAAAATTCATAGATAATTCATTTTAACTCCAAAATTGCTGGATGTAGGTTGAGAGCCTGGATAAACCTCTAGTGTCTTGACTGTTAGGCCACAGAAACCAATATATTGACATTCTAATTTATCATCGTGGTAACGAGGCTACAACATATTTCTTCAAAATATTTTTATGAACATGGAAATATACAACCAATGGAATATTCCCCTCATATTCTCAAGAAATATATGTATTTTAATGGTTCTTTCATATATGGACGGGATCCAAGAACAAATCTCTAATTTGCCTCTTCTTTAGATCATTTGGTCTACCAATACCATCTCCACCTTGATAAACACAATGTGAGATGCGAGCCAAGTTAACACAAGCTTTGTTAAAGGGTGTAGAATATTGACGACTATCAAATGCCTCCTCATTGATCACTTTCCATGACTTCAAGATAAGATCTTGCATGACCTTACGAGAATCATCCTCATTGCCACCATTCTCGGCCATGTTTATAGCTATGAAAGATGGAGCATCTCCTCTCTGCAACTCATCCTATTATTCCATATGCAGCATATATGAGAAAAAACTTTCAAAACTTTAAGAAACAAGGAGGAAAAAAACTAAGGTGCTTACCATGTGTGTTGCAGAGTCATTGCAGAGACGAAAAATTAAAGAAACCTGTTGAACTAATCTGTGTGTCGTTTGCATTTTGGATATTGTGTTCATGTTGATAACTGAATGGAGCATTGAGAAGGCATGTGACAGCAACAATGGTGCAGAGGATGACACCCATCCATTCTCCAGATACTTTTGAATGCTTGGTCTACAGTTACCATGGTGCCATTTTGCCTCCAGCAAAAATGCCATGCATATGTCATGCCACTGTTAAATGAGAATAACTTATCAGTCAAATGATAGAACAATACATTAGTAAATCACAAATAAGGGTGGCTTAATTTGAGGGTAGTTCACCAATTTTTGTAGATGATAATGCATACTACAACCATGTTCCTTCAAAGCATGTTCAGCAACTTCATTTGAGGTGTGATATATAACTGAATAAAGTGCTTTCATGTACTCTGGGAGTCTCTCATTTGGTATTGCATCCCACCTGAAAACATTTGAATGCAAAATTAAAATGTCACCTTCTATGAGAGGAGATAAGACTTGGCACGTGATGGCAATCAAATGGTATTTATAGAACTTTATTAAGTACGTTTACAGTTCTTGTGGGCAATGCAAGAGTTCCAAGTTGTTAATTGAATACATGCTTCTTCTATTGCAATTCTGCTCACCTTGCAATCGCATTTGTGAAGAGTACAAGTTCATCCATGGTTCCATACACATCATAAACATCATCCAAGTGAACAATTAGATTGGAAACTTTAGCAAGCATTTGACGACATGGTCCAAGCTTCGGATCCCAAACAATTCCATTTGCATAATGGAAGCACTCCATCAGACGATCCCTTGCAAATGGCAGCTTTTCACCAAGCCCAATGTTCCTCCACCACCTAAGAGTGTTGAAAAACATGTTTTTTTTTCTTTTAGGCAGCAAATTAAAACAATGCATGTGGCAGGAAGTAAAGTTTATAAGTTTGCTTCAAGCATACCATGTTACCGCAGCAAGATCTTTCTGATGCTCATCTTGAACCTGGTTGAAGTCTAGTTTAGCGAATTGGAGGAGCAACGGGCACATGTTAATGTCTCTAGCATAGTAATCAATGAACCACCTTGTTTCTAGTCTTGGAGCTCTCCAATGCAGTGGAATTTCTAAAGCATGCGCCACAGCCTCCCTTAAGTGTGGCAGCATTGACGGCATAAGTTCTTTAAGTGCTTTAGCTGAATATGTCCTTGCTACATCCAATATTTCTTCATCTCCAAATGCTAGATATGAGGCCTCATGTAGCAAAAGAAGTGTGTTTACATCCTCCTGTCTTGGTGTCTTGGTGGTGCAGTTCCCATAATTATGGTAGCCCAATTGCCCTGCAACATTAAAATTGTAGCCTTTAGTTTTTTTTTCCAGTTATGTCTTTGCATTGTAGAATTGTAACGGTTATGTCTCAAAATAACATTATATTTTTCAATTGTGTGACCAATAAATTTCCTGAATCATGTCAAGCATGTCAATGTCATTCAATACATATAATGGCGTCTGAACATGTGCACGCGCATCTACATGTGATAAAAATTCAATACTTTGACAAAATCTTGGTAATACCTAGGGTTTCTGGGAAACCATTTTCCCTGAGTAACCTGAATTTTAAGGCTGTGAAAGCAATGTTGTCATATGTGTGATCTTTTGCACTCTCATTGGAGATGGAGTACAGGATGTTACTAATCTCATCCTGAAAATGGTAAGAGATACCAAGTCGTTGCATTGCATCAATGGTCCAAAGTTTAGAAAATGGTTCTGCTTTCTTGATCAACATATCTCTTATGTTGGTCTTCAGCTTATAATAACTAGAAGGACAATCCTGCACCATAACGTGTAAGCCATTATTAATGCAATAATATGAAAATAAAACTGCTAGATGCAAAAATGTTATACGAAATACTCCAACGATGTTAACATAAAGCCTATTGGGGGAATGACTCAAAATGTATTTGGCTTTGCTAGGGTACTCTCATTACCTACTAGAAGGTAATAGCTTAAACAAATCTTGATTTTTAGAGATTAATTAATTAATTAACTAAAATAATAGGGTAGTAGCAGCTCTAGTGAATCGTGTTGAGCCTGACGATCATGATGAAGTATAATATCGGGTTGTAATGCAAAAAAAAATATAAGAGAAAATAAAAGGTCTTCCTCAGTTGCAACCAACCCTACGTACTTGTAAGGATGATGTACATTTTAAGCTACTTACTTCTGCAATCATGTCAATTTAATTAATTATCTAAGCAAAATCTAATGAAAGGTTTGAATAGTCCAATGAACTTAGTGTAGCGGAGGTAGTTACATTTCTAGTGGTGGAAATTATTCACTCGAATTTTTGTTCTCAGCTTAACATATGTGGCCGTTTTGTTTTCATGTATTTATTTCCAAAAATTTAGTGGCCCCATTCTTTTAGTGATGGACAACATGTCTATCAACAACTAGACACATGTGGCAATTTCAAGAGAGGGGCAAGCTGTGTGGCCCTAACATCGAGACAACTTTAGTAATTTTGTCAATCTCAATATCTGTCGGCTCAGTATTTTTAACATGGGTATGACATGTGCGTACATTCATATGGATAACGGTACATAGGTGTGAGTTCTGCATCTGTGTGTTGAAAAAAAAAGTTTCAGATCGTGTCTAGTAAATAAATAGGACGATATGGAAAAACACTATTGTTTCTTTAGGCCCTGTTTGGTTTAGGCTTTTTTTTACCTATCCCATTGAATATTTGAACATATGTATAGAGTACTAAATATAAATATAGACTATTTATAAAACTGAAAACACAGCTAGAGAATAAATTGTGAAATGATCTTTTAAGCTTATTAATTAGTCCACGATTGAACACTAATTGCTATAGTTGCAAATGTGCTACAATACCTGTTAAACTTTAACATCTCCGACCAAACACCCTCTTAGTTTGGTTTATCCAGTAGAGAACCAGTAGCAGTTACTCCCATGTGTATATCTTTAGATTTAGCTAGGGCGTATATGGCCCGATGAAGTGTACGTAGACGAAGTATATTATCATACTAAACCATCTAAGGTAGTATATATATTAAGTATACATGCATACATAAAGTATATGGTTATACTTATTATATATACTACAGTAGTGACATTTTAGTAATATATTAAAAATATGAATTCTTTTGAAAATTTTTCGCATGGCAAGATTTAGAGTATCTTAATATAAGTATATGAACATATTCAAACCGATAAACAAGTATGAATACATACGTAATATAGTTTATTGAAGATGAGAGTAATTACTCTAGGGAGTATAAAAGTGTTATTCTACACCCTAGGTGTAGAATACTATTCTACGCCAAACTGTGTTATACTGAACAAAATTCAGTATTGTTCATGTATTTTTTTCTGCTCAGTTTTGACTTTCGGTTAGGGTGTAGAATATATATATATATATATATATATATATATATTATATTAATTTGTGAATCACCGGACCATGGCCGTCGTAATCCCAAGAGATGGGGCTGTAGTTTGCCGAACGTCGCTGCAGTGTAGCATAACTGGCGTCTCGATCCGGTGCCGATCGAGGAGCACCACACCTTGCCCTGCCGTGACCGTGAGCACCGTGTTCCTGCCGACGGCCAGACGACGCAAGCGGCCGTGGGCAGGCTTGCTTTCGGCCACATTATTATATGTGCACTCACAATCTCCAGACTATAGGACTTGGTTGTTCTGTATGGGTAATCAGGCTCCTAGCTAGAGGCGTGTATATACTATATATAGCACTGATCGAGAGGAAACGTGTGTTCAGTTCGATGTGACAGATTGTAGAAAACTTGTTGCCATGAGCTGAAATCAGGCAGGGCAAAAGTGGCCTATCGCGATCCCAGTGGCGAGAATTTTCACCGACGCATCGTGCAATCGGGGACTTTAGTCTGGCTGGTCATGAACTGATGATCCAGTCAAACACCCAAGCTTTAATTTGACAGCGGTGGATCCTCGAGACTATTGAAACCGCAGACAAGGACAATGCCTGGCAAATTAAGCTAGGGTGGACATTTGAAAATTTCTGTTGCTTCAATTATATCAGCTCAGGTTTTAAAAGTTTTGGTTTCTGATATTCAGAAAGCGAAGAAGCAAAATTAAAGCACCCATCTTTATCTACAAAAAAGCCGAATGTGTAGTTGAGCAAGCAATGAATTCTGCATCACCTAATTTATCATTTTATTTACATGGCAATAGTGATTGGCGGGCCTAATTTATCACCTAATTTATCATTTTTTTTGGCAATAGGTGAATTTGAGGGCCGGCTCATAGCTATAGCCTAGAATTGGCGCCAATAGTGATGATGGAGAATAATTTCAATAGGCTGTCTAATTAAACAGTCAGTTGTAATGGAGAACAATTTCCATAGGTGTGGAGGCTCATAGCTCTACCATATCTTTTAGTTTTGTTGATTGAGATGATAGATAACATAAGCTTAGTATTAACATATATATGTGTTAAATATGTCGGACACATGAACGTTATACTAGTTCCAGGGATGGAAAAAAGTGACATATATAAAACACTAGCAGAGAAACGGAGTATAAAATAAAAAAAGACTTGATGTGCAGAAAAAGTAGACGGTAGACAGTTAAGTTCAAAATTTTTACACACTCCAAACAAAAGCCTGTGGAGTTCGACCTGGCTTACTACGTACTTTCCATGGAATAACTGTAGGAAATAAAGTACGGAAACTTATAGCACTATGATCCCCATCAACTGTTAATCAAACAAATTATACGAACTCACCTGCAGATTAGGTCTGCCAGAAGCGAGTGACAGAAGGGCGTCGTAGTCCCAGGACGTGGGCCGGTAGTTCGCCGACCGGCGACGTGGTTTCGCTGCATCCTGTTTCGCCGGCGGCGCCGACAAACACCACACCTGGTGGTGTCCTGCATAGTGATGCCCTGCCGCCTTGGCCGACGGCCGAACCGTTGTTTTAAGCGACATATGGATATGCACAGGCACGCACGATTTCTCTCTCTAGCTCCCAACACTGACCGTAGACTCGTATATATATGTGTGTATAGCTCGATGTCGTCGGTGCTAGTTTTTTCTTTTTTATGGTAGCAAAAGAACACATAATTATTTGTAGACATGTGTGAAACATGCAGACTATGAAACATTTGTTTGTTAGTACTTCGTTTTATATAATTTTATAAGGCTATTATTATATGCAAGACACGACAAGGGAATATAGATGAGATTGGCATCGATCCGGTGGCCTACAAGGCTACAGGGCGTTTACCGGCAGATTATATACGAAAGATTTCTTTGCTACTTCATTTATATTTATCATATATTCCAAAAGTATTTTATTTATATTTATCTTATATTCCAACTGGGAACTGGGGATTAAATGGAATGCAGCATGGCCACACACTGTGCGCACGTTTTACATATAGACTAGGTAGTATGCCCGTGCGTTGCTACGGGACAACTAAATTTTTATACTAAAAACACACAGATCGCACCATTAGATTCGTGTCATGCGTTGCTACGGGACAACTAAACATTTATAAAGAAACAAACGAATCATACGATAAGATTATAATACTATAAAACTAAATATCAATATTAAAATAATATTTAATCTAAAAAGCAAAGTTTGTGAAATTAAGATAGCCACGACGTGTTTGTTCTTTAGCGCTACTTCAATATTACTTTTCAGCAAAAGAACAGTGTTTTTCACTCACAACATTTGAACATCAGCTTTAGCACAAGTCGAACACGCATTAGAACACCACGGTAATAAATAGAAATGCACCAGTGGACATGTCCATGCTTACTAAAGAACGAGTAAAGATGTTGCTAATGGCATCTTCAAGTTGATAGTTTAGAAAGATCTGACAAACCAAAAAGGCATATTTCTTTCTTCCAAAAATCAGACTGTACCCTTGCTCCATCTAGAACTATGTAACTGAAGGATTGATATATCTCTCTATGTAAAATTCGCATATAGCAATTTGTTTGTCCAATAATCTCCTAAATCTGTAAAATTGCATGGTCATAGTTAATAAAATCTCAAGATATTTTTAGTAGCATTAGTAAGTTGGTAACAAATGCAAATAGATCAACAAATATGCAGCGCAGGTAAAAAAAGAGCACATGAGTAACATACATTCATACCACAAGAATTTTGTTCCGTTACAATCCAATTCAAGATACAATGCTAATTCAAGATCATGATTTCCAAACTAAACTAAACTAAACTACCTTTACAAGCGTGATTCAAGACTATGATTTCCAAGCGTGTATAACCTCAGAAGAAAAATCAGTAGAACAACTTCAGTCACCTAATAACCTCATAGTTGTCTTCCCTTCCTCCACCTCACACTGCACATCCATCACCACCTATCTGAATGGCCCTAATCCTCAAAAAACAAGTTATTAATCAGTTGTGCAATGATATTGCTAGATTTGCATGGACAAATTATGGCCAAGTTAGTCACCAGCTTGGAGAAGGCTGCAAGGAGGCTATTGACAAGCTGCGTGGCGACATCCACTAAATCATTTTTTGTGCAAACCGTAAGATTTGATATAGGATATTTTTATTCCAAACATGTTTTTGCACTTCACACTACAAGACTTAGAGAATAAGTGAATAACCCAAATAACTCTGAGTTTAGCTCAAAATAACAGTTGTTACCTTTGTACCTGCAACACAGGAAGCAATTAGATAGGAATTGCATACGGATTCAGAACACCAATGTCTTGCATTTTAAGTTTCAAACATAGGTGAGAAATTAATTAATTACTGAACTTTTGACTATGATGAGTTCACATGCTTGCAATTAGAGAGAAATTTAAGCTACATGCTTTAACTTTGGAAGATTTGATAGCTTCCTATCACTGATAAGAGCATGCAAAAGCTCAGTCTTCTCCTTAAGAGCACATAATAGCAAAAATACTATCTTGACATGCCTGAACACAAATAACAGCAGCTTTATGACCCTCAAATTTGTGAATTCACCAGATCCTCTCTCTCGAGCCCAGATTGCGATGATCCCACATTCGGACAGAGTTATCGGCAAAATTGAAATATCAATTGAACATCATTACTTAAATATGTAAGGAACTGATCAAATTATGCTAAATTAATACTTAATGCCATCATACCCAATTAATATATAGTAAACGTCAAGGGGATTCCAATCAACACAACGAATACCTCCACCGTGAGCTTTCTTAACCTGAAATAAATAAATAAATAGCTTTTAACATCATAGTTCAAACTGAATTTAAAACTTCCATATCCAGAGAAAGAGGATCAAAAGGTACACCATATTACAAAAAATATATAAGGTCACTCTTTATATAAAATAAATATGCAATCCCTAAATAGCAAGCCCCAACCCGCTAACTGCTCAGGATAGAACCTACTGCTACTTGCAGAAAACATAACCTCGTCAAGTCTGAGACATATGTACCAAATTAATGAAAAAAAACTATGATCAAAGTCAAACGGAAGGATCTTTAACAAAGATAAGCTTGACTGAATGTCCGAGGTAAGAGATTCACAGACAAGAAATTTAGAGAACTCTCGCTTTTTGTATAAAGTATCCTACCTAGAATATTTCTCACTTTATTATTCCACTGTTAGTTTCTAAAAATGATCAAGACTATGAAAAGAGTGATCTGAGCTGAAAAAAATTATTCCATATAATTCTGAGAATTTAACTAATATTCTTAATCCTAGCTTGTCAAATCTGATATGAGTGATTGTTCATTAGTAGGTATAAAGAGAGAGGATAGCAAGAGGATGAAGGTTTTCCAGGAGTTTGTTTGAATGACTCAACAATAGCTTGCTGGACATGGTTCAGTCTGACGCTACCAATGAACATCACACATTTCATGACAAAACGGCCAGCCTAAACTTGCAGATCACGCCTTAAAATTTATTATCCACTTATATCAAATAAATGAACAATCACATTAGCAAACTTCTAGGAGGAGGACCTCCAAAGCATTTTACATATTGACAAACAAAAAAATGGTGGGGGTTTAGCACCAGATCTTTCATGGTTCATCAAAATTTTCAGTGTTTTTGAGGAGGATTGCTAGACACATGCTAATGCACACGATTTACAAACTAAGATATTCGGGGAGGTATTGTCGGCTCACCGTGGGACACAAAGCAGGTAGAGGGCGCTCGATATAGGGAGATTACCTGCCGTGCGCTCGTAGTCATCGCGGTGATTCCTCAGATCCCGCTCATCGTTGACCTCCAGGTGGCTCACGAACAACTGCAAAACAAATTATTCCTGTCGAGCTCAGTGGAAAAGCTCAGCGATCATAAGAACAAAGCTGCAGTCTGAGGCTAAGTCTAGTGCTATACCACTATGTTTTACCTGTTCCAATAGGTCTATCTAGTTGTATTGCTATCATTTTTCATAAACTAATTGCACTATTTTTTTTCAAAGAAACCTAATGTCTATCTTTGCTGTCAAACAGGAGGTGAGCAAGTAAGTTACCTGAACAGGCGATATATCACGATTGCTACTGCAGGAAAGATGGTGCTATTCAGCAGCGATTCAAGCTAGTCACGATAGTGCAATAGATAAAGTTGTGGAAGCTTAAATTTGATTATCCATCATATACCAACAGGGCTATAAAATAGATAGAACAAATACCTAAACAAGTTAAAAGAGATAAAAATAACTAAATCAAAAGAACATTTCAAGGCATCAATTATCTCATATGTTCCAAATCATAATATATGCCAAGCTACCAAAAAGAATAGTAAAGTGCCTACAACTGAAGGGCCAAGCTACTAAAAAATATTAGGACCTACCAAGTGACTACTGAAAGTTTCACTATGTTTCAGAGTTTCTGTCCTAGTCTCTCATGCAGGTAACATGAGAATATCACAATAACATCATAGTATTCTTTCCAAGTGTGTATGGTCAAATGAAAAAAAATTAAACAAGCACAAAATCATGGTTGGCTCTCTAAGGAAGGATCTGCAAGCCTTTTCCTGTGACCAAGCATTCTCAAATAAATGCATTAACCTATGATTCTGAAGCTTGAAATATATCAGGTGAACTATGAATGTACTGTGTACTCCATTTTGTTGATAAACCTTGATACTCTGAGACTACAAAAACTGATCTACAACAGTTACTTTAGCACAAATATTGAGATTACAAAAATTGATCTACAACGGTTATTTTAACACAAATACTGATATTTAACCTAACGATCAACAGGAATTGAAATTACTCTGAGACTATAAAAACCTTGATACGGTTGATCCAAATGATTGGAATAGAAAGCATGGCCAATTAAACATTTTTTATGTCACAATTTCTTACTCGATGTAGTGGGAATAAAAATCTATTTTCTACAAAATTTATTTTAGCCGTACTCTGAAACATGATATTGATTTTTCATAGCTCTTCATTTTTCTCGGCCAAAACCAACGTTTAAAAACTCTAAAATAGGCACCTGCTGCTCATACTCAAAAGGATGTATGAACCTTGAACCTAGTGTAGGCACCTGTGAGGTTCCTACTTTGATGAGAAGAATTGACTATTGAATCGATCAATCTAGAGCAGAAGACAGAGAACACACCTGAGAATGAGACGAGTAGGTGCTGGCAGTCCGGAGGGAGGTGGCGGTACCGCCTGTGTCGCCGCACGCCGGCCACCGCGACCGAGCGGCTGGTGCCTGATGTGTTGCAGCGGCGGCGGGTTGGCGAGGTAGACGGGGCGTCGCAAACCTCGATGGTCCTCCTCCTCGATGATCTGTCAGCCGAGAATCAGAGCAGATCGCATGCATAATACATATGTACACACATCTACTTACATCAAATCGGAATACACATATAGCCAATTAATTTAAGTTAAGGTTCAGTGCTCGGTTTCGCATAGCAGGCAGGGATTGTCACACCTGGGGATCCTGCGGCGGCATCGGGGCGGCAGTTGGCGTTCGTGGAGGCGGCGGCGTCTGGCGGCATGGGGTCTCCGGACCAGCTCCCAGGGGCGGTTCTAGAGTAGTAGCATGTATAATACATTGTTATACATAATTGCTAGTCTACTTAGCTTATATAACAAATTTAACACTCTATATTCACAACTATTTTATCATCGTTTAGTGATCTAATTATGTTATGTTCATATCGATGAACTATATCGTTTTCGTTCGTACCCCCATGATTAAAATCCTAGATCCGCCACTGCCAGCTCCGGTGCAAGCAGGAGACGACGTTGCTGGCGACGGCGGAGCGAGGTCTCGTGATCGTCGATGGGAGGCACGAGGCGGAGAGAAGACCGGGCGTGCCATGGGAGAAGTGAGGCGGAGAGGGATCGAGATCTTGGGCTGCGGGAGGAAAGGGCGAGGGTACGACCGTACGGGGAGAGGAAAAGACTCAGGCCCACCATCGGAGGGACATGACGCGGGCACGGGCGCGTGGACGCAACGCCGCGGACCGACGGAACGAAGCGATTGTCGCACCACGGGAAGTCTTACTTTTATTCTTTTTAGTTGTAGGAGAAAACTATGTACTTTCTGTTTCGCCTCATAAAAAAAACAATATCTTCAAAGATGGAAACTTGCGGAACTGTCAAAATCACTAGTACACAGAGCGCGGGTGGTGCATCCACATGGTGGAGTCCATGAACTGGTCCCCCCGCGGCGTCGCAGGCGGCGAGGATGGCGTCGAGGTCGGCGGCGCACGGAAGAAAATTCAGTGGAGGATGGGTTCATGCCAAAATCCGTGCACCCCAGCTTCGATACCTGACACTGACACGCGTCTCACGAGAAAATCAGACGTCCGACAGGAGACCGACTCTGCGGTAAGTTCTCGCTTACGCACACAGCTTGTTCGACTATACCCTTGGCTTGGCTGAGTCGGCTCGGCTTCTCTCTTCCCGAGTTCCTAGGCTAATGCCTTGTTTAATTGAAGAATGAAAAATTTTTGGTACTTAAACACTTTCGTTTTTATTTTATAATTATTATTCAACATAGATTAACTAAGTTTAAAAAATTGTCTCCTAAATTACAGTCAAATTGTGTAATTAGTTATTTTTTATCTATATTTAATGTTCTATGTATGTGCCTTAAGATTCGATGTGACGGAGAATCTTAAAAAGTTTTTTGGGTTTTTGGATGAACTCAACAAGACCTAGTTAGTTCATAATTGGAACATTAAAAAGCGAAAAGTTTTAGTGTACTATAACACTTTCTATGCATGTACCGTAAGATTCGATATGATGGAGAATCTAGATTTTTTTGCAAATTTTTTTTTGAAACTAAACAAAGGTCTTGTTTAGATAAAAAAGGTTTTAGATTTTAACACTGTAGCACTTTCGTTTTTATTTGACAAACATTGTTCGATCATAGAATAACTAGACTTAAAAGATTCGTCTCGCGATTTACAAGTAAATTATGCAATTAGTTTTTATTTTATTTATATTTAATGCTCTATATATATGGGGTAAGATTCTATGTGACAGTGAATCTTAAAAAGTTTTTGGTTTTTGGGTTTAGCCCTATTTAGATTGGGGATGAAAAATTTTTGGGTGTCACATCAGATGTGTCGGAAGGATGTCGGGAGGGGTTTTTAGAAACTAATAAAAAACAAATTACATAACTCGTCTGGAAACTGCAAGACAAATCTATTAAGGCCTTGTTTACTTCCAATTTTTTTGCAAAATATGAATAGTAGCACTTTCATTTGTGTTTGATAAATATTGTCCAATTATGGACTAACTAGACTCAAAAGATTCGTCTCGTCAATTCCGACCAAACTGTGCAATTAGTTTTTATTTTCATCTATATTTAATACGGTATGTATACGTCTAAAGATTCGATGTGACGGAGAATCTTAAAAATTTTGCAAAATTTCTAGAAAACTAAACAAGGCCTAAGCATAATTAATCTGTCATTAGATTAACTAGGTTTAAAAGATTCGTACTGTGTAATTAGTTTATTTTTTATCTATATTTAATATTTTATGCATGTGTCCAAAGATTTGATGTGATGGATGAAAATTTTTGTAGCGGGGAACTAAACCTAGTCTATGCTCGTATCATCTCTATCCAAAGCCTGACACCGCTAGAGCCACCATGGCACAGGAGCCCTGCAGGTGTGATGGCTCCAGCGGCGCCTGGCACGAATCTTAAGCGGTAGGAGCCTGACTTTGTGGCTCGGGAGAGGAAGCGGAGCCAATGCAGCCGAGGTGTGTGTACACGAGCACCTGAGCCGCTCTCCCGTCGGACATTTGATTTCCTCGCGAGACACGCGTCAGGCATCGGGGCTGGAGGTGTACGGGCTTTGGCATGAACCCATCGCCCACTAAATTTTCTTCCCGGCGCACAGCACGGTGGGCTTCTCTAGGACTCTAGGAGCACGTGCTTGCCCCTTGCGGCGGCGGTGGTGGCCCAGCGCATGTGGAGGCTGGGTGTTTCTCGTCATGGATCAGGTGAGGTCTCACCCAACATCTCTTCTGTTCTCTAAATTATATATATACTAGTATATTGCCCGTGCTAACACTACGATAAAACCTAGAATACCCATGCTAACGCAACGTGACGTATAGAAAAAATAGATCATAAATCATCAAACTAAAAAAATAAATTAACTCATGAAGGAAACACAAATTTACTGATGGGTCATTTCTCAAACAATAGACAGAAGTGGACATTCTGAAAGAACTATGGGATGAAATTCCCTGTTAGTAACCTTTCCATCTTTTTTCTACTATGGGATGAAATTCCTGTTCACATAAAGGAGCTTCGTGCCCTGAACTGGGATTGCTGTGTTTCAGAGATAGGTTTGCAAATTCTCTATCCATATCTCTGCAATCTTCACCCTGCGCTCCAGATTCTTCTTCTTATTTGACAGACCTCCATCCTTCTTATATGACAACATCTGAATGTCCAGACAAAGATAAGACATGGGAAAGTTCAAAACTTGAACGCAGGATACAACACATACTTCTGATGAAATGAGCAATAGTCATGGCAGAAGCTATGATCAAAAGAAGTCGCAAAAAAAAGCTATGATCAAAAGAAAGAAGATCCATTTATAGTAGAGATGATTACTAATCACACAGTATACACGTGTTTATGGTTATATGCGATATATTTACATTCATGAATTGAGACAGTATAGAAAGCCTTGGATCTTTTGTACCTGATGGCTAGCACTGAAGTGAAGAATCTCTGTACACACGTGTTTATGTGTTTATGGCATATTGCTAGCGCTGAAGTGAAGAATCTTTGTACCTGATCTGAAAAGGATGCTCTAAATGAAAATGCAGTAGACCGTTTCTAAAAGTTACAGCTTTTCAGAGCACAACAGAACAGCCAAATTCTACTATGGAAATCACTCAAATCAAATTCGATTGAAACAAATTAAACCACAGCCTTACCATAGGATGAGTGATCCATTCCAATAGAATCTCCCTTGAGCACGAGAGGATTTAATTTGTGGGTTAGTAGTGATTGTACTTGTCCTGTCTGTGATTGTGTCATCTTCCGTGGAGAGGGCCTTGGGCATAGCCTCAGTGGGGAGGTCTTCCGTGGCCTCGTGTGTCACCGTGGAAGCGGCTTCCTCCTCCAAGTAGCAGTAGCACCCCACGACGGCTCCAAGGGATGTGACATCGGCGAGGGGGTAGAACTTCTGCATGTGGAGGACGGGGAACCAGTTAACATGACGGCGCTGGAGCGTGGATTGTACTCGGCCCTGCCGCCACCGATCTGCACGTCGATCATCCCGTTGGCGGCCGTGAACTCGCCATGGAACCACCCGATCACCGCGTCCTTAGCCGTCGCCCCCATCGGCGAGCCAGCCGGCAGCCATTGCGATGGGGTAGGGAGGGGAGAGGAGGAGTCAGAGGGGAGGGGAGAGGAGGAACCGACAGCCACTGCGATGGGACAGGGAGGGGAGAGGAGTCGCATGTGGGAGAGAGGGCGCGTCGGGGTCGGGGGAGAGGGAGAGCTGCGCGTGGGGTGATGAGTGATTTGGTCCTGCTAATCTTGTCCCTTAGATCTGAGTGAGTAAGAGAAAGAAGCGATTAGAGTGAATCTCGTCCATTCTTTTCAAAGATTAGTTGACTTTGTGTGTATTTTTTTGGTGGCTGTTGGATAATACATGACTGTAGGGGATAGTTTGTTGTGTGGCTCTAGTAAAGTTCACAAGTGGTGTATTATATGTGGTAGAGAGGTAGAGATAGAGATATACTCTTAATTATATTTGTTCGATCAACTGATTGGCGACAAGACAATTTTCTATCGACAGAACTAGGAATAGGATAGGATCAATCGTGAACAGAGCAAACTTGAAAAACTGAAACACGGTCGCAAACCAGCTAAAACTGAAATGCAGAGACATGGGTGGCCCTATGCAGGCGTCGGTGTACCTGCTGGTGACGTCAGCGTCGGTGGAACTGCTGCAGCTAGGCAGGGTTTCTGCGGTCGGGGCGGCCGGAATCTGACGGCGCGAGCCGAGGTCTGAGGTGGGGCTTCGGCGAGCCACGGTCAGGGTGGAGCGGGGTGGCCGGGCTTGGGCGAGCCACGGTTGGGGCTGGGGCGGCCGAAATCCGGCGGCACGAGCCGCGGTCGAGGCAGGGTGGGGCAGCCGGGCTCCGGCGAGCCGCGGTCGGAGCCGAGGCGGCTCTTTGGCATGGCCTTTGGTTTGCTGCTTGACGTGTCTGGACTCTCTCGGTGCAGTCGTGCGGTGTTGGCGCGTAGAGAGGATCCGGGCGTGATGGAAGAGGAACGGACAGAAAAAAAACAGACTAAAATTTTACCTCCTTATAGATATAGGTATAGATATTCCAAAGGTGCTTCATTTATATTTTTTTTGAAATCATGCGTTGCACGTTTTTCATTAAGAGAGGTTGGGAAAGGTACAATCTTAGCATTCAATGGTGAGATGCCATTGAAATGCTATGTAACATTACACAAAAATCACCGGCTCAAACGGCGCCGCTAATGAAATGAACCTGGAGCTAAAAATGCTACACGTATTACTCGAGCGTGAACTAGAGCAGCGCGTCGAAGGGGGCTAGGCCTCGGAAGCCTGCAGCGAGCCAGGCGTTCGCCTCCTCTCTGTCTTATATTCCAACTGGGAACTAGGGATTAAATGGAATGCAGCGTGGCTACACTGTGCGCACGTTTTACATATGGAAAGCTACGTACTTTCTGTTTCGCCCCGTAAAACAAAAAACAATATCTTCAAAGATGGAAACTTGCGGAACTGTCAAAATCACTAGCTAGTACACAGTTGATTTTTGCTGATGGTTGGTTTTTTTTTGTCGCAGATAATATATAGGCACCATTAGAAACAAAACTAGGGCAGGCTATTGTAAAGTGCATTCGCCCCCGATGTGGGTTTTGATAATTAATGACAACCAAATTAAGGACTAACATGTTTATCGAGCATAATCTACAGGTGTTAGTCCATTGATGGAATTGAACGAAAACATTCGGTGAATTATAGCACTCCTAAATTTCCAATGGATGAATGGTGTTTCGACTCAAGTGGCTACAAAGTTTTTATTCTTTGTTTGAGTTATAGGAAACGCCGCACTATCAAGAGGGATGCAAATCAAGTTGGTAAGATGAGGATAAGGGTGCTCAGGTCAATTTACTTCTTGCGCTTGAGAGACACACTTGCACGCACGAAGCACTAGGAAATTTTCTTCTCTGCCAGGGTGACCCGGTAGTACCAACCCTCAGGGCCGGTGGTACCGGCAGTGCCAGCCTTTCTCCTGAGTTTTGCGAGAAAGTGAACTACCGGTGGTACCGGGCTCGGGCCGGTGGTACCGGCCAGCACCAGTAGTACCGGTGTGAAACGCCGGTAGTACCGGCAGGCCAAATCTGCGCTGACTTTGGTTGTGGAGATTTGAACTGCCGGTGGTACCGGCCTTCCACCGGTGGTACCGGCAATGGTCGGTAGTACCGACAAAAGCCCGGTGGTACCGGTAGGCTTATTTCTCGCAAATTATAGAGACTTCTTACCGTTAGATCTAAGGTAGCCGGTGGTACCGGTGGTTGCCACGATTGTACCGGCAGTTGTTCAGGACCTATGTATAAATAGCTCTTCCCTCATTTCTGACCGCTAGCTCTCCCATTCCTTCAACTCTACATCTGAGAAATCAGTCTCCAAGCTTTGTCTCACCCACTCTCTCTCCCTCTTTGCTCCTAGACTTCACTCCTTGAGAGATTCGAGCTAGAGAAGTGAGATTAGAGAGTTGGGAGCTTCGATTTGTGACTTGAGCACTTGGATTCTTCGTCTTGCTGGTTTGGTTTGCATTTGTTACTCTTGGGTTCTTGGAACCCTAGCCGGCTAGGCGTTCTTCGTGGTTGCCCGTGTTGATTCATTTGTGAGGGCACCCTGAAGTGTTTGTATAACCCTTTGATTCTTAGTGGAAATCTTGAGCTAACCTGTGTGGTTGCTTGAGGGAGGAGACCTAAGTGGTCGGACCTTCGTGGTCACCTCAACAACGGGGACGTAGGAACTCCTTCGTGGGGATTGCCGAACCTCGGGAAAAATATCTTGTCTTGCTGTGGAGGTAGCATCGACTACCCTTGTTCTTGTGTTCTTCGTGTTCTTCCTCTCTACTCCCTTTCATAGGTGAACAAGGGCCGATCTACATTTTGGAGAAGAACCGAGCCAAGGGGAACCTCAACATCATCCTCTACTACATCTAGGAAAGTGGGGTAACTCTCAGATCTGAAATCAAAACTCAATATACTCTGATTTTGTAGATCTCTTAGGGTGTCGGTAGTACCAACAGTTGCGTCGGTAGTACTGGTTGTCTTACACCAGTAGTACCGGCCCAAACTGTCGGTAGTACCGGCAGGCATTTAACTTCCGCATCTTGAGTTTTTGAGTTTCAGGTTTTTAAGATACGGCTATTCACCCCCCCTCTAGGCCAATTAGATCCTTTCAGCTATGAGCCGCTAGTGTAAATGTATTTTTATTGGTTATTTCCTTAAATCTACCACCAGTAGAATCATACATTGCTACTAGCGGTAGATTTAAGAAAATAGCCCATAAAAATACATATATACTGGTGATTTTCTTAACCTATCGTCATTACAGATAATTTAAAGATATTTTTTTATTCTTTTTAAATGATCTTGATAGATACATGGTCTGAACCAAAATTGTAGTATCTAAAAGGATCTACAACTATATAGTTGATTATCTTTTTATTTGAAATTATTTAGGGTATGAAAATTTTGATTTAAGACTAATGATTTAAAAATTTCTATTTTTTAAAATATGGATGAACATGCAAAGATATCTCCAGCCCTACATTTTAATGGAGGCAGGCATTTTGGTTTTCGAGGCGAGCATCGCGTCAGCCTTGGTCCAAATGTGGCCACTAATAATTTTTCCAACGAATTTAAAAAAAAATAAAAAGAAAAGAAAAAGCCGATGGAGGGGGAGGGAGCCTGTATGCCGCTAGAGGGGGAAGGAGCTTGCATGCCGCCAGAGGCAAAGGAGGCCCGCGCAACTACCGCCATAGGTGGTGGGCCTATGCGCTGCCGAAGGGGGAGGGAGCTCATGTGCCGGCAGAGGGTGAGGAAGCCCGCGCGCCACCGAAGGAGGAAGAGAAGTCCCACTGGATGGATAAGGGGCCCACACGGCACCGCCGGAGGTGGTGGGCCTGTGCGCTGCCGAAGGGGGAGGGAGCTCGTGCACCGGCAGAAGAGAAGTACCATCGGAGGGATAGGGGGGCACGCGTCATAGGAGGGGGAGGGAGTCGGCGCGCCACAGTGCAACGTGCTTCCACCACCTTTGCCGCTTACCAACAGAGAAGAAAGAGCTAAGAGTGAGGCCGTGAGATTGGGAAAAACCCAAACTCCCCGTATTTATACTAGCCAAATAGTATAATGTCCGTGCTAACGCCACAGTTTTTTTAGAGAATGCTATATTAATTTTTTTAGAGTTTTAATTTTGGTTAATTGTTTTTAAGTCTATATATATTTTATGAATCATCAGTACATAAAGACATCTTTACATTTTCTCTAACTTTTTAATCAAATATTAGATATCTTCAGGGATGTTGTCGTAGCACTGGTTTGCACGACTCGCCAAAATTTCAGCCAAAAACTCCGTCCTTAGTGATCTTGATAGCTGTGAATGACAGATAATATTTTGTCAATATTTAATCGTTCATTGATGCAAATACTCACGTTGATACTCCCTTTCTTCTTCGGTCATCCTCCCTCGACGATCACGCTGATACTCACGTTGTCTTCTATTTATATCCTCCCTTCGTTCATCGGTAATCTCAGCACGACGATTGCGACCTTGCGATGTTTGAGCCCGCCTCAACGAGGCCTCATCTTTAGCAAGAATTTTGACCAATTTGGATTAGATTACAAAATTAGAAAAAACACCCAATTATTAAAAGCATACCTTGACGTTGGTGATGTCGCTTAGCGCATCGCGTGTATGTCTAGGTGTAGACATTGAAGCCTCCTGAATGAAGAAAAAGGAACTGCAAAAGGGCATTCATGAATTTTATCATTAGACGTTGCATGATTAGTCAGAGACTTATACTATGATCTCATACACTTTTATTAGTTACTTACTACAGAAATATGCAACCATTCACATGTACATGCACATAGGTTCAGAAATCACCCATCACCCATCTGAACCTATATCTGAAGGCAACGGAATTTTCTTCTTGCTATTTTAGATTCTGTGTCCAGCGATTCAGCTATGATCGGAGAGTGATGAAATACACTCCAATTCAAAAAAAACCATTCCACCATTTAGATTAGAATACCGCGCTTGAGGAAGGGAGACGTAGATTGATTAACCGTAGATTGTTAATGCACTCGGAACCATGCTACACACTGTTTCCATCCGGATCAGTCTCCACTCTAAAACCGTGTAGTTATGAGAAAACAACAAAATTCATAAGAGGCCCGCCTCTATAAATTGATTTCACCAGATGGACAATTGTAAACGCCTCCTTAAATAAAATGGTCGTTCGCCTCAGTAAATAGATTTTGCAAGGAGGACAATTGTAAATGCCTCCATAAATATGATCATCTCGATAAATTGATTTTGCGAGGTGGTCATTTTTTATGCCTCGGTAAATAAAACTACTGCCTCTGTTAATGGCGAGCATTTTACGAGACATTTGGTTTTTGTGACTATCTCGGTTAATAAAAGGGCACCACCTCACAAATTATTCTTTTAGTAGTGTGGGGCTCAAAAATTATGTTTTAAGATTAATTGTTTTAAAATACATATTTTATAAAATTTCTCAAATGACCTTGCATGGAAAAAGTTCAAAAGCAAAGACGTAGATGTCAACGAGATCTAAAACTTTGTAGTTGAAACTATTTTCATTTAAATTTGGTTAGGGCGTCAAATCTCTATTTTAAAATATAGGAGAGTAAATAGTATGGGATTGTTTTTGTTGCTAGTGACTTTGGGGTGCAGTGGTAAGAACCGTATCACACGATGCCTGAGGTTGTTCGTTCAATTCTTGGATACCACCACTACTGAAGAACAGACTTTTGATCCGCATTTTAGCTTTGGTCTCGATAATTTTAGCATCCGGGACGAAATGGATAATTATTTCCAGTCTGAGATACCCACCGCGACTAAAGTCACGTGCCGAACAGCTTTAGTCGCACGCTTTTACAACGGTGCATCTTTAGTCCCAGATGATATAACTAACTGGAACTAAAGGTCATTTAATGCCGATTGCAATTTTCATCCAGGACTAAATCTTTAGTCCCAGTTTGTAATTCTAATTGGGACTAAAAAGCTACGTTTAGTCCCAGTTGGAATCCAAACTGGGACTAAAGGTCCTTGGTTATATATTCCGGGTTTTATTCTTCCTCCAGCCTAAGCTATTCGAACTCACAGTTTCTTGCTTCATCTTTGTTCATCTTTGACCATCACAAGACTACGGCCCCTTTAGTCTAGAATCATCATTATCCTAGTTGGAAAACCGGGATTGAAGGGGTTCCCAACTGGGACAACTGTCCCGTCCTCTACCAGTGCACAACTTGCATGATAAATTCACGAAAAAGAAAAAGTTGATAGAAATCAGGTGTGGCTATTTTTAACCTAATTTGTAATTTCTAAAAAATAATTTAGTCAATTTATAGTGGTAGTTTCCTTAAGAAAATTGTTAGTGTAAATATTTATAGTGAAGGACCAAACAGATGACCAGTGGAGTGGTAAATAGGAGCCAATCAAAATTTGCTTTCGAAATGGTCGTTGTCCCGAACAAATCTCTAAAACACCAAAACTCATACAAGTGATATCCTCGAGCCAACTGGTGGCCCGATGTTTTTGGTGGAGACTAGAAAACTTAGTAGGATAGTCGCCTCTGCGAAAACCAATCTCAACTCTGAAACTCACCAAAATCCAAAAGCGGTGCTCTGAATGAGAATGAAGCAAGTGCACAACTCCAAATACCCTAAGCCATATAGTGACTTGAGGACTCAGATAAGTTGCACAAAACGGCAATGGATCTAGTGCAAACTCATTTTCTGAGCAAACTGTGCAAACTCTAATCTGGACCGCAGGATGTTGATCCAAGGGGGCGCATGGGAGAGGTGGAAGGAGGGATTTGTAAAAGTGTGATTAAGAGTAGGCGGTTAAGTGCAAAATTACTCAATCTCTCCGCGCCCCTTGGATCAACATCCTGCGGTCCAGATTAGAGTTTGCACAGTTTGCACGGGAGATGAGTTTGCACTAGATCCGTTGCCGCACAAAACAAGCAGATCAAAACCAGGCACCTGGAATTCAAAATCACTTCGAAGAGGCAAACTGCACAGCCAAACCTGGCCTAGCCTACAAACCCGGCCAAGCCTAATTCAAAACCTGGCCTAGCTTAGATGCAAACCCGGCCTGACCTACTTTTGCAGAATCAGCACCCTCACCTGAAATCAATTCCAAATGTGATGAAATTTGGCGGGAGATAAATGGAATGTCAGGAAGATATACCCAGAAGATGAAGAGCAAAAACTCAAAGGAACTCCGTAGATTGAGAAAACTCTGGACATAGTTGGAGTTTTCCAATCTTTTCTCAAAATACCCCAATCTTGTGCTCGTGAGGAATTTGGTCAAATCTACTTGCAGATATGTTCTTCATGTGTCATAGCATGTATTCAACCACCCCAATTGATCCCATTTCCCCTGAAAAATGAAATCACTGAAAAGCCAAGAGAAGGGGGTTCAAGAGAGGAAAAACCGATTCAAAACACGAACTCCACAAGAACACGGATCTTAGACATGAATTCTAAATATCAAATTTCTTTATTTTAAGCACCAACAAGATTTGGTCTTACAGAGCAGAGGTCAAATGCTTCCTGTGTGAGAAACCTCAGTAACTTAGGTTATAAATTAGGTAATAGCAGTGCAGAGTGTACTTTGTCTCTATCCGTGATTAAAAAAATAGAAGTTGACAGAACGATTGTAAAACCACCTATAAAACAATTGAAAAAAGGTGATATGAATGCCTGGGTTACTAAACCAGTGATTCTTGATGCTAGTGATGACGAGGCCATCGTAGATGACAACCTGCTCGCTCATTTGATCAAGGATGTGTCGGAGGTGGATTCTGAGGACATGGACCCGGACACAAAATTATGTGATCTGAAGGCCACTGCCCGAAAATCAAAATCTACCTCAAGAAAACGTAAGATCCAGAAAAGGGTCATAAATAATAAATAAAACCTAGTTTACCAATGAAAGGTTTCTTTTGGAATAGCAGAGGTTTATCAAACCTAGCTAAATTCTGATATATTTCAAAGGCAGTAAAGGATCATAGTCTAGATTTCATTGCTATCATGGAAGGAGAGAAACAAGACCTGTCAAAGACAAATTTAGCATGACTGAGGTGCAGATTTCGTTTGGCATTGTCTTCCACCTCGTGGTACATCTGGTGGAATCTTTCTTGGAGTCAATACAGAAATGCTACACCTTTTCCTAATTGTAGAAGGAGAGTTCTATATTAAATTTCATTTATACAACAAGACAGATAATTTCAAATGGATCCTTATGGCGGTCTATGGTCCGACTCAGGACGATTTTAAATCGGCCTTTTTAGCTGAACTAGTTAGAACATACCAACAAAATCCTTTACCCACATTAATTGGTGGAGATTTTAATATTTTGAGATCTAGCAAAGATAAAAATAATGACAGATACGTTGACCGTTGGCCTTTCCTGTGTTCAACACTGTTATTGATAGTTTTGATCTTTTGGAAATTGATTTAATGGGACGACAATTTACTTGGGCTAATTCACTACCTAAACCCACATACGAGAGATTGGATAGGGCTCTTATGTCTATTGAATGGGAGTTTAAGTATCCTTTAGTCTCGTTACAAGCCTTAGATAGGGGGTGACAGACCACACACTCCTCTTAGATACAGGAACAACGCCTTTAAGGGGATTGGAAAACAGTTCAAACTTGAACTAAGTTGGTTCACCCATGAGGATTTCAATGATCAAGTTATTGAGTCTGGAATAGGCTGGTGAAAGGAAGGAATTCAGTCCAACACTGGAACAATAAGTGTAGTGCCTTACGAAGACACTTACCAAATGAGCTTCCCATATTAGTGGAGTTTATAAGCAAAGGAAGGTCGAACTTCAATCAATAATTAATGACCTAGACATTGCTGTGGAGGTCAGGGATTTGACTGAACCTGAACAAGAAAATCTTGCTCAATCTCGGGATCAACTGACCAAATTACTTAGAGAACAGGAAATCAAGTACTACCAGAGGGCAAAGGTAAAAGATGTCCTTTTGGGAGATAATTAACAACACTAGATACTTCCAAATGGTTGCCAATGGTAGACATCGGAAAAAAAAAGAATTTTTCCCTTGATCATGAAAATAGCATTATTGAGGGTCAGGTAAACCTAAAAGCTTGTATTAGTAGATTTTATAAGGAACTTTTTGGAGAAACCGAGCTTAGTCCCTTTTCTCTAGAGGAGGACAGGATCTTTGATATTCCTTAGGTTACACAAACTGAGAAAAATGACATTCTAAATGCACTCTTTACCGAGCAAGAAGTGCAAGAAGCAATTTTTGATATGGAACATAATAAAGCGCCTTGTCCAGATGGTTTTCTACCTGAATTTTATCAGAACTTTTGGAATACCATCAAAGGGGATCTAATGCAAATGTTCCAAGACTTATACGCAGGAGATTTACCACTTTTTAGTTTGAACTTTGGGGTTATTACTTGTTGGGTACCATAATAAGGGATACCCAAACCAGAGCAATAAAAAACGCAAAAAACATACTAACCACAATCACCGGGGTACGGGCCCCAGCTCCTTCAACTCGCCTCGGGGCCTCGGATGCGAGTTCCGACTCGCCCGACCCCTCAGGGCCTCGGACGCAAGTTCCGACTTGCCCGACCCCTCAGGGTCTCGGACGCAAGCTCCGACTCGCCCGACCCCTCAGGGTCTCGGACGTAAGCTCCGTCTCGCCCGACCCCGTCCAGGCTCGGGCGCCGGACCCCACTCCACCTGGGCAGCAAGACTTCCACCGCACGACGCCCGTACCCACGACATGACAGACGCGATAACTCCCATACTGCGGCAGGGCAAGGCGACGACTGTTCCAACCACCCCGAGCACTGCAGCCTCACCTCTTTCGCTGTGCGACCTTACCTCTTTTACTGTGGCGTACCGCCTCACAGTAGAAAGGGAATGGGGAGGTTAATCAGCACCACTATTTGACGCCTCTTCCCACTATTGACGCGATATGCAGCAGCACCGGCGATCCGACCCCCATGACTCCTACAGGGCTCGGTAAACCTCCACAGGAGTGACCATCCCTCAAGGACAAGACGGACAGGCTTCAACAGGGTCGGGGCTGTAACTCTTCCACTAAGGGAAATCTACCCATGTAAATCCCTGTCTCCCCTTGAGGCTATAAAAGGGGAGCCAGGGCTCACAACTAGGATCAGGTTCACACACGCGCACACAACACTCTTTCACAGAGCAGCAATCTGCACTCTGTCCACCACCAAGTCGAGACCTGGGACTTAGCCCTCTCTCGCAACCTGCTTGTACCCCCTACTACAAGCACCTTTGGGTGCAAGGTTATACAGAACCCCCAATCGCACTGGACGTAGGGCATTCTTGGCCCGAACCAAAATAAATCCTCTGTGTCACACTTGCATCACCATCCAAGTTTGGGTGGTCACGCAGACTTATACTTGTTAGTGTCTTGACCACGAGTCTAGACGCCGACAGTTGGCGCGCTAGGTAGGGGCCTTCTGCGTGACATCCACCTGTCCCTACTGGGAAGATTTGGATGGCAGACGGTTTTCACCCGCTCCGCCGCGGCACCATCATGACGTTTGGGAGTTTGGAGTTCATGTCCCTCGGTTCGGGCTACGACATGGTCCTCCTCCCGCCACATGGTGATGTCGAGCCTACTCCCGAGCCGATCCCACCACAGTCAGTGCGTGGGAGCCGTTCGGGACACCGTGCGGGGGGCGTCAGAGATCTAGGATCTCCGACCCCACCACTGAGGCCAGGATCCGTCCGGTCCTCCCCCTGCATATTCCTCACCAGGTCGCCCGCTCCTCCGGCCCGACAGGCGCTAGAGGAAGGGCTCGCGGGGCATCAAGCTCCGCTCCTAGGACCAACAGAGGATCATCGCGGCCACCCGTCCCACCCCGTTCGAAGGGGAAGGCACGGCCCACGCCCGTCCCCCGCAAGGGGGACAAAGGGGCCTCAACGTCCCGTCCTCCTCCACCTACGGATGAAGGAGAAGCAGCGGCACCTCTCGAGTTACCTTTTGGGCTCAGGAATGCCGCCGCCACCTACGCCTCTTCCGTGAGCACTTCGTTAAGTGCGTACGCGGAACTTCCAGGTCACCACTTGAAGTCTACACTGGACCTCATCTCTACACCGCCCGTTTCGTCATACCCGGAGGATCCTACCTCAGGCGACGACGAGTGGGCTGGCGCTGATTTCTCCGGGTGTGGCGACCCGGAGACCTTCATGCGCTTCTTGGAAGCCAGCAACTATTGTCTCGGCTACTCCGACTCCGACGACGGAAGCTACGACCCGTCACGAGAGTGCTTCAACTTAGAAGTCGGAGGCACGCCGCATAACGCCCAGGGGGACGCAGGGCCCTCTAGGCAAGAGAACGCAACTCCACCTCCCAATCCAATTCTCGGAACCGATCTCGGAGCCCGTAGGGTAGCATCTGCCCCCGCTGGAGGACACCGTCCTGACCTCGTACAGCTCGATGAGCTGGAGGCCAGGCTCGAAGAAGAACGCACACACCACCGCCAACTTCGCGAGGCCCTGGTCCGAGAGCCGTCAGGTCGCGGGGACGGGGGTGAAGCCAGACGTCGCGCCCGTGACGTCAACCGTCGCATTGTCGAAGACCAAGGGGGAGACGCCCCAGTCTTCAGCACAGCCAGCCAGAATGTGATGGCCGCCGTGCTCCTCCTCAGGGCGATGCCCGAGCCCTCGACTCCTGAGGGAAGGAGAGTGCGCCAGGGGCTACGTGGCCTCCTGGAGCAGGCTGTGGTGCAGAACGCGGAAAGTTCTGCCTCACAATCCCATAGCACGAGACATCGAGGGGACCGACCCCCTCCTAACAAGGCACCAATGATACAGGGTCCGCCGCCCCTAACCCACAAGGGGGCAACAAGGCCCCGTCGGTACACGAGCGCGTCGGAGCAGACGCGGACGTGCGGGCCACCCTCGAGGCCAGGCGACGTGACAGGGACGAAGCCGAGTCCCGACGCTACCGACCGCGCCGAGGCGGGAGATACGACCCCGATCACGATCGCAGCACGTCACCAGAGCCTCCGGGTCCCCACGTCTTCAGCGAGGCCATACGGAGGGCCAAGTTCCCGGCGCGATTCCGACAGCCCGCCAACCTCACCAAGTACTCAGGAGAAACCAATCCCGAGCTCTGGCTGGCGGATTACCGCCTAGCATGCCAGCTAGGCGGGGCGGACGATGACCTGCTCATCATCCGCAACCTCGCACTCCACCTGGCCGATACGGCCAGGGCATGGCTCGAGCACCTCCCTGAGCGCATGATTCACGACTGGGCTGACCTGGTAAGGATCTTTGTTGGGAACTTCCAGGGCACATACGTGCGCCCCGGAAACTCTTGGGATCTCAGGAGCTGCCGGCAGAAGCCCGATGAGTCCCTCCGAGACTTCATCAGACGATTCTCCAAACAGTACACCGAGCTCCCCAACATCACGGACTCCGACGTGATCGGAGCCTTCATTTCCGGTACCACCTGCAAGGAGTTGGTACACGAGCTCGGACGCAAGACCCCTACAAGCACTAGCCAGCTGCTCGACATCGCCACCAACTTCGCCTCAGGCGAAGAGGCGGTGGGCGCTGTTTTCTCCGACGGCGCAGCCAAGGGGAAACAGAAGGCCGAGGCCATGGAAACCTCGGGCTCACGCGACCCAAAGAAGAAGAGAAAGGGCCGCAAGGGGAAGCAAGGTCAGTCGGACGACAACCTAGTCGCCGCAGCTGATCGCAAGAACCCCAAGAGGGCTCCTGCTGGCCCCGGTCTCTTCGACGAAATGTTAAAGAAGCCGTGCCCCTATCATAGGGGGAGGTTTTCCCCAAGGTCACCAAGGAGAAAACGGCGACAAGGAGAGTGCCGAAGAGCCTCGCAAGGACGACGACCCCCAGGGGGAGGTTTTCCCCAAGGTCAAGAACTGCCTTCTGATCTTTGGGGGACGAGCAGCTCGCCTCACTGCGAGTCAGAGGAAGCGCGAACTCCGAGAAGTTTGCGCAGTCAGCGCAGCCGCGCCCTCGTACCTCAAATGGTCCGAGAGCGCGATCACGTTCGACAGACAGGATCACCCGGATCGGATCCCCAATCCCGGGAGCTATCCTCTGATCGCCGACCCTATCATCGCCGAGACTCGTCTCACTAAGGTGCTGATGGATGGAGGCAGCGACCTCAACATCCTCTATGCCGAGACTCTGGCCCTCATGGGGATCAGCAAGTCCCTGCTGAGGAACGACACCGCGCCATTCCACGGAGTGGTGCCGGGGCATCGTGCCCACCCCCTCGGACAGATCGATCTGTCCGCCTGCTTCGGGACCCCGACAACTTTAGACGGGAGGTCCTCACCTTCGACGTGGTCGGGTTCCCAGGGACCTACCACGCGATCCTGGGACGACCATGCTACCCCAAGTTCATGGCCGTCCCCAACTACACTTACCTCAAGCTCAAGATGCGGGGGCCAAAGGGCATCATCACCGTCAGCACGACCAGCCAGCACGCCTACCGGTGCGACGTCGAGTGCATTGAGCAGGCCGAGGCTCTAGCCGAGTCTCTGGCCATCCTCACCGGCCTCGGCGACTGTGACCAGGACGTCCCCGACCCCAAGCGGCACGTCGGGAGTTTCGAGCCGGCGGAAGAGACCAAGCTAATCTCCCTCGACCCAGGGACCTCTAGAGGCAAGGCGTTGAGGATCAGCTCCAGCCTCAACCCCAAATAGGAAGTGGTGCTCGTCGACTTTCTCCGCGCAAACGCCGATATATTTGCGTGGAGTCCCTCGGACATGCCTGGAATACCGAGGGAAGTCGCCGAGCACTCCTTGGACATCCGAGCCGGCTCCAAGCCCGTGAAGCAACGCCTGCGCCGATTCGACGAGGAGAAGCGTCGGGCCATCGGGGTGGAGATCCACAAGCTGCTGGCGGCCGGATTCATCAAGGAGGTATTCCATCCCGAGTGGTTAGCAAACCCCGTGCTAGTTAAAAAGAAAAATGGAAAGTGGAGGATGTGTGTAGACTATACTAGTTTAAATAAAGCATGTCCAAAGAATCCCTTTCCATTACCTCGTATCGATCAGATACTTGACTCTACCGCAGGATGCGAAATTTTGTCTTTTCTTGATGCTTATTCCGGCTACCACCAAATCAAGATGAAAGAGTCCGACCAGCTCGCGACTTCATTCATTACCCCGTTCGGAATGTATTGCTACGTAACCATGCCTTTTGGCCTCAAGAACGCGGGGGCTACATATCAACGATGTATGCTCCAGGTTTTTGGGAACCTTATAGGCGAAACGGTAGAGGCTTACGTAGACGACATTGTCGTCAAGTCCAGGAAAGCGAGCGGCCTGGTTGCCGACCTGGAAGAAACATTCCAATGCCTTAGGGCAAAAGGGATCAGACTCAACCCCGAAAAGTGCATTTTCGGGGTCCCCCGAGGCATGCTCCTCGGGTTTATTGTGTCTGAGCGGGGGATCGAGGCCAACCCAGAAAAGGTCTCGGCCATCGCAAATATGGGGCCGATTCGTAACCTAAAGGGAGTACAGAGGGTAATGGGATGTCTAGCCTCCCTAAGCCGTTTCATTTCTCGCCTCGGGGAAAAAGGGCTGCCTCTGTATAGGTTACTTAGGAAATCTGAGCATTTTTCCTGGACCCCCGAGGCCCAGGAAGCCCTTGACAAACTCAAGGCTCTGCTCACCAACCCTCCCATCCTGGTGCCCCCCGCCGAGGGGGAGCCACTTCTTCTCTACGTCGCAGCCACTGATCAGGTGGCCAGCGCAGCTATCGTGGTCGAGAGGAAGGAAGAAGGGCACGCCCTGCCGGTCCAAAGGCCGGTGTACTTCATCAGTGAAGTGCTCTCCGACACAAAGACCCGATACCCCCAGATCCAAAAACTACTCTACGCAGTAGTGTTGGCCCGACGCAAGCTCCGCCATTACTTTGAATCTCACCTGGTCTCAGTGGTCTCATCTTTCCCTTTGGGAGAAGTGATTCAGAACCGAGAGGCCAACAGAAGGATTGCTAAATGGGCCATAGAGCTCATGGGCGATGGGATCACCTATGAGCCTCGGAAAGCCATAAAGTCTCAGGTCCTGGCGGACTTTGTGGCAGAGTGGACTGGGACTCAGCTCCCGCCACCTCAAATCCAGCACGAGTGCTGGACCATGTACTTCGACGGGTCTTTGATGAAAACCGGGGCCGGCGCGGGCCTTGTCTTCATCTCACCCCTTGGGGTGAGGATGCGATACGCAATCCGACTCCATTTCCCCGCTTCAAACAATGCAGCAGAGTACGAGGCCCTTGTTAACGGTCTCCACATCGCGATCGAGCTCGGGATCAAACGGCTCGACGCCCGAGGCGATTCTAGACTCATCATCGATCAAGTCATGAAAGAGTCTAGCTGCCATGACCCCAAGATGGACGCGTACTGCAAAGCGGTCCGACGCCTGGAAGAAAAGTTCGACGGCCTCGAACTTAACCACGTGTTAAGGAAGTATAATGAGGCCGCCGACGCGCTCGCCAAGATGGCATCCGAGCGGGCCACGGTCCCCCCGGATGTTTTCGTCAGCGACCTCTACAAGGCTTCCGTCGACTACAAGGACGACGGGGGGTCGGACGAACCCCCAAGCAAACAGAATTCCGACCCCAAAGACGCTGCCGCTCAAGAACAGGAGGCCATGGACATCGAGCCAGAGCCACCTGCATCTGACGACTCGCCCGACTGGCGCTACCCTTTGCTTCAACGCCTGGTCGACGGCACTTTGCCCCCGGACCAGGCTGAAGCAAGACGCGTGGCTCGCCGTACCAAGACCTTTGTCCTCCTTGATGGGGAGATGTACAAGCGAAGCCCCTCGGGCGTCCTCATGCGTTGCATCCCACGTCAAGAGGGGGTCAAGCTCCTACAGGACATACACTCGGGGGCTTGTGGCCATCACGCCGCACCTCGGACGTTGGTAGGAAATGCCTTCCGACAAGGTTTCTACTGGCCCATCACTGTGGCCGACGCCACAGAGATCGTAAGGACCTACGAGGGATGCCAGTTTTACGCTCGGCAGATACATCAGCCCGCCCAGGCCTTGCAGACGATCCCCGTCACCTGGCCTTTCGCTGTCTGGGGCCTCAACCTGGTCGGGCCTCTACAGAAAGCCCCCGGGGGCTTCACCCACCTGCTTGTCGCAATCGACAAGTTCTCCAAGTGGATCGAAGTCCGACCCATTACAAGGATCAAGGCCGAACAAGCGGTGTTGTTCTTCACAGATATCATCCATCGATTTGGAGTGCCGAACTCCATAATCACCGACAACGGCACACAGTTCACCGGGCAAAAGTTCCTGCAATTCTGCGACAGACACCACATACGTGTGGACTGGGCGGCGGTGGCTCACCCCAAGACCAACGGTCAAGTGGAACGTGCCAATGGCATGATCCTCCAGGGTCTGAAACCCAGGATCTTCAACCGTCTGAACAAGTTTGGGAAAAGGTGGCTCAAAGAGCTACCGGCCGTGGTCTGGAGTCTGAGAACCTCCCGAAGCCGAGCCACAGGCTTCACCCCGTTCTTCATGGTCTATGGGTCGGAAGCCGTCCTCCCCACTGATCTGGAGTACGGGTCCCCGAGGGTACAAGCTTATGATGAAAATAACGGCAAAACATTCCAAGAAGACGTGCTGGACCAGCTGGATGAAGCAAGGGATGTAGCCCTCCTACACTCTGCCAAATACCAACAGGCCCTACGCCGATACCACGCGCGACGAATCCGAGGCCGAGCCTTTCAAGTCGGCGACTTGGTGCTAAGGCTCAGACATAGCAACAAGGGTCGTCACAAGTTCACACCCCCCTGGGAAGGACCCTTCGTCATCGCCGAAGTTCTCCGACCCGGCACCAACAAGCTCGCCAATGAAGCTGGGGAGGTCTTCAAAAATGCGTGGAACATAGAACAGCTACGTCGCTTTTACCCTTAGAACTTTGTAAAAATTTCTTTGTTTGTTCATCACCTTGGAGGAATAAATGAAAGTTTATGTTATATGGCCCTTTTTTATCAGGGAGCCTCGGACCTGCCTTGCAGAGTCCGAGCCTCCCTCGAGGGCTACATGGGGGGGAAACCCCCGTGTCAACTCCAAATTTTTTTCCTTTTTTCATGCAAGTTAAAAGAACTCCGACCCAAGGTCTTCCCCTTTTCTCTTAAAAAGACTTAAGAAACCGGAAACTCGCCCCACAAATCTTAAGGCATGAGCTCTAGGAAAAGTCAGCGCTCACGAGCAAAGACCGCTCTTGCTCACCTTAGATTCGGGGGACGGATTCGGACTTCTAAAAACTACTAAGGGAAAAAGGAAAAGGACTTAGGCTCGGGGTCTCTGGCTATCGCAAGTAGCTTACCCGACCTCGCACTGCCGAGGTCGGATCGGCATGAGGAAAAAGAAAACAAGACATTTAGGAAAAAAGCTTAAAAAGAGCAATTACACAAATATCTACATTCAACATTAACATTGTATAATACAAGGCCTACTGGCCTCAACACCCACAAAAAGAAAAAAGAAAACTAAGAGTCCTACTGCCCTGTCTGCCCAGGTCCTTGAGCCCCGAGGGGAGGAAGCTCCACCTCATCATCGAAGAAGGCGGCCAAGGCGTCTCCAGGGACAGTCGCGGCGTCCTCAAGCCTCTGCACCTCCTCCTGGGCCTCAGTCTCGTCATCCGGAAGAACGTAGCCCTCACAGACTGCCGGCAAGTCAATACCGGCATAGTGAGAGCTCACCACCGCTAGGGCTTTCTTCACCCCGGTGTGGAGCGCCTCCCTCATACTCTCCCCGGCCCGAGAATAAAGGGCTTTGACCCGACTCCGCAGCGACGACCCCGACGCCAATACCCCGAGCCCCTCACACGCCGAGGTGACCACGGCTTCAAGAGCCGAGCGGTCTGAAGCCTCGGCGTCAAGGGACTTTTGTAGGGCCTCGGCAGTAGAGGTCGTCTCGACCACCTTCCTCTCCAATTCTGATTGAAAAACAGAGTAAGAAGCAAAAAGTCAGGAAAGGCTAACTCAAAAGTATAAAGGAGTCCAAGGTAAAGGGCGCAAGTCTTACCCTCGGCACGCTTCTCGTGCTCCACCAAGCTCTGATGCCAGCGAGCCACCTGGCTTAGAGCCCCGGCTAGGTCGGTCTGAGCTTGGTTCAAGGCAAGGTCTTTTTCGGCGAGCAAAGCTTCAAGCCGAGCAACCTCACCCTTGTACCCCTCAGCCGCCGCCTTCTGCACCACGGATTCCTGGGCAAGGACCCCAATTCTCTCCTCCAGGGGGGCGACCTTGTCCCGGGCCTCCCGAACTTCGGTGGCCAGTGCCGAGCACTTCTGCCGAAGCTCGGCAGAAATCTCGCACTCCTTCGCGAGCTCTCCCTCAGCCGCCTCCCTGGCGGCCCTCTCGTTCTCAAAGGACGCCCAAGCATCCCTTTCCCGACGGAGAAATACTGACTTCTCCAGGGAGGTGGCCTTGAGCGCCTACAAGATCGGAAGTCACACAGGGAGTTAGTATCACAAGGCAAGGACAGAACTACTTCACAACACGGGTAAAAATCTTACCTGAGCCAGATTGTACATATCACGGGCCACGAGCTGAGAAGCTCGGTTGAGGGCCTCGACACCGGCACGCCCACACGCGTCCAGACCCTGCCAGAGGTAATTCTCTGACGGGTCATCCAGAACGAATCTGGCTCCCCCCTCGGCATCGCCGAGGTTGGGCCAGATTACGGGGCTCTTGCCCCATCCGGCATCTTCCTCCCTTCCCGCCGCGGGGGCCTCGGGCGCCGCGCTGGACGCCACGATAGCTCGGCCTTCCTCAGTGTGCGCAGGTCGGACCGCACCTCCCAGATCGGCATCCTCCGGGGGAGGCACAGCCCCGGAGGCAAGGGCCGTCTCCTCCGGTCCTTGGGGCTTCGGCGCCCCCGTGTCTTGCCCCTGGTGGCGCCCTCCCTCCTCGTAGCCCGGAGGCGGCGGCGACACGGGCCTAGCCGACCCGGGAGTTGACTGAGCCCCCCTCTTCACAGCCTTCAGGGGGGCCAGCGCCACCGAAGGCGCCTTTTGCTTACGGCTGGGGGAACAACACTAGGTTAGAAGAAAGAGAAAAACAAAAATCAGCAGAAGGATCAGAAATCCTATATGTACCTCGCTCGGGGAGCAGACTTCTTATGGGAGCTCGGAGCTCCTTGGGGGTCTCCCGCGGTGCTAGGGGCCGTCGGTCGGACCCCCGCCTCGCCTGCCGACGGCGCAGGGGGAACCATGGTGGTCTCGGCCTGCGACGCCCCCACCAGGGCACCGGTACCCGCCCCGGACGACGGGGAGGGCTCCGCCAGACTCTCCGGCACTATCGGCTGACGTGGCTCCTCGGGCTCGGCCCCCGACGCCTTCTCCAACTCTTGAGGGCCCACGGGGGCTGAATCCTCACGAGGGGCGCTGTCCTCGCCATCCACAATGATGTGGGGGACGGACTGTCCGCCCCCCGGCGCCTAGGTCCCCTCGGGGGCCTCCGACCCACCTCAGGCCTTTGACCCCTCCGGGGCCTCGATCCCCCCGGCAGGAGGGACTGCGTCGTCCTCCTCCATCAGCTCGTCAAGCCAGTCGACGTCGCCGCCCCCGCCCTCTATCTCCGAGACCGAAGTCTCGGGAGAGGGGGGCGGGGCGACTCCCGCCTTCTCGGCTTCACGATGATTCTTGGCGGAGATCTCCCGCCGCTGTGCTTTCCACGCTGCCTTGCCCTTCTTGTCCTCCTTGGCCTTCTTTTGCTCCTCGTTCCGGGCTCGATTCTTGGCCCGGATCTCCTTGTCCTTCGGGACAGGGGGCGGGGAATCCTTGACGACTCCCATCCTCTGCAAACAATCAGGGATCAAGAAAAACGCAGAAAGAAAAAGAGAAGAAAGCGCAAATATCCACACTTACCAGAGAAATATAACCCTTCTCAGGGCGCATCGGAACCACCCGGGAATTCTTCAAATCCGAGTGAGTCGTCCTCTCCACCCGGGCGATGATGTCCGAAGCCGATATCGGCTCGGCTAACATCCTCGTCCCTGCCTAGGGGACGCCCCGGGTCATCTCGAACATGGGCACCCGGCGCTGCGCCAGCGGAAGCAAACTCCTCTTGTGGAAGGCGATTGCCACCGTGGCCGCGGTGACTTCGGCATCTCGCAACTTCTGAAGCCCCGCGAGAAGCGGGGCGAGCCTCTTGTGCTCCTCGGCCGGAGCACCCCACGCCCACTTCATGGGAACCTCCGTCACCATCTTTCCGGTGTACTTCGGCAGCAGACCGCCGTCGTTCCGGAGGTAGAACCACCCGCTCTGCCAAACCCGGTTTGACGAAGGCATCGAGCTCCAGATATACAGCCCGGCCCGTTGCTGACGAAGCTGCAGCGTGCAGCCGCCGGCTCGCAGGGGGAACTTCTCCTTCCCCACGTAGCGGGCCGCCATCTCCGCCTTGAAGAGGTGAAGCCAGAGATTCCAATTGACTGGAACCCCCAGGAATCCCTCACAAACCGTGGCGAAGACGGCGGCCTGCATCACCGAGTTGGGATTCAGGTTGTGTAGCTCCACCTCGTAGTAGTGGAGGATAGCCCTGATCAAGCGGCCGGCCGGAATCCCAAACCCCCGGTCTAGGAACGACAGGAAGCAAACCACATAGCCCGGTGGCGGGTTTGGCTCCCTGTCGTTCGCCGAGGGAACGATCCACTCCGGGAACTCAACATCCTTGAGAGGACGAAGAATCCCGGCCCTCACGCGCGCCTCCATCGCGGACTTGGTCACGTTGCAGGGCGGCCACGCCTCAACGCCGGCCATGGCTTTGGAGGAAGAGGAGTGTCTGCGCAGCGGAAGTGGGGGAGATGGCGGCGGAGGAAAGGACAGGAGGCAAGGGCTTTGTGGCGCAGGAGCGAGAAGAAAGAAACCAAGCCCCCAGTGGCCGCTTTTATAGAAGGGGCGAGCCATGACCACGCTCCTGCGAGGAAGGCCAAGCAGGAGAGAGAGCAACCGTCGCCCACTCCCCACCAGGTGAAAAATTCGAAGCACCAACTCCCTCCGATTCCCGCGCCCGCCGCACGCGCGCATTAATTTCGCAGGCGAAACGTCCCATCCGGCCGGGGCGAGACGGCACGGCCGTTTCGAGTCCCCACGCGCCGCGCCTCAAAAGAAGCACTCTGAAAAGTTATGTCAGACGGTTCCTTCTAGAGGACGCGGCGCCCGACCCCCCACTGACCAAGCGTCGCAGGAAGGTCTCCGTCGGGCGCGAGATTCCGTCTCGCCCGACCTCATCAAAACCCCGAGCTAAAGTTGCAAGGCGGTTTCCCGTCGGGCGCAGATTCCATATCGCCCGACCCCGACACTATAGAACGAGTCTGAAGAAAGCCTTTCGAGGCCCAAAATCCCCAGGCCATGGCCACCTACGTTCCAGAGGTTGCGAGACTGACCTGCAACACAGGTTCGAACAGTCGCCTCAGGATGACTAAGCGAGGGATGACTGAAGATGAGCACAATAGAGGCCAAGGTCCGAGCCCCACAGGGAGTCGGCGCATCTTTACAAGTCATATCCGAGACCCATGCGGGTGTCACGCGAGTGGGATCCCATCGAGGGAGGCATCGAGCCCTCAGAACCTAACGAACGGTTCCGACATCCACCGTGACTGCCCTCGGGTACTTTTTGAGATGTGCCCATAAGGCCACTAGCCGACCCCTATCGAATGGGACTCGGACATCCACTCGGATCTACCCGCCTGCAGCTCTCGGGAAGCGTCGTCACTCGCCCATCGAGGGTAGTACGGCACGACCCACCCCTCCTCCGAGCGAAAGGAAGAATGAGGGACGTAATTACAAGACGAGAAAGAACCTGATCGACCCTTGCGGGGAAAGGGCTCGGGGGCTTCCTCGCACCATGGGAACAGGCACTACGTGTAAAGAACACGCAACCTATCCCTTAAAACACTATAGCTGTCAAGAGGTAAAAGCCTTTGAAGGAATAACACCATTCCTCCAAAAGGCTCAGGGGCTACACCCGGCGGGTGCGCTCGCGCGCACCCTCCAGAGAATAGTAAAAAGCTCTCAATTAACAAAGCAGTCCCCAGAAAGAACCTCTAAAGAGGCGAACCCACCACTTCAGAGGCTCGGGGGCTACTGTTGGGTACCATAATAAGGGATACCCAAACCAGAGCAATAAAAAACGCAAAAAACATACTAACCACAATCTCCGGGGTACGGGCCCCAGCTCCTTCAACTCGCCTCGGGCCTCGGACGCGAGTTCCGACTCGCCCGACCCCTCAGGGCCTCGGACGCAAGTTTCGACTCGCCCGACCCCTCAGGGTCTCGGACGCAAGTTCCGACTCGCCCGACCCCTCAGGGTCTCGGACGCAAGCTCCGACTCGCCCGACCCCTCAGGGTCTCGGACGTAAGCTCCGTCTCGCCCGACCCCGTCCAGGCTCGGGCGCCGGACCCCACTCCACCTGGGCAGCAATACTTCCACCGCACGGCGCCCGTACCCACGACATGACAGACGCGATAACTCCCATACTGCGGCAGGGCAAGGCGACGACTATTCCAACCACCCCGAGCACTGCAGCCTCACCTCTTTCACTGTGCGACCTTACCTCTTTTACTGTGGCGTACCGCCTCACAGTAGAAAGAGAATGGGGAGGTTAATCAGCACCACTATTTGACGCCTCTTCCCACTATTGACGCGATATGCAGCAGCACCGGCGATCCGACCCCCATGACTCCTACAGGGCTCGGTAAACCTCCACAGGAGCGACCATCCCTCAAGGACAAGACGGACAGGCTTCAACAGGGTCGGGGCTGTAACTCTTCCACTGAGGGAAATCTACCCATGTAAATCCCTGTCTCCCCTTGAGGCTATAAAAGGGGAGCCAGGGCTCACAACTAGGATCAGGTTCACACACGCGCACACAACACTCTTTCACAGAGCAGCAATCTGCACTCTGTCCACCACCAAGTCGAGACCTGGGACTTAGCCCTCTCTCGCAACCTGCTTGTACCCCCTACTACAAGCACCTTTGGGTGCAAGGTTATACAGAACCCCAAATCGCACTGGACGTAGGGCATTCTTGGCCCGAACCAGAATAAATCCTCTGTGTCACACTTGCATCACCATCCAAGTTTGGGTGGTCACGCAGACTTATACTTGTTAGTGTCTTGACCACGAGTCTAGACGCTGACATTACTCTTATCCCAAAAGTCCTAGAAGCTAACATGATTCAACAATATCGGTCAATTTGCCTGCGTAATACGAGCTTCAAAAATTTCACAAAAGTTGCAACCAATAGGCTAAAATCAATGGTAGACCATGTCATTAGTCCAATTCAAACAACGTTTATGCGAGGATGAAACATTCTGGAGGGTGTTGTCATCTTGCATGAGATTGTTCATGAGTTGCATCGAAAGAAACAGAGTGGGGTAATCCTCAACATAGATTTTTGAAAAGGCGTATGATAAACTTAAATGGCCCTTTCTCTTTCAAGCACTACGAATGAAAGGGTTTTCACCTAGGTGGATAAACTGGGTTAACACTTTCATTTCAGGTGGGAGTGTACCAATTAATGTTAATGATGATGTTGAGCATTTCTCTCAAACTAGAAAAGGCCTTCAATAGGGCGATCCTTTTATCCCTATTGCTTTTTAACATTATAGCATATATGCTAGCTATTCTTATGAATAGGGCCAAAGTGGATGGGCAGATTAGTGGAGTAGTGCCTCATCTCATCGATGGAGGATTATCTATTCTACAATACACTGACGATACAATTCTTTTTATGGATCATGACCTTGAGGCCCGAAACATGAAGTTGCTGCTTTGTGCTTTTGAGCAAGTATCGGGTTTAAAAATCAATTTTCATAAGAGTGAATTGTTTTGTTTTGGAAATGCCCAAGACCACATTTACTTCGAACTGTTTGGCTGCAAATCTGGTGATTTTTCAATTCGATATTTGGGAATTCCTATACATTTTAGGAAGCTTAGGAATACTGAGTGGAGGAAGGTCGAAGAATATTTTAAGAGGCGATTGAGCAATTGGAAAGGGAAACATCTTTCAATTGGGAGACGGTTAACATTGATAAATTCGGTACTTAGCAGCCTACCAATATATATGATGTCTTGCCTTGCTAAAAGGAGTCCAAAACAAATTGCACTATCTCTGGTCTAGATTTAGCAAGGTGATGAGCAAAAAAAATATCATTTAGCTAAATGGAGCATATTATGTCAGCCCAAAGACTAAGGAGGTTTTGGAATTCATGATCTGCATATTAAAAAGAGTAAAATACACCGGCGGCCCTTTAACTTGTCGTCCTGTGCCACTTTGGTCCATGAACTTGCAAACGAGAAAAAGAGGCCCCTAAACTTGTCAGCATGTGCCACTTTGGTCCATGAACTTGCAAACGCGAAAAAGTGCCCCCTGAACTTGTCGACGTGTGCCACTTTGGTCCATGGACATGCAAATACGAAAATAACACCGGCTGCATGGCACTGTTCTGCCACGTGGCCGCCTCTGGTAGGCCATGCATGGCACCGTTTATAGTGCTGACGCCAACGATGATGTCAGCACTTCTTTTTTAATTTACAAAATTGATATATTTTTATTCGTAGCGTCAAATATATCAAATAATATATCAATTCATTGTATTTATTAATTAAAAGAGATAATTTTAAAACAAGCAAAAAATATTCGTTTTCTAGGTTTCATATTTTTCCTAGGCAGAGTACACATGAAGAGGCTACACAAAACATTTCATGAATTTAGCATTTCATTAATAATTAGTTATGAAATAAATAAATAAATATTTCTTGACGCGTTGAAAGAGCCTTTACACGTTTATGGACCAAAGTGGCATAGGCCGACAAGTTCAGGGGCCACTGTTTACGTTTGCAAGTTCATAGACCAAAGTGGCGCAGACGGACAAGTTCAGGGGTTACTTTTTCGGGTTTGCAAGTTCATGGACCAAAGTGGCACAGGCTGACAAGTTAAAGGGCCGCCAGTGTATTTTACTCTATTAAAAATATTGCTCTACTTAGTAAATGGTTGTTCAAGTTACTTAACATAGAGGGGACTTGGCAACAATTACTCCACAATAAATATTTAGGATCAAAACCATTAATATGAGTGGATTGGAAAAAATGGGACTCACATTTCTGGTCTAGTCTTATGAAGGTGAAGCGAGACTTTTTCCGCTTTGGTTCCTTCATTGTAAAGGACAGAATGCAAGTACATTTTTGGGAAGATAAATGGCTATGGAATTTGCCTTTATAGGAACAGTACTCGTGTCTTTACAACATTGCCAGACCTAAACAAGTTACTATTGCGGAGGTTCTTTCTGGTCCATCACCAAACATATCTTGGAGAAGAGACCTGATTGGTCCAAATTTGTAGCGTGGAACAATTTGTTGCCCTGTATTGCTAATATAGAGTTGGCCCAAGAACAAGACAAGTTTCACTGGAATTTACATCCAAATCGAAAATTCTCGGTGAAGTCACACTATCAAGCGTTATTACCTAATGATATCCCAAACATTAACAAACTCATTTCGAAAGTGAAAGCCCCACTGAAAATAAAATTTTTCCTATGGTACCTGTGACGAGGAGTTATATTGACAAAGGATAACCTAGTAAAGACCAATTAGCAAGGTAGTAAAACTTGTTGCTTTTGTCACAAAGAAGAGACAATTAAGCACTTGTTCTTTGACTGCCGGTTTGCTTGTTCAATTAGGTGTAACACCCTAAATTTTGATCTTTTGGAAATAGATGAAAATTTGTTTAATTTTGTATTTTTGAGCTCATAAAATATAGAAAAAATAATATTTTTTGTTAAATTAAAATCTACCCTAAGGTTTAGCAACATTTTTGTGCAATCATGTTGGTGCATATGTTTTATTGTGATGTGTGGATTTGAAAAAAAAATCAGAAATATATTTCAAACTGATTTTAAATGGCTTTGAAACATAAAAGAAAAAGGAAAAAAAGGAAAATTCCCCTCCCCCATGTTTTGGCCCGAAGGCCTATCCTTCCTTCCTCCCCTTCAGTCCACTCCCTTCCTCACGCGAGCCCAGCTTTCCTCTTCGGCCCGGTATCAGCACTTGTGAAAGGTCCAAATGGCTAGAGGGGGGTGAATAGCCTATTTAAAATTTTCTACAAACTTCAACTAGACAAGTTGATTAGTAAAACAAAAGGCGAAGCTATTCTAGCACTAGCACAACTAAGCTATGCAAGCTACCTACACAAGTCTAGCAAGAAAGCTAAACACTAGATACAACAAGAAAGCACAACTAGAAGCTTGTTACACTCCTAAACAAGAAGACTAAGCTAAACAAGCTAAACAACTAGTAAGGTAAACAAGTAAGTAAAGGAGTGAAGAGTGATTGTTATACCAACGTTGTAGAGTAGAGATATATCCAACCAATCACTCACAATCACAAGAGAATCCTCGGCAAGAGATGACACAAGATTTTTACCGAGGTTCACTTGCTTCCTGGCAAACTAGTCCTTGTTGTGGCGATACACCCACTTGATGGATCACGAGCTAATTGGCAATCCAAAGCCAAACCCTCAGCGGGTGCCGCACATCCACTCACAAGATGGGGATCCTCCAAGCCACGAGCAATCCACTAGAGTAGCCAATTGCGATCTCCCGCGGGGAAGGCTCAAGAACCCCTCACAAAGCACTTGGTGAGGCTCGAAACAATCTCCAATCACGAGATCAACACCACCGCTGCTCCAAGCCGTCTAGGGCGTCGGGAAACACCCAAGAGTAACAAGAAATCCACAGCAAACTCAAGAATCAAGTGCCACTAAATGCAACTCTCAAAGCAGTGCACTTGAATCTCACTCAATCTCACTAGGATGAGCAATCAAACAAGGAGATGAGTGGAGGGAGTGTTCTTTAGCTCAAAGTATGTCTCAAGTAATCAAAGGTACAAGAGAGTGAGCCTCCCAAAGCCGGCCACCAACTATTTATAAGCCCCTCAAAGAAACTAGCCGTTGGCCACTTTCACTGGGCTGAAATCGGGGGCACCGGACGCTATTGAGTGAGCACCGGACGCTCGACCCCTTGCGTCCAGTGCACTGGGGTTGACCACGTGTCCTTCTTGAATCTCGCACGTCAGTCTCTAACGGTCACCTGCGGACCACTGGACGCTACCAAGTTGTGCACACCGGACTCATGCGCAGAGAGTTCTGCGAACCAGCAGGGTCACCGGACGTGAGCCACCGGACGCACCCTGAGCGTTCGGTGCTCACCGGACTAAAACACAGGGAGGGATGCAAAACGCCCTCACACCGGACGCTAACCACCGGACGCTCTCAGAGTGTGTCCGGTGCTCAACCCTAGCAGGGTCAAGCACACCGGACTCTGAGGCCAGCGTCCGGTGCCTCCGCACTCAGCGTCCGGTGAGTGTTTCTCAGTGAAAAAGCACTCACGTGACTTCTCCAAATTTCCCACCGGCGCAATAGAAAATATACACTTAATTTTCTCAAAAGCGCCGAATCCCGCCTCGCAAGCTCGGGAGGAGGGAGAGAGGAACCCACACCCCTCTCAACCCTGGGAACTCCACCTCCTTTGTAAATGTGCTGACACCAACAAGTGTCCACCACCAAAGTGCAAGTGTGTTAGCTTTTCACAAACATTTTTACCCAAAGGAGTTAAGTTAGCACTTTACTAGATCCTAATGCATATGCTCAAGATGTAGACCTAGTAGCACTTGATTCGAGAGATAACCGTGATTTCTCCTCTTGATAGTCGGCTATCTATCCTAAACCCGGTCATTCACTTCTCTACTCATCTTAGACCGGCAAAAGTAAAACCCTATGTTTATACCTTTGCCTTGATAACTTTGCTCCTCGTCTATCATCATGATCTCAACATCAAGCTTCATCTCTTTGTAGTCATGTGGCCACCTCTCCATGCCACCATGCACCTTCATCACATGTGTTGCTCTGCCTAACTCAAATCACTTAAACACAAAGCATTAGCAACTTGGTGTCATTAATTACCAAAACCAAACTTGGGCTTTCAACACGGCCTAGCCAACAGCTCTCTCCCCTTTCTCTCTTTCTCTCTCTGACCCCACCTGTCAGCACCTCCCTCTCCAAACGTCTCCCTCCCCTTCGCGCGCACGGCGCGGACTCCAGAGCCGTAACCGCACCCCGCTCCCACGATCTCCCACGTTGCCCCCGCGCCTTAGACTCTTATGTGCAGCACCAGCAATTGAGCTGCCTCCCCCGCTCACCTTTCGCCCCTACTCCAACACTCGCGCAAGCGCGCAGCGACCACCGCCGGAGGCCACCGCGACCGCCACATTCAATTCGATGAACCGAGGCATCTCTGTCCCCACTCTTCGTGATGGTGAGCTCGCCATTCCCTCCTATCTCTTCCCATCCATTTTACGCCCGTTTTCGTGGCTTCTAGAGTCTTCCCCACGAGCTCCGATACGACCAGCCATGGTGCCGCCGCGGACCGCCGTGCTGGCTACTCCTCCGGCCACGATTTACCCCGGTACGGACTCACCTTGACTCCCTCTCTCTCCCGGTGCTCTCGGTTTGGAAAACCGTGCACTCTAGCGGTCTAACGGGTCACGTCGGCGACCTTCTCACCGCCGTTCATGGCGCGACACCACTGGCTCAACTGTTCCGGCCGCCGGCGCCGCCCTCTCTCCCCTCCCATCTAGTCTCGGCCGTCGATCTTGAATCCAACGGCCAGAATCTTCTCGTACCCCTTCGCGGGTCTTTTTGTTGAAGAGACCCCCGACTTTTGGTTAATCAATCCGCAGTCCAAAGCGTCTTCTCAAAAATACGTTTTTGGTTTTTGAAAGCGTAAAATCATTTACTCAGATTCAAAATATGTTTTCAGATATTACAGTTTTGCCACTCATTTCATTTAGCTCATAAAATATTCGTTTTAACTCCGATTTGACCCGTTCAAATTGCGTTTGATTCGTAATCACCAGATCTACATGTTAGTAAACTTGGTTTAACAATTTGAAACATTTTAATTTCGTGACCCTATTTAATCAATTTCTTTCTAAAGAAAATCTTAGAAAATTCGTATCTTCTTTGTTTTAGCTCCGATTTTCGTGATCTTTACGTCCATGTGATCGTAGCACTGTGTAGAATTATTTTATAAACTTTTATTACTGTTTTTATACTGTTGTAGTACTATTCTAATTATAGCTTTTTTGCTTTGTGTATGTATGGCCTCGATTGCTTGTGTGTTGATGATAGATGATCGAGAATAGACGATGAGCAGTACTTCGGTGAGTAATTCGTGGTGATCAAGAGTGCTTCAGTGATCAAGATATGTACTTGGACAACTTGCAAGATCAACAGGAGCACTTAGATCAAGGCAAGTATAGTATTTGGGTTTTAATTCTATGACCATGATCTTGTGACTAGATTAATGTAAAGCAACAAACAATAATAATGCCTTTTTAGTAACTTAACGATTTATTTGTAAGTGATAACCAGGATAAAAGTGCAATCATGAGGGCGATAATGGCTCTGGCTTTAGTCAAGTATGAGTAAATTTTCTAGCTTGTTAGAGGTTACCCTCGTGGTGCAAATGGGGGATAGCAGACCGTGGATTCCTGTTGACACTAGCTAACACCACTTAGATACTAGGTTGTCATCCCCAGTATGATGCCAGAGTGTACAAAGGTATTTATAAATGTAAAGGCTCTCTAGAAAATAATCTATTCTATCCGCAAGCGCACCGATAAAACACCTCATTGTAGCATTTCACCAGGATAAGTATTCCAGGTATCGTTATTTATAATTTTGCTTAAGAGAACAAAAGGGATGAAATTAAAATAAGGACTAAATCTATCAAGGCATAGACTAGAGATAAACTTGCAAGAACATGATTACTAATGAGAAACTCGTCACACAGTCACTTACTTTGGCAGGGGTAAACCATAAAGATAATGATAATGAATTATAAGTTCATGGGTAAATAACACAGCGATTAGAAAATAGACTACTCCTCATATATGTAGGTGATGTCGGATTAGCTAGAGAATGGATTCTAAGTTATCTACTATCTACTGTCACAATCTACTCTAATTATCTACAAGATCATGTATAGCATAAAAGACTCTTCATTCATGTATAAGGAACATTGCTAAAGTAAATCAGAACATCGTAAGACTAACTCCGCAATACAAATTCTGCCTGTCCTATCAACGGAGGGTGGACAATATAAGAATCAACGAAGCTGTCACTATCACGAACTACCACACAACCCGGCCAATAGGATACATTTGCAGGTAAATAACATCTAAGCACCACGCCCACATGTGATCTACCATTTAACTCCCTCGAGTCAAGAGCTAAGCGCTTTGCAAACTTATACATAAACTCATTATCAATCATAACTATATCAAATATAGAACTAGAGCAAACTAAGAGCATAATAAATACAGACATAATGTAATTAGAACAAAGTATTAGAGAAAGATATGAATAATACCAATCTTTATTACCGAAGATCCGAATCCAGAGCGTAGTGCTCTACTTCTCTAATTGCTATCTAATCAAACCTCTAAACTTGAAGGATTAGGGAGTAGCTAATTCTAATTCTCTGTGGGAGAGAAGCTCTAAACCCTAACTTTGATGGCTTCCTCTGATAATGATTTCTCCTCTTCTCTTCTCTCCCCCAGGGGTGGAGAGGCCTTGGTTATATAGTCCTTTCAAGTGAATTTGGGCCGTTGGATCAAACCGACCTTGATTGCATGGTTTAGATTCATCCTCAAAGGTGGTGGAGCACGATCCAAGAGTTTGGTTTGGATTGGCCCCGAGACCTGGGCGGGCGCCCAAGGGGGGAGGGCGGGCGCCCTGCCCCCGAGCCCGTCCGGTCTCCCGTTCGTTCCCATGGCTTCTGGACTCTTCTAGATTGAGGAAAATTGTGCGGCATGTAATTATCTCATTGTAAACATGACATGTGGGCCTTCTCTCCATATTTTCTGATAACCCCCTGCAGAAATAGATAAACACCAAAGCTCGTGGAATTCTGTCAGATAAAACCCTAATTCTAGATGTTTGGTGCATATTGATCCTTTTCCATGTTTATTTGATGGTTAAATTTAGTACTTAAGGACCGTCAACAAACTCCCCCAAGCTTACCCTTTGCTCGTCCCTGAGCAAATAGCTAAACTCAGATGGATCAGGAGTTGCTTCGATATTTTCTTTCCTGACAGGCACACATGCTTTTTATAAAAAAAATCTTCCAGATTAGAGTGAAGTGTTATGGAGCTTAATACCTGAACTTAAGTCTTAAGTAATCGAAAAACAAAATAATTAAGTCAAGCACTATTCCTCCTGTCTATACTTCACCTTTGTTCTAGAGTTTTTCATAAGTTTTCAAAATAAAACTCAGAGTTCCCAGCAATGATTCTCTCAAGTCTCTCTATATGTGGTATTTGTGGATCCTTACCAAAATGTCACTTACCTATAGCTAATGAAATATTTAAGTGGAGCTCATAGGAGTGAAAAAACAGCTCATACATATGTTGTCTAATCGAGCTATGGATCCAAAGGAACTCAGCGTATAATTAAATCAAGATGTGCATGTGTGGTGGAGTAAATGATAGTGATGGTAAAAATGTATAAGTGATGATAAAACTGACTTCTCATTGCTCCTCATATTGCTATCTCTCCTCTTCTTTGATCTTTGCTTTGGGAGAACATGGGCTATCTCTTTTCTTTCTCTTTTTTTCAGGTGGGTAGTAGATACCCCTAATTCTACTGTCGGACACTTGTCTATTTTTTTCCGCTCAAGTTGGCATCTTTGTACCCCTAATTCTACTCCGGACACTTGTCTATTTTTACCTCTCGTCTCACTCTTCTTTCTTTCTTTTCAAGGTTCCGGGCACTTGCCCCTTTTTATTTCCTCGCATATTTTTGCATAACCCATGCCTCTTCTGCATTGAATCTTTTTAGAGAGAGAATACCAACATTTGGGACAGTGAGTGGTAATATATTTAGCAATTTTAATGAATGGTGGTGGATGGTGTAGTAGATGTGTGCAAGTGAATATCCTAATTTAACCACATGAAAAGCTCCTAAGGGTCTACACAGCTCGATCAAACTCAATGTAAATATAAGTAAAAGATGTTATAGCAAGTATGGCTGTGGTAGGAATTTTGTCATGCTAGGAACTCATCATGTGATTTGTAAGTTTTCAAAATAAATCTCCAGAACTTAGTGTAGTAGGAACAAGATAAACAGTAGTTCAACTTTATATCATGTCCTTCGCTTACCTAGACTTTAGTTTTATGTTTCCCATAGATAGTAAATTTTAGTTTTAGTAATTCCTGGAAGAACTCTAATATAAAAGCTAGGTACTTGAAAGTAAGAAAACAGAGCAACTATTTATCATTTCCATCATGCATTTTTTTTGTCTTTTTACTTTTCTGGAGATTAACACTTAGCAGGAAAATAAAGCACCTTATCTACACACTCTTTTTATTTTGTTTTCATGTTTATAAAATGCAGTAAATTAAAACAAGAAAATATTTATTGGGTTTTCTAAGTTTTTCTTTTTAAGATATAAAATAGAAAAGAATAAATAAGACAAGCAAATAAAAACTTGATTAAATGCGGAGGAACTCCCCCAAGCTGGATGTTGATGTCGGTCTTACCCGATGTTCCAGAACCGCATCATGGTTGTGATGTTGTCGTTCATTGTTGTGGTATCTTGTCTTAGCTCTTGTACTACAGTGGCGTGGTCCTGGTTCCATTTTTGCTGTTCTTCCAGGAGTCGTCCATGTTCCGCTTGCGTATTCTGGATGTCGAGGAGGGTGTTGTCGGTACGGGTGAAGAAAGCGCCGGCCTCTTGGTTGTAGTCATTCGTGAAAGCGTAGGAGGCGTCGAAGTATCGTCCTGCATCAAATTGGAGCGGAGTTCTGGATCCTGAAGCTCCATATGGATCAGTGGAGTACCTGCCCGTATGAAAAGGCGGGTTTGTCCACTGGTGATCTTGGCTCTCCGACCATGTCTCCTGTATTGGCTCTTGTGGTTGCGCATGTCGAACCCATGGGTCTCGAAGGACTCGGGGGTTGTAGTCACGATAATGCAGGTGTGCTGCTTCTTGTGGTCCGGGATCAGCTTCATACCAGGTGCGTTCTTGATGGGTGGTCATCCTTTCAGATGCCACTCATTGTGGAGTTCTCTGGCTTACCGGTGTTGCTGCAATCTCAATCAAAAAATTTTGAACAACGTAGAGGCCAAGGTTCGGGTTAGCTAACCGAATCTTGCCTTTATTATCATATAGCATATATATTATATTTCCCTCTTTCTTTAACATCTGAGCTTGTCTAAATGTGTCATAGCCATGATAAATCCGTAACTCATCTATGAATTCCAAGGACGAGTTTTCTAGCAAGTGAAGATTAGAGGCTAGACGAGTGATAAATGAAGTACATCCTACTAGTCCCTGAAGACTAGGTATACTAAGCCAATGAGAAACCAAAAGTATAACAGGTGAAGTGGGTACTTTATTAATAGCGGCATATAAAAGTTGCAAATCTCCAACTCTTACTTTCCTAATATCATCACGATAGAAAAGATTGTACCCAAGCCATTTGTGGAACATCCTAAGAGTGGGGTGTTCCATGTCACTGGTTCGGGCTTGACTATAAAATTATCTCTAGATATCTCTCTCCAGAATTGGTGTCTCTCAAAATTGGGTAAGTCGGAGTCAATGTTTAGGATGCATCTTGAAGAGAAACCAAGATGGTCGCTCAGTTCTCTCCAAGACAACATAATCTCCTGTTTGAACATCCGAAAAACAATTCCCCCCTCATAATATTGTAAAGTGCAAAGAAATTCGAGGGTGAGAAGACGAGAACCCAACTCAGTTATATTCCAAAAATTTGTCGAACCTATCATCTGGAAAATTAAGTCAAATTTAGTGTCCATACCTGTTTCTTGTAGTAAGATTGGATCAAGAGTAGGGGTGTGAATGAAATCTTTGTTCTTTAGTTGCTAGTAGACTTCCTTCTCCCTTCGGGTCTTTAGTCCAAGGTCTCCTATCTTGAGAAGGACCTTGACTTGCTGATTAGATGAAGATGACGGAGCTTGTGTGGGCGTCGGGTCGACGCTCATCTCTGATGGGTGTGAGGAGTGTCGGGATGAACTCCTTGTACCTATGTTCTTGAGAGCCTTCCCTGTGTTCTTCACCTTCTTGAACATCCTGTAAACAAAAGTTGGCAAAAACACAACTAGTGGAAAATGTGAGAGAAAATATTAGTGGTCAGCTGTCCGGAATGTCAGTAGTCCAGGGGTTAGTCGTTCAAGACAAGTTTCTATTTTGGCAGAACCTCCCCTTAAACAACTTTTACTTCCGCTTTGGACAGTGGGATCACTACTTACTAGGTGAAACTCACTCTCATACTCAAAAACTACCAACTTCTTTCCCACTCTTCTCTTCCTCTCTACTCTCTTCTTACTTCACTACAAGAGCTCCTTCTCTAGAAACTGAAACTTGTGTGGTTTTCTGGAATGCTTGTGTGAAGAAGATGGAGGCAGGAAGAGGCTATTTATAGGAGGAAGAGGGGGCAGGGCGGGCGCCCTCTATAGGTGGGCGGGCACCCACTTGTGGTGTCCATCCTGGCTGCCCTTTCTCCACTCCTTCCTTTGCTTAACTCTTACGCAAAATAATGGATCATGGGTGGTGGTTGGCCGGTGGAAAAGTGCTGGTTAGTGGAGATATGTTGGTGGATCAAATAAGTGATGGGATGTATGTGAGGTGTGGTGTATGACATGTGGGACCCAAGGAGTGTGGGTCATGCTTCTAGAAGGTTGCTATAATTAAATATAATGCAGGAAAATCTATGAGAATTGAAACTTATTTGAAATGATAATGAAAAATATTTTTGTGCCTCCATAATAATTAATAAAATATGGGTTGTTACACACCATAAATATTATTTATATGGGGCTTTTTTATTATTATAATAATGCTATGAATAAATATGACTAATGCAAGAAGAATTAATGATACGGATAAATACCGATTTACCTCCCGGTGAGGGTTTAGGATTTTTGGGTCCCCCAAGCTGGACCTCCAAATCTTTTAATCTTCTAAATTACCTTCCTCTGGAGATGGTGTCTCCAGTGGTTCTTTATGAACTTCCTTCACTGTAGAGTCTCTTTCTGGTCTGGGTTTGAATGTGAAGTGTTCTTCCTTTCCGTTTATGTTGAACTTGATTTCTCTTTTCCCGACATCAATGTGGGCATTGGCGGTGCTCAGAAATGGCCTTCCAAGGATGATGGATACTTTTGAGTCAGGACTCATGTCCAGTACCACGAAGTCTACTAGCACTAGGAAATCTCTGATTTTGACTGGAATGTTTTCAGCGATGCCCAACGGGTGTCGAACTGATTGATCTGCTAGTTGTAGGCACATTGATGTTGGTTCTAGGGTCGTATGCTCAAGCTTTTTCTAGACTGATGCTGGCATCACACTGACACTTGCTCCGAGATCACAAAGTGCATTGTTGAAGTGTTGGTTTCCGATCGAGCAATCAATAGTGGGACATCCGGGATCCTTCTTCTTCCTTGGTGGTTTATTGAGGATGGCCGCACTACATTCTTCTGTCAGCTTGATAACCTTAGTGGTGGGCAGTGGTCTCTTTTTGTTAAGAATATCTTTGATGTACTTTGCATATGTAGATACCTGTATGGCATCAAGTAGAGGTATGTTGACATATAATTTCTGAATGACCTCTACAAACTTACCAAACTGCTCATCCGACTGCAGTCCTCTATTTCTTCTGGGAAATGGCAAATAGTTGGGGTCGTAAAAATCTTTCCTCATTTCTCCAGTTCTTGGTGGTTGCAGCAGATCTTCTGCTTCAACTGAGCTTTCTTCTTCTATCACTGCTGGTTGCACTGGTGCTGATGTTCTTTGTTTCTCTTTTGGGTATGGGGGATCTCTGGTGGCTTTGCCTCCTCTAGTAGTTATATTCTTTACCTTTGCTATTGGGTTGACTCGAAGTGGTTTGATATTTGTGTGCTGTCTCAATGGCCCTTTGATCTTCTTTGAACTTGGCCCTCTAGTCAATCCAATGGAGCAAATTTTCCATCTTGGTTGATAGTGCATTTACTTCTTCTGGTATTTCTTCAGTTTGATGACATTGTTGAGCTTTATCTTGGAACCAGCTTTGATTTTCTGCTATCTTATCCAAAAGTATCTCTGCTTTTCCAGTTGTAAGCTCCAAAAATGATCCTTTAGCAGATGCATCTAGGCACTCACGAGCCTTCTAGGTTAATCCATGGTAGAAGGTCTGCATAAGTAACCATGTGGCCATTCCATGGTGAGGACAATCTGATATGTATCCTTGAAAACGCTCCCATGCTTCTGAAATGGTTTCTATCTTCTGCTGTTGGAAACTGACAATACTTCCTCTTAAGGCAGTTGTTTTGCCTATAGGGAAAAACTTTGATAGAAAGGCATCTGACAAGGTCGTCCAGTTGTTGATGTTATCTTGATGAGTGTAGAACCACTTCGTCGCTTTCCCTTCTAGTGAGAATGGAAAAAGGCGAAGCAATATGACGTCTTTGTCAACTCCGTAGATGTGGATTGTGCTTCCAATCTCTAAGAAATTCTGCAAGTGTGCACTAGCATCTTCATGTGCCTTTCCACTGAATTGTGTAGCTTGCACCAAATTGATGAGGCTTGACTTGAGCTCAAACTCAGGTACTCCTTCTTCTACTACAAATCTTGGACCAGTTGGAATGTTCTCAAGACTTGGAGCAGAGAATTCATGTAGGGTCTTCTGTGCCATAGCTTCAGCAGTTGGTAGCTAGCTTCTTCTTTCTTTCTTGATTGCTTTGATTCTGATGATGAAGAGTTGAATGTACCCAAAGTCAATCCGGATATACCCTGTATAAAAATATAAACATAGAAAAACAACAGGGTGAACCTGCCAAAGCAGAGGTGCCTTGTTATGATTTCTCACTTAGTAGCTATTTTATGCAATTATTTCTCTATAGTCTAGTCTAATATTTTATATAAATAACCATGACTGATTTCCTGACTTTCCTTACCGTTCCTATGTATTACCCTTTTGTTCCCCGGCAACGGCACCAGAAATGCTTGTTGACACTAGCTAACACCACTTAGATACTAGGTTGTCATCCCCAGCATGATGCCAGAGTGTACAAAGGTATTTATAAATGTAAAGGCTCTCTAGAAAATAATCTATTCTATCCGCAAGCGCACCGATAAAACACCTCATTGTAGCATTTCACCAGGATAAGTATTCCAGGTATCGTTATTTATAATTTTGCTTAAGAGAACAAAAGGGATGAAATTAAAATAAGGACTAAATCTATCAAGGCATAGACTAGAGATAAACTTGCAAGAACATGATTACTAATGAGAAACTCGTCACACAGTCACTTACTTTGGCAGGGGTAAACCATAAAGATAATGATAATGAATTATAAGTTCATGGGTAAATAACACAGCGATTAGAAAATAGACTACTCCTCATATATGTAGGTGATGTCGGATTAGCTAGAGAATGGATTCTAAGTTATCTACTATCTACTAAAACACTCTTCATTCATGTATAAGGAACATTGCTAAAGTAAATCAGAACATCGTAAGACTTACTCCGCAATACAAATTCTGCATGTCCTATCAACGGAGGGTGGACTATATAAGAATCAACGAAGCTGTCACTATCGCGAACTACCACACAACCCGGCCAATAGGATACATTTGCAGGTAAATAACATCTAAGCACCACGCCCACATGTGATCTACCACTTAACTCCCTCGAGTCAAGAGCTAAGCGCTTTGCAAACTTATACATAAACTCATTATCAATCATAACTATATCAAATATAGAACTAGAGCAATCTAAGAGCATAATAAATAGAGACATAATGTAATTAGAACAAAGTATTAGAGAAAGATATGAATAATACTAATCTTTATTACCGAAGATCCAAATCCAGAGCGTAGTGCTCTACTTCTCTAATTGCTATCTAATCAAACCTCTAAACTTGAAGGATTAGGGAGTAGCTAATTCTAATTCTGTGTGGGAGAGAAGCTCTAAACCCTAACTTTGATGGCTACCTCTGATAATGATTTCTCCTCTTCTCTTCTCTCCCCCAGGGGTGGAGAGGCCTTGGTTATATAGTCCTTTCAAGTGAATTTGGGCCGTTGGATCAAACCGACCTTGATTGCATGGTTTAGATTCATCCTCAAAGGCGGTGGAGCACGATCCAAGAGTTTGGTTTGGATTGGCCCCGAGACGTGGGCGGGTGCCCAGGGGGGGAGGGCGGGCGCCCTGCCCCCGAGCCCGTCCGGTCTCCCGTTCGTTCCCGTGGCTTCTAGACTGTTCTAGATTGAGGAAAATTGCGCGGCACGTAATTATCTCGTTGTAAACATGACATGTGGGCCTTCTCTCCATATTTTCTGATAAACCCCTGCAGAAATAGATAAACACCAAAGCTCGTGGAATTCTGTCAGATAAAACCGTAATTCTAGATGTTTGGTGCATATTGATCCTTTTCCATGTTTATTTGATGGTTGAATTTAGTACTTAAGGACCGTCAACAATTCCCTACATGGTAGAATCACACGGACTGACTACCAAAACCAAGCGGCCCTAACTTGTTAGACGAACCTTTGGAAGACTTTATAGTGATCTCTGTCGACCTCGCTTGGTAGGGGGTTAAGAGGTTAGCTACCTCGGACGAAAGGGTAAATCATGACTCATGGTTAAAGATGTACGACCTCTGCAGAGTGTTTATTAAACTGGTATACTAGCTGTGCTCACGGTCAAGAGTGGCCTTGGGGATTCTTACATTAAGGGTGATGAATCTTGTTGTGTTAAGATACTCATTGTTTATTGTTTAATGTTTTATATTATTTATGCCACATTGATCATGAGACCGGGGGATCTATACAATCTAGTTGTTATACTTGTGGAGTTCGTCATGAACTCATAGCTATCTCCCCCACACCTCAGGAGAAGTATTAGGCTTGTGATCAACCAGTCAGTTGGATCCTGTAGAGTGAAGTTAATACCCGAAGTTTGGAGTTATCTTCCGTGGTTTGCTGCCTAAGGTTGTTTCTGATTTATTATGTATGTTATATAATTTATGCATTGTCTTTTGATATTACCTCTCATTTGTAGCTATATGTGAGATTTGGCTTCTAAAACTCACATATGGTGCATATTTGGTTTTGTCCTTAAAATCAGGTGTTACATTAGGTCTGTTATTCATGTTGCAACAAGTCTTTTAAAACCCCACAATATATGTCATATGTTTAATGGTTGGCTAAGAGATGTCAACAAAGATGTCAAGCTTTTACTCCTACTAGGCGGAGTTGCGACTTGTTGGTCCATTTGGCTTAGTAGGAATGATATTGTTTTTGAAAAGAAAAAAAAATTGTTTCTCCTATGCAGGTTATCTATTTGGTTACCCACTGGCTAAGTACTTGGGCTATTATGTAGAAGCCGTATTTGCAGGATACAGTTGTATCAGTATCATAACAATTGGCGTAGGTGGCCAAGGGTTTTCTCCCAGTCACATGGGTGGCGGTCTAGTTTACAAATTGATAGTCACTGGATTGTACCAGGTTTCTTCTCTTTCTTTGGTTGTGTGCCTCATGTTAGGTAGAGGCCGGAAGTTGTCCTCTTTGGCTTGTATCAACTCGATGTATTACTTCTGAGAGGTCTGATTCTCTCACTGTGGATCTCAACAGCTGAAAGACTAAAAACTAGGGACTAGGAGAATCGAAACCTAGAAATGATAACCAGAGAGATGGCTGGTTGGGGCGGCCTTTATCTTATTTATAGAGCTATTACACATTCCCAACAGGTCTGTAGATATTTTAGCCGAACCATTTAACCTAGCGGCAAAATGGTCCAACTTAAGATCCAAGCATCCGAAGGCCATGGGCTCTTCACGAATTTGCTTCGCCTTGGCACAAGCTTCACAATGACGCTACATGCCTTAGGAAATGAAGATTGAAAAGGATCCATGTGGCTGCACTGTCACATGTTTTAATCATGAGTGTACAAGAAAAGGACTTCTTTCTCTTTCGCTCACTATGTTTTTAGCTTTAAACATGAGTACAAGAAATGTTCTTTTCTTTCTCTTTCACAAATACTTTTCTTTCTCTTTCGCTCAATTTGTTTTTAGTTTTAAACATGAGGTATGTTTTTAGCTATCCTCTATACGTACTATGGTGCGAAAGTGGGAGACTTTCGCACTCGGGTAGCTTGCGCAAACGCATTAGCCATCTCTATAAGCCTCGGCTCATAGCTCTTCACCCCTCCATAGCAAATACCAAATGGGACTCCTAGTTTACCACATCCAGCAGGTAATACACTGATTCATGACAAGCCACCAATGGCAAGAACAGAGGCAACACTTCCATTTGGTGTCACAATAGCATCTCCAATCCGTTAGCTGACAGTTTGTTCATCAGTTCTTGGATTCCGGAATTTCGAAGGCACCAATGCCAGTATTGTTTTCAGACACGAGGAAGATAAGTTGCCTGAATTCTTTGAGCCTCTCCTGTAATAATTGGATCCTGAGTAAATTTTACAAGATCTCACTATATGACAAAAAAAAACTTTTGCAAGTTATACTTTCAGAAACCATTTTTCACAAAACAACAGTTTTCCTTCATATATTTATTTATCTATTACGAAACAATACACTTTTAAGAATACATGTGTAGCTCGATATTGTTGGTGCTAGTTTATTTTTGTGGTAGGAAAGAACACACTAAAACTTATGTTAACATTTATATTTATACACGTGAAGCATATGCTCCCTCTGCTAGGCCATCACATATTCCAAGGCTACGAAAGCGAGATTTAGGAAATGAGGATCAAATGCGATCCATGTAGCTGCACTGTACACACGTTTTAAACATGAGTACATGAAACCACTTCCTCTCTCTTTCGTTCAGTAAAATACGAATTTCTAACCTCTACTATGGACTATGGTGTGAAAGTGGGAGTCTTTCGCACTCGAGTAGCCTGCTCAAACACATAAGCCATCTCCATAAGCCTCGGCTCATAGCCCTTCAACCTTCCAAAGCAAATACCAAATGGGACTCCTAATTTACCATATCCAGCAGGGACAGTGATTCCTTGCAAGAACAGAGGCAGCACTGTCATTGCACTACTACACATTTTATTTTGCACAGCATTTCACATAAAGGCTTTGAGGCGGGCGTCATATTTGCCCGCCACGGTTATTCTGGGCCGGCTGAAGCCAGCCGGACAACCGCCTAGCAGGCAGTATAAAGTAACCGTCATAATTAATATCTATTAACCGTGGCGGACATTGTAAGCTAACCGTCACGGTTAATACCTATTAATCATGGCGGCTACTTATAATAACCGCCTCGATTAATAGCTCATTAACAGTGGCAGTTTCTTAACATTGCCCGCCTCGGTTAAGTTCGGGCTATAAACGCAGCCGCGCCCACCCTTCTTCCTCGTGGCTCCTCCACCATTTTTAGGGTTTTCATCTCAAACCCTAAAAGTGGCTATTTCCTAGAGAGGGAGGTTTTGCCCTTAGATTTCATGTGATTATTTTTCAGCTTTTATCCTATTGTTTATTTTATTTCTTTTTTTCTTATACTATAAATAATTATTAAGTTTGTTATATTTTATATTTTTATGTTTGTATTTCTTTTTCGTTTTTACTATAATTAATAATAATGATTGTTATATTTTATATTTCTTTATATTTATATTTTTTCATTCCTCTTTTGTCGTTTATTTCTATATATTTTTTATTTTCTATTTTACTATTTTACCTTACTTAATTATTTTTTTTATGTTTATTTTTTTATTTTTTATTCTATTAGATCCTATTTATATAGTATAGACATATTGTTCTATGATGTATTTTGTGATGTTCACGTGATGTGTAATGTCATGTTCTATGATGTTTGTTATAATGTTCATGTAGTACACATGTTACGTTCTTTGTTTTTTTTGTTTACGTGTTACATATGTGATGTTCTGTGGTGTTTTTTATGTTCATGTGATGTTCTATGATGTATTTTGTGATGTTCACTTAGTATACATGTGATGTTCTCGAGGTATCCATGTGATATTTTATGATGTATTTTTGTGATGTTCACGTAATATACATGTGATGTTCTCGTAGTATACATGTGATATTCTATAATGTTTTTTTGATGTTCTCGTAGTACATAGATGATGTTCTATGATTTTTTTGTGATGTTCACACAGTATACATGTGATATATTTAGTGATGTTTTATGGTGTATTTAGTGATGTTTTTTAGTATACATTTGATGTTCTATAGTATATTTTAGGATGTTTGAAAAATATCCATGTGATGTTCTTTTAAATTTTCTCTATTACGTGTTTTTATTTTTTTTCCATATGATTTACTCTATATTTTTATTATTTTTATTTATGTTATGTATATCTTTATTTACTATGTATATTATAATACCAATTTTATAAACCTAAAACTTGAAAATTGTTCAACTAAACCAAGAATATTATTCTATGATGTATTATATTGTATATGTGCTATATACGTGATGTTTTTATGTGTTTTTAATGTTCATGTAACACCCTAAAATTTACCCCTTTTGAAATATAGATAAAATTATTTAATTTTGTATTTTAGTGCTCATGAAAATATAGGAAAAATAATATTTTTCATTAAATTAAAATTTATCATAAGGCTTAGCAATATTATTATGCATACATGCTGGTGCATATGTTTTGATGTGATGCTTGTTGCTCCTTTATGTGTTGATAGTAAGAAAAATATTTAAAATACGTTTAGTAGATCGATCTTCCATATTCGACACGTATTTATCTTTTATCTACAACCAAATTCCTTGTTTCTAAGCTAAATTTTTATTACGACCTTCCTAAAATATTTTCTTTGTCACTCAAAGCACTTCTTTTAGTTCCTCGTCCATCAAGCACTCTCTACAAATTTTTCGGGAATTTTTTTCAGCTTCTGTTCTCACTTTTTTGTGAGCATGATCTAATTTTTAGATTCTCCAAACAATCTTCTCATGAGCTCCAAAAGCTTTATTTGGGTTCCCCATGTTCTATAATATCTCTGAGAATTTTTCCCGAATTTTCGAAGCTTTCGGAGTATTTTTCGTGGCTTAACTACTAATTCTAAACTTTTCTAGAATTATTTTATCAATGAAAATAATTAATTCCGAAAATAATAAATCTCTTATTATTTTTCCAACTCAAAGCCCATAATAAATCCCAAAAACCATGTAGTTATTTACTAATGGGTTTTAATAATTAATTAGGCCTATTAGTAAAGATGAAGGTTGCAAATCAATTAGTACCATATCGCTAGTTGACGTGGAGGTGGGGAGTTTTTCTCCCTATATATATGTACTAACCCCTTAGGCAAAGCACATCAAAGACTATCATATGGAAAGTCTCTAATTTGAGAATTCCTAAGGTAGTAAAATAAAATTTATATTTTCTTCTCTACAACGTGATCGCCATCGTATCGCCTATACACGACATCTACGAGCGGTCGGCTGCTCCGGCGTTGCTGTAGCTCCAAGAAAGCGTCACTGCCGGTAAACCTACTCTCTGTCCACCAACGTAAGCCCCAATCACTTTATCAGTTCGGTTTTAGATTAAAAATACGTTTTCACTATTTACAGAATTGCCACTGACTTTCTTTTGGCCGTAAAATATTCATCTTAACTCCGTTTTGACCCATTCAAATTGCGTTGGATTCGTATTAATGAGCTCTACATGTTAGTAACATTTTTTCTCAGTTTGAACTTTTTAATTTCGTGACCTTAATTAATTAATTACTTTTCTATCCAAAATCTTAGAAAATTAATAACTTCTCCGTTTTAGCTCTGATTTTCGTGATCTTTACGTCTGCGAGATCGTAGCGCCGCGTAGAATCATTTTATAAACTTTCCATACTGTTTTTATATGTATGTTGTCTATATTGAATTGCGTGTTGTTGATTGATGATCGAGATAGACGGTGAGCCGTACGTTGTTGATTAAGACCAAGCTTTTAAAGACATGCAGGCTCAGGAGAGCTTTGATCAAGGCAAGTATAATTGGAGATTATCCTTGTTACCTATACACAATTAATACAATATATATCATATGCATGTGTCCACCTTGATGACCTTAGCAAAATCATAGATGATTGTTATCCTGAATTCCTTGATACCTATTTGATACGCATTTGGGTAGTTCTTGCTAGTGCTTGATTTTAACCCATGATCTTGTAACATGAATGTTTGGATATACAATAAACAATAAAATAAGCTTTCTAGCAACTTGAATATAAAGGGTGGAAAGAACTCTGGCTTTTGCTGGATTGATCTTGACCCTCCATAAGGACTTATCCCTTGGTAAAAGCTGGGACAACTCGTACAACCATGAGGGCTATATGGCTCTGGCTTTAGTCAAGTATGAGTAAGCTTTTCTAGCTTGTTAGCGGTTACCCAAAAGGGCGCTAGAGGGGCTGAACTGTTTTGGGTATAGTGTGGCATATAGGCTGCGAGTCATTGTGCCATCGGAAGGGGGGCTCTATATCTGCGCGCGAAGGAAACCTTGCGGCCCTAACTTGTTAGACGAACCTTTGAAAGACTTCATAGTGAACCCTGCCGCCTTTTCTTGGAAGTGAGCTAAGAGGTCGACGGGCCTCGGGCGAAAGGGTAAATCATGACTCATGGGTAAAGATGTACAACATCTGCAGAGTGTTAAATCTGGTATACTAGTCGTGCCCACGGATACGGGCGGCCCGGAAAACTGCCGGAATAGATGGACACTGATGAACATGATTAATGATGATAAATGATGGATTATTATATTGTTTATATGTGTTATCCTTAATTCTTGTATACATTGATCATGTGGTTATGAAATTAATTATGCTACCTTGATATTTGCTATCCAATAATTAAATATGCTATCTACATATAAAAGCTAAATGCAGTCAAACCAGTGTCAGCTTATTGAGCCTCATGAACCCCTGGTTATACTTGTTGAGTACGATATGTGCTCACTCTTGCAATTTCCCCCATACCTCAGGAGGAGTTTAGGCTTGTGATCAACCAGTCAGTTGGATCCTGTAGAGTGAAGTTAATACCCGAAGTTTGGAGTTGTCTATCCGCTGTTTGCTATCAAAGGTTATCTCTTTTACATAATATTATGTACGTTATATATTTTATGCATTGTCTTTTGATATTACCCCTTACTTGTAGCTATATGTGAGATTTGACTTCTAAAACTCATATATGTTGCATATCTAGTTTTGTCCTTAAAATCGAGTATTACAAAGTGGTATCGAAGCAATGCTGACTGTAGGACGCAAGCCTAGTTAGAAATTTGTCGTCTTAAGGTTTTCGAATTGTCATAAAATCCTTTCTCTATAAACCTTGGTATTTTCATCCTTACTATATCCCTATCCTTGCTATTTGTCTCCACCTTGTTGCTTATTTATAAGTACATGTTCTCACCTTCACTCCTTGATTCAGTATGCTCTTAGAACCTTTTCTTACTCCCTTCTTGCGTCTTTGAAACATAAGTTTTAGGATCTTTGCCCTTAATGAAGAGAACGATAATATCGCAAGTTGAGTGAAGTGTGCTTAGTTGGTTTGTTCTTATGCTTATGTTTGATTTGGATCTTTGTAATGATTGCAATGATCTTGTGGAATTACTTCACAATTTCATTAGTTTATAGACCTAAGGCATAAGGATTAATGAAATAAGTAGTTGGGTTTGGCTATCTCTTGTTTCTATCCCTTGCTGATTTCTGGAGCAGTTTGCAATAATACTGGTGTATCTAAAGGTCCGATCGTGCAAAGTTTATCAAATTTTTCTGGGAACAACTAGACTTCAAGATCTTTCTCTGACCGCAAGAATCACCCTCATAGCTATTATGGTTTGGAAGTTACAAAAATCACAAGATGATACAGATGTGCTGTCTAGAATCTGGACCATTTTCGGGAACTTGCTGTTTGAGACAAATATAACTATAGAATTTGGAAACGTGTTCTGTAGAAAAGTTATAGACGACTTTCTAAGCTTTCCAACAGTATAAGCTGGAACTTATTTGGCTAAGTAGAACCTGAGATAAGATATTTACAATTGGATGTTTCTGTTCTGTATCAAAGTCTGGACAGTTTTGGTATTCCCTATTTTCGGCCAAGTTAAAGACAGAATCTGGGAAACCATTGTATACGAAAGTTGTAGAGGATTTCCCAAGATTTTTAAAAATGTAAGGATCATCTCCAGATGAGTTAAGTAGCTCGAGATATAATTTCTGGAATTTACTGCACCTTTGCTGAGACATTATCAGGAAGGATATTATGTTTGGTTATTTTACCTATGCTTAAAGACAGAACCTAAGGAGAACTTCTACATGAGAGTTGTAGGGAATTTCATAAGTTTTCTAACGATATAATCTGCAACTCTATTGGATTAACAGAATAAGAGTTATACCTGTTTTACTACGCTGGTATTTTTCATATCGCGAGGAAATTTCAGGATACCTGTTTGCACCACTGTACATAAGTTCTTTGGGATGTCAGAAGTTCTCAATGTTAACTTGTCTGGAAATTATGCAAGCTACCTTTCTTGGTCCCCTAGTTGACTTTTCTTAAGAGAGGTAGCCCAATTAAAGAACTACAAGGAGAAGAAGCGGTTAATAACTGGAACATCTACAAGGACATCAAGTGCTTGGTATGTTGGTTTGTTTCAAGATATCATTCTATTTGGAGTGTGCTAATACCAATGGAGGTTTATGTCATTACTGATACTCATGGATTAAGAGTTGTGTATGAGGATCATATGACACCAAAGTCTACAGAGTTGTATGTATAGTGTGAGAATGAAGCAACTTAAGTGTGATAAAGGTACCGATAATTGGAACTTAGTGATGAAACTAACCATGGATCAAGAGACTCGGTACAGCGAATTTAAAAGACTATATGATGTGTAGCATCTAAAAAGGATAGGAGAAATAAGTTTAAAGAAGGATCGTACCTACTACACTAGGTGTCTCGTCAATATTTTAGAAATACTTGAGAGGCTACTTGGAGTAAGAGATTGGAATCATTGCTATGAAGATATAACTACTCAAGAAAGTGAACAAGATTCAAAATCTACGTCTCTTTGATAACCGTCTTCCGAATCTCGAGGATGAGATTCATCTTAAGGGGTAGAATTGTAACACCCTAAAATTTACCCCTTTTGAAATATAGATAAAATTATTTAATTTTGTATTTTTGTGCTCATGAAAATATAGGAAAAACAATATTTTTCATTAAATTAAAATTTATCATAAGGCTTAGCAATATTATTATGCATACATGCTGGTGCATATGTTTTGATGTGATGCTTGTTGCTCCTTTATGTGTTGATAGTAAGAAAAATATTTAAAATACGTTATTCGACACGTATTTATCTTTTATCTACAACCAAATTCCTTGTTTCTAAGCTAAATTTTTATTAGGACCTTCCTAAAATATTTTCTTTGTCACTCAAAGCACTTCTTTTAGTTCCTCGTCCATCAAGCACTCTCTACAAATTTTTCGGGAATTTTTTTCAGCTTCTGTTCTCACTTTTCTGTGAGCATGATCTAATTTTTAGATGCTCCAAACAATCTTCTCATGAGCTCCAAAAGCTTTATTTGGGTTCCCCATGTTCTATAATATCTCTGAGAATTTTTTCTGAATTTTCGAAGCTTTCGGAGTATTTTTCGTGGCTTAACTACTAATTCTAAACTTTTGTAGAATTATTTTATCAATGAAAATAATTAATTCCAAAAATAATAAATATCTTATTATTTTTCCAACGTCAAAGCCCATAATAAATCCCAAAAGCCATGTAGTTATTTACTAATGGGCTTTAATAATTAATTAGGCCTATTAGTAAAGATGAAGGTTGCAAATCAATTAGTACCATATCGCTAGTTGACGTGGAGGTGGGGAGTTTTTCTCCCTATATATATATATGTACCAATCCCTTAGGCAAAGCACATCAAAGACTATCATATAGGAAGCCTCTAATTTGAGAATTCCTAAGGTAGTAAAATAAATTTTCTTCTCTACAACGTGATCGCCATCGTCTCGCCTATACACGACATCTACGAGCGGTCGGCTGCTCCGGCGTTGCTGTAGCTCCAAGAAAGCGTCACTGCCGGTAAACCTACTCCCTATCAACCAACGTAAGCCCCAATCACTTTATCGTTCAGTTTGGAAAACACAAACAGTTCGGTTTTAGATTAAAAATACGTTTTCACTATTTACAGAATTGCCACTGACTTTCTTTTGGCCGTAAAATATTCATCTTAACTCCGTTTTGACCCATTCAAATTGCGTTGAATTCGTATTAATGAGCTCTATATGTTAGTAACATTGTTTTCTCAGTTTGAAACTTTTTAATTTCGTGACCTTAATTAATTAATTACTTTTCTATCCAAAATCTTAGAAAATTCATAACTTCTCCGTTTTAGCTCTGATTTTCGTGATCTTTACGTCTGCGAGATCGTAGCGCCGCGTAGAATCATTTTATAAACTTTCCATACTGTTTTTATATAATTGGTGTACTGTTCTAATTGTAGCCTTGTTTGCTTCGTGTATGTTGTCTACATTGAATTGCGTGTTGTTGATTGATGATCGAGATAGACGGTGAGCCGTACGTTGTTGATCAAGACCAAGCTTTTAAAGACCAGCGGGCTCAGGAGAGCTTTGATCAAGGCAAGTATAATTGGGGATTATCCTTGTTACCTATACACAATTAATACAATATATATCATATGCATGTGTCCACCTTGATGACCTTAGCAAAATCATAGATGATTGTTATCCTGAATTCCTTGATACCTATTTGGATACGCATTTGGGTAGTTCTTGCTAGTGCTTGATTTTAACCCATGATCTTGTAACATGAATGTTTGGATATACAATAAACAATAAAATAAGCTTTCTAGCAACTTGAATATAAAGGGTGGAAAGAACTCTAGCTTTTGCTGGATTGATCTTGACCCTCCATAAGGACTTATCCCTTGGTAAAAGCTGGGATAACTCGTACAACCATGAGGGCTATATGGCTCTGGCTTTAGTCAAGTATGAGTAAGCTTTTCTAGCTTGTTAGCGGTTACCCAAAAGGGCGCTAGAGGGGTAGAACTGTTTTGGGTATAGTGTGGCCTCTCTCTGTATGTGTATAGGCTGCGAGTCATTGTGCCATCGGAAGGGGGTTCTATATCTGCGCGCGAAGGAAACCTTGCGGCCTTAACTTGTTAGACGAACCTTTGAAAGACTTCATAGTGAACCCTGCCGGCTTTCCTTGGAAGTGAGCTAAGAGGTCGACGGGCCTCGGACGAAAGGGTAAATCATGACTCATGGGTAAAGATGTACAACCTCTGCAGAGTATTAAATCTGGTATACTAGCCATGCCCACGGATACGGGCGGCCCGGAAAACTGCCAGAATAGATGGACACTGATGAACATGATTAATGATGATAAATGATGGATTATTATATTGTTTATATGTGTTATCCTTAATTCTTGTATACATTGATCATGTGGTTATGGGATTAATTATGCTACCTTGATATTTGCTATCCAATAATTAAATATGCTATCTACATATAAAAGCTAAATGCAGTCAAACCAGTGTCAGCTTATTGAGCCTCATAAACCCTGGTTATACTTGTTGAGTATGATATGTGCTCACTCTTGCAATTTCCCCCATACCTCAGGAGGAGTTTAGGCTTGTGATCAACCAGTCAGTTGGATCCTGTAGAGTGAAGTAATACCCGAAGTTTGGAGTTGTCTATCCGCTGTTTGCTATCAAAGGTTATCTCTTTTATATTATGTACGTTATATATTTTATGCATTGTCTTTTGATATTACCCCTTATTTGTAGCTATATGTGAGATTTGACTTCTAAAACTCATATATGGTGCATATCTGGTTTTGTCCTTAAAATCGGGTATTACGTACAGTTCACATGGTGTATATACATATTTTGTGATGTTTCTAGAATGTCCACATTATATAAATGAGATGTTTCATAATTATCTTTTTTTGTGATCCATGTTTCACAATTATCTTTGAATATTTATATAGTATCTGTGAAATGTTCTACGGTATATTTAGGTTGCTTAAGTAGTTTATTTGTTTTTCTATTTCTGTGTGATGTTCTTCGGCTTTTTTCTTTCCTTATATTTTATCAATTACTTTTGGTTACTACCTTTTTTATATGTATTATCTCTTACATATATTTTTTTATATTCCATGAGATGTCACATGGTGTAATTTTTTTTTCTAAAACGATACTCTTGTTTGATGAGATTTTATGCAAAATATTTAAAATAAATGTGACCATATGTAACGTGTTCATATGTTCATGAGCTCGTATTATACATAGCTACTAAAGAAGCATGCATGCATCTTCGCGCGTGCTAATAAATAAATACTCTGTATATAAGAGAAGCAAGCAAACATTTTAGCTTGGTCCATCATGCCGGACAACTTGTATATATGGTGTCAATATATTTTTCTCTAAAATTGCATACTCAAATATATACGTGAGTCGACTATACGGTTCAAAGTCTTCATTCAATGATATAGCTTGCTGATATATAAAGACCATAAGCTAGTTGATTTATTAGTCGTCGATTATTTATGCTACAAAGAAAAAAAGAAAACCGAAACTATGTACGTGTACACGTGCGTACTTGTGAAAATGCGTACAGCCCACCGTCAAATCAGTCTGCCCGCGCGCGCCGCGAGTGGCGCCAAAAAAAATTCGCTGCCGGCGCATGGATAGGGACGGAACGGCCGGACTCTAGCACAGCCCGGGGCATAGATGTATGGATGGTTTGTTAAGAGACTATCTAAATGTTTCTTTAGGTAGCTAGCTATTTTTGATCTACCTATATTTTACCTCCAACTCCAACAGCACTACCTAAAACATAGCTCCTAAATTTATTTTAACAGTCTATGACATAGATGACCCACATGACATCTTCTTTCTTGTTGCCATCGACCAACTCGGCCATGGGAGGTGGGGCCGCTAGCTGCCCTGGGAGCCGCGCCGATGTGAGGGGCTCGGTCGAGCCGGTGGGAAGGGAGGGGCACCATGCCTCGCAGCCGCGTGCCGATGCGACGGGAGGGGTGCTCCGTGCATGGGAGTAGTGCACCGGTGGGAGGGAAGGGCGTGCTATCAGGAGCTCCGTGCCTAGGAGCAGCGTGCCGTGGGAGAGGGGGTGCGCTGGCAGATGGAGCGAGAAAGGTGCCCTGGTGGGAGAGAAGGGGAAGCACAGTAGGTCGCCGCACCTGGGAGCACGCACGCCGTCGGGAGGGGAGGCCGCCAGGGAGGGTCGCCGCGATGGGCAGGACCGCCGCCGGGAAGGGCGGCCGCCAGGGAGGGTCATCGTGAGGGCCGGCGCAGGTGAGGGCGAGGCGCGGACACGAGCATTGTCGAACGATTCTCTCTGCTTCACGAAGAGAGAGACGACGGAAGAATAGGTAGTAGGATTTGTTGGTCCAACAGATGTAGGTATTAGAGGGGAGAATTTGTTGGGCCAACAAAAATAGGTAGCCAAGTAGGTAGCCTATTAGAATGTGTTCTCTGGCCTCCACTATCTAAATATAAGATAGGTAGTGAGTTTAGATAGTCTGCTGGAGATGCTCCTGTAGTGTTTTCGTCGTTTCCTCCTCCCCTCTGCATCGTGCTCCTCTCCACATCATGCATGCTGGAAGTCTCAGGCTGCCCTGGACCTGGACTACCGTTTCTTTTTTCCATCCGTAGAAGAGGGCCGTGTTTAGTTCCGCAACGAAAAAATTTCACGATATTGTATCACTTTCGTTTGTTTGTGGTAATTATTGTCCAATCATAGACTAACTAGGCTCAAAAGATTCGTCTCGTAAATTTCAACCAAACTGTGCAATTAGTTTTTATTTTTGTCTATATTTATTACTCCATGCATACGTCTAAAGATTCGATGTGACGGGAAATCTTAAAAAATTTAGGTTTTTAGGTGGAAGTAAACAAGGCCGAGATCGACACAAAAAAACTGCCTAATTCCTCAAACCAGCAACACTTGCACCTCATCCACGTGAAGCTCGCCATCATTGTCGGCACGAGGGGCGCCACAGCAGCCCTGGCTCTAAAACCTACTACGATGCATCTCTTCCTCCTCGGCTCCTCTTCTCGATCCACACCGCCCCAGCAACGTCGCCACCACCATATGCGACACCCTGCAACCAAGAGCCGGTGTGAAGTCGCGGCGACGACGATGACACCGAGTGGTGCCACAGTGGCCACGGCCTAAGCTCCTGCTGAGATGCCTCCTGGCATGGCACACTGGAACTAGATGGCTCGCCTGCCGCCTTTGTCATTCCCATGGCGTGGCATAGCAGCAGCGCCGGTGGCTCGCAACCGCACCCAGTGGCGAAGCTAGAGCAAATTTGAGGGTGGTGCAGTTGCCTTGTGTGGGTGCATAAACATGTGTGCTGAGTGGTGCATATATGGTGAAATTTTAGTCAATCTCACTGTTTTTATATTTCTTGGGTGGTGCATTAGCACCCACTGCTACCTACCTACCTTCGCCCCTGACCGCACCACCCCCGCCTCTTCCTATAGTAGGAGATGCCTGTGCTCTCTGACGTCCATGGGTTGTGGCACTGCACCACCACACTGGACCAGCTAGTGACTTGGTTGTGCCCACAGTCCTCCTGTGGCCCTGCCAGACCGTCGACCCAGTTGCGCCCTCAGCCCACCTGCACCCTCTGCTGGTCGCACAGCATGGCATCGCACCGCCGCCTACACCCTCTAAGGGTTAGTCAGAATTTCTGGATTTTATCTCCTTTTTTTGAAAATGTATATGCATGAATCAATTAAGATGTTTGGTTCATACATGAATTTTTGTCCTACTATGTGAACCTCAACCTACTATGTAGAAAAAACACTTCATAGACGCTTGTTTAGGCGCATCATAGATGCGTCCGCGCGCGTCGATAATAACATGTCTGTAATAAGCCTTATTATAAACACGTAGAATAAGCGTTTGTAGTAAGAATCTAATTATAAACGCGTGTACTTAAATGCGATTGTGATTCAAATGAATATGTGTCTGTGTAAATAACATAGTTCAAATGTGTGTACCCTCAACGGGTATGTAGTAAGGATACTACTACAGACATGTTGGGTGAGCGTGTATGTTTCAATGACCATGGTGAAATCCTAAACTAAGTTTTGAACAATTGATGAAACCCAAAGTAATAATCTCTATGCTAAGTATGTGTAGACTAGATGAGGTCGGTGCATTCTAATTGATGGAGCAAGATGAGATGATCAAGGTGATAGTGATGACCAAAAGATGATCAGGTGCTCAACTTAGAAAAAGAAGAAAGAGAAAACAAAATCCCATAAAGATCAAGGCAAAGGTATTAGTTAGAGTTTTGGTTTTGGTGATCGAGACACCATAGAGGGTGTGATCATACTTAGGATAGATAGCCGTACTATAAAGAGAGAAATTTTTTGGCTAAGCGGGTTATCAAGTGCCACCAGGTGATATTGTTTATGTGCATACATTTAGAACCTAGTGAGCTAATTTAACTCCTTTGAAGAAAATAATTGTGAAAATACTAACACACTTGCACACGATGGTTTACAAATGGTGGTGTTGGCATATTTACAAAGGAGGTAGAGTTTGACAAGTACAGAGGGTTTGGGTTTCTCTCCCCCTCCTCGGCGGGATTTGGTGTTTTTGGGAAAATGAAATGCCTATTTTTCATTGCGCCAGAGGCAAGATTTTTAGAGAAGTCATGGGAGTGTTTCTCACTGAAAAACACTCATCGGACGCTGCCCGTAGACTGATGTGTGCTAGCATTTTTGACGCAACACACAGTGTTGCACCAGCACGTCCGATGCTCTAGCACCAGATGGGGCTACAACTTTGGTTAGTGTCCGGTGAGCAGTGACGTCAGGAGAGTCACGAGCGAGGTTTTTCGATTGGTGTCCATATCAGATGCTAGCTGCGTCCTATGGCACCCGATTGGACGTGTATGATGTGTCTCCATGTATTGCGTTCGGTGAGAGGTAGGTGCGTCCGGTTGAAAGCCCTAGTTTGGTTTTAGATAATTGATGAAACCCTAGTACTAGCCTCCATACTAAGTGTGTGTAGACTTAATGAGGTTGGTACATGCCAAGTGTTGGAGCAAGTGATGATCATGGTGATGATGGTGATGACCATAGATGATCAAGTGCTCAACTTGGAAAAGAAGAAAGAGAAAAACAAAACCCTATGGAGATCAAGGCAAAGGTATTGCTTAGGATTTTGGTTTTGGTGATCAAGACACCATAGAGGGTGTGATCACATTCAGGATAGATAGCCGTACTATAAAGAGGGGAATTTTTTGGCTAAGCGGTTATCAAGTGCCACTAGTTGTCATTGTTCATGTGCATGCTTTTAGAACCTAGTGAGCTAACTTAACTCCTTCGAAGAAAATGATTGTGAAAATGCTAACACACGTGCACATGTAGTTTTACACATTGTGGTGTTGGTACACTTTGAGAAGGAGGTGGAGTTTGAAGGGTAGAAAGAGGATTCGGCGCTTTTTGAGAAAATGAAGTGCATATTTTCTATTGCGCCGGTGGGAAAATTTGGATAAGTCGCGGGAGTGCTCACCGAACGCTGGCCACTGAGGCACCGGACGCTGTGTCTGTGCGTCCGGTGTAGTCAGTGCCTGGCTCGGTTAGGGTTAGGCACCAGACGCCAGGCACCGGACGCAGGTTTGTCCCTGTTTGAGCGTCCGGTGGTATGCGTCCGGTGTGTGGTCCATTTGCGAACCTCCCTGCGTTTAAGTCCGGTGAGCACCGGACGGTTCGGTGCTAAGCGTTCGGTGACCCCTCGATCGTGCAGACCTCTCTGTGTTTAAGACCGGTGTGCACCAGACTTAGGAGCGTCCGGTGCTTTGCAGGTTACCGTTAGACTTCGATGCTGAGTTTCAAAAAGCTAACACGTGGCTGACTTTGGAGCACCGGACGCAGGTGTTGAGCGTCCGGTGCTCCCTGAAGAGCGTCCGGTGACCCCGTGTTTCGCCCAGTGAAAGAGCCAACGGCTCTATTTGTTTGAGGGGCCTATAAATAGTTGTTGGTCAGCTTGGGGCTCACTCTCTTGACATTCTTGACTACTAGACATCATTGTGCGCCTAAGCAAACTCCTCCCACTCATCTCCTTTATAGATTAAACATCTTTGTGAGATTGGGAGTGATTCCAAGTGCATTTGCTTGAGTGATTGCATCTAGTGGCACTTGGGGATCGATTTGGCTGCGGTTTTCTTGTTACTCTTGGTGGTTGCCGCCACCTAGACGGCTTGGAGCAGCGGAGGAGCTTTGGCACGAGTTGGTGATTGTTCGTGGCCATCTTCAGGTGATTGTGAGGGGTCTTGTACCTTCCCCGGCGGAAAGCCGAAAGGTAACTCTAGTAAAGTGCTCGTGTCATTGAGTTACCTCACTTGTGGGTAGGTTCTTGTGGTGTCATAGTGAGGACGAGGTTCGTGTTACACCTCTTAGCCACCGAACCACCATGTGTTGGTCGACACAACGGGGATGTAGCGTGCCGGCAAGCACGTGAACCTCGGGAGGAAAATTGGTGTCTCAGTTGTGTTTGATTGGCATTCTCCCGGTGCTTGATTGTTTATATTGGTGATTGGTTCATCCCCTACACAGCGGTATAAATATCTCATCCTATCTTTACTTACCGTAAACTAGTGTAATTAGTTTAGTTGCTTTCTTTGCCTTGTGTAGCATAGGTCACTAGTGTAACTTGTAGAGACTTAGTTCTTGTGTGCATAGTGATTGTAGCAACTAGAATTATTGGATAGGTGGCTTGCAAACACCCCTTCAGAGCTAGAGCAAAAAGCTTCGCTTTGTTATATACTAACCTCTTGGTCTAGTAAGTTTGTAGAGTTTTAAAATAGGCTATTCACCCCCCTCTAGCCATATTAGGACCTTTCACCGGTGTGTGACACTTGACGTGTCTGATGCCTCCTGACCAACGACTCATGTTTAACTGAGGACCCATGGCAGCAATCAAGAGTTGCTGACAGAGTAGCATCGGACACTAAGGCACGTCCGATGCCGATGCATCAGAGCATATGACGCCCTCGGTAGAGGCTATTTTTCATAGCCTAATGGCTCTATTTGTTGGGACCCTTTTAAATATGTGATGGCCAGCTCTTGGGTGTCTCTCTTGGCACTTTGACTTACTCGACATCCTTGTGAGCCTGGAAAAACACCTCCCACTCATCTCCATCATTGATTCAACATTTTTGTGAGATTAGGACTGAATTCAAGTGCATTTGCATGAGTGATTGCATCTAGTGGCACTTGGAGACTGTTGTGGCTGTGGAGTTTTTGTTACTCTTGGTGGTTGCACCTCCTAGACGGCTTTGAGCAGCAAAGGGGCATTCGCACGAGTTGGTTATTGTTTGTGGCCATCTCTTAGTGATTATGAGAGGTTCTTGTGCCTTCTCCGATGGAGCACCAAAGGCAACTCTAGTGAATTGTTCGTGTCATTGAGCTACCTCACTTGTAGGTTGGTTCTTGCAGTGTCCTACGTGAAGATGAGGTTCGAGCAACATCTTTTAGCCACTGAACCACTAAGTGTTGGTCAACACAACGAGGACTAGTGTGTCGGCAAGTACGCGAACCTCAAAAGAAAAATTACGTATCTCAATTGTGATTGATTGGCATTCTCTGGATGATTGATTGGTTCATATCTTGGTGATTGGTTTATCCCTTATGCAGTGTTATAAAAATTACATCTCACTCTTTTACATTTCCGCAAACTAGTGTACCTTACTATCTTGTATAAAAACTTTAGGTTGCTCTCTAGTGTAAGTAGTGACTTAGTCATTGATTGAACATAGAGATTATTGCAACTAGACTTGCTTGGATAGGTGGCTTGCATCTCTTATAGAGCTAGAGCAAATTTGCTTACGCCATTTGTTATACTAACCCTTTACTCTAGTGAGTTTGTAGTAAATTTTAAATAGACTATTCACCCTCCTCTAGCAATATTAGGACCTTTCATATGGTGCAGATACATGTATTCTACGCACATCTGTAGTTAGGATACTACTACAAACGACTTCTATAAATGTGTTTGTATGAATGACCATAGTACCGATACGTGTACACTTCATGTGTTTGTACTTAGGATACTACTACAAACGATTTTATTATGCATCTGTAGTGAAGAGCATATTGCAGACTCTTATTATGTACTCCCTCCGTCCCAAAGTAAGTATCATTTGCGCTTCCGAAGAAATAACTTTAACTAAATATATAGTAAAAAATATTAATATTTATAGTACATAATTAGTATGATTGGAAAGATCTTTACGTCTAGTTTTTAAACAAATTTATTTAGAGACACAAATATTGCACATATTTTATACAAATCGAGTCAAATTTGTGGCACGAAAACCTAAAACGACACTCTTTTTGGAACAGAGGGAGTACACAGGTATATAGTATTATCCTAACCATAGACGCGTCTAGTCTATAGAGACCCATCTATAGTAAGGAAAATACTACATATGCGTTTCATTCCTACATGTCTGTAGCCTAAAAAATATCCCCCCCACAACATTGATATACACAGATATCATAGAAATAACATATATATACAAGATCAATCAAGCTGTTCATCACATAGTACACAAATTATTGTAATTATGTTTGCATACTAAACTGAACTGTTGAGCACCCCTGTATGATATAATCTTCAGTTGCCCAGACAAAAGTGCATGAGATCAGGACCAGCAATCAGTGGATTTGTGCTGCCTCTGTTACCTTCCGTTACCACCATAATCATGCCAGCAATTTCCAAAAAAAAAGCTTTACACATGTCCTCTGAGATACCTCTGCATATGCATAATCTTAAATGATGTCCACATCTCAATAAGAGAAATTTTTAGGTGGTCTCTGTGGCTTACTGATACCACTTTTCCATCGTTAACATTGCAGGATATTAAGACACTTGTGTGTTGTTTCATCCGAACACCACACCATCTAAGCTTTAGGTATCACATAATTAATTATAGCTGTGACACATCATACACAGATCTGAAACACCATTGCACTGTGTCTTGTTCTTATGCTCTGTTTATCATGTTGTGATACATAGAATGAAAAAAAAGTCCATTGAGCAAACGGCCCATGTTTGTGCACCCAGGTTAGCTATCTCTGTATTTCTACCTTCAAATTTCCCACTTTCCTTTTCCCACGGATATATTAGATCTATTTAGTATCTGGTACTTATACCGCTACCGGCGGCCAACAGCAGGGCGAGCACGGTGGCACCACAGCAGGGCAGGGTCGCGGGTGGGGAAGGAGCTCGTGGGCTGCATCGTCGTCCTCGAATCTCTATCGCGGATGGGGTCGTGGGTGGGGAAAGGTTTGAATCTCCATGGTCCTGTGTCGTCGTCCTGCCCGCGGAAGGAGAGTCGTAGATGAAGCCGCAGAGAACTAGAGAAGTCACCAAGTACATGCCTAGGTGGTGAGGGAACGACCACGCGAACTAGCCCAAACCAGGCTCCACAGAGAACGGCCGAATCCAACATTCAACCCAGGCCAAGCTTAGGTGGTATGGTATGGCTGGCCAACCCAAGCTAGGCCCTAGCCCCCTTATAGGTAGCCAAACATGCTAAAATTGGCTCCACTAAGCTAGGCTAGGGACTAGCCACCCAACCAAACTGTAGAAAATTAGTAGAACACCTTACACCCAATTAGGGGGGGTCGTGATCTCTGTGGAGGATCACGCGCATGGAAGGGGATCACGGCTACGAGAGTTGATGAGCCGTCGTGGAGTCGGCTGCGCGGGTTAGAGCAGAGGAGGGAACCTGAACTCTAGATACCATGTGAAAAAATTAGGAGAACACCTTATATATACATAGTCAAGATACAACATGAGATACAAGTAATATGATATACATGTGTTAAATTATACATATCTCTGATACAAACATGCTCATAAGGAATGATATTTGCTTGATCCCAACATAATCTCTTCGATTTTTTTTTTACAACAAATGCCCTTGTCCCATGTAGTAACTGTTAGGCTAATATCTGAGTGATCTCATCTCCTCGGATACTTCCCCTAGGGTCTATCTTAACAGCTCGAAGGACGAAAGGAGGTTCCCATGAAGACCGGTTTCCCCACGGGCCTTCTCCCCATGACTCCGTATGTGTTTGTGAAGACCAGTTCCCTAACGGGCATGCCCCCCACGACTCGATCGCAGACTTGATTACTTGGGGGAAGAGTTTCCTCTTACCCCGACTCTATATAAATAGCCGATCAATGGAATAAAGAAATCACACCCGAGTTTATTACTTTCTCTCTATTCTCGCACTTTACAATTTTACTCGCAACAGTAATGACATCCAAACGACCAAACCTGACAACTCTAGGTGTTGTTTAGTTATAGCAATGTAAATGACAATACGAATGGGATCAGATTAGGCCTTGTTTAGTTCACCCCTAAGACCAAAAACTTTTCAAGATTTCCCGTCACATCGAATCTTGTGGCACATGCATGGAGCATTAAATATAGCCAAAAACAAAAATTAATTACACAGTTTGTCTGCCTAGTTAGTCCATCATTGAACAATATTTACCACAAACAAACGAAAGTCTACAGTAACCTAAAAATTTTCTTTTCGGCAACTGAACAAGGCATCAGTTTCAAATGGTTTCAGGGAACACAAAAGCGGTGACTGTTTGTTTGATTTTTCTCGCAACTGCAGGACAGGGTGTGGTAAGTGGTAACACTTCACGAGGTGTGTTCTATAGACCCTAATCATTCATATCGTGATCCGTTACAGATAGATCCAACCAAACAGCATCAATGGAATCAGATCAACCTGCTAACTGATAAGGCCAGTCTCAATGCATAGTTTCATGGCACAGTTACCAAGACTATAAACTAGGTAATCGAGCCATAAAAGTTTCATGGGGATGAAAGTCCTCTCTCATCTGATGAAACTCCTTCATTTAATGACCCTGTCAAGTCAGCAATTTTGCTTATGTGGCACCTTATTTAATATGCATGACACTTTCATGAAACATGCATTGAGACTGGCCTAATGATCCAAAATACCAAAACCAAACAACACCTAAATTTGTTGCCACAAAATATTATTTTTAAATTTGGGGAAGGGACGAACAATTACTGAGTACAGAGTGGTCGAGCCCATAGTGGAAGTGTAAAACCGAGAGAGTTTTCCTGTATGTTATTATGAAAGTTGCACCTAGCCGTTGTCTCTCTAAAAAGTTAGTCGTCCCTTCCGTGCCATCTGCGAACTTTATTCGTGCCCTCCATACCATTTCATCGATGTTCTATTTCGATTTTACGGTTTGGCAGCTCTGTCAGGTGGGCCCGAGATAACAAAATGTCGTTGTTGTCCTTTCAATTACTGGCATGCGACAGACATCCTCCTGCTCTTCTTTCTCCTGTTCTGCTGCGTCTTCATCTTCTGGAGAAAAGACAAGAAGGAAAGCTCGCACCCCAAGAAGGGCGCCAAGGAGGTGACCACGAAGACTGTCGGGAAGGCAGGCTGGGGCAAGGTTTTCTTTTTCGGTAGAAAATTTTTTCCGACACCTACAGATAAATAAGAAATTTTGGAAATTTTGGGAATTTCGAATGAAATTTAAATAAATTCAAATTGATTTTTTTAAAAAAATTGGCATCATTTTACTGGAAAAACTTTATAATCTATCACTATCACAAATTTATATAATATCAACGAAATAACACAATATATCATTGTGGTAGTACAATGGGCTGATGGTGGGCAAGTGTCACGGAATATGTGAGTGAGAAAATTAAATAATTTTGAAGGAATTTAGGGCTTTGAAAAGACGAGAAGATATAGTGAGTCATTTTATTGTTGTTTGGAATAATTTTGAAGCGAAACATGAGTTTAATCAAAAATTTAACCAATATAATTTTTTTCGGACCTCACCAAAAAAATACACGAAATTTTGAAAATTTCGGCGAAATTTCACCGGAAAAAGAAAACCCTGCGGCTCAGGCACTGACACCGGTGGGGACGGCGGCGGCAAGTTGGTCCACTTCGACGGGCCGCTCTCGTTCACGGCGACTGCAGAGATCCTGGGGAAAAGCACGTACGGGACGGTGTCCAAGCTGAAGAAGGCCAACACCAAGACCGACATCTACAGCCTCGGGGTCTGACTGGCAAGTCGCCCGGGGACACGACCAACGGCCTCGACCTGTCGCAGTGGGTGGAGGAGTGGACCAACGAGGTGTTCGACCTGGAGCTCATGAAGGACGCGGCCGCGGGATCAGAGACCGGCGAGAGGAGCTGGTGAAGGCGCTCAAACTGGCACTGCATTGCGTCGATCCTTAGCCACCAGCGGGGCCGAGGCGCAGCACCTAGCACAGCAGGTGCTGCGGCAGTTTGAGCAGATCAAGCCTTCAATTGCTGTCTCTGCCGCCTCGTCCTTCACCGGCGAGCCGAGCCACATACTACCGCGACAGCTACCAGTGTCACGGACGAGACAAAATCTACAGTTACAGAGTAGTCGCGACTGTCCGCTGCAGTCACTTCATTGCAGACTGAAATTTACAGTGCTCAGTTACTTCAGGTTTTTAATAAAGTAGACTTCAGAGAGTGTATTCGTGTTTTTCAGTCTGTACAGTACAGGTGTAGGGATTAGGAGAATTTTGGTTGCGATGTCATTCTTTTTTTTACAAGAAATAACTTAATTATCAGCAGCAACGAGCTGCAATGATTGTTACATTGATTAAGTCTACAAAGTGTAGAACTTGAGTAAGAGGACATTCTATTTTATGGTGTTCATGCGAGCATGAATACTGTATATTGTTGCTCTGAACAGTCCTATGTAGAAAGGCTTCTCGTGCCAGAGTATCAGCTATTGAATTAGAGCTCCTTTTGACTTTGAAGATCTTGGGTTCCCTGGAAATGATATGGTTGGAAAATGTTTGGGTGAAATGCTTGATTCTCCAATCTGGGGGGTCATTATGGTGTGTTTGATTGAAGAAGTGAACCAAAAGTTCACTGTCCGACAGGAAGCTGACTCTATCAATGTTCAATCTGTCAATGATAATGGAAGCCAAAGCAAGGCTTGCAGCTTCAGCCATTAAGACTGATGAGCAGGCTTCCAATTTTGCCTTGATATAGATTCCTTGAGCTGGTTGTACTCTCGTGTTAAGAAAGAAAATTCCTAAGCCCGCCTGTCTCATAGACATGTTTGGTTGATCCGGCAAAGTGGAGGCATCTACATAGCATCTTGGTGTTTGGAGTAGAGCTGGATTGTTGGCATGATATGTGTTTGTCAAGTGTAGTTGCTGCATAGAAATGTTTATACCTATTGTAGTCATCGTTGGAGGCTCAGGGGCTCGCTCATTGTTCGTCATGATCCTCTGATGAGACTGATCACCTGCAGTAAGATAACTCATACCTTGTTGACCAAGTAGATTTGTATCATTGCCAGTGGAGTTCTCGATAATGGGTGGCGTAGGTTGTTGATGCAGTTGCTGTTGGTCGTGGTTAAGACACGGTGCCTGTTCTTCCTCGGTCTCCTGGCACTCGTTGTTGATCCATCGAATCATAGCAGCTGCAGCTGTGTGTACCTGTATAGGGGTCCAACTTTTCCTTTGGAAGCAGTTATCATTTCTTGCTTTCCAAATAAACCGTAAGGTGATCAGCATGGTGGATAATAAGTCATCATTTATATCATTTGTGATGATAGTTTGAAGGATCAATTGAATTCCATCATTATCAGGAGGTAGAAGCTCAGTTCTTAGGGAAGGAGTAAATGAGAACCAAACAGCCCTAGGTAGACTACAAAGGAAGAAAAGGTGAGCATCGTCCTCAATTTGCCCGCATGTTGTACGGTAGGTAGTAAGTCGACCGGCATGATTAAGTTTGTTGGCTTTAACAGTAGTGAGCTTTGCTAAGAATTTGTTATAGATGAAAGCATAAGCTTTATTTTTGTCTCTATGGCTAAAAATAATCGGATGACCCAGATGAATGGTATTATGGAGTAGATTGGGAACTGGAAAAATATTCTTAATTTGGGTCTTGGTGGCATTATCAACATTATGGCGGAAGTGGATGGAAGATTTACTCATGTTGGGAGTCTGACCAGAGCTGTAGTAGAAGTCATTAAGAATGTTGTTGATGGTAGTAGCTTCATAAATAGTGGCTTCACCACATAAAATGAGGTCATCCGCAAAGAGTAAGGATTGAATAGGAGGGCAATTGGGGCCCAAAGTGATTCCAGTAAGATTGGCATTATTCATTGCATCATGTAAAGCGATGGACAATTCATTAATAGCTATTGCAAAGAGAAAAGGGGAAAGGGGACAACCTTGGCGAATACCTTTTTTGGAAAAAAAATATCCAGTGGGCTCACCATTGATAAGAACTGCCATCGACGGAGTAGTAAAGCAAGCTCGTAGAAGGTTGATAAAATGCTGATTTAAACCAAGACGTTGAAGAGCTTGCGTTAGAAAATCCCAGCTTAGTCTGTCAAAGGCTTTTGCTAAATCGATTTTAAGAAGCTGCAATTCCAATTCTTGAGACCAAAAGAGTGAATAATTTCTTGAGTGATAATAATGTTAGAGGAAATATGCCTATCCTTAATAAAAGCCGCCTGCTCTTGATCAATGTAATTAGGCAGATGGGGTTTTAACCTATCAGCTAGAGTTTTAGCTATAAGTCTGTAAATAACATTGTAAAGGCTAATAGGTCTAAAATCTTGAGGAGTAATAGGCTGCACTTTTTTTTGGATGAGAGTAATGTAAGTTTGATTGATTTCAGTAGTAAGTAAAGCAGTCCTATAAAAGTCACTTACCAGGTTATGGACATCGTTAGAGATCCAAGGCCATGCCGTCTTAAAGAAAGCTGCATTGAGGCTATCTGGGCCTGGGGATGCATTATTGCGCATACCTTTGATGATACTGTGCAGCTCCTGCAAATTTGGAGTTGAGTTAGTAAAGCAGGAGATGTCGTCTGCCGCATTGGTGTGCCTTGAGTCGATGGTTTGATGATGGTGGTCGATTTCCTCTCCTTGTCGCATAGAGTGATGATGTGATGCCTCCTGAGGTTGAGGCTGTTGTGAATGAGAGGCTGTCAGTATCTGCAATGAGGAGGTCTGTAGAGATTGATGATTAGTCTCATTAACAGCAAACAGTTCATGAAAATAATGGAGAAGGGTTGAGGCAATTTGGTCAGCAGTAGTGGAATCAGTGCCATCGGGATTGTGAAGATAGGCGATTGTATTTTTTCTATGCCTTTTGACAATGGATTGATGAAAGAAGGCAGTGTTACGATCACCAAGCCTAGCCCAGTTCTTTTTGGCTCTTTGAAGATGGAATTCTTCATCTTTGGTTAGAATATTTTGGTGCTGAAATGCAAGGTGCTGCTGGAGGTCGTAGTCCTGTTCCTGTGGTGGTTCGGATGGCTGGCTAAGCATTTGGCTTTCAATGATATTAATCTGGGTAGAGAGATTAGGCTTGGCCATCCTCCATTTTCGAAGATCAGTAGCTAAGTATTTGGTCTTTTGGTGAAAGGGGCGATTGTAGGATTTCATCCAGCTCTCTTTGGCCACCTGCATATAGTCCTGTTCCATAAGCCACCAGTTTTTAAACCGAAAAATTTTGTTATTGTGATGACGAGTAGAATCAAGCATAGTGAGGATGGGGGCATGGTCGCTACGCCTCATAGGTAGATGATACACTGTTGTTCTCGGATAAGCCATACACCATTCAGCATTTGCCAAGCAACGATCAAGTCGCTGAAAAGTGGGAGTTGTACTGAAGCGCTTGTTTGTCCATGTGTACGCCGGTCCACTGTACCCCAAATCCAAAAAGCCACACTGCTTTACATAGTCACAAAACATATTAATACGTCGAATATCAGCTTTACCCGAACCACATTTTTCATTAGCATTCATGAGTTCATTCATGTCCCCCATAGCTAAGATAGGAAGGGTACTATGATTTACCACAAAATTAAGTACCCTGGTCCATATAGTAGTGGTGTTACGGTGATGAGGATCACCATAGATACAAACTAAACCAAACTGCTCAGAAGTAGTAGTGCTATTACACAAAGCTAAAATATAGTGGTAATTGTGATCTATTATAGTGATGGAAACAGCTTGGGTCCAAATTAACCAAAGACCACCTGACTGACCCTGCGCTTGAACTACGAAAGCATCCAAAACATTAAATCGATTAACAATAGCAGTACGAGAAATTGAAGTATTTCGAGTTTCAGATATGAAACAAACCTGAGATTTGGTAGATGTTATGAGACGGGCAAGATGTTGCATTGTTGAACTACGCAGGGAGCCGGCTGATCCCTGGCAGTTCCATGAGAGCAGATTCATGGTGCACCCGACGCCCTTGAGGCTGGCGAGTCTGTCCAGAATAGGCAGGCCCCCCGACAGGAATCTCAGGGAGGCCATGGAACTGATGCGGAGGCAGGTCGTTGGCGATGAAGATCTGGCTCCTCTCAGTCAGTCGAAGTAGATTAGGATCCAACGCCAGTAGAGTTGGATGCAGCTGCAGAGTGGTGCGTACGCCTCCAGATTGCGAAGGTAGTCGAGCCTGAGTGTCGACATAGTGACCCGACGTTGTTCGTCGTTGCTGGAGCGGGGGTCGATGCAAATCTCCGAGGGTGCAGAACAGAGGCGACGGTGAATGGGCCTGGCGTTGGCGGATGTCAGCCGATCCGGATCGAGCACGGACCAGCGATGTCGGAGGGTGTTCTTTGCAGATGGATATGGGTTCATTGCGCTTGAATCGGTGGTTAGTTTGATGCTTCCATCGATGGGAACGCGGGCGCGGCGGCTGGAACCAGATCGGATGCTCCGCCGAGACATCGAGTAGCGGAGGCGGCCAGGGGGTCCGGTGGTGGAAGCTGCAGCGATTGCTGGCGCCTGCGTAGCTCATGCCTGACAGCCGACGGCCGACAACTTTGGGTGAGGATTGACAAGGCATGCAGGTTTCGCTGTTGCCCGCTGCCGTTGACAGCGCTTTGCTCTGGAGTGGCGACATTGGCAAGCTAGAGGCAAATCAAGATGGGTAGTGACTTCGACCCCCGCAAATTCCCGTCTGATGGAGAGAAGAATCCACTGGACAGTAGAGCGGGCGTCGATCTACTATTGGAGTATAGCAGATTTGGATTTGGAAGGAGCTTGAAGTAGATTGACGGGGATGATTTGAGGTAGGAAGGGGGAACACGACATATCTTAACTTTTCTCCAAGAAGAAAAGCTGCAGATCACAGAGGAGCCTGAGGAAGCTGATGGTCAATGGCAAGTTTAGATCGAAGAAATTAGATGGATTAAAGCGATGGGGATCGATGAGGGAAATTGGGAGGTAGGAAGGTAAGTTACGGCATAACGCCCAGTACTACTCGGAGCATCCCATACAAGGCCTCACTTTGATGATTTCAGGCTGGGCTCCGTTGCGATGTCATTCTTTAATTCCTGAATTCGTTTGTACCTGCCAGAAGCACTCCATATTATCGGAAGATGATTTGGGAGTGCTGGCTTCTGATTAAGTTTCAGTAGAACCTTTGCTGCTTTAAACTTTTTTCCTTTCGAGAGAAATGTCCAATTCCGGGGCTGTTTGGTTTCCAGACATAATTTACTAAAATTAACATAGAGTAAATATAGCAAAACATAAAAAGTGTGGCAAGAAAATTTAGAGCCTTTGCCGCCAACTCAATAGTGACCGCGGAATGGCACAGAGGAAAGAAACAAACTTTATCACCCTACTGTACACAAAAAATAGGCAGGTCATTTAGAACAGCTGTGAGGCACTGTTAGCATCAAAACTTGACGGAATGGCATGGAGAACACGAATAAAGTTCGCAGATAGTAGAGAAGAGACGACTAACTTTTTAAAGACATAGCGGCTGGGTGCAAATTTTATAATGGCATAAAAAAGGCTGTAAAACCGAAGCCGTCCCAAAGTCATCGTCTACCCGTCACCGTCTTCTCCGGCGGCCGCCAGCGGGATCCCTTCGCCGGCACCGTCTCCGCTGCCTCTAGACTGGAGACGACGCCTGTCTCCTCGCCACCCTCAGCCGAGTAAGAGCTTCCTCCTCGCGGATCCAACTTCATTTCGGCATCGATGTGAATCGCTCGCTCATTGCTGCAGTTTTTGCATTCGTCCCGGTGAATATTGTGTCGCTTCATGTGGCCGCTCCTAGAATTCCATCGATCTGGGCTTCCTTGTAGCCGTATGTACTGGGATTGTAGTATTTCGGACCAGCCGAAAATTCTCACCCATGTGGGATTAGTAATGCTTTCTGTACTCCGCTCGTGCCAAGAACCAGGCAATAGGTTTTACAATTTTGTAGCAGCTTGTTGTTCACCACGGTCACTATAATTCTTTCTGTGACTGCTTGAAATCTAGTCTGCATTATGAGAAAGGGTAAATACTGAGACTGATGGAATAGTTTTAATTATTAATATTTGATGCAAAATCACTGACTTATGGTCAACAAGTAGCATATCGATGCAAACATTAAATTAAAGAATCTTAATGTGTGAAGGAAGCTTAGTACAAGTAAATGGTTCAATAATTTAAAACGGGTAGAAAATGAATGGTGAATGTTCTTGATGAATCTTAATCAGATTCGTGGAACCATCAGGTACCCATTTTGTAGTTCAAGTGAACTGGGTAACCCAAATCAAGAATATTGGAGCTCTTTCATCATGTCAGCATGATGTTTGGCTCTGCATTGTACCAGATAGATGCTAAATCAAAACTGCTTGCTGTCAGTGACCACCATTTGGTTTAAATACAATGCCTAAGCATGGCCTTTTGCGATGGTGCCCTCATGTATCCAGCCTTTTTAGAACATGGATATTTAGACATTTGTCTCATTTGGTTGCCATATGCCTCTAGCCTAGCCTTTATTAGGTCAGATTGTGTAGATGCAGTAGTTTGTTTTGTTGGCTGTATCAACTAAGAGTGGCCATAATGTATCCTATCTCTTTAGAATATGAATAATGATGCATGTTTTGTTTGGTTGCCATACGCCTAGCCTAGCCTGTATTAGGCCAGACTGTGTCAATGGAGTAGCAGTTTGTTTCGTTGGCTGAATGATATAATAATTGGCCATAAGGGATGGTATTTCGTTGCCTGCATAAATACATGCTGCAGAGATAAATACACTAACCATCAGTTTATGGAATGTTCATCTTCTTTGAGGTATTATGATAGACAGAATCTGCTTCGTCTGGTTGACCTGTCAAGGATTAGAGAGAGAATGTGAGTGACAAGATAAAGAATATTCATATTTTGATATCACTCTTCATATGGTAGCTGTAGAATTCTTGAAGGAACTTAACTTACCTAAGTATCTTAACTGGCTCAGCCGTAAGCCTACTAATGTGCTTCTGCAGTTCTTTCCCGATACTACGCTGACAATGTGACTGCAGAATAAACCCCTGTAAATGGTATAGTTTGAATAATGATTTGGGGATACTGGTGAATATCCTGCTGTCACATATGTCGAGATACCTAAGGTGGACCAGAGGTTCAATATTATCTGGCAGAATACCATCTGGATGTTGTAGTACCAGCACACGCAAACTCCTTAGCTCATGTAGTGTTTCTTTAAGAACATTGTTGAAGTTATCTGGAGGGATTCTTTCTCCAGAAGGAGCATGGTGTTTGCATATTATTAGGCTCCTTAGATTTTTCTTCAAATCCTGGGATTCTACCAAACTCTCCTGTGATTCAACCAAACTCATGTACACCTTAGAAATATTGCTTGCATTGACATATAGGTGTCGGACATTTCTTGGAATAGTAACATGGAAATCATCTTCAATTCGAAAATGTTCTCCATTGGAGAGTGATTCTGCCAGATCATGTAGCAAGTCATGGACTACATAATGGTTCTCTAGATTGGCTGCTTTTTTAATGAATGAAAGCTGCAAGAGATCATCAATATAGCGATATGCATTTTCATCTGATGTTTCCTTTTGAATGTAACCATGGGCTCGCCACATCTGTATGAGCACGTCACCCCGAAGTTGGTAGTTCTTCGGAAACAACGCAAAGTAAACAAAGCACTGCTTCAAGTGATCTGGAAGATGCTCGTAGCTCAATCTTAATGCTGGCATAATATCATCTTCTGTCTGTTCAATCTGCCACAATTTGAGCTGGAGAACAGCCTTCCAGTGGTCTTCGTCTAGCTTCAGTTTCAGTTCACCTCCTACCGTCTTGGCTGCTAATGGTGAACCAGCCAATTTCATTGCCAATTGTTCACCAATTTCCACCAATCTTGGAAAATCTGATGGTCTTGCATTGCCAAATGCGCATTGCTGAAAATGATCCAAGTAATCTTTGCGTTTCAAGCCATCTAAATGTATAATCTCTGTTGCTCCATTTATCTTTGCAACCTTTTGACTTCGAGTCGTAAGCACCACTTTGCTGCCCATACTGGCAAACTGGAGGGGCTTCAACAATGTTTCCCATTTGCTGCTCATTTCGTTCCAAACATCATCAAGCACTACCAAAATCTTGCTCCCGTTCAGCTTTTTTTGAAGTTTTCTTTGAACTAGATCTAAGTTGCTGATGCTGTTCAAGTCTGCTGATATGGAGCCATCCCATGAAACCCTGCTGGTACCATCTCTTTTCCTTTTAAGTCTATGGCATTTCTGTGACTGTACCATCTCTTTTGTGAGGCGTTTGACACCAAATTTTTCTGAGACATAGAGCCATGCCATGATATCAAAATGTCCTATATCACGAAAATGGTTGTATACTCTCTGCAGTAGCGCAGTTTTACCAACACCAGCAACTCCAACTATTGCTATGACAGAATATGGTTGTCTGTATTCATCATTTGTTTGTTCTAGTAGTTTCTTTAACTTTGTTTCTTCACCACCTCTACCAAAAAAATTTGTGGCACCTAGAATAGAGGTTGTTCTCCGCCACTGAAGTGCCTTTCCTGGTTTTCTATCCCTTGGATCAGCGAGCTCTAGGAATGTTTGCATCTCACTAGCAATCTTATCAAACTTGTCCACAATTGCAATTAACTTATTAAGGTCTTCATCAGAAAAAAAGAGACGTTTCAGAATACGAACTGACCGTTTTACTGTTGAACTGCTGCTTGTGCTGGTAGAGGCAGTGGTGTTGGTTGTTGCAGAGATAGTGGAAGAGGAAGGACTAACAGTAACATAATCAGATGAATTGGCCATCATGTCTTCAGCTTTTGCTTCTAAAAAACGATAGTCAAATAAATCAAGAACATCTTCAGCCTGGTAAGCGGCACCTTTTATACTTGCTAGCCAACTTTTCATACTTGGATCTTTTGCTGGCAGGCTTGAAGCTGTTTTCAGCACGAATGGGATCTTCTTGAGCTTGGCTAGTTTATCCTTCGCATCATCCATTTGGTATTCAAACTGATCTTCTAGGTAAGAGCACACTTTGCTAACCATCATGGCGATGCAGGCTGATGCCATCCATTCTCCTATTGCTATAGGAGTCATTATACCCAAGATGCAATAACTCCAATATACCAATGCCAGGATTACTCACAGAAGGAAATGGGTATTGAGTTGAGAAAACTGGTGCTTTATATAAGAAGAGTAATGATAATGAAGCTAGATTATTATATGGAGTTAAAAACAAATATTGTTATCAGAAACTTCCCCGAGTTGCATCGTCCTAGATGTCTCCAAAAGTGTGTTGCTTTGTTGCCTAGTAGTTTAGTAAAACGTCACATGTGTTGCTTTGTTACTACCATTTTATTTGTTGTTCATCAACTCTATTAGTCTCTCACCAATCTCGTTTATTCCGCTGTAACTATTGATGTTGACCTGTTATGTGATACTTGAATGTTGGATCCACGTACTATTGATGTTGACCTGCTCTGTGATACTTGGGCTTTGTTTAGTTGGTGAAAAATTCTAGGTTTGACTACTGTAGCATTTTTGTTTGTATTTAACAATTATTGTCCAATCATAAATTAACTAGACTTAAAGATTCGTCGCGCACAAATTACAGACAAATTGTGCAATTAGTTATTTTTTATCTATATTTAATGCTTTATACATGTATCTAAATATTCGATATGATGGAAAATTTTGAAAACAGGGCCTTGGATGTGTATAAATGTTCTGTAGTATTTCTTAATTTATTCGTTTTTTAGAAAAAAAAGTACTCTCTCTGTCCTTGAAAGCTACAACTTTTAGAGTTGTTCTAAGTCAAATTTTTAAAACTTTGACCAAATTTATAGAGAAAACAATAAGGTTTATAGTACAAATTAATATCATTAGATTTATCATAGAATATATTTTTATAAGATGTTCATTTTATGTTATAGATATTGATGCTCTTTTCTATAAAGTTAGTCAAAGTTAAAAAAGTTTGACTAGTACGGATTCTAGGAGTTGAAGCTTTCAGGGACAGGGGAGTATTTCTTAATTTATTCATTGTTGGCAGCCAAAGGAACCTGAGATTCCTGGCAGCTTCCTTCCTAACTTATTTGAGATCCTTTGAGATCCTTCGGGTTAAACACCATTAAAAAAAAACTTTTCCTCGATGATTGCTGTGGAGTTAGAAGAATATAATATTCTCTCATGCTGCAAGGTTTTTATGAGGAAACTCTGCCTTAAGGCCTTGTTTAGTTCACCCCGAAATCCAAAAAGTTTTCAAGATTTCCCGTCACATCGAATCTTGCGGCACGTGTATGAAGTATACGAAAACAAAAACTAATTACACAGTTTGTCTGTAAATTGCGAGACAAATCTTTTGATCCTAGTTAGTTAATGATTAGATAATATTTGTCAAATAAAAATGAAAGTGCTACAGTAGCGAAATCCAAAATTTTTTCGGAACTAAATAAGGCCAAGTTTCTAGATGATGGCGGCGCTCTATGTTGTATCCTTTGTAAAGGAGGCATCTGTAACATCCTACACTTCCTTGTTCGATGTGGGTCTGTGTGATGAGACGTTTACTGCTTGTCTGCGAGTCTTGGTTTTTAAGACCAAGCCGGGCTCTTTTGGGTAAACTACTTGCTTGCCACGTGTATGGCTCTTCTAGAGTGGATCTGCAACGTTGAAGATGGTAGCTACTTTTGTCGTGGGATGCAACAAAGCTCAGCAATGATGATGGCATGCTGCGTTAACTTTTCTTAGAGGGTGTTTAGGCCCTGTTTGATTGCTCTTGTTTTTTTTAACACCCATCATATTAAATATTGACACATATATGGAGTACTAAATATAGATAATTTATGAAACTAAAAACACAGTTAGAGAATAATTTGCAAGACGAATCTTTTAAATCTAATTAGTCTATGATTAGACACTAATTACTAAATAAAGCGAAAGTGCTACAGTACCTGTTAAACTTTAACACCTCTAACCAAGTCAAACACCCTCTTAAATATAGGGACTAAAGTTTAATAAATGTCATATCAAATATGGTCCATGGAATATTTGGTTACTAATAAAAAAAATAAATTACAGATTCTGTTAGTAATCCACAAGACAAATTATATGAAGTCTAATTAATCTATCATTAGTATATTTTACTGTAGCAATCATGGATTAATCTATCATTAACTATGAACTAATTAGGCTCTAAAATCCGTGGGCCAACTGCTGATGATGGGTCCGTGTAAGCTGCTCAGGATTAGTTGCTCAGCTATCGTAATAGCGTAGGTATGGGCATTTGGGTACCTGATTTTTTTGGGTCACATAATTTGGGTAATTTAAAATTCGAGTAATGAAAATTGATATCCGATATTAGTTCTGCAAAAACATTATTCATAATTTCAGGTATCGATAATTTAGGTTTGAGTATTTCTGATATACCTGAATTTAAAAAAACAACAAATTACATAAAATTTTAGTAGTAATTTATATATACTTTCAGCAGCAATTTGTAAAATTTCAATAGCATTTCGTAGAGAATAATATATTATAGTCACTTGTTCAAATAGAGAGAATTATACTTCTAATAAATTGATACGTTCAAATGCTCAACTAACAACACATGATAAATACAAAAATAGACAAAAATTTGGGTAGTTCGGGTAGTTTGCGTACTGGGTGATATTACTCGAATTAACCAAATTAATTTTGGGTAATCAAAATTGCTATCCGAATTTAGGATTCGATACCTTAGATTCGGGTAATTTGAATCCAGATTTGAGTAATTTATTAGGTATGAGTAATGAGTATAGGGTATTTTACCCATGCTTAGGTGTCGAAGTGAATACAAACCACGATACGGGGAGGCGGCGGAGGGGCGACGGACGGCGCACGAGACTGCAGCGGCGTGCCGCGATTGCGTTGCGGCACAGGCAGCCTGTGGCGAACGCCCAGGGAAGGAACCAGTGGTCTTGCAAGTGATTCACCTTTGAAGTTTTTTTATTGTAGTTATTAGGGTACTCTTAATGTAAAAATCATCATAGTTTCTATAAACATTAGTTGTACTACCGCCTAAGCATTTTGCTAATATGGCAAGGTAGTTATTGACCGGGTCTAAGTTATAAACCATATGTACAACCAAGACACGAAGGGATATGATTGGTAGAGAACGAAGATAGAATATATGTGATTGGATAAAAAAATTGTTGCGTAGAAACTATCCATTAGAACTATAGTTTCTATATGTAGTGTCTATAAAAATTAATAGACATATAAACTATATATAATATCTAGCATTAGAACTGCCCTTATGACGTTTCATCTCTTTATATTTTGATTTGGAGGTTTGTTAATTGACCACGGCTTCACAAGGTATGATCTACTCCCTCCGTCCTAAATTATAAGTCACTCTAATTTTTTTTGAGAGTCAAAGCATCTCAAGTTTGATTAAATTTATATAAAGTGATAATATTTATGATATTAAATAAGTATAGTTAGATTCTTTTTTAATTACATTTTATAGTATACCTATGTGATGTTATAAGTTTTTGTAATTCTTTTTATAATTTTAGTCAAATTTGAAATATTTTAACTCTTAAAAAAGTTGGAATGACTTATAATTTGAGATAGAGGAAGTATATAATATTATCTTGTTCTTGTTGTAGAGACATCCACAACTACAATTAATAAACTTAACCGAGACAGGCAAAATTGATTTTTCATGACGGGCACACAAAACGCCTCGGATGAAAGGTAACGATTAATGAGGCCTTTTCCAAGGCGGTTTGGTGCCTGCCTCGATAAATTAAATAAAAAATAATAAAAAGAAAAAGCTCAGTGAGCCCGTCCATGGGCCTGCCGAGCCCATCCACACTGCTAGATTTCTCTGGCGGGCTTCTGCCACCGCTGGATCCACGCTGCTCTACACCGGGAGCGCTGCTAGATCTGCTGCCGAGGAGGAGGTGGAGGTCGTCCGGATCTGCCGTTAGGGGAGGAGGTCGGGGCCGCATCCACCACCGAGGAGGTGGAGGCCAAATTTGCCACTAGGGCAAAGGTGGGTGCTGAATCAGCCACCGGGGAGGAGGTGGAGGCCGGATCTGCCTCCCCACGCGCGTTGTGGGGTGAGATGGCCAGTGCTCACTGCCATGTTGGAGTCGTGCCACCATGATGCGAGGGAGGAGGGGCGCCGCCAAGGTGGCTGGAGGGAGAGGGATGAGCCACCTGTGTGTGTGAGAGAGAGAGAGGAGGAGGAAGGAGGCGCGGCGCTCGCGGTCTGATGCACAGAGGAAGGAGCATGCGGCGCTCGCAGTCTTGCGTGTGGAGTAGAGCGACGCTGAGGGAAGTCGGGCTAGGGCCGGTAGAATGGGGAAGTGAAGGAGTGAGTTTAGGGTTCTGAGAAATCATTTATATACACTGAGCGCCGCCTTGGGCCGAGATGGGCTCTCTGGGCTCCGAGTTAGGCTGGTATTATCCGAGGCGGGCTTTATAACATAACCGCCTCAGCTAATATCGATTAATCAAGGGGGCATTTTAAGGTGTCCGCCTTGGTTAATGGATTTTGCGAGACAGTTATTTGTAACTACGGTTTATACTTTAACCGAGTCAGTTGAAAATCTTACCTACCTTCGAGGCCTATTTCGAAAGGTCACGCAAAAGATTTTTTTTTTAGTACTGATCATTACATTCTTATTATATATGGAAGATAATAATCTATACAAAAATCAGTTTTGCTTGGTGAAAATATACTATGTATTATTCTTTTTTCATGCTCATGTGGGGCGACCCTTCTCAAAATTTTAGTTGAAGAATTTGATGCGTACTAGAACAACTTGGCTATTAATGTATGGACTTGTCAGACGTTAATTTTTATTTCGTCCTGCGCCACTGTTTGTGAACTTGTGATGATAAGCTTGGTGTTAGTAGGTTGCTTAGGATTAGTTGTCCAAGTTGTCGTGTTTAGATTCTTTTTTTGTAGGTCTTATTGAATAAATTAGCTATGCTGTTTGTGTACATGTAAGGTTTTTAGGCTCAGTTTTTCCTATAAAGGTTTTTAGGCTCAGTTTTTCCTATAATCTAGATCAATTATGGCCTTGTTTACTTACACCTCAAAATCCAAAATTTTTCAAGATTCCCGTCACATCGAATTTTTAGACACATGCATGAAGTATTAAATATAGACGAAAATAAAAACTAATTGTACAGTTTGGTCGAAATTTGTGAGACGAATCTTTTGAGCCTAGTTAGTCTATGGTTGGACAATATTTGTCACATACAAACAAAAGAGTTACTGTAGCAATTTTGCAAAAAAATTCCCAAGTAAACAAGGCCTATATTACTCTTTAATTGAAAAGCAAAACTTCTCCCATAGGATTAAAAGAAAAGGTTATCATCTAACCCAACTGGCTAGAAAAAGCTTAAAATGATAACATAATTTTGGTAATGACCACAGCCATCACCATCACCATCACAATCACAATCACCATGAAAGTTTGAGGCGTGAGTAGTTTCTTAATCAAATAATCTTGTAGCATCACACCTCATTACTGGTCACATTGGCCTGCTTTAGCATATATGTATTCATCAGCAAGATTCATCAGTTAACTCAGTCCTGCTGTACCTGGTTCTGGTTCCAACTGATGAAAAATCGCTCTACGCTTTATATATGAGAAAAAAAAAAGGATACACTCAGCTTGTTTTCTCTAAGGAGTTGAAAAGGCCAGAGGTTGCCAACTCAGTATAGCAGTAGCAGTAACACGCATGTTCTAGTTCTTGAACATGGGAGGCTTCCTTGCTTTGGTAGCCTGCTCAAACGCATAAGCGATCTCAATCAACCTCGGCTCGTAGCCCTTGAGCCCACCGAAGGTGATCCCGAAGGGTGCTCCCTGCTCATCGTAGCCAGCCGGAACTGCGATCCCAGGGAGGCCACCGATGGCGAGGACCGTGGCCAAACTCGAGTCCGGCGCCACGATCGCATCCAGCTTGTGTTGCCGCATCGTCTTCTCCACACCATTCGCCGTCAGCTCGTCCAGCTGCTGGATCGCCGCCTTCTCTACCGAGCCGATCCCACTGGTGTTCTGGGACACCAAGAAGATGAGCTGCCCAAACTGTTTCAGCATCTCCTGCCATCCATAAAAGTGTTCTGACTATCAGTGAGTAATTTGATCTCAAGCAAAATCAATTAATCACTGAATGCTAACCTCATCTGGATGCGCATTGTTGAATGCTATTATTTCAGCCAGGGAGGCAACGGGAGAGCGTGACAGATCAGACGACAAGTAGGCATTCAGGACGATCTTGAACTCTGCTGCTAGAGCAACCAGCTCCCCACTCACAGTGGCGTTCAGTATCACATCCAAGTTTGCAATTGAAAGGCTCTCTATCACAACCGCTCCATTTCTCCTTTCAAAGATCAAATTGATAAAAAAAGTAGTATATAGACTAGTTAGTTACTCGCAAACCCAAACCCTTTGTTTCATTGTTTGGCTGGAGCTCTAAAAACAAAATAAAAAAACAGCCAGAGTCCAGAGAATCATGCACCACTCACCTGAGTGTGTCGAGGTGCTGATGATACACCTTCTGCCTGACAGATCCATCTGGGAAATCGAAGAACACATTTGGAACGCCAATTCTCTTCCCCTCCAACCCATCAACCTTGAGGAACTGCGTGTATCCACCGTCAGGGATGTACTTGGACGCTGCTCTGGTAGCCACCGCGTCAAGCTCGTCGTAGCCCACAATAGCATCCAGCACATGGACAGCGTCGGCCACTGTGCGGCAAATTGGCCTGTGCATGCGTTTGTGAAATGTGAAAATAAACAATTTCATTTTTTTTCTTCTTTTTTGTGCTTAATTAACTGATCATTATAGGTTTATCATCATCATGAAATCAAACAGTCAATACATATGCTTATTGCTTACCCAACTGTGTCCTGCCTGGGAGAGATGGGGATGACGCCGGCCCGGCTTGTCAGTCCCACCGTCGGCTTGATTCCTACAACAGAGTTCAACGAGGATGGGCAGAGTATGGATCCATCAGTTTCTGTTCCTAGTGTCACTGCTGCCATGTTTGCCGCTGCTGCTATCGCCGGGCCGGTGCTTGAACCACAAGGGGGCGAGGATAGAACATACGGATTCTACATGTATATGAACATCAGTAGATGAATTCAGCATAATGAGTGCTTACATAATATTTACAACACCATGGTTTGAGAGTGACAGTAATTTTGTAAAATTACTGAAAGAACTGGAAAACAAAATGTGTCCATTTCTAATATTGGGTTTTTTTTCCTTATTGCCGAATAAAAATTTTGAAAGCACTTACTTATAAACACAGCCAGTTAGGCCTTGTTTACTTGGGAAATTTTTTGCAAATTGATACAGTAACTCTTTTGTTTATATGTGACAAATATTGTCCAATCATAGACTAAGTAGGCTCAAAAATTTCGTCTCGTAAATTTCAACTAAACAGTATAATTAGTTTTTATTTTCGTTTATATATTTAATGCTGCATGCATGTGTCTAAAGATTCGATGTGATAGGAAATCTTGAAAATTTTTGGGTTTTTGGGTGGAAGTAAACAAGGCCTTAGTAAATGGTGTCATAGCATCAATGACAAAAGACTGTCTTATGCTTCCCGCGGTGTTCACTAATACAATGTCTTGTCACAAGTTCATGGGAAGGGAAAGCCACAAAATTATACAGAAGGAAAATTGCCACAGACTAAATTCATGTCAAATTTACTCTGAGCTGTAATAGAAAGATCGATTTGATTTCGTTCAATGTTTGCTCACATTTCCAGCAAGCAGCAACATCAACAGCAATATGTCAACACATGATTTACCTGCACGGAAAGCTTGCATATTTAAGCTGTTCTTACCAATATAATTCTTGGAAGGAAAGCGGGACGAAGACGACAGCACTAACCTTGCCCTGCCCGCCGCGCGGGCTCCACCCGCCGGTGCCGATGGCGCTGCGGAAGTTGGCCCACTCATCCATGTTAGCCTTTCCGAGCACGACGGCGCCGGCGCGGCGGAGCCTGGCCACCACGCCGGCGTCACGCCTGACCACCGACCCAAGCAGCGCCAGGGAGCCGGCAGTCGTGTTGAGCCCATCGCGCGTCGCGATGTTGTCCTTGAGCAGCACGGGCACGCCGTGCAGCCCGCCGGCGATCTTGGCGTCACCGGACGACGACCGCCGCCGCTCGGCGTCTGCCTGCGCCGCCTGCCGGAGCGCGTCCGGGTTGACCTCGATGACGGCGTGCAGCAGCGGGTTCAGGCGGCTGATCTGGCTCAGGTAGTGCTGGACGAGTGCCGTCGACGTCAGGCTGCCGTTCTTGAACCCCTGGTGGATGGCGTCTAGGGTGGCCTCCTCGAACTCGAAGCTCCGGCTGGTACCGGCGCCGGCGGTGAGCGCGAGGACGGCCGCGAGCAGGAGCAGCCGTAGCCAGGCCATGCTCACACTGTTCAGTATTCTGTTCAATGCCGGCCGGCGACCACGTTGTGCATATGATATATGACTCGTGACTCTGATATAGAATTCTGTTCCTGCTTTTGTGTTCTTCCATTTGGCAGGCCATGAGCATTGGACCTATTCGATGAGAATGTTAGATTCCTTGTAGGAAAACGTTGATCCCTCTCATGAACTTCCAAAATCTAGTAGTGGCTGCTAGTCCTGGTACCCCATTCCTTATCACCATCACTGAGGACATGCATGGTTACCACTTACCACAATATAGCCTTTTTTTTCATATTTGGAATGGAATAACAAGAAGAAGCTTTTCAGAGTTATTACCTGGTAGAATTAGCCATTTAGGGCATGATTAGTTTCTAACATATTTATCTCTACATAGGTTTAGTCCCAAGAACAAATTTGACAATTCAGTAGACTAATTTGTGGATAAAATAAAGAAAAGGATAAAAAAGTTGTGGAATGGCAGGGAAATACAAGAAACACATGTACTGAATGGTGATTATGCAAAATCCACCGTTAGTAATGGCAAATTTCTAACGTGAGCACCGGGATGGTAACATTGAGGTCTCAAATTCGAATCATGAGAAGTACATATTTTCTGATTTTTTTACCACTTTCATTGCCGGTTCTAGACCCGAATCCGCCATTTTAACAGTTTGTGCTAGTCTTGCGTACCATGCACGATGTACAGAGTACAATTTTGCATTTCAAACATATTGAAAGAGCATCTAGGCCCCTAAGTGATTTCGGTGTTTAATGACATTATTGATTACTACGACTAACGTGTGTTTTGCAGAGGCAAAGTCATAGGTAAGGTCATGGTAAATAGGTACTCGATGAAGAGGGACGTACAAGCCTACTTAACAGTGGAAATCGTTTTGGTTTCCAAAGGATGGATGGACATCTTCAAGACTAGACTAGGTCTAAGTGCCATATGGTGAAGAAGGGCACTTAGAGTAGTTTAGGACTTTGTTTTCCTTTGACCGTACTATTAAGAGGGGCTTTGATCTAGTAGCTTTACTTAGGCAAGGCTTTAGGTTTAGGTGTGGTGCACACTTGGTAAACCTAGCACTAGGCAGCTCAGAGATAGTCCTTAGATCGAGAGGAACCAACTTCGTTTTGGAGCGATCGTGTTTCGACGGAGTTTGGGTGCCCAAAGGGGCACCGGACGCTCAGTGAGTGCGTCCGGTGAGGTCCTTAGCCGTTGGAACAGTATGGTGCTTAGGGTTAGGCACTGGACGCTAGCACCGGACGCACCGGGTAGCGTCCGGTCCCATACCCAGGGAGGTTGCAAGCCTTCTCTGAGCACCGGACGCTAGCACCGGACGCACCGGGTAGCGTCCAGTCCCATGCGCAGGGAGCTTGTAAAGTTCCCTCGAGCACCGAACGGTGCACCGGACGCTGGGAGTTAGCGTCCGGTGACCTGTCAGAGAGAAGTACAGGTAGCCGTTATGAAGCACCGGACGCTCGGTGCAGTGCGTCCGGTGCAACATAATGTGCGTCCGGTGACCCCGTTTTCAGTGGAAAACGGTTGGCCGACCTTTGGACTTCGTGGATAGTATTTATACTCCTCCACCTCGTCCATGAAAGGTCTCTTGCCCTTTTGAACATCAGAGAAACTTGTTGTGGAGCAAGAGAGTTGCAAGAGCCTAGAGAGGATTGAGTTTTGAGTGATTTCTTGAGAGAATCCTTCTCTAGTGAGTTCCAAGAGTCAAGTGTGCATCCACCACTTTCTAGAGCCTTGTTTGGGTCAAGTGAGAGTTCTTTGCTTGTTACTCTTGGTGATCGCCATCACCTAGACGGTTCGGTGGTGATTGGAGGCACGAAGACCGCCCGGAGTTCTTGTGGGTGGCTCGTGTCAAGCTTGTGAGCGGTTTTGGGCGATTCACCGCGACGGAGTGTCGAAGAATCAGCCCATAGAGAGCACTTGGTCCTTGCGCGGACCAAGGGGGAGCAAGACCCTTGCGCGGGTGCTCCAACGAGGACTAGTGGAGAGTGGCGACTCTCCGATACCTCGGCAAAACATCGCCGAGCAAATTCTTCCACTACTCCTTTACCTTCTAGCTTTACTTTGTGCTTTTACATTCTTAGAATTGCCTTGCTAGAATATGATTGGAATTAGGTTGCAAAACTTTTTATCCGATAGCTCTCTAAGTCACACTAGGCACAAGGGGTTGAATTGGAGCTTATATGTTGCTTAAATTTTTAGAGAAGCCCAATTCACCCCCCTCTTGGGCATCTTGATCCTTTCAATTGGTATCAAAGCCTAGTGCTCATTATTTAGGCTTCACCGCCTAGAGAAAGATGTCTAACGGGGATGGACCGCCACCCATGTTCGATGGGGATGACTTCCCGTACTAGAAAATACGGATGGAGTCATACCTTGAGGCATGCGATGTAAAGTGCCTAAAAGCCGCGACCGAAGGGTTTGCCCCTCCAGAAAGAGCCACAGCTCTTACTCCACAAGAGCAAGAAAACGAGAAGTGGAATGCGAAGGCCAAAAGCCACATCTTTAGAGGCCTTTGCAAGGAGGTGTTCAACCGCGTACGGAGCCACAAAACCGCCAATGCTCTTTGGAAGGAACTTTGTGCGCTCCATGAGGGATCAAAGAGTGAACGCGAGGAACGCTATAACTTAGTGATGAACAAGCTTAATACATTTGAAATGCTTCCCAAAGAAAATGCTAATGAAATGTATTCTCGCTTGAATGTCATTGTAGAGGAGCTAAATGGACTTGGACTCACTCAAATGAGTGCGGCGGATGTAGCAAGGAAAATACTATGTGTGCTTCCCATTGAAAAATATGGGCACATAGTAACGGTGCTTCATCAAGGAGATCTTTCCACCGCTACACCAACCGCCATATTGGGAAAGATCAATGCTCATGAGATGTACATGCACATGAACCCCCAAGATGGCTCCTCATCGGCCAAGAAAGAGAAGAAGGACTTGGCTCTCAAGGCTTCTCACAAGGGCAAGGCTAAGAAGAATGAAGTTGAGTCATCAACTTCAAGTGATGATGATGCATCTATGCCCTCATGGTGAGAAGAACCACAAAGATGTTGAAGAAGCTCAACAAGAATGGAGTCAACTTTGACTCCAAGAAGAAAAAGTTCTTCACAAGTAGCAAGAGGAAGCCCATCTCCGAGATGGATTGCTACAATTGTGGTGAGCTTGGTCATCTTGCTCATCAATGTCCAAAGCCCAAGAAGGACAAGTACAAAAAGAAGAACAAAGAGCAAGATGACTCAAGTGATGATGACAAGAATGAGAAGAAGCAATACAAGAAGAAAGGTGGCAAGAAGAAGGAGCACTACAAGAAGAAGAATGGCAAGGCCTACATTGTTGGTGATTGGCTCACCGACATTGAAAGCTCAAGTGGTGACTCCTCCGGCAATGAAAGTGATGATGAGAAGGTTGCCGCCATGGCCATCGATGCTCCATCACCATCATCTTCACCACCATCTACATCCTCTACACACCTATTTCTTATGGCTAAGGGTGACCGGAAGGTACAAAGTGAGGATGAGAGTAATGAAAGTGATAGTGAATATGAATCACCTTCTTATGATGAACTTGTAAAATTGCTAAACAAGTACACAAAAGTCATAAGAAAATCTAGAAGTGAAAATGAAAAGCTTGAACTTGAAAATGAAACACTTCTAGCAAAGCTTAAGTCTAGTGATGAGCTTAGAGACCAAAATGAGATCATGACCACCAAGCTCAAGGAGCTCAAACTCTCTCTAAAAGAGCTCAAAGAAAAACATGATAAACTTGAGAGTGTTCATGATGAGCTTATCACTAGATATAGAGCAATGAAAGAAGAGCTAACAACTCTAAAAGCAAACTATGACAACCTTGAGATTGCTTATGAACTTGCAATTGATGAAACACATGTTGCTACTAACAATGTTGCTAAGCTTGATGTAGCCACATCTTGTGATGACTTACTTGTGGAAAGCACAAGCAAATGTGTTGATTGCAAGGGCAAGAAAGTGGTAGTGGCCGAGAGCTATGAGGACACTATCAAGCTCAAGGATGAAATTGTCATGCTGAAGAAAGAGTTGCAAGACCAAGCCAAGCACAAGACCATTGTGATTGAGTCACTTGATCAAGACAAGAAGCTTGCATATGAGAACAAGTTACTCAAGGAAGAAAATCAATATCTCAAGCTTGGTTTAATGTATGACAAGCAAGAAGAGGATGAGACATTCATCTTGGATGAGTTAGCTAGCAACAATGACCCAATCATCAAAAAGCTAACTCAAGAGAACAACAAGCTCAAGAAAGAGAAGGAACACCTAACCATGGGGTTAGCAAAGTTCACAAAGGGGAAGGACCTTCAAAGTGAGCTTTTCATGAACACCGTCATGAAGATGGACAAGAGTGGAATTGGCTACAAGGCTCATCAAACAAAGCTCATCAAGTCACTAGCCACTCATGATCAACGAAGCAAGCCAAAGCCAAAGAGATGCTTTGAGTGTGGTCAAGAAGGACACTTTGCTCATGAGTGTAAGGCACCACTACCACCACCCTTGCCCAAGCATGCAAGACCATTTGCCTTCAATGCTCACTACATTATAAGGAAAGACAAGAGTGGCAAGGTCAAGGTTAGCTTCATGGGGCCGCCCAACAAGCAAAGGCCAAAGAAAATTTGGGTGCCAAAGCAACTAGTAGAGAAGATCAAGGGCCCTAAGCAAATGTGGGTCCCTAAATCTCAAGCTTGATCTCTTGTGTGTAGGTGAACTACAAGACCGGTGGATCACATTGGGTAATTGATAGTGGTTGCACTCAACATATGACCGGAGATCCCCGAATGTTCACCTCTCTTGATGAAGATGTTGACAACCAAGAGAAGATCACATTTGGTGACAATTCAAAAGGGAAAGTCAAGGGACTAGGAAAGGTTGCTATATCAAATGACAACTCCATCACAAATGTGCTCTATGTGCAATCTTTGAGTTTCAACTTGCTCTCGGTTGGACAATTATGTGACCTTGGATTTGAATGCCTATTCAAGAAGAAGGAAGTAATTGTGACCAAGGAAGATGACAATGAAGTGATTTTCAAAGGCTTCCAGCACAACAACTTATATGTAGTTGATTTCTCATCCGATGAAGTTGATGTCAAGACTTGCTTATTCACCAAGACTTCACTTGGGTGGTTGTGGCATAGAAGGTTAGCACATGTTGGAATGGGCACACTCAAGAAGTTGATGAAGAAAGAATTGATTAGAGGCTTGAAGGATGTGACATTTGAAAAGGACAAGCTTTGTAGTGCATGTCAAGCGGGCAAACAAGTTGCAAACACTCATCCAACCAAAGCCTATCTCTCTACTTCAAGAGTGCTTGAGCTACTTCACATGGACTTATTTGGACCAACCACATATGCTAGTCTTGGAGGCAACAAATATTGTTTGGTCATAGTTGATGATTTCTCCCGGTACACTTGGACATTCTTCTTGCAAGACAAGGCCGAAGTTGCATCAATATTCAAGAAGTTTGCAAAGAATGCCCAAAATCAATTTGATGTGAAGATCAAGAAAATTAGAAGTGACAATGGCAAAGAGTTTGACAACACCAACATTGAAGAGTATTGTGATGAAGTGGGAATCAAGCATGAGTTCTCCTCAACATACACACCACAACAAAATGGGGTTGTAGAAAGAAAGAACCGGACATTGATTACCTTGGCAAGAACAATGCTAGATGAGTACAACACTTCAGAGAAGATGTGGGCCGAGGCAATCAACACCGCATGCTATGCTTCAAACTGGCTCTTTCCTCACAAGTTCCTAGAGAAGACACCATATGAATTGCTCAATGGGAAGAAGCCCGATGTCTCATTCTTTAGAGTGTTTGGATGCAAATGCTACATCTACAAGAAGCGCCAACACTTGGGAAAATTCCAAAGAAGATGTGACATTGGTTATTTGGTTGGCTATTCATCAAAGTCCAAGGCATATAGAGTCTTTAACCATGCCACAAACATGGTTGAAGAAACATTTGATGTTGAATTTGATGAAACTAATGGCTCCCAAGGAGCAAGTGATAATCTTGATGATGTAGGTGGTGAACCATTGAGGGATGCCATGAAAAACATGCCGGTGGGAGACATCAAGCCTAAAGAAGATGATGATGATGTGCAAGTCATTGAGCCACCATCCACCTCACAAGGTCCACAAGATGAAGACAAGGATGTGAGAGATGCTCATGAAGACACCCAAGTCACTCATGAGCAAGCGGTGGCACAAGCACAAGATGTTGATGCTCCCCAACCAACCCCTCAAGTGGCGCCAAGAAGAACATCACATCTCCTTCAAGATCACTCTCAAGATCTCATCATCGGGAGTCCATCACGTGGTGTAACTACTCGTTCTAGACATGCTTTATTTATTGAACATCACGCTTTTGTGTCTCTTGAAGATGAACCAAAGACTATAGAGGAAGCTCTTCGTGATGCGGACTGGATCATGGCCATGCAAGAGGAGTTGAACAACTTCTCTCGCAACCAAGTATGGACACTTGAAGAGCGACCCAAAGATGCAAGAGTGATTGGAACAAAGTGGGTCTTCCAGAACAAGAAGGATGATCAAGGCAAAGTGGTGCGCAACAAGGCAAGACTTGTGGCAAAAGGCTTTTCACAAGTGGAAGGTCTTGACTTCGGTGAAACCTTTGCACCGGTGGCAAGACTTGAAGCAATCCGTATCCTACTTGCATATGCATCTAGTCATGATATCAAGTTATTTCAAATGGATGTGAAAAGTGCCTTTTTAAATGGTTATATTAATGAGCTTGTCTTTGTTGAGCAACCCCCCGGTTTTGAAGACCCTAGGTACCCCAAGCATGTCTACCGGTTGTCCAAGGCTCTCTATGGTCTCAAGCAAGCTCCTAGAGCTTGGTATGAGAGGCTTAGGGACTTCCTCATTGAGAAGGGCTTCAAGATTGGGAAAGTTGACACAACACTCTTCACCAAGAAAATGAATGGGGAAATCTTCATTTGCCAAGTTTATGTTGATGATATTATCTTTGGCTCTACTAATGAAGATTTTTGCAAGGAATTTGGTGATTTGATGTCCAAGGAGTTTGAGATGTCCATGATTGGCGAGCTATCCTTCTTCCTAGGATTTAAAGTCAAGCAAATGAAGGAAGGGGTCTTCATCTCTCAAGAGAAGTACACTCAAGATCTTCTCAAGAGGTTCAAGATGATGGATTGCAAGCCAATCAAGACTCCCATGGCATCAAATGGGCATCTCGACTTGGATGAGGGAGGTAACCCAATTGACAAGACTCTCTATCGCTCCATGATAGGAAGTCTACTCTACCTCACCGCATCTAGGCCCGATATAATGTTTAGTGTGTGTATGTGTGCAAGATATCAAGCAATGCCTATGGAATCTCACTTGATTGCGGTCAAGAGAATTCTTAGGTATCTAAAATACACACCTTGCCTAGGCTTGTGGTATCCCAAAGGTGCAAGATTCCAACTTGTAGGCTATTCCGATTCGGATTATGCCGGGTGCCGGATTGATAGAAAAAGCACATCTAGAGGGTGCCATTTCCTAGGTAGATCACTTGTCTCTTGGATGTCAAAGAAACAAAATAGTGTTGCCTTGTCAACGGCCGAGGCGGAATACATTGCCGCCGGTGCTTGTTGTGCACAAATACTCTACATGAAACAAACTTTGCTAGACTATGAAGTAGTACTAGATAAAGTACCTTTGTTGTGTGACAACAAAAGTGCCGTAAAACTTGCAAACAACCCGGTTCAACACACCCGCACAAAACATATTGACATTACCACTTCCTTAGGGATCACGTTGCTAAAGGTGACATATCTCTAGAGAATGTGGGAACGGAAAATCAATTGGCGGATATCTTCACAAAACCCCTAGATGAAGCTAGGTTTTGTATGTTGAGAAATGAACTTAATGTGCTTGACTTATCCAACTTCACTAAAAGATAAAAGTTGTGTGTTGAATCTTGTAAATAACTTTTGCTTTGCATATCATGCATACTAAATCTAAAATCCAACTTGCATGTAGGGCTTGTCTAACATGGTTAAGATAACCCCCCTTGTGTGTGTGAAAAAGCTTAACCTTGGATCAAACTTGACAAGCATTAGTTTACTTTCAAGTATTGCATTACAACTCATATCATTTGCATGCTTGTTAGTTGTCCGTTTCTTTTCGGTTATTCGTTGAGCATCCGCTGTGTTCGTCCATAGATAGGGGGAGCATTCAAAGCTCATTGTGATTTAAACCCCTAGCTTTATGGCCATACGATGCTCCTTGGTGTTTTTCTCGAACTATTTTCATAAAAACTACTAAGCCTATGGCTAAATATTTGTGAAAATTTGAGAGTTTGAGAGAAGTCACTCATACCAGTTCCATTTGGTGTTTAATTGTGTGCTTTTGGAAATGGAACTTGGTTGGGTCAAAGTCGGACGTGGTGCTTAGTTGGAAAAGTGCTCAAAGGAGCACCGGACGATGCACCGGACGCTGTTTCTGTGCGTCCGGTGCGGTGACTGTGCCAGACTACACTCACCGGACGCAGGAACAGTGTCCCTGCAGCGTCCGGTGTGGTGCGTCCGGTGCTCACCTGGCGTGACCAGAAGCACCGGACGCTAAAGCCAGCGTCCGGTGCCCATCGTCCGGTGCAATGCAATTTTTGCATATCTCTCTGCAAATGAGTCCGGTGGTCACCGGACGCATCTGGTGCCACATTAAGAGCATCCGGTGACCCCGCGGCAGGCGCTTAAAGCCCGCGCCCAGGGGATTCGCGCGGCCGTTTCTCTTTCTTCCTTCGATCTCGCCCGAGCCGTGCCCTTCTCCTCCGTGCCCTAGCGCCGCCGCCCCCATCCGTTCGTCGATCCTCGGCGCCTTTGAAGTTCTCCCCACGCCAGATCTGCCCCTGATCTTCTCCTCTCTCTTCTCTTCGCGTGGTTCTCCAAATCACGCAGAGATTCAAGGGTGTGGGTGAGTTCTCTGCGCTACGCCCCTAAGGTGTTTGGCTTTATGCCTAAACGAGGTTAAACGTTGTTTTTGACAATGTTTGCTCTCGTTCATCTTTCATAGCACCTTGTGGAGAGGATTCGTGATCTCCGGCAGTTTTCGATCGCGAGTTTTCATCCGAAACGCGTCTCGTCCGTGGATCGTAAGCAATTCGCTCCCGTACCTCGTCTACTCTTGCGATCTATAGGGTTTACTCACCTCTAGTTGTTATAATTTCTTATATATACCCTATCTTGTCTATTCTCTGCAGCGCGTTGTTCTCCATTGTCAGTTAGTTGTTTGTCGGACGCTTGTTTTGCAATGGCTCGTACCAAGAACGTCAGTGGTCCGGCAGCTGGCTCAGGAGGTTCCCCAAGAGGTGATGGTGGAGGTGATCCTCCCCGTCGCCTGTCAGCGGCAGAGAAGGGGAAAGACAAGAAGCTGGCCACCAAGAAGCGGAAGGCCAGTGACAGAGATGCAGAGGTCGCAGAGGCAGTTGCAGCAGCGGCTGAGGCAGCCGAGAGGGGTGGTCGTTCAGGTGCCCTGAGCATTGGGGATGACCTCACGCCACGGCAGCGGCGTGCAGTTCTTGAGACAGAGGCATTCCATGGATCCCCTCCAGGCACCGTGACGATTGGAGGACAGCTGATTAGGCTTGTGGTCAGGGATCTAGCTCAGGAGGATCCAGAGACTGAGACAGAGACCCAGGCAGAGGGTCCAGCACAGGAGCAGGAGCAGGAGCAGACCCTCAGGAGGTCGACTCACGCTCGTAACCAGGCCACTCCACGGACTAGTACGCAGAGTCAGTATACCTCCACTGCTCGTGCCACACCAGCTAGAGGCACTCCAGCTTCACGACAGAGGCCAGTCAAGATCCACAGGGATCTTTCTCTTGTGTCAGCAAGAGAGATCCAGCAGCTGCAGTTTGTTCTGTTTCCTACATGGTTCCCAGCTGCTCGGGATCCCAGAGCCGGTGCCAGGTTCTACACTGTCGTCCAGGAGGACATCTACGAGGCACTGGTTCGCTCTCAGGCACAGTTGAGGGAGCACAGAGTGATTGACCTAGAGATTCTGGGGAACGTGGTCGGGGCAGATATTCGTCAGTATTTCACTTACCTCCACGGACTCCCAGAGCTGCTAGCACTCCCTGGTACTTATTGTGAGCAGTGGGTCAGAGAGTTCTATGCGTCAGTGTGGGTGTCTCCAGACCATAGTTACATTCACTACGCACTGGCGGGGACAGACTACAGAGTGACAGCTCAGAGGGCTAGAGAGGTGCTTGGACTGCGAGCCTCTCCCACCAGGATTCACCAGCTGTGCTACGGGAACGTGGATCCCCCTCGTCGTCCTCACAGTGGTGAGATACCACCGGTTGACTTCGTGGCTCCCTGTTTCTGTCCACCTTTTGGGGAGGGCTCCAGCAGGACAGTGGGAGATTTGACACGTCCAGCTAGGATCCTCGACTTTGTGTTGAGAAAGACTCTTCTCCCCAGGACAGGCTACAGAGACGGCTTCACTCGTATCCAGCAGTGGCTCGTTGCTCACCTCATCTCCCAGACGCAGTTTGATTTGTGGGATCTGATCGTCTCAGAGATAGAGGACACCATCTCCGAGAGCTTCAGGGGACGGCGTCAGTTGTCATACGCACACTGGATTACCCTGCTGATTCTTCGTGCCAGGCCACTACCCCTACCAGCTCACTTGCAGAGGGAGTTGACAGAGTCAGACATCGTCTTCCCTCACTACGACCCCAGGCAGATGCTGCGAGCACACCACGACCTCAGAGCTGCACCTCCTCCTCGTGCTCCACGTGGACCGGTGCCCCCACCTTCTCCTAGGGGCACCCGCAGTACAGCTGCAGTTGCAGAGACAGAGGAGCAGCAGGACATAGTGATTGGAGCTTTCGCCGATGCAGAGGCTGAGGGAGAGTGTGATTTTGCGTCAGACAGCTCAGATGATGACTATCAGCCGCCAGTGACAGATCTCCCTCCCAGAGCACATGACCACGAGGCAGGCGGTTCTTCGAGTGCTTCAGACCCCGCCCTGCTTGCTATCTTAGAGGGAATGAGGGCAGATCAGCGCCGTGCAGCTGAGGAGCAGGCGAGGCGAGACAGGGATCAGGCTGCCATCAATGCAGCCATGCAGGCCAGGCAGGATGAGCTCCAGCGTCAGCTTCTCACCTTTCAGGAGCAGCAGCTTGCTTTCTAGGCCCAGCAGACAGCGATGATGGCCGCTCTCATGGCCGCCTCAGGGATTCAGCTACCGCAGATTCAGCTTCCAGGCACATCGACTGTCAGGCCGCCTACTCCAGCACCTCAGACTCAGAGCCAGTCTCAGCAGCCTCTCCAGCTACTAGCTCAGAGTCAGCCGTTCTCGACGCCACAGCACCAGGTCTCTCAGGGTGCTATTTCTTCAGGCTTTGAGCAGGTACCTCAGTTCACTCCTTTCCGCTCCGGCTTCACTCCTCAGTCAGCTTCAGCGTCACAGCTTGTGTGGGACTCGCAGACAGATCTGCACCTCAGCTTCACCTACAGTGCTCTGACTGGTGACCCTACGCCTCCTCCTCTGCAGGCCCTTGCAGTCTTTACGGCACCAGTTACCACTACAGAGCTTCTGTCGTCGTCTTTAGCGTCGTCCGAGCAGCTTGCACCGTCTTCTACAGTACCAGAGATGACAGCTACCGCGACCGAGCCCGTGCGTGCTTCGTCAGCCAGACTCGAGCAGCCAGCACAGCCTGTGACAGCTCCAGAGTAGACCCAGACCGCTTCACTAGCTCCTGCAGCTTCAGAGGGTCACTCCACCTCCTCTGCCTCGACGGCCGACAGTTCAGATGATGCAGCTCGCTTCGTGGCCGTGCCGAGGGACTCCACTGCTCCGCCTCCTCCACCGGCTTCTTAGGTTTTTGGCGCTTGATGCCAAAGGGGGAGAGAGTGCGTATGAGAGTTAGGAGTTAGGGGGAGCTAGAGAGAGTGTTTAGGAGTTTATTCTTTTGAGATACTTTTTATGTGTGCTACTTTATCATGCATCACGTTTATGAGTTTATTCTTTTGAGATACTTTTTGTGTGTGCTACTTTATCATGCATCACGTTTACTTTCATGCATTGCACTTGTGTGAGACACCTTGGTTGTGAGACATGACTTGTGCTTAATGTGATATCTTAATGTCATGTGTTTTGGCTCATATTACCTTTGCTTCCGCGTTGTACTCCGATGTACTTGTGAGCCTTATGTTTATATCCTGTCATATACCACTCACATATTTGTATGCAGGGTATTGGACTTGGTTGATATAAGCATGACTAATCCCTTTGTTCTTATTGTAACATGCTTATTGAAACCAAGTCACTTTAAAAACCTCAACTCTTTTCATACTCGAGGTTGTCATCAATCACCAAAAAGGGGGAGATTGAAAGAGCATCTAGGCCCCTAAGTGATTTCGGTGTTTAATGACATTATTGATTACTATGACTAACGTGTGTTTTGTAGAGGCAAAGTCATAGGTAAGGTCATGGTAAATAGGTACTCGATGGATAGGGACGTACAAGCCTACTTAATAGTGGAAATCGTTTTGGTTTTCAAAGGATGGATGGACATCTTCAAGACTAGACTAGGTCTAAGTGCCATATGGTGAAGAAGGGCACTTAGAGTAGTTTAGGACTTTGTTTTCCTTTGACCGTACTATTAAGAGGGGCTTTGATCTAGTAGCTTGACTTAGGCAAGGCATTAGGTTTAGGTGTGGTGCACACTTGGTAAACCTAGCACTAGGCAGCTCAGAGATAGTCCTTAGATCGAGAGGAACCAACTTCGTTTTGGAGCGATCGTGTTTCGACGGAGTTTGGGTGCCCAAAGGGGCACCGGACGCTGCACCGGACGCTCTGTGAGTGCGTCCGGTGAGGTCCTTAGCCATTGGAACAGTGTGGTGCTTAGGGTTAGGCACCGGACGCTAGCACCGGACGCATCGGGTAGCGTCCGGTCCCATACCCAGGGAGGTAGCAAGCCTTCCTTGAGCACCGGACGCTAGCACCGGACGCACCGGGTAGCGTCCGGTCCCATGCGCAGGGAGCTTGTAAAGTTCCCTCGAGCACCGGACGGTGCACCGGACGCTGGGAGTTAGCGTCCGGTGACCTGTCAGAGAGAAGTACAGGTAGCCGTTATGAAGCACCGGACGCTCAGTGCAGTGCATCCGGTGCAACATAATGTGCGTCCGGTGACCCCGTTTTCAGTGGAAAACGGTTGGCCGACCTTTGGACTTCGTGGATAGTATTTATACTCCTCCACCTCGTCCATGAAAGGTCTCTTGCCCATTTGAACATCAGAGAAACTTGTTGTGGAGCAAGAGAGTTGCAAGAGCCTAGAGAGGATTGAGTTTTGAGTGATTTCTTAAGAGAATCCTTCTCTAGTGAGTTCCAAGAGTCAAGTGTGCATCCACCACTCTCTAGAGCCTTCTTTGGGTCAAGTGAGAGTTCTTTGCTTGTTACTCTTGGTGATCGCCATCACCTAGACGGTTCGGTGGTCATTGGAGGCACGAAGACCGCCCGGAGTTCTTGTGGGTGGCTCGTGTCAAGCTTGTGAGCGGTTTTGGGCGATTCACCGCGACGGAGTGTCGAAGAATCAGCCCGTAGAGAGCACTTGGTCCTTGCGCGGACCAAGGGGGAGCAAGACCCTTGCGCGGGTGCTCCAACGAGGACTAGTGGAGAGTGGCGACTCTCCGATACCTCGGCAAAACATCGTCGAGCAATTTCTTCCACTACTCCTTTACCTTCTAGCTTTACTTTGTGCTTTTACATTCTTAGAATTGCCATGCTAGAATATGATTGGAACTAGGTTGCAAAACTTTTTATCCGGTAGCTCTCTAAGTCACACTAGGCACAAGGGGTTGAATTGGAGCTTATAGGTTGCTTAAATTTTTAGAGAAGCCCAATTCACCCCCCCTCTTGGGCATCTTGATCCTTTCACATATCTACCAAATACATAGTCAAAAAAAAGTGTGTGTATTTAGTATTTTGTTACCCATGTTTGAACCAAGGTAATGAGAAATACACCCAAACTCACACCATCAGACGGCTTTCATGATGATGTATACGTTCTAATTCTTCAATGTTGGAGGCTTTCGCACCTTGGTAGCCTCTTCAAATGCATAAGCCATCTCGATCAACCTCGGCTCGTAACCATAGGCGGAGCTCCCCATGCTTGGGCCCTCGCCTTCAGCTTGGCGAAGGACTAGGCCTTCTAATTTTGGAGCCTATAAGGGGTTTAATCCCCTACTGGAATTTTAATAAAAAGTAAAAAGAGTTACAAAGTTAAATCAAGAGACAGAAAAAAGTCAATAGAAAATAGCTAAAATTACACAAAGCCTTCTAGCTAGCCATAAATCTATAAAAGGGTGAAGTGTTGCTTTTTCTTTTAAAATAACTAGCAAATATGTCCGTGCGTTGCAACTGGATATATAGGTTTTGATATTGGAGAGAACAAATGATCATAAAAATATTCATTATTTAAATAGTATAGTAGGCTACCATAGTTAAAATTTATGGCACTAAATCCATAATACTAACATAAGTTGTTTGGGCGCCCTTCTTAAAAATTATGATGTTTCTAGTTTCAAATTTTATTACCTTGAATGAAGGTAATCAGTTTTCTAATTTGTTTTTAGTAGCATCTCTGTTTGCTTCCATGCCCATATTGTGATACTGTGGGTCTCCACATCAGTTTTTTTCCATTGGGAAAAACTGCCAGCTCCAGTGATTCTCGCTGCATGTGGCACATGCGACCTGTTCATCAAGGCCCCCACAAGCCACACGTCCGCAAAGCCGCACACCAGCAACCGCACAAAACCTGCTCTGCAATTCACCAACTCGCAAAAACAGTCCACTGTCTCTTCTTTTCTCTTCTCTCTCAAATCTTTTCTTTTGCTCTATCGGGTCTACAATTTGCCTAGGATGTATGGATGGTGCTTGGTCTGGCATGCGATAGCCTGTGTCCAAGCTGGTATGCCGAGAACTCAGGAACCCGTGATCACGTGACGTGGGGACGAAGAACCCAACAATAACCTAGTCAACTTGGGCAGCCACTGAAAGCCCTAGTTTGGTTTGGATAATTGATAAAACCCTGGTACTAACCTCTATACTAAGTGTGTAGACTTAATGAGGTTGGTACATGCCAAGTGATGGAGCAAGTGATGATCATGGTAATGATGGTGATGACCACAAGATGATCAAGCCTCAACTTGGAAAAGAAGAAAGAGAAAAACAAAACCCTATGGAGATCAAGGCAAAGGTATTGCTTAGGGTTTTGGTTTTGGTGATCAAGACACCATAGAGGGTGTGATCACATTTAGGATAGATAGCCGTACTATAAAGAGGGGAATTCTTTGGCTAAGCGGTTATCAAGTGTCACTAGGTGTCATTGTTCATGTGCATGCATTTAGAACCTAGTGAGCTAACTTGACCCCTTCGAAGAAAATGATTGTGAAAATGCTAACACACATGAACATTTTGGTTTACACATTGTAGTGTTGGCACACTTTGAGAAGTAGGTGGAGTTTGAAGTGTAGAGAGAGGATGGGTTCCTCTCTCCCTCCCGCCGAGCTTGCGAGGCGAGATTCGGCGCTTTTCGAGAAAATGAAGTGCATCTTTTCTATTGCGCCGGTGGGAAATTTAGAGAAGTCGCGGGAGTGTTCCTCACATAGAAACACTCACCGGACGCTGGCCGCTGAGGCACCAGACGCAGAGGTTGTGCGTCCGGTGTGCTGTGGTGCTAGGGTTAAGCACCAGACGGTGAACACCGGACGCAGGGGAGCTCATGTTCATGCGTCCGATGCTATCTTACTTTGGCCGGTGTGTTTGACTGGAAGCACCGGACGCTCAGGGAGCGTCCGGTGGTGTGCGTCCGGTGGGACGCTCAGGGAGCGTCCGGTGGTGTGCGTCCGGTGGCCTGAGCGTTTTGCAGAGCTCTCTGATTTTAAGTCCGGTGAGCACCGGACGGTCCGGTGCTCAGCGTCCGGTGACTCTGTGTTTCTGCAGACCTCTGTTTGTTTAGGACCGGTGTACACCAGACGCGTCCGGTGGCATCTTGCTCAGCGTCCGGCGCTCTGCAGGTTACCGTTAGACTCTGACATGTGGCTGACTTTGGAGCACCAGACGCAGGTGTTGAGCGTTCGGTGCCCCTTTAAGAGCGTCCGGTGACCCCGTACTTCGCCCAGTGAAAGAGCCAACGGCTCTATTTGTTTGAGGGGTTATAAATACATGTTTGGCTGGCTTGGGGCTCACTCTCTTGGCATTCTTGACTACTAGACATCCTTATGAGCCTAAGCAAACACCTCCCACTCATCTCCTTCATAGATTATTCATCTTTGTGAGATTGAGAGTGATTCCAAGTGCATTTGCTTGAGTGATTGCATCTAGTGGCACTTGGGGATCGTTCTAGCTGCAGTTTTCTTGTTACTCTTGGTGGTTGCCGCCACCTAGACAGCTTGGAGCAGCAGAGGATCGGAGCTTTGGCACGAGTTGGTGATTGTTTGTGGCCATCTTCCGGTGATTGTGAGAGGTTTGTGCCTACCTCGGCGGAGAGCCAAAGGCAACATAGAGAAACAAAAGTGTTACAGTGTCAAATACAAACGAAAGTGTTACCGTGTCAATTTCCCAAAAATTTTTAGAACTAAACAAGGCCATAGAGAAAAATAAGAAAATGCTTACGAGACCCACTTGACTAGGTGGCGGTGACACCTACATTGATAATTGGGCCCATATGCTAACTTGAAAAAAATGATTACACTCTATCCTTGTCTTAGATTTATGACAATGACAATTTGACCATTATAACACGGCAAAGATTGTCATGATATGGAGTTTGAAAACATTGACGACATTTTTTGTGACATGAAATCATTTACGTCACTAAGTTGAGATGGCTTTCAAAAGAACGTCATAAACTCATCGATTTAGTGACATTTTGATCAAATGTCATGCTATAATCGTCATAAGATGACACATTTCTTGTAGTGATTAGTGGATTGCTCGTGTCATTGAGCTACCTCACTTGTGGGTAGATTCTTGTGGTGTCCTAGTGAGGACGAGGTTCGTGCTACACCTCTTAGCACCGAACCACCAAGTGTTGGTCGACACAACAGGGACGTAGCGTGCCGGCAAGCACGTGAACCTCGGGAGAAAAATTGGTGTCTCAATTGTGCTTGATTGGCATTCTCTCGGTGCTTGATTGTTTATATTGGTCATTGGTTCATCCCCTACACGGCGGTATAAACATCTTATCCTTTCCTTTACTTACCGCAAACTAGTGTAATTAGTTTAGTTGCTTACTTTGCCTTGTGTAGCTTAGTTCACTAGTGTAACTTGTAGAGATTCAATTCTTGTGTGCATAGTGATCATAGCAACTAGAATTGTTGGGTAGGTGGCTTGCAAACACCCCTTTAGAGCTAGAGCAAAAAGCTTCGCTTTGTTATTTACTAATCTCTTGTTCTAGTAAGTTTGTAGAATTTTTAAATAGGCTATTCACCCCCCTCTAGCCATATTAGGACCTTTCAGCCACGCAGGGCGCAAAAACGTCTGTGTCAGCCCGGCTCGGCCTAACTACAGCCCACTATTCCACCCGTATATAATGTTTCATCAAAAAAAACCCTAGGTCTAATATTTCCTCATCAGTTGTCGCCGCACCTGTACATACATCTGCTCCTCTTCTCCTCCACCCTTGGGCGTCCTCTCCTCAATCGCTGGTTGCCATCCCTGCTCCTCTCCGCCATAGATAGGCTTTACAAGCTTGGACAAGCTGTGCGGAGGCGCACCTTGCTGCCGTGCACAGGAGACTGGCCGATGGCGTTGGTGAACCTGGTGGAAGCAGCATTGACGTGGTCCCACTCACCAGACGCGTGCAGCCAAGTCTGCATGATGTTCTGTCAACCAGCTCCCAGCGCACGCACGGGAACTTCATGCAAAACTCAAGCTTGCGCCGCTCGTCACCTCCGCTCTAGGTGGCAGCCCCCTTCCTCCCGCACAACTCTCTCTCTCTCTCTCTCTCTCTCTCTCCGTGTGAGCCTTCTAGATCCGACATCTAGATCCAACGAGGCCATGGTGGAGATTGCCCCAAACTTTGCTGGCTCGGATCTCTATGCCTCTCCACCCCTATTTCGTTCTCTGACTTGTAGCTCCACTCATGGACGATTGGGGGCTTACCGAGCTATTAGGCGACACGCCATTACCTTGCTCTTGTGCCACAGCGGTGGATCCCCCATGCCGATAGCCAGCAGCGTCCTCGGGTCCTCTCTAGCGCCACCCAGAAGATCTCCCACGCCATCATCCTCGTCAAGGGCATCGGTAGCTTGCTACTATTTGTTTCAATTTTTGCGATGTTAGATTTGATTTCTACTTGATTCGGGGGCTGATTCTAGGAGTGCTAAGCAGAGAGGATTTGTTATTATATAGAAAACAGAGGTAAATCCAAAGGAAAATCTTGGATTTCTTTTTTGATTTGGGTTCGATTTGTAATTCTTTTTGTAAATCTTGGGTTCTTTTTTGTAATTCTTCTTCCTTCACTTGTTTGCCCTATTACTTTGTACATGTATAGGTTGTACATGAACTTTGTTTCCAATCTCTACTGAAAATGTATAGGATTAGATAAAAAGAGGCTAGGCCAGACGAAAAATTTAGCCAGACGAAAAATTTGGCTTAAATTTTGCCTCTTTAGTATTAGGTATAGACTAGAGCAAACTCTTTCTTGAAGACAGGCTTGCATCTTTGAACTGAGTGAAAGAGATTATTGAAAATGATGTCACTGCACATAATCCATATAGCCCAACACATCAATAATTATTTCTATGAAAAAAATTGATTTATCTTATCTTTGATGCTTTCCAAGATAACCAAGATATCATCAGAGTTTGGCAAGTAAACATTGAAAGTGAACCAACATGCCTTGGCAAAAGGGCAATGGAACAAGATATGAAGAAGACCATCCTTCATGTTCGACATACAGAAAACATAGTTATAATCTGGGAGGTGCATATGTCGTCCTCTATAAAGAGGATCTAGTGCTCAACTGATCCTTTAGAATGAGCCGGAAGAACTTTCTTTTGTTTTGACAAGCCAAAGTCCATAACCATTTATGAACCTTGTCCCATAGAATGGTGTCCAAAGGTGCTTAAAAACCTTTTTGGAGGAGAAAAAGGAGCATCCCTAAATATATATATAATCAGACATCATGAGTTTATTGCATTTCTTTGTTTTGAAGAGTGAACTGAAGCTCTTGAAATTATGCATAAGCTTCACCAGAGAGCCAAATGAAAGAGGTCTTGAAGGGAGCTTGTAGAGACAGCCACCCTAAGAGTTATCTGTTGATTATTAGCATAGGAAAAGTGCTCTGGAAAAGCCTGAGAGCAAAGTGATCCCTCCCAGAGATCATGCGAAAAAACACAAGATGAGACATTATTCATAGAGTCCATAGCCATACCTTTGAATTGGACTTGTAGTTTAAGAATATCACGTCACCATAAAGATTCTCATGAAGAAGTTCTCCCAAAATAAGGCAGCCTATCTCTTATTATAGAATTTGTGCAAATTTTTCATCAACAAGCTTTTTTTCTGGACTAACAGAGCTATAACTCCCAAACCACCTTTCAACTTAGGTAAACAAACCATTGTCCAAGCTGCTTTTGGAGGCTTTCATTGTTTAAATCAGCACCTCTCCATAAGTAGTGTCTTTCTAAACTTATCAATCTACTTGATGATTATTTTTTGTAGTAGAAAGGTTATAACGCTCCAGAGTCCAAACGGCTCAAATCCACTCTGCACGCAAAGCGAACCACCCATCATCCCACTTACGTTTTCGTCCTCGCTTCGCGTAAAAGAATTAACCCAAAGATGTTGGGGTGGACACTAGAAGCATTATATGTTGATCTAACCCACCCTTAACAACTAAGGTGAGACTAAACCCTCCACAGTTATCTCATAATATGCACATAGGCCACCAAGGGTTAAATTCCAAATTGGGCCGGGTGTGACAAAGGTACATATTGTAAAGGTTGGTCAAAGAACAATATTTGTGAGTTGCATGCGGTCCGCATCACAAAGAAAAGAAGAAAAAATGCTAATCTTTTCTCACACTTGAAGACTAGAGGCCAAAAGTCAGCTAAACAATGCCTGGTTATGCTTAATGGAACGCCTAAGTAGGTGAAAGGTAGAGAATCTAGAGAACAGCCTAGAGTGTTGGTTAAAATGTCCAAACTTTTGTCACTCATATTGATAGGAACCATAAAGGATTTATCAAAATTTACTTTTCAAACCAGTAGTGCAAACTCAGCGGATATCATTCTGTTAGAATAAATAAAATTTACTTTTCAAACCAGTAGATTCTGCAAACTCAGCGGATATCATTCTGTTAGAATAAATAGGATAGTATCATATTGTGTACCCACATAAGCTGTTAGTCCTATATATACTATATAATCAACTCATGAGGCCCAATGCAATATATCAAATATTCCACAAAGTATACTCTCTTTCATGGTATCATTCGCCTAGGTTTAGATCCTAACCCTAGCCGCCACCGCTTCTGCACTGCGTGCCCCCGTGGAGAGGTCGATCTCCACCGGGGGCAGCGCCCCTATTTAGGCGCCCGATCTTATTGATCCGGCTGCTATCGTCGTCGTTGCACAGCAGATTGGGATCTCCCCTATGTCATCGCCAGGCTACCACCGCCGCCTCATCCCTGGCTTGCCACCGGTTGTCGCCATCAACACCTGATCTTCATTGCATGGAGGCTGATGGATCTCGCCCCATCTTGTGCCACCATGGTGGCGGTCAGGGCTGGTCACATGCCTCGACCCTACGCTGCCATGGACGCAGCCAGATCTATCGTGTCGCTGCTATCGGGAGGATCTGTCCATTTCCACCTGAAAGGTCCTTGTTTGGTTTTGGTAATTGAGTGACAACTTAGGTGGACTAATAGTGTTTATGTGAGATACAGAGGAGATTAGTCCACAGGTGATGATGGAGGAGCTCATTGCATATGAGACATGACATGGAGTCATGTGACCAAGGTGGAGAAGATCAAGATGAGGCTTGGCTTGATGGACCGGTTGCAAGAGTGAAGGGCAAGTCGGAGGCTTTGAAGCGAGGGACCGCGTGTGACGGTGAAGCTTGAGCAAGACTTGGCGCCGATGGACCGAGGCAACGGTGAAGAGCAAGTGAGGTCAAGATCGATGAACCAATACGGTCACGTGATGATATGAAGTGGATCTTATCATTTGGTGATTGGTTGGTGCATGTGTTGCATCAACATTGGAGGAGATAGAATGGAAAGCGCAAGGCAAAGGTATAACCTAGGGCATTTCTATTTCACCGGTCATAGGTGTGTAGAGAAGTTTATGACTGGATTTAGGATAGATGGCCGTACTATCAAGAGGGGCAAACTTGTTTGCATATCGGTCATCTAGTGCCACTTGAGCGATCTAACTTTGCATACGTGTTAGGATCGAGTGGCGTGGCAAGTTTGAGAGGCTAACTCCTTTGGGAAAATGTTTGTGAAAATGCTAACACACTTGCACATGGTGGTGTACACTTGGTGGTGTTGGCACATTTACAAAGGAGGTGGAGTTCCTAGGGTTGAGAGGGGTGTGGGTTCCACGATTCGGCGCTTTTGAGAAAATTAAGTGCATATTTTCTATTGCGCCGGTGGGAAATTTGGAGAAGTCTCGGGAGTGTTTCCCACTCACCGGACACTGGCCTTTAGCGTCCGGTGGGCTGTCGGGTGTAGAAGAGTGCACCGGACGCACCGGAGAGAGTTCGGTGCTCAGCGTCCGGTGTGCGGGCGTCTTGGCGACCCTCTCTGCGCATGAGTCTAGTGAGCACCGGGTGCGTCCGGTGGCTCGCGTCCGGTGACTCTGCGAGTTTGCGGAGCTCTCTGCGCACGGGTCCGGTGTGCACCGGACGCGTCCGGTGTGACGCAATAGAGCGTCCGGTGGTGTGCAGGCGCGTGTGCGCAGTAGCCGTTGGCGGCAACGGTCGAGTTCAAACGGCTAGTGACACGTGGCTGACGCCTGAGCACCGGACGCTGGGGGTTGAGCGTCCGGTGGCTCCTTGTGAGCGTCCGATGCCCACGTGTTTTGCCCAGTGAAGGGGCAACGGCTAGTTTAGCCCTTGGGGCTATAAATAGAAGTGGTGGCCAGCCTTGGCTGGTGCTGAGCACCCTTGGAACTTAGTGTCCATGCTTGGGGAGTGCTAGGAAAGCCTCTAACTCACTTGTGCTTGCAAGAGTGCGAATCAATAGCGAGTGAGTGATTCTAGTGCGTTGCATTGAGAGGTTGCATCGAGTGGCACTAGGTGCTCGTGTTGCAAGCCGGTGGTGCTTGTTACTCTTGGAGGTTGCCACCTCCTAGACGGCTTGGTGGCTTGTGACTCCGTCGAAGCACGCAAGGAGATTGTGCGGTGCTCCGGAGAAGAGATTGTGAGGGGTACGGTGCTCACCCCGTGGGGATCACGAAGAGCAACTCTAGTTGAGCGAGACGTGAAGAGCGACAAGTGGTCCGGCCGGGTCAAGTGCTAGAGCTTGTGGTTAGCACTCCACGTGGAAGAGTGTGACTTGCGGGTCACTACTAGCAAGAGGACTGGCGGCAACCTTGGAGCTTGTCTCAACGGGGACGTAGCTTGGTGGCAACCAAGTGAACCTCGGGAGAAAATCATCATGTCAACTTTGTTCTTCCCGTTGGTTTGCAATTCCCTAACACAAGCTTATATTTACATTCATATACTTGTGCTTGTGTAGTTTCTCTTGTAATTAGTTAGCTTGTGTAGCTTGCTAGTTACCTTCTTGCTTGTGTAGCTAGAAGTAGTTCCCTTGCGTGACTAATTTGGTTTGTATAACCTTGTTAGTCGCATTGCTTAGTTTGTGTAGCTAAGTAATTTGTGCTCTCTAATTTGGCATTGGTTGCCTTGTTATTGAGCTTGCTAGTGAGCTTAGGCTTTGTGCGCTTTGCCTCACTAGTTTGTGTAGGAGCTCCCCGGTTTGCAAAATACTAGTTGCATAGGTTTGTGTGACCTTGCTCCTAGAATTGATTAGGTGAGCTCTTGCTAAGGTAGCACCTTGTTTGCTTGTTTAGGATCTTTCACAAGGTGCTAGAGAACTTAGATAGAGGGGTGTAGTCTTGGCTAAACCGATAGTTTTAATTCCGCACTTATTTTGGTTAGCCGGCGCGATAAGTTTTAGAAAGGACTATTCACCCCCCTCTAGTCCGCCATCTCGACCCTTCACCACCTCATCGATCTGTGTTAGCGCCTTCGACCCCACATGTTCGTGACCCGCCGTGTGCCTTGCACCGCCCGATCGGGGTGCACCGCCGCCGTCGTGCCGTCTTGCTGGGTACACCTGATCTCCTACTGATCATCTTTTTGGTTTGTCCGATCACTTATCAGGATTCAGTCACCCACTGCTCGTTAACCTCGTGCGTTCTACTTTGACACCGAGTACTACGCGCATCTTCTCCGAGGAAAAGGGCTACTATTGTGTCGCCTCATCGGGCCACAACACCGCCGTCCGTGTGTCCGCTTCGCTGTTGCGTCTATATCGCCGTCACCTGTGCATTTACAACCGTGTCGCACAATCCCTGTTGTGCCATCCGTCTACACAAGGTCTACGTTCTGCTGATTGGGTCTTCGTTATCAAGCTGCCACTACCGGTGTCATCACTGAGGCCTGCTTGCCGACGCGTCTTCTACCGCATTGCTTCTTCTTTGTCCAGCAGTACCACATGGTTGGGGCCCCCTCCCTTGTACGCTCGGCTAGATCTAGCAAATCCAACTATGCCTCGGCGCTCAAGTGGCTTAATTGCATCAACTTCGGCAGCGACCCTCCCATTCTCATCCTGTCTTTGATCGTTGCCTTTCTTCTACATCATACGACGGCCCTGAGTGCGTCGACTTCGGCATTGCCCCCCTCCCACGACGACTGCCTCAACGTGTCTCTGTCATTACGATAGCGCCCCTTGTGCGTTTGCAGCTCTATCAACATGCAACCCAACCACAACTACGTCGACCTCGGCCATCTTCAGCACGACTTCTTCGACCACGCTACTGCGTCCTTACGCTCGGCTACCTCGACCTCGGCACAAAGGGCTACCGCCTTGCATGAGGACTCATCGGCTCTTCTCTAGCCACAGCATACGCGGGGCATCGACTGTTAGGACTGCATGGGATGTTATTTATCATCTTCTTCTCCAGTCTTACCATCTGTAGCTCTCTCACTGTGACTACGGGAGGATTAGAGTAAATAGGAATAGTACTATATTGTGTACCCATATAAGGTGTTAGTTCTATGTAGGGATAAAAACGGATTGGATATGAACGGATATTATCGATATCATATTTGTTTTCGTATTTCTGGTCGAATTCGGATTCGAATACGGATAATGTCAACTATGACGGATAAAACACGGTTGGATGTCGACATCATAAATATACGATTTAAGTACTCGGATACGGATACGGTATCGAATGTTGAACATTCGGACTCGGATACAGACTGATCTGAATCTCTCTAAACAAATTCGGTCTCGAATACGGTTGGAAAATATCCGTACCATTTTCATCCCTAGTTCTATGTACCCTATATAATCAGCCTATGAGGCCCAACGCAATATATTAAATATTCCACCAATTATATTCTCCTTCACCTTCAGAAGATGATTCAACTGAGCACATCAGCCTAAATTAATATGAGATCATCATCTCCATATTTATAGAATGGGAAAATTCTCATCATTTGACAGAGGTATTGGGAGGGGCAATAGATTATCCTTCTGGCTAAATTAAGTACTGAAGAAGATCAACAGCTATGGCAAAAAGTAATGGTGACAAAGAATCACGATGTTTAACCCCTACTTTGGAATGAAAAATTCCCTAGCAACTCCGTTCAAAAGAACAGCAGAACCAAAAAATAGCTTCATCTAGTTTAACTATTTTTTAGGGAAGCTTTTATGTTCCATAATTTAGAGCATCCAACTGTGTTCCACTTTATCAAAAGCCTTTACAAAATCAAGCTTACAAATAATTTGCTCTCTTCTAAATTGGCGACACATATGCAAATGCTCTAAAGCCCAAGCTTTATAATCTGTTCAATGCTTAATAAAACCCTATTGATTCTTATATACCAGTGAGGGTAGAATCTTGAAGACTGTTGGCCAAACGCTTGGTTAAAATTTAAACTGAAGTATTCAACATGGAGATTGGTCTATAATATGCCTACTCTGAGTGCATCATCCTTCTTAAGAATTGGAGTGATGGATGAGGCATTTATTCTTTGAATAAGACATAGTACTTGTTTCGAGTAAAAAGTATCACGTATACGTATCTGTAAGTCTTCACAAATTTTGCCCAACATTTTTTTTTACCAAAATCTGTATTGAAACTTTCTGGGCCAGATGCCTCTCTCATACTCCCATTCAGTCAGGTTGGGAACGTGGCGTCCACGATCTAGCTAGTCAGTGGTCACCAGTTAAATCTACTGCTTAGGCCTTGTTTAGTTTCCAAAAAATTTTAAGATTTCTCGTCACATCTGGTACATGCATGGAGTATTAAATTAAGACAAAAACAAAAACTAATTACACAGTTTACCTGTAAATCGCGAGATGAATCTTTTGATCCTAATTAGGGCTTGTTTAGATGCAAAAACTTTTTGGATTTTGACACTGTAGCACTTTCGTTTTTATTTGACAAACATTGTCTAATCATGGAGTAACTAGGCTTAAAAGATTCGTCTCGTGATTTACAGACAAACTGTGTAATTAGTTTTTATTTTTATCTATATTTAATACTCCATGCATGTGCCACAAGATTCGATGTGATGGGGAATCTTGTAAAGTTTTGGGTTTTTTTGGTGCATCTAAACAAGGCCTTAGTCAATGATTGAACAATATTTACCACAAACAAACGAAAGTGCTACAGTATCCAAAATCTAAAATTTTTGCCAACCAAACAAGGCCTTATTAAACACTGCACGAATATCCACTCCACCCAATCGAGTCTAGATTCCAGCTGGCAGCTGCTGGTCGATCGGCATGATCGAGGATTCCATCCTCTCCTTCCCATCATGGAGCCCTACTACTCGCTGGCACGAGGAGAGTTTACCCATCTAGTCTAGTATTTAATTTTGTTAACGTGCAACATGTATCAATAGCTAACTATTATATATATTATATGTATTAGCTTTTTAATTTACTATACATATATGATTCGTAACAGCATAAAGTAAGGTTTGGCTGATTTGTTATGAAAAAAAAACACGGCTAAATAAATAGCTAGCAAATTTGGCTCATAAGCTCAAACAAACAAGGTAGGGTACCCTATATTATTCGGCTGACAAGGCCTTGTTTAGTTTAAAAAATTTGCAAAATCGACATTGTAGCACTTTCGTTTGTATTTGACAAAAATTATCCAATTATAGACTAACTAGGCTCAAAAGATTCGTCTCGTCAATTTTGACCAAACTGTATAATTAGTTTTTATTTTTATCTATATTTAATACTCTATACATACGTATAAAGATTCGATGTGACAGGGAATCTGAAAAATTTTGCAAATTTTTTTAGAACTAAACAAGGCCTATATTAACCATGGCCTAGGAGGCTATATATTCCGGGTTTCAACAAGCCCTAGCTAGGGAAGCCAAAAACAAAGTCGAACACAGGAAGCTCTGTGTGAAGGCCAGTCTATGTTGAAAATAGTATAAAATGAGTTTTATCTCTATAAAATTCATTTCATCCTATGAATTTTTATCATCTCACTCCTCATTGATTTAATGCTATCTCAGCTTATTTAATTCAATGCCATGAAACTATCGTGAAACAACGGCGATCCACGTAGAAAAAAATCATCCCGGGGGTGGAGTGCTTGAGTAATTAAACACTAGTTAGTGGGCGTTCACTTCTTCTTTTTATCGATAGATCTTATTACCCGCTTGAATGATGTTCCAAGCTAGTAAGTAATGTTTGCACACACATGCAAGCACACAAACATTACTTAATTAACCGAAATCGTCTATTCTACATAAAAACAGCGAGTTGTCGGTTAGGTCTAGTACGTATATATAAGTTCCTTATAAATAATAATAATATTCTTCTTACTAACATCTCGATGGAGGTGACATATAAAAATACTTCAAATACTTAATGAAATAAACACTAAGCGCGTTCTGAAAAAAGATACTTTTAAAGATTGAAATCTTCATATAAAATCCCGGAGGAGCTACATATATATCCAATGTCAGGTGGCAGAATCCATCAGCACACAGTCTGGCAGGCAGCATGGCTTGGCAGAGATTGCTGCTCCTGGCCGCGGCCGTTGCTCTCACCGTCACCGCCGGCGGCGCCGCGTTCCAGTTCGAAGAGGCCACTCTCGAGAGCATCCAGCAGGGCTTCAAGAACGGCAGCCTGAACTCGACGGCGCTGGTCCGCTACTACCTGGACCAGATCGCGCGGCTGAACCCGAAGCTCCACGCCGTCATCGAGGTGAACCCCGACGCGCTCGGCGACGCGGCCCGTGCCGACGCCGAGCGGGCGTCGTCGAGCGGCGGGCGCGGGCTCCTCCACGGCGTCCCCGTGCTGGTCAAGGACCTCATCGCGACGCGCGACCGGCTGAACACGACGGCCGGGTCGTTCGCGCTGCTCGGGTCCGTCGCCGGGCGCGACGCCGGCGCCATCGTGCTCGGCAAGTCCAACCTCCCTGAGTGGGGCAACATGCGCAGCGCCATGGGACTCCACGGCTGGAGCGCGCGAGGCGGACAAGCCATGGTATGATATGACTAGTAGCTTCTTCTTCCTCAATCACCATCCATGGTATGCCGCACGTTGTTCCTCCGTTTCAAATTATAAGTCGTTACTAGAATCTTGCGGAATTAAAACATTTTAAATTTAACTAAAAGTATAGAAAAACTTACAAAGGTTGATGACATTAAATAGATTATTCAATATAAAAATATAATTAATGAAGAACCTAATGATACTTAGTTGTTATAACAAATATTATTATATTATGATATAAATTAAGTTAAACTTGAGGTGATTGACTATTCAAGAATTTTACAATGACTTATAATTTGGAATGGAGAGAGAGTATATAGCTCCGTGTCACATGCATATCCTATTGATTTACGTCGTGCTGCAGAACCCTTACGTGCTGAAAATGGATCCATGCGAGGCAAGCACCGGTTCGGCCATCGCTGCGGCGGCAAACATGGCAGCCGTGACACTCGGGACGGAAACCATAGCTTCCATACTCTGCCCGGCGTCGGCGAATGCAGTGGTCGGGATCAAGCCAACAGTTGGCTTGACGAGTCGCTCCGGTGTGATCCCCTTCACGCTTAGGCAGGACACTGTCGGGTAATTATTAAGATGTGACTAGCTAGCAAATCCGTAAATGTTTAACTTGCAATTAGTTTCTTCATTTGTGTGTGTTTTGAGAGGAACGAAATTGGCCACGAATTAAGTGCACTAGTAAAAAAAAAAACCTCTACACTGGCGGTGGAGCATAATCTTGTGGAAAGAAATCAGTTTACCCGACTTAAAAACAGCATGTAAAAATTAATTTTCACTTTCTAAGAAAACCGTCAGTAGAAATAGTACATTTCCACTAGTAGTTTTCCTAACAAAACCACCTGCAAAAACCATATATTTCTACAGTCAGTTTTTCTAAGGAACCGCCACTAAAAATTATATTTCTACACACAGTTTATTAACAAAACCGCCTATAGAAAAAATTTGAAACTGAACTTTTTGAGCTTTTCAAATGATCTCGTTTGAAAAAACCACCAAAATAAAAGTTGTAGGTCTCGAAAAGTTGTGAAACTTTGTAGTTGATAATTTTTTCATTTGAAATCATCTTGTCATCGAAAACTACGATTGAATTTCTTAAATTTGAAATTCAAATTTTGTAAATGACCTCGGATGGAGAAACTACCAATATAAAATTATAGATCTTGAAAAGTTGTAAAACTTTGTAGTTGCAACTTTTCCATTTCAATCCGTTTAGGGCCTCAAACATCCAATGTATGCTCGGTTCAGGATAATATGTGGGGAACTAAACTCTAATATAGACACAACTGAGTGATGGATGGAGTGGTAGAGGAGGCTACACGTGAGGACGAAATTAGCCTAGGCCTTCCCTAGAATTAAAATCTTTTTTTCTTATTTTTAAAAGCCGATTTCATATTTTCTAGAAAAATGTTTTCACTCATGGTTGCTTATTTTTAAAAGCCGATTTCATATTTTCTATAAAAATGTTTCTACTTATGGTTGCTTATTTTTAAAAGCCGATTTCATATTTTCTAAAAAAAAATATTTTCACCGGTGGTTGGCTAAGAGAACCGCCTATAGAAATTCATTTTCTACTAGCGGTTGTCTTAACAAATTGCCTGTGAAAATATATTTCCACAGACTGTTCTTACAAAGATTTATTTCTATTGGTCTCTAGCGCCCGCGGTTACGAAAAATACCTATAGAAATGTGTTTACAACCACCACTATTGAGCTTTTTCCTACCGGTGGTGATTAACACGTTGATTTTGCTCCCAATTCAACCCTCCAAATGCAGACCATTGTGTCGCACCGTAGCAGACGCTGTCCACGTGCTGGATGCTATTGTCGGTTATGATGACCTTGACGCTGAAGCCACAATGGCAGCGTCCCAGTACATCCCTCAAGGCGGGTACAAGCAGTTTCTGAAGATTGACGGGTTACGTGACAAGAGGATTGGTATACCAAATGGCTTCTTTCACTTCGAAACTAAGACAGGATTGGTGTACAAGCAGCATATCGAAACAATGAGGTAAATACATAATTTACAATAGAGTTACACTTTACATAAATTCTTGAAGAGTCAACAGGATTGGTAATAATTTCCTTTTCAATCATAATCAAAGCAATCTAGTTACTCAGTTTCTCTTGTTTTAAGACGACTTGGAGCGAACGTGATCGAAAACCTGAACATAGAGAATCTGAGCGTGTCACGGAACACCACCACGAGTGGATTCGCGGTTGCAGCGCCAGCAGAGTTCAAGATCAACCTGAACAACTACCTATCAAACTTATCCTACACTCCAGTCCGCTGCCTAGCTGACATCATAGCTTTCAACATCGCCCATCCTGACGAGGTTTGTTTTAAACTTTTAATCAGTCTGAACCTTTAACTTTTCAAATCAGTACTGATGAGTTATTGTACTTTCTCAACCCTAGCTTCTTTTTGAATCTAATCTAACAATGTACTGAAATTTGGACTGCTGCAGGAGAAGCTGATAGAGTACGATCAGCAGCTCCTGCTGTTATCTGAAAGCACCAGAGGAATCGGCCCGTTGGAGAGAGCTGCGATACATCGGATGGAGGAGTTGTCGGCAAATGGGGTGGAGAAGATGATGAAGGAACACTGTCTCGACGCCATTTTTACACCTGATTCGAGCGTCGCCACCGTCCTTGCCTACAATGGCCTCCCTGGAATCGAAGTGCCGGCTGGATACGACGAGAATGGTGTCCCCTTTGGCGTTACCTTCGGTGGGCTCAGGGGATATGAGCCCAGGCTCGTCGAGATGGCATATGCGTTTGAGCAGGCAACCAAGGTGCGAAGGCCTCCCACCATATGAAGGCTTAGAAAGCTCCCTAGAATGCACACAGCTGGTCGCAGTCCACCTCTTTGCCACTACTTTGTTTCTATATAAAATGTTGTCTGTATACTTTTAGTAAAAAGATTCTAAAAGCATGTTCTACTTGAGTATAAATGCAATACGTGGGTCAAATACAATTTGACGATACAACGGCGGTGTTGTGCTTAATTATTTTAGTTATTAATAATTTGCATCACTTCGCTTCATCTGGAACCATTCATACAAAAAATTTTAAAAAAATAATTACATAAGAAATTTTGGGTTACAAAGTTGAGGTAATACTCCATGAACTACAATGGTAAACACAGAGAGAAAATAATACATCCTCGGATCACAAACATAGTTTGAATCTAGTGATGCCAATTGGGTTACCAAGTTGTGGTCGCTTCTACTACTAGCACCATCTTGCAGAGACATGAGTACGTCCATCCAACCTAGGTTTAAGCCGAGTCATTTTTTTTCTTCAAAAACTTTGGCTAATAAAAATGTCACTTGAATTAAAAAGAGAGATATATTTTTAAAACTAGTTTGAGTCTAGTGGTGTCAATAGGACCCGACGAAACTTTTCTTGGTCTGAGCCCGGTCGTGGCCTTAACACGAGCCTGGCTGTGGGCCGGGCCGACAGCCCTGCAGCACACCACACACATCAGTTTCTCAATGGAGTGCAGTTGGATGTAGAAGGCCAATAGGCAACGGCAAAGAGGATATCCATCAGCTCTCCTGTACTCTTCCCTATCCCTTAACTAAGAGATTGAACAGCTCTAGCAAATTTTCTATCACCTTTCCCTATCCCTATATTTTTTTAGAGATCTCCTAAATCCATTGTTATCCATAATGTGATGAATAAGGGCTTATTGCTTGGTACTGCTTCAAGAGGCGCTTCACCAGTACGTAGATTCATCTGTTGTCCAACTAAGGCCTTGTTTAGTTCATAAAAATTTTCAAGATTCCCCGTCATATCGAATCTTTGATCGCATGCATGGAGCATTAAATATAGACGAAAATAAAAACTAATTGCACAGTTTATCTGTAATTTGTGAGATGAATCTTTTGAGTCTAGTTACTCCGTGAGTGGACAATGTTTGTCAAATAAAAACGAAAGTGCTACAGTAGCCAAAAAGCAAAAATTTTGCAAACTAAACAAGGCCTAAAGTGGTCTCCCATCGGTCCGCTTTGTTTCAGGAAGTCGTGGAAAACATGCTCAGAGATGAGAGGAGAGAGAGAGAGAGAGTAGAAGCCAAGAAATGTAGCGAGATCGACTTCTTTCTAACGCAAGTGGACCCCAACACGGGTATGGGTAGATTTACCCCCATTGCAAGGCCAGCGCTAGTCACCAGGGACAAGGCAGGAGCAGAGTCGCTAGGGCCTTGTTCAGTTCCCAAAAAATTTTACAAAATTTTTCAGATTCCCCGTCACATCGAATCTTTAGACACATACCAGCGCTAGTCACCAGGGCCAAGGCAGGAGCAGAGTCGCCAGGGCCAGGCTGAGAGCGGAGTCACTAGGGCTGAGACAGGAGCGGGTCAGTTAGCGCCGGGCCGGGGAAAGAGCGGAGTCACCGAGGCTAGGGTGGGCGCGCGTTCAGAAAGGCAGTGGCCCGCTAGTATAGAAAAGTTTTTTAGGAAATACCCCCTTTTTCTATCAAAGGCTGTTAAATAAGCGCGTCACCTTTAACATTGTCAGGGAGCATTGACGATTGCTGAAGATCTATTTTCACGGCGGTTCCATCTTCTAAAAATGTATTTACTATTTTACTTTTAGAGCTAGTTCTGTTAAGAGAATCGCCTCAGAAAATGCTATTTACATGGATGGTTGCTTATGTCAATCGTCCCTGAACAATAAGTGATTTTTAGACATGATTTTATTAAGTCAACAATCGATTTTCAAGCCTTAGAAATAGTTATAGCACAACTTTTTAAAATGGAGTTGCATGAAGACAAAATTTATATAAAAAATGTAAAGCTCGACAAGAATTTAAACTTTATAGTTGATATAAATTTTGCTAAGATTATTTAGGGTTCCAAATATATAAATTAAATCTCGGATTTTTTATTTTAAATTTTAAAATTTTCAAATTACATTGGATGGAGGAATGTCCTATATGAAAGTTCCGAGATCTAAAACTCTATAGTTGAAGATTTTCCCACTAAAGTCATCTAAGAGTCCAAATATTGATTACAAGATCTCCACACGTTTTAGTACAAATGGATAACATTATATAACTCAAGACAAGTAACTATGTGGTGCAGTGGTAGGGAACGGTGTGCGGAACATGACGAAAAATAAATTCTCCCGGTGGCTAGTTGGTCCTTTAGGCCTCTAGCCACACCACACTGAATATTTTTTTCTTCTTATTATTAGAATCTAAATGATTTTTAAAAATTTTGGTAATTATTTTTACAGAAGGGGACGGTTGCCTTAAAAGAACCACATCTAACAATCAATTTGTAGAGATGGTTTTAAATGTGTATGTGAAAATCACTTTTTTTTATGATTGGTGGCATTGTAGTGGTTTTTTAAACTGTCTTTGAGAACGGATTTTAACCGCCTCTAAAAATCTTTTCTATACTAATGGCCAGGATGAGTAGTGCAGATGGAGGATGGGCGGTGCGGACGAGAAGGATGCGTGAGAGCATCTCCAACAGTTATGCAATTGGACTATGCATTCTACAAATTTGCCAAAAATCTTAAAAATTGTTCTCCAACAGTTATGCATTTGACTTATGCATTTTGGCAAACTTGGCATTTGATGGACTAAACTTGGCATTTTTGCATAAGCACAATGACTTGGCAATTTTGATATCCTGAGTTTCCTGGACTCCTTGTCGTGCGCGACCTCCCCACGCGCTGCAATAGTTTCTCACGAGGACTCTTCCTCCCTGCGCGAACTCTTCTTTTCCCGTGCCGCCGTCTCCTTTCTTTCCCCGCGCGCAACTAGGAGATACGATCCATCGCTGCGCAACTAGGCCGCGATTCACAGAAATGGTGGTGACTTACGACTTCGTGGACTGGTGGCGACGGGCGACGAAAATTCCCGTGCAGAGGAAAAATCTTGCGCGAAGCGCGCCAAACAAAAAAAGATCCCTGACAAAAATAGTTGGGTCCACTATTTTGGGAAATGCCAAGTCAAAAATGCCAAACACTTGGAGATGAACTTATTTTTCCTTTGGCAAAACATTTAGAGACTTGGCAAATTCCAACAAATGGCAAATTTCAATTGCATAACTGTTGGAGATGCTCTGAGGAGGATAGATGATCATATAAGATGGAAAGGAAAAAAAGAAAAAAGGTTATCATAGTCATTTGTCTTTTTCGTCTAACAGAAGAAGCTATTTTACCAAAAAGTCCAAAAAAACAGATTTAGCATTGCCGATAAAGCTGCTTTTAAAGCCTAAGTCAACAAAAACTAATTAACTAGTGAAGTTGTGTTGTACCAATCATCAAACCATAAGAAGGGTAGTAAAGCTTCCGACAATTTAGTTGAATGGTCCATGACCTTGAATATATGAACTAGGTCTGGCTTTAAAATTTTAAAATGAAATATGAATATATGCTACTATGCCTATATTAATACTGACAATGTTGTATTAGATATGGAACAACTAATAGTCCTACCTCTGCTGATTGTGAGGAGCTAATATTTTTGTTTAGTCATTGGCTCATAGTATCCCAAGTGTGTGAATAGCTCTATTGATAAAGTTAAAGTTATTTTGTAAATCGTTTGACAGAATAGCTCCATATGTAGAGTTTTCTAAAATATGCTTTTATAGAATTCTATGCAGGGTCCATCAGGGAGAGGTGAAGCCAGGTGATGCCACTATTTTTAACTGTACCCTTCACATATCTTCTTTATGAGAACATGATAGGGCTCCTTGGATGAAGCCGTTTGGCATAAAATGATTCCAAACAACTTTAGGAGTTGGTGAAGAAGTTGTGTCAAATGCTCTCTATCTGTAAATATTTGTCGTTTTCATTTCCTGAGAAACAACTTTAGATAAATATATATTAAAAATATTAATATTTATGATATTTAATTAATATCATTGGAACTTTGAATCTAGTTTTTAATAAATTTATTTAAATATATAAATGTTATATGTAGTTTTTTTTATAAATCAGTTAAACTTATACACCAACTGTGATCTGCGCTGGATGCTTTTGCAGTTGGATACCCAAATATTGGTCTGACATGGCAAGATTAATAACCTCAAATGCACGCAGGCAAGACACGAGAGAATTTTTTTTAACCCAAATTTGAAACAAATTTTGAATTTGACCCTGTTTGGAAAATATTTGCAAATCTAGGCCGTTTGGCCCCGCCACTATGCATGGCGGGCAAATGCACAGTACCCCGCCATGCATGGTGGCGGGCTGCACCTGCACACGTGGCATGGTGGCGGGGTGGTTGATGGCGTGGCACTGACCACGTGGCAAAGGGACCCCGCCACCCATCATGGCGGGTTAGGGGTACCCCGCCGCGTATCATGGCGGGGTATACCCTGACAAAACGGCCCGCCCTGCCCCTTTGTCTCCTGTATCACACGCCCCACCGCGCCCCTCAGCCTCGCACCGCCGCCGCGCCGCGCCCCGCCGCGCCCCGCCCCGTGCCCGGCCGCCCCCTGCGCCCCGCGCCCGCACCGCCACGGTGTCGTGGCCCGCCCCCGCCCGCCGCCGTTCTTGGTGGGGTTGGCTGCGGGCCTTGGTGGCCGCCCGGCCCCTCCCTCCAGCGGCTTTGGTGGTCTCCCTATGGCGGTTTTGGTGGCCCTCTACCTCCTCTTCCGGCGGACTAAGGTATATTTTTTGTTAGTCATTTTTGTTAGTTATTTTTGTTAATCATTTTTGTTAATTATTTTTGTTATTTAAACTTGTTTTTAGTTAGTTAGTATTATTAGAGTTAATAATTTAGGGTTTAGGGTTAGTTATGTAGTAAGTAGTTAGTAAGTTAGTTGGTTTTGTCAGAATTAGTTAAGAATTTAGTTAGTTATTACTGTACTTAGTTAGTTAGTTATTTAGTATTTAGTACTACCATATTGGTTAGTTGATGATCTTCAAATTTACTTACTTTGTTTTATTACTAATGTTATTTATTATATTAATGTTGTTACTTTCATTTTTGAAATAGGCGGATTCAGGGTGGCAAGATGGTGGCGCAAGCACCTCATCCCCGCTTTAGCCTCATTGAGGCGTACTACGACAAGGACCACCGGGCCAAGGCCTTGTCGGAGCAGCAGAGGCCGTTGTGTGCGCTTCGTGTTCGCACGCACCGTGTACACAGCTGAGACAAGCGATACGCGACGTACATATGTCGTGTAGGCTTTCTTGAGATCGTCCGGGTCTACAAAAGTACACTCCCCACTCTAGACTCTGCACTTCTTACTACTTTTGTTGATAGGTAACATTGCATTTTCTATTACTTTACTTTGTTTTGTAAATATGTGCCGTTAACTTGTTGATAAACACAACATTATAATGATGCAGGTGGAGACTAGAGACGCACACCTTCCACACACCTTATGGGGAATTGACTATCACAATGCAAGATGTGAAGATGATATTGTGTTTGAGTTTGTCTGGTCATCCGGTGACTGGGGTCGTCGACGAGTCTACTTGGCTAGACCTGGTGGAGTAGTTCTGTGGTAGGAGGCCATCCGATGCTAAAGTTAAAGGCACAAAGTAAGTTCATATTTGATTCCCATTGAAATCACTAATAGAACCATTTTAGATACATCAATTTTTAAAGAATAATGGTTTACTTGTAATTGTAGGAAGACCTCAGGAGTGTCGACGTCATGGATAACCCAGAACTTTGGTGCAGGACCACCGCCTGGTGCTCCAGATCATGAGGTCGAGATGTATGCAAAGGTGTGGTTGTGGCACTTCTTGGGGGCTTTCCTGTTCCCCGACTCCTCAGGAGACAGCATCAGCTAGATTTTCCTAAGGATCCTTATGCAGCCACTGGAGAACATTGCTAGCTACAGTTGGGGTAGCGCGGTCCTTGCTTGGACATCCGTCAGCTTTGTCAGGCATGTCGTCGCCAGTCACAGAATGGAAACCTAGGTGGTTGCTCATATCTACTTCAGGTTTGGATTTGGGAGCGTTTTCCGGTTGGAAGGCCCACTAAACCTCTAGGTTTGCCTATAAGTGCATTGTCTATTTCGATTTCTTCATAACACTTAAGGCATTTGTGACACTATGTTTGTGTTAATTGCAGGTTTGGGTGCATGAAGATGTTGGACCCACCGCCCTTTTTATCTGGAAAGATGCTAAGGTAGTGAGGGGTGAACTAGGCAGGAGGTACAGACAGTACACAGATGAGCTAGGCGTGTTGACACACAACTACGTAAGTTCAATCCACATTTCGTACTATAGGCACCATTAATGCGATTGATTTCAAAATACTAAAATAAGTTTGCAAATTTGCAGGTCACATGGACACCGTGGTCTAGGTGGGAGCTAGAGGACTACTTTAGTCCACGCTGCGATGAGGAGGATGGCGATTGGCTTTATGAAGGCCCACTTATCTTCTTCCACGTGGTCGAGATGCACTACCCTTGCAGGGTTCACAGACAGCTCGGGAGGTTGCAGGGGATTGCACCGCTGTATTCCACCAATGCTGAGTTGCATAGGTATGATGCCACTTTGTTTGACTCAGGGCACTTTAGGCACAGGGTATCCGGGTGATGGAGAGGAATATGAAGGATGGGGCCGAGTTAGGGAGGCGGAACCTTACGTTGCACCACCCTCTTATACATCGGCAGAGCTTACACAGCTGAGGGAGGCTGGCTTGCCCTTTACTGGTGTGCCAAATTATGTGGATGTCAGCATGTTGCATATGGCGGTTTGTGACACGGGTTTGCAGATATATAAGGAATCATTGTACAATCATCAAAATTTAATACTCAGGAAGGGAATGCTTTTCAATACGATGTCTGAGATGAAGTTGTTCCTTCAGAACTATGCCGTGTATCATCATAGGCCCTACATGGTTTAGGATTCCGACAAGGAGGTAAAATTTCACATAGTATGCAAGGCAGGATTCCCGTGCTCGTGGAAGTTGAATGCACGGAAATGGTCGAGTGATGGGAAGTGGAAGGTAACTTTAGCGGAGCAGCCCCATAGATGCCAGACTAATAAGGGCAAACGGTACCATCCCCAATTGACGGCTCGGTACCTTGCTCGCCGTATATTGGGTCTTGTAGATAAGGACAACGATGTATCGATGTCTGTCTTGCAGGAGACCATAGTCACTTTTGTTGGGTATGAGGTCACTTATGGAAAGGCTTGGCGGGCAAAGCAAATTGCCTTGGCAATTCGTTGGGGTAGTTGGGAGGAAGCCTATAACAGGGTTCCACGCATTTTGTGTGCAATGCAACACTTCAACCCTGGCATGAGATCGTTCATATACACAAGAGGGTTGTATCTTCAGAACCCGTTGAGGCATATTCTGTACCGTGTGTTCTAGTATTTTGATCAGTGCAAGCATGCATTTTAGTATTGTCGGCTAGTTGTTCTTGTTGATGGCACATTCCTCACTGGCAAGTACAGGGGCACATTGATGATGGTTGCTGCTGTAGACCTAGAGAACCAGATTGTGCCACTGGCTTTTGCTTTGGCGGAGGTGGAGAACAATGATTCATGGTCATGGTTCATGCGTCTACTCCATGTTCACGTGCTTCGTCCTTCTCGCACCATTTGTTTGATATCAGACCGTCACATTGGAATTCTTAATGCTACCGGTGAACACATTGATGGGCACCCACCCCTAGTGCATCGTTGGTGCATGCGGCATTTTGCCACAAATTTCTGGTGTCGTCAACGGAAGAAGGAGGTGGCACACAAGTTAAAGGAGCTTTGTAATAAACGTACAGAACATGAGTTTAAGGAGACAATGGCGGAACTAGAGAAAATGCTGAACCGAGCGGGCAAGGCATGGTTAGATCAACAGATGGAAAATAAAGCCAAGCGGGCATTAGCATATGATGAGGGTGGCTTTCGGTATGGCATCATGACAACAAACTCCTCTGAGTCTTTCAATCGTGTGTTCAAAGGCGTTCGATCTCTACTAGTGTCCGGTATTGTTGAGTTCTCTTTTAAGAAGTGCAATGAATATTTTGTTACGCGGTATGGCCTAGCCCTGACGAATGAAGAGGAGCTTGGAAGATGGGGGAAGGCTGCACATGAATATTTGAAGGAGGCTGAGGAGTTGTCCAAGCAACAGGTTGGCGAGGCCTATGGACAAGATGGGCTTGTTTTTAGCGTACGAGCTAGAGGGGGCACAAACCTTGGGGGCGAAGGATTTGGTGGGCGAACGTACTGTGTAGATCTTGAAAAAGTAGAATGCAGTTGCAACATCCCTCAGATCATGCGTGCCCCTTGCTCACACATGATTACGTCTTGTCGGCTTAGAGGTTTTGACCGTACAGGTGAACCATACATGTCACCCTTGTATCTTCGTGCCAACAACCTAAATGTTTTGGAGAAGAGCTTCGAGTCATACCATGACGAGTCCTAGTGGACTCCATATTATGGTGAGGACTACGTGACTTATCCGGACCTAAAAAAGGTAGGGAAGGGAAGAAGGAAGAAGAAGCGACTGAAAGGCGATATGGACAATATGAAAGGTTATGGCAATGACATGTATGGTGGCGGTGACTTCAACGAAGAATGTGCACAGAACCTATGCTCCATTTGCAAGAAACCTGGTCATAACCCTAGATTTCATAGGAGGGCGAGACAAGAGATTATTTATTAATCTTATTGCTTATCAAAATTCTTAGTAAACATGCATTTATGTTATTCATCTTCAAATTTACTTACTTTGTTTTATTACTAATGTTATTTATTGTATTACTGTTGTTACTTTCATTTTTGAAACAGGCGGATTTAGGGTGGCAAGATGGTGGCGCGGGCACCTCATCCCCGCTTTAGCCTCATTGAGGCAGACTACGACAAGGACCACCGGGCCAAGGCCTTGTCGGAGCAGCAGAGGCCGTTGTGTGCGCTTCGTGTTTGCACACACCATGTACAAAGCTGGGACGAGCGATACGCGATGTACATACATCGTGCAGGCTTTCTTGAGATCGTCCGGGTCTACAAAAGTACACTCCCCACTCTAGACTCTGCACTTCTTACTGCTTTTGTTGATAGGTAACATTGCATTTTCTATTACTTTACTTTGTTTCGTAAATATGTGCCGTTAACTTGTTGATAAACACAACATTATAATGATGCAGGTGGAGACTAGAGACGCACACCTTCCACACACCTTATGGGGAATTGACTATCACAATGCAAGATGTGAAGATGATATTGTGTTTGAGTTTGTCTGGTCATCCGGTGACTGGGGTCGTCGATGAGTCTACTTGCATAGACTTGGTGGAGCAGTTCTATGGTAGGAGGCCATCCGATGCTGAAGTTAAAGGCACAAAGTAAGTTCATATTTGAATCCCATTGAAATCACTAATAGAACCATTTTAGATACATCAATTCTTATAGAATAATGGTTTACTTGTAATTGTAGGAAGACCTCAGGAGTGTCTACATCATGGATAACCCAGAACTTTGGTGCAGGACCACCGCCTGGTGTTCCAGATCATGAGGTCGAGATGTATGCAAAGGTGTGGTTGTGGCACTTCTTGGGGGCTTTCCTGTTCCTCGACTCCTCAGGAGACAGCATCTGCTGGATTTTCCTGAGGATCCTTATGCAGCCACTGGAGAACATTGCCAGCTACAGTTGGGGTAGCGCGGTCCTTGCTTGGACATCCGTCAGCTTTGTCAGGCCTGTCGTCGCCAGTCATAGAATGGAAACCTAGGTGGCTGCTCATATCTACTTCAGGTTTGGATTTGGGTGTATTTTCCGGTTGGAAGGCCCACAAAACCTCCAGGTTTTCCTATAAGTGCATTGTCTATTTCGATTTCTTCATAACACTTAAGACATTTGTGACACTATGTTTGTGTTAATTGCAGGTTTGGGTGCATGAAGATGTTGGACCCACCGCCCTTTTTGTCATGAAAGATGCTAAGGTAGTCAGGGGTGAACCAGACAGGAGGTACAGGCAGAACACAGACGAGCTAGACGTGTTGACACATAACTACGTAAGTTCAATCCAGATTTCATACTAAAGGCTCTGTTGACGGTCCTTAATGCTCACATTTAACCGTCAACTAATCATGGAAAAGGATCGAAATGCAACCAACACCCAGACTTAGGGTTTTATCTGATAGAATTCCACGAGTTTTGGTGTTTGTCTATTTCTGCAGGGGGTTATCAGGAAATACGGAGCAAAGTCCCACACGTCGGATTTACATAGAGATATTAACGTGTGCGCCAATTTTCTATCATCTAGAAGACTCCAGAAGCCACGGGAACGAAGCGGTATCAGAACGGGGCTTGGCCCAGGGCGCCCGCCCTTGAGACCAGGGCGCCCGCCCTCCTATGGTGCCCAATCAGAGTCCAATTCGGGGATCATGCTCCACTGACCTAAAGGATCAAGGAAAACCGTGTGATTAAGGTCGGTTTGATCCTACGGCCCAAATTCACCTGAGGGGACTATATAAGCAGACCCCCACCAACCCCTGGAGGCATACCTCTTCTACAGAATCAAAGCTAGGGTTTCAATTCTTCATCCAAGTAGAGAGGATCCCTCTAGTTCATCTAGTTCTAGTTCTAGTTCCTCTAGTTCTAGTTCTAGTTAGTTCTAGTTGTAATCTAGAAAATAGGGAGAGAGAAGAGGAGAGCGGAGGAGGAGCCGGATCTGTCGGATCTTCCTCAATATTATACTTTTGCAGCAACTGGTTCGTTCTTCATCGTTCTCCAAGTTCTTCAATTCATAATTCCTGAGTTCTTTAATTACTTTTATTTACATTCAACTTATTTATTGGATTCTTGCTTGCATCAAGTGCTCTAGTCTTTATAACGCTAGAGTAGTAATTAATAGATTAGACGTGGTGTTTATCTTGCAATTACCTAGAATTGCACCCAATCCTGCGGATTGTTGTGGTAGCCCTAGGGTAGTGACAGCCCTAACAGTCGACGTATTCCACCTCGTTCGGATCGGTGTTTGTAGGACCGTAGTCAGAGCTTCCTAGCCCCCTTCTCATCTCTTTCTGTGGTTAGTGTTCTGATGTCCCGAAATAAATAATCTTTGAAGTAATTCTTGATTCTTAGATCAACTAGAGAACTCTCAGGAAACTTCCTCTCTTCCCACCAAAAATAATTATATAGTTATCCTTGGGCGATCTTGAATCTTAATTAGTACACTCACGTTCCCTGTGGAAAATCGATACTCTGGAATACTCCCGAGTGAAAGCTACATCGGTATCCGTGCGCTTGCGGATTTTTCTGTTTGCGTTTAAAATACCCAACAAGCTTTCTAGCGCCGTTGCCGGGGAACGGTAGCTGTGCTAGTTTCTAACCAAGTCATCTGTGTATCCTTTTTCTTTTCTTTTTTTTGCCACACTCACCTCACCATTTTCACCATACCACATGGATGTCACTCCAAACATTAATGAGCATGGAATTTATTTCATAGCCACTTCATTTACTCCATGCTCATATGTAATATCTTCACAATCCATTGGTCTCTCCAACATCACCACATTCGAGATCTCCAACCCCCTCTTCCTTTCTATTTATAAAAATTTTAAATGGGTGGTTGTCGATGCATATGTCTATAATAAATTTTGCAGATCTCGTTGGGTTGATCTTGATATAGGTCAGCGTTGGAGGGGAAACCACTTCGCCGACATAAATTGATGGTTTCCCAAGGACAAGCCTAGTGTCCTAAAATAAGCACTGATCAGATCGTAACATGAGCTTTTAATTATTTGCAACATTACCTTGTGTTTTGAGCATATAAGGATAATTGTAAAAAAATTCCTTCCGGTATTCTTGTCACTAACCTTTCCAGTATTGGAGCAAGAAGATCGAATGAATGACAAGCACAAGTCCTGAGATAAACCCACATTGGAGACAAAGAGAGAGACACAATGAAGGCATAGCTCACAAGACATGATCCATGGAGGGTGCCACAAGCACGATGCACAACCGCTAAGAAAGAAAAGCTTCCACAAGGTGATACTGTACCATCACTCTTTAAGTAGGTAACATCTTAAGGTACTTGACTATCACTTTTATAAGTTTCTCCTTGGTTCTGGCGTTCACATGAATAAAAGAGACAAACATGTATGATTTACAACTCTAGATTAACCAACCCAATCGATTCAATATGTTTAGTCCTTCGACCTTTGTGATCCAACACTCCTAACCATATGAGCTAAAATGTTGCACACTCAATCTTTGGAAGATATATAAAAACATATAAATATAGATAGATTATCTTTCCATTAGGTTGAGCAATCTGATCTGACAAATGTTTTAAATGCTACACTCATGATCTTATTATCCATCAACTTTGTCTTGCTCACTATGCTTAAGGTTAGAGAAGAACAAATACACTTTTGGTTCTGTTGGTGTTTTCCACCAACAGGGCCCATGCACTTGATCTCTACCTTGTCTCTATGAGCAGGTACACTTCGAGCAAAATATGAAGGAGTTTTACAACTCCCAGACTCCACCAAGTGAAGAACCTAGATCTACGAGCACAAACACACTGGAGATACGGGACACTCAGGCAATCACTGCCCTAAGATGCTTGAGGACGTAAACTACAACAACAACAACTACTACTACTACTACTACTACTACTATTACAACCGTCCTCAACAAAATTAAGGTTGGAATCAACAGAGGCCTAACTACTCAGAGAGGCGATCCAGGACGCCCCGTCATCCCAATCTCCATCGGCATGGTGGACTTCTCAGAAGCACTCTGTGACTTTGGCTCCAGTGTCAACATTATGCCCAGGATCGGAGACTAAGTTTCCCAGAGGGAATATTGAAGAACCTCTGTGTCTGAGTTGGTACCTTGTACGCCCCAGCAGACTTTGTGGTGATAGAGACTGGTACTGATGAGAGGGCACCTATCATCCTAGGGAGGCCATTCCTGAACACCTCAGGAGCTATCAACTATGCTAGTGCTGCCAAGATCAGTTTCTACATCAAGGGGAGGAAGAAGACGTTTTCCTTCAAGAACAAGACTACACAAATCTTAGAGCAATCCCAACATGAACCAAGGAAGAGGACCAACAAGAGGAACAGGAACAAGCAAATGTGGACCGAGTCAGCTAAGTTGGTCACTGCAGTTCAAGGAAGTCAAGATCGTCGACTTAAGTCACCGTTCCTGACCAAAAAGGACGACCCAGTCACCTATCAGCTCCTGTTCAGAACCATGCCCCTAAAACCGACATACATTCAGCTCCAGATGGCAGATCAGACATTCTGAAAGGTTGAAGGTCAGGACAAGAAGAAGACGACGCAACCGCAACCAGAGGAGGCAAATCATCAAGAACGGATGGGCAGACTACAAAGGAGAAGTGGTAAGGTCTGAAGACATACAACTTGAACAGAACTGTCCTGAGAAGACCGTAGCACCGAGTCAGGTGTGTAGAGAGAAGATAGTTATACATGAAGAGCAGGCGCCGCCGGAACCACCGACTACGCCATCTAGCAAATCCCAAGACGATTGAGAAAACAGAGAGTCTCGTTCGGAGGACTTTCAAATGCCGAACGCCTTGCCAAGAGGTAAACTTGGTAGTTATCCTTTTCATTTCAATTATTTAAAATAATTTGCTTAGTTAATCAGGTTCATATCATCATAAAAATGAAAATATAAAATAAATTTATGATCCTACCAAAGAGTGTAACATTTATTGAGGAGGCTCAGCATGATAAAGGCTAGATATTTATGCTAACACTTAACTAGTTCCATAAAGCTTTGTTGTCTATTTGAGCTCCACAGAATTCAAGGATCAAAGAAGACTAGCAGACGGAGGACATCCTAATCGCTGTCAGGGTGCTGTCGACATTCAAATACATCTCCGCCACATGCTAGCTACATAAGGAGAAATTACATCAAAATCCAGCTTGGGGGAGAGCACCCCCATTTATCTAGCTAAGTGTTCTACTCATGTTTATACTTTACTCAAATAATAAAAAGATGCATAATCATAAAAACCCAAATAAAAATTTTGTGCTTATATATATATATATATATATATATATATATATATATATATATATATATATATATATATATATATATATATATATATCTTTGCTTAGTTTGCTAAATAAATAAATAAAGTTTGCTATGAACCCTCATGATAAGCTCTCACATGGAAATGATGAATAGTTGCTCTGCCATGACTAGTTCTCAAAATTGAAATCTCTCTCAAGTTTAGGCTTGACTGTTATGAATTAAGATTTGCTCTAAACCTGAACTTGTGGGGAGAGTACTTCTAAGTCGTTAACGCATACGATATGGGAAGGTTGAGCTGCTGTTTATCTGTTCCTAGAGATGCTAGAATTATGGAGAATTTTATCTTTGAAAATCTTTAAAATATCACATGATGAGTTCTTGTATGATGAGAGTTTAAATTCCTACCACAGCCATATATACATGCTTGCTAGACTTTGAGGCACACATTTACTTTTTACTGCTTATGAGCATTGAGTGTGGTCAAGCTGTGTAGACCCTTAGGAGCTTGTCGTGTGGTTAAAATCAAGATTCACTTGCACGTTCACTCATACATGCTGCTTCTACTCCGGAGGTACGCATCCAAATATATCCACCCATTTCTATCTCCACAGCCACCCAAAAATATTCTACTCCTAATCCGGGAGAGAATAGCCAAAAATATTTCTGTTTTTCCCTGTGAAATAAATGCTCAAGTTATCTTGGTTACTACCACTTGCTACATTATTTCAAGAGATGAGTGCTCTAAAAAAAGAGAGATACGAGGAAATAAAAAGGGGCAAGTGCTCAGAACCTCGAAAGAAAATAAAAAGTGAGACGAGAGGTAAAAATGGACAAGTGTCCGACAGTAGAATTAGGGGTACAAGATACCCACCTAAGAGAAAAGAAAAAGAAAATATAGAGCATCTCATTCTCCTCAAAAAGTTTCAAAAGAGCAAGAAAGGTATGTACCCCCTCAAAAGAGCAAAAGTAGAATTAGACTTTCACCATTATTTTCACCATTATCACCATTCATTCGCCACACATGCATATCTTGATTTGACTTATTGACTTGTTCTTCTGGATCCATGGTTTGACTATGCAATAAGTGTCTTGTAAGTATGTATTAGCTGTCTCCCACCTATGAGCTCCAGATATCAAAACCTTATTAGAGTAGGGTGAGAGAGAAGGCAATGTCATTATGCCTCATACCAAAAATACCACATACTTTGAGAGAAGGCTTACACCATTACTGCCTTGGTAAGGATCTAGAAATACCACAAAAGAGAGACTAGAGAGAGAGTCATACAAGGAATCTCTGAGTTTTATTTGAAAATTTGCAAAAACTCCAGAGCTATAGTTAATCAAAGAACAAGAGCATGGCGCTTGATTAGACCGTTCTATCTTTTAACTGCTCAAGACATAAGTGACGGTTGCAAGCCCCATGGTGGAAGGAAAAATGAGTAAGTTTAAATCTTAACAGTTTACCCTAACCCAGAGATGAGATCTTGTTTGAACGCATGTATATCTTTAAGGCATGAAACCACTACAGAAACTCTTGGGTTCATCATTGCTCAGGGACGAGCAAAGGTTAAGCTTTGGGGAGCTTGTTGACGGTCCTCAATGCTCACATTTAACCGTCAATTAATCATGGAAAAGGATCCAAATACAACCAACACCCAGACTTAGGGTTTTATCTGACAGAATTCCACGAGTTTTGGTCTTTGTCTATTTCTGCAGGGGGTTATCAGGAAATACGGAGGAAAGGCCCACACGTCGGGTTTACATAGAGATATTAACGTGTGCGCCAATTTTCTATCATCTAGAAGACTCCAGAAGCCACGGGAACGAAGCGGAGGCAGAACGGGGCTTGGCCCACGGCGCCCGCCCTAGAGACTAGGGCGCCCGCCCTCCTATGGTGCCCAATCAGAGTCCAATTCGCGGATCATGCTCCACTGACCTAAAGGATCAAGGAAAACCGTGCGATTAAGGTCGGTTTGATCCGACAGCCCAAATTCACCTGAGGGGACTATATAAGCAGACCCCCACCAACCCCTGGAGGCATACCTCTTCTACAGAATCAAAGCTAGGGTTTCAATTCTTCATCCAAGTAGAGAGGATCCCTCTAGTTCATCTAGTTCTAGTTCTAGTTCCTCTAGTTCTAGTTCTAGTTGTAATCTAGAAAATAGGGAGAGAGAAGAGGAGAGCGGAGGAGGAGCCGGATCTGTCGGATCTTCCTCAATATTATACTTTTGCAGCAACTGGTTCGTTCTTCATCGTTCTCCAAGTTCTTCAATTCATAATTCCTGAGTTCTTTAATTACTTTTATTTACATTCAAGTTATTTATTGGATTCCCGCTTGCATCAAGTGCTCTAGTCTTTATAACGCTAGAGTAGTAATTAATAGATTAGACGTGGTGTTTAGTCTTGCAATTACCTGGAATTGCACCCAATCCTGCGGATTGTTGTGGTAGCCCTAGGGTAGTGACAGCCCTAACGGTCGACGTATTCCACCTCGTTCGGATCGGTGTTTGTAGGACCGTAGTCAGAGCTTCCTAGCCCCCTTCTCATCTCTTTCTGTGGTTAGTGTTCTGATGTCCTGAAATAAATAATCTTTGAAGTAATTCTTGATTCTTAGATCAACTAGAGAACTCTCAGGAAACTTTCTCTCTTCCCACCAAAAATAATTATATAGTTATCCTTAGGCGATCTTGAATCTTAATTAGTACACTCACGTTCCCTGCGGAAAATCGATACTCTAGAATACTCCCGGGTGAAAGCTACATCGGTATCTGTGCGCTTGCGGATTTTTCTGTTTGCGTTTAAAATACCCAACAGGCACCATTAATGCGATTGATTTCAAAATACTAAAATAAGTTTGCAAATTTGCAGGTCACATGGACACCGTGGTCTAGGTGGGAGCTAGAGGACTACTTTAGTCCACGCTGCGATGAGGAGGATGGCGATTGGCTTTACGAAGGCCCACTTATCTTCTTCCACATGGTCAAGATGCACTACCCTTGTAGGGTTCACAAATAGTTCGGGAGGTTGCAGGGTATTCCACCGCTGTATTCCACCAACGCTGAGTTGCATAGGTATGATGCCACTTTGTTTGTTCTAATTAAGTGCCTCATTGCTAATGCAATCTGTTATTGCTGGATTGATCGTAGGTTTCGGACCACGCAAAAGGATTGGGCGGTCAAGCATGAAGCACATTTGCTTAATTGGTATCACAGGCATGTTCCCCTCCTCAAAGAACTACCACCGCATGACCTGGCGAGATGGATGGAGTACCTACAGTGGCTGCACTGGAGTACGAGGACTCATCTCATGGTCCCGTACACCAACAAGCCTGCAGATGAGGGCGGCGAGGATGACATCGCCGATGCGTTCGACGAGGCGGAAAGGGTTGACAAATAGCTTCTTAGGGCCCCTTTAAATAGATATGTAGTAAGTACTTTGCACAACAGTTGTCAAAATGATCGAGGTAACCTTGTGTGTGATGTTGTAGGCACAACAGTTGTCAAACTACTCTGAGGAAGCTTCAAGGCAACTTTTCCGAACTAGGGACGACAAGAGCAAACCTCTTCGCAGCTTTGTCAAGGTACTTTCGACAAAAACATTTATTATTACAACTCAATTATCTTCAAAATTCATACTCAATAAAGCATGTGGTTATTTTATCCTGCAGAGAATCAAAAAGGGCTGCAAGAAGTTAGCGGCTAATCAAAAAGGGCTACAAGAAGTTAGTGGCTAATCAAAAAGGGCTGCAAGAAGTTAGCGGCTAATCTGAGCTGTGTAGACATGACGTATGAGCCACCATTGCACCCCATGTTATCTAGGAGCCAGACGACCTCGATGTCCACCACAGCTGCTTCGGTTAGCAACACTAGGGCCGCTTCCTCCTCTATACGTACTCCGTAGTGCACAGGGAACTAGGGAAGGGTCCAGCGGACGAGGACGATGAGGACAAGGAACTTTAGTACTCTATGACGAGTGGCGACGACGACGACGACGAGTTACAGTGGGAGTTCACCGGTCACGAGGAGATGGGTACCTCACAGCTACATGGTGCTCCTATTGGTACACAGGGGGTGGAGTACACACAGGAGGAGTACACATAGGTCGAGCAACAGGTGCCTGTGATGTAATTTTACTTTCCTACATTTGCATGATTCAAAAATTGGAGTTGCTCATAAGGGTGCTTGCTTGCAGGGTACTACCTCCACGCAGGAGTTGGAGTGTGTCGATAGGCGGCAGCGCGAGAGGCAGCGGCGGGACCGCACGGGCGTGGGGTGGAGAAGCAACGTGGTGCCTACTAATCTGAAGAGGCAACGGAAGCCGCGAAACCGCTACACCCCTGAAGATGATTAGAAGAGTCATGTTTAGCAGTTGAGACATTATCCATGATGATTGACAGTTGTTATCTTAGCTATGTAGTAGCTCTAACATATTATTATTTCCAGCACGTTGGTCTTGGTCCTACAACTGATGTACTTTGTTATTTCCTGAGGATTATGTAAGTTGTTCGTTCTCTGTTATCTTTGTTATTTGCGTAAATATCTTTGTCTTGCCAAAGCCGTTGCGAACGTATAGGAACCGTTAACAGAAACCAAACTCATGCAGTGCAATGAACGTTCTCGAAATTTTTTGGCAACCCCGCCATGGCTGGGGGCGGGTTAGGGGTACCCCACCATGGCCCATGGCGGGGTAGTCCTAACCCGCCCCCAGCCATGGTGGGGTTGCCAAAAAATCCCAGAACCACTTCTATCTATGCATATGGCACTACTCAAAGTTACTTCCTCTATTCCTTTTTAAATGTTCCATCAAGACCTAGCTAGTAAACTTGTTAAATTAGTTAAACATGCAAGTAACAAAACTTTTTAAGTGTTATATTAGTTAAACATATTAGTAAACCTTTTAAAATGTTATATTAGTTAAACATGCAGACAGTTGCGGACTTTGGCGACATGCGATCAAATTGAAATACGTCGGAATACAAATTATTACATGACAAGTTTCAAAGTAGAAAACTCTCATCCCTAAGCCACTAACAAACACTACTACATCAATCAAACTGCGTGCACCACTGCGTAAGGAACTCATCCTCGGACTCCCAAGCGTCCACTACAACCTCCTTACCCATGCTCGCCTCCGCTGCTTTGGCCTCACTGGCCTGTCTCTCGTAGTAAGCTGTCTCCGCCTCTTCCGCCACCTGAGAGTATAACTGTCCCTCTTCCTCGGTCATGTCTGTTTGCCACCATGAGTCGAACAACGGTGTCTTCTGGTTGTGGTATGCAGCCTCACAAAAACAAATATATGAATATAGTAGTACTAAATATCTACAGTCCTAGCAAACCTCATCATAGTCAATCATGTGGCCACAGAAGTGGCCAATCCCAAGACCTGAAGGGACTAGATCGTAGCTAGCTTCAACACCACATTTGCACATCACGGGAGGCGCAATAGACCTCCTCTTCTTCTTCCACTCTGCCACCTCCTCCTCCTTCTCAGGCTCTGGCAAATGGCTCTTTGGACCATTGAAAGGTCCAAATGGCTAGAGGGGGTGAATAGCCTATTTAAATTTTCTACAGACTTCAACTAGACAAGTTGATTAGTAAAACAAAAGGCGAAGCTATTCTAGCACTAGCACAACTAAGCTATGCAAGCCACCTATATAAGTCTAGCTAGAAGGCTAAACACTAAAACACAACAACTCTATACTAGCAAGAACTAAGCTACACAAGCTAAACTAACAAGGTAGGCAAGTATGTAAAGAGAGGAGAATGATTGTTATACCGACGTTGTAGAGATGAGATATATCCAATCAATCACGTACACAATCACAAGAGAGACCTCGGCAAGAGATGACACAAGATTTTTTACCGAGGTTCACTTGCTTCTCGGCAAGCTACTCCTCATTGTGGCGATACACCCACTGTTGACACTTGCTAACACCACTTGAATACTAGGTTGTCATCCCCAGCATGGCACTAGAGTGTACTATGGTATTTATACGCACACAGATAATCCGCAAGCGCACGGATACCGTTATAGCTTTTTACCCGGTTAAAGGTTTTATCGTATCCACAGGGAAACGGGAGAACCAACTACGCTCTAACTTAACCAAGATAGATAGATAGGTGTAAATAGGAAAGATAGTAGAATCGAATAAGAACAATATTAAAGGTAAGATAATAGTGAGTGATAATATGGGAATAGAGAAATAGAGCAATTCTAGTATATGGGCGATGGTAGCAGAATAGAGAGGATAATTATGGTTTCTCTACTTCAAAGGGATATGTCTATGTCTGGGACGAACCACGTGATAAGATTACACCACAAAGGATGCTTATCTATAGGTCGATAAACCCTACCCATCCTGCTAACGAGAGGTGGACTACAGAGGACCAACGTAACTGTCACCTACGCGGCCTACCACACGATCCAGCTAGACAGGGGATATCCACAAGTAATCTAGATCTAAGCACCTCGCTTGCACCTATACTACAACTCTCACATATAGCGTCCTATAGATTAGAATACTCAAAAGAGTTGTGAACCAGAACATACATAATTAGTAATTGCATAATGAATTAGAAGTAGATTACCAAAGTCATCCCATGAGCAAGCTTGATTAGAGCTTGATCATGACGAAGTACAACCGGAGGAAGAACCGACAGGCCGGCTTCTCTAATCCTCCTTCGCTCTCCATCTTGCTACTATCTAGATCTACTCTGGTTTAGAGAAGAGAGGAGAGCTCTCATCTCTAAACCCTAGCTTTTGCTCTATCTATGAATAATGAATAATGATCAAGGGGTGTCTCCTCCAGGGGCCAGGGGGTCTGGTTATATAGTCTTTTTAGATGAATCTGGGCCGTCGGATCAAACCGACATTGATCGTGTGGTTTTCCTTGAAGTATTAGGTTGGTGGAGCATGATCCGCGAAGTTGAAGCTGATTGGTTACTGTAGCTGGGCGGGCACCCAAGGGACTTGGGCGGGCACCCTGCCCCCAGGCCCGATCGGCCTCCCGTTCGTTCCCGTGGCTTCTAGAGTCTTCTAGATGGTAGAAAATTGCGCGGCACGTTAATATCTCTATGTAAACCCGACGTGTAGGCCTTTCTTTCATATTTCCTGATAACCCCCTGCAGAAATGGACAAACACCAAAACTCGTGGAATTCTGTCAGATAAAACCCTAAGTCTAGATGTTGATTTCATTTGGATCCTTTTCTTTGTTTATTTGATAATTAAATTTGATACTTAAGGACCGTCAACAAACTCCCCCAAGCTTACCTCTTGCTCGTCCTTGAGCAAGGATAGACTCAGCAATGGATCAGAAGTTGTTGCAATATCTTAAAAAATTGATGGTACACATGCTTTTAAATAAGATCTCATCTCTGAGTTAGAGTAAACTGTCAAGAACTAAAACTTACTTACTTTACCTTTCACCATGGGACTTGTAACCGTCACTTCTGTCTTGAGTAGTTAAAAGATAGAACAGTCTAGCCAAGTGTCATGTCTCTTATTCTTGATCAGCTATAGCTCTGGAGTTTTTGCAGATTTTCAAATAAAACTCAGAGATTCCTTGTATGACTCTCTAAATCTCTCTTTTGTGGTATTTCTGGATCCTTACCAAGGCAGTGATGGTATATGCCTTCTCTCAAGATATGTGGTATTTGTGGTATAAGGCATAGTGACATTGCCTTCTCTCTCACCCTACTCTAATAAGGCTTTAATATCTGGAGCTCATAGGTGGGAGATAAAGTATACATACTTACAAGACATTTATTGTATGGTCAAACCATGGATCCGAAGAAACAAATCAATAAGCCAAATCATGATGTGCATGTGTGGCGAATGAATGATGTATGGTGATGATGGTGATAACAATGGTGAAAGTCTAATTCTACTTTTGCTCTTTTGAGGGGATACATACCTTCCTTGCTTTTTGAAACTTTATGAGGAGAATGAGATGCTCTTCTTTTTCTTTTCTCTCAGGTGGGTATCTTGTACCTCTAATTCTACTATCGGACACTTGTCCATTTTTACCTCTCGTCTCACTTTTTCTTTCTTTCGAGGTTCCGGGCACTTGCCCCTTTTTATTTCCTCGTTTATTTTTTTCTTTTTTCTTTTTTTTTCTTTTTAGAGCACTCATCTCTTGAGATAATATAGCAAGTGGTAGTAGCAAGATAACTTGAGCATTTATTTCCCAAGGGAAAACAGAAATATTTTTGGCTATTCTCTCCCGGATTAGGAGTAGAATATTTTTGGGTGGTTCTGGAGATGGACATGGATGGATATATGTGGATGGTACTTCCGGAGTAGAAGTAGCATATATGAGTGAACGTGCAAGTGAATCTTGATTTAACCACATGACAAGCTCCTAAGGGTCTACACAGCTTGACCACACTCAATGCTCATAAGCAGTAAATAATAAATGTATGGCTCAAAGTCTAGCAAGCATGTATATATGGCTGTAGTAGGAATTTAAACTCTCATCATACAGGAACTCATCATGCAATATTTTAAAGATTTTTCAAAGATAAAATTCTCCAGAGTTCTAGCATCTCTAGGAACAGATAAACAACAGTTCAACCTTCCCATATCATATCCGTTAACAACTTAGATTTCAGATCAAGTTTTCATCCCACAAGTTTAGATCTAGAGCAAGCTTTAAATTATAACAGTTATGTCTAAACTTGAGAGAGAACTTCAAATTTGCAAATTAGGCAGAGCAACTATTCATCATATCCATGCTAGAGTTTTATTATTAAGATTCAGATTAGCATAGCCACTTTATTTATTTATTAAACACACTAAGCAAAAGATTTATTTATAAGCACAAAATCTTTATTTGGTTTTTCATAGTTTATGTATTTTAATATTCTAATATAATATAAGTATAAAGATAGGTAGAAATACTTAGCGAGATAAATGGGTGTGCTCTCCCCCAAGCTGAATTTTAACGTAATTTCTCTTGATGTAGCTAGCAGGTGGCAGAGGTGTATTTGAAAGTCAGCAGCATTCTGACAGCGATTAGAATGTCCTCCGTCTGCTAGCCTTCTTGATTCTTAAATTCTGTGGAGCTCAAATAGACAACAAAGCTTGTGGAACTAATTAAGTGTTAGCATAAATATCTAGCCTTCATCATGTTGAGCTTCCTCAATAAATATTACTTCCAGTTTTTATATTTTTATTTTATAAAGCAAAAAAAATATTTATTTTATTTTTATGCCACCACAGTGAAGGTACTTATGGGTTTATGGGTTTTATGCCACTCGTATACTCACATGGGGCTTAGTATTTTCTAACATTTTTATTTTCTTTTCAAGATAGCATGATTAACTAATAATCTATTTAAGGAAAGTAAATAATTAAAGGGAAAAGGGAATGCAGAAAGGATAAATATGGATAACTACCGATCTTACCTTTCGGCGAGGGTTCAATGTTTTAAGTCTTCATAACAAGACTTCTCACCGTGTTCATTCTTCAAGTGCGTCATTTGATTCAGATGCGGACCTTGATGTCTGCACCTCTTCGTTTGCCCAGCAGTTCGAAGTGCGGCGTTGGCAGTATCCTGCTCAGTGTGTTTGTGCTCGTAGATCCAGGTCCTTCATTTGGTAGAGTCTGAGAGTTATAAAACTCCTTCGTATTTTGCTCGAAGTGTACCTGCTCATAGAGACAAGGCAGAGATCAAGTGCATGAGTCCTGTTGGTGGAAAACACCAACAGAACCTAAAGTGTATTTGTTCTTCTCTAACCCTAAGCATAGTGAGCAAAACAAAGTTGATGGCTGAAAAGTAGCACTTATAACATTTGTCAGATCAGATCGCTTAACCTTATGGAAAGATAATCTATCTATGTATATGTCTTTTTCTTTATATCTCTCAATGATTGAACGTGTAACATTTTAGCTCATATGATTAGGAGTGTGGGATCATGGAGGTAGTACTAAGAACAAGGATTAAATGACTAAACATGTTGAATCAGATGGGTTGGTTAATCTAGAGTTGTAAATCATACATGTTTGTCTCTTTTATTTATATGAACGCCAGAACCAAGGAGAAGCTTATAAAAGTGATAGTCAAGTACCTTAAGATGTTACCTTACTTGAAGAGTGATGGTACAATATCACCTTGTGGAAGCTTTCCTTTCTTAGCGGTTGTGCATCGTGTTTGTGGCACCCTCCATGGATCATCTCTCTATGATGAATGAGCTATGTCCTTCTTGTGCAAATTGTTAAACTTCATGTGTCACTCTCTTCGTCTCTGACGTGAGTTTATCTCAGGACTTCCCAAATCGATATTGAAAGTTTTTCTGCAGGGGTTAGTCCGACAAAAATATACCAATGTCTACACAAGCAGTTTTTAGTTCAATAACCGAACTAGACTCCATGTCTAATCAGATTAAGGAAGGCTGTTTAACCTAAGCACCATGCTTAATTTAAAAGCCAATAGAAGTATGTGCAGTACTTCCAAACTAACACTTACTAGTAAATAGACAAAGGTAACATGACAACATTTATAGAGATCTACTCAAGTGGAGATGAAGTAGTGTGATTAGTATTTAACAAATTGAGCATGTCTTAAAGGTAGGGACAACCAACATAGCAACATGGCAAAGGATGTTTTTATGTAAAGTACTCTCCCAAGCTTGAATTTTGCAGAATTCAAGTTTGGATGAATTTAATTCAGTGTTGCATGATCATTGGTTGGACATACCTTGTGCTTGTCATTCATCCGATCTTCTTGCTCCAATCCTGGAAAGGTTAGTGACAAGAATACCCGAAGGAATATTTTTACAATTATCCTTATATGCTCAATACACAAGGTAATGTTGCAAATAATTAAAAACTCATGTTACGATCTGATCAGTGCTTATTTTAGGACACCAAGCTTGTCCTTGGGAAACCATCAATTTATGTCGGCGAAGTGGTTTCCCTTCCAACGCTGACCTAAATTAAGATCAACTCAACGAGATCTGCAATATTTATTATAGACATATGCATCGACAACCGCCCTTTTAAAGTTTTTATAAATAGAAAGGAAGAGGGGGTTGGAGATCTCAAATGTGGTGATGTTGGAGAGACCAATAGATTGGGAAGATGTTGCATATGAGCATGGAGTAAACAAAGTGGCTATGAAATAAACTCCATGCTCATTAATGTTATCTTCGTCTCCAATCTGAATGTTCAGAGTTTCTCTTGGATTGGTCTCACTTATGTCCCCTTCTATAGTTGGATGAATCCCATCTTCAAAGGGAGTCAAGAACTCACCTTTTGAAATTGAACCAAAGTCAGAATTCATTAAGGCTTCTTCCTTATCCATCCATTCTACACATTCTAGCCATTTGGAACTTATGATTAGGAAAGGGGAGGTGTTAGAATTTTCTATATGGCTTAGCTCTCCTTCACTTGATATGTCATCGTCGACTTCTTCATAACAGGAACCAGGACATTCTCTAAGAGAACCATCATTGCAAGGATTTGAATTATCTATGCTTGAAAGTCTCTTATGGAACCAGAAGTCTAAACCATCAGTATCTGAAAAATTTAAGTTCGGAATTCCTTCCTCCCTTAGAGAATTTTGGGGCATTGATGGTTTAGGATCGATAGCTAAAGGTTGGGATTGAAGTGTTTGTGATCTGGCTATCGAAACTTCGTCTTCTTGTCTAGGAACTGGTTCTTTCTCTTTCTCAGGGATATAAAAGCTAGGAGACTTTCCGCTCATTAAATCAATCAAAGTCCAAGCTTCACTAGCAGGTAGGTGATAGAAGGATCATCTAGAGGTTGTATTCAAGGTTTGCTTATTTTCCCCACTAAGGCCCTCAAAAAAGTGAATTAGAAGAACTTCTTCTGGAATAGAAAGCTTTGGGCCAGTGAGAGTAAGGTTAATAAAGCGGTCCCATGATTTCCTAAGAGATTCTTCTTCCAGTTGTCTAAAAGAAATAATCTCACGCCGAAGTTCCGCCACTTTGGAGATTGGAAAATATTTAGAAAGAAAACTACTATATAACTCCTTCCAATCTCCATGAACACTCCCTATTTTGAGTTTGTACCAATGTCTAGCTTTTCCCATTAAAGAGAACGGAAAGAGCTTCCATTTAAGGGTCTCATCGGACATTCCTTCTATGCGAAGGAGGTCACAGACTCGATAAAACTCTCTTAGGTGTGTGTATGGATTTTCCTCACCTTCTCCTGAGAAAGGTTGTTTTTGAACAATCTATGTATTCGGGGTCTATCTCAAAACTAGATGCTATGATAGGCTTTGAAGATTTTGGTGGTTCGAGATGTGTGCCCGTAGGTCTATGAAATTCGTAGATAGACATGTTTGAATTCATGATAGACCAGAGATCAAGGATTAGATAAGAAGAAAGAATAGCAGAGATGAGGCAAAGGATAAAAGGAATATATATTTTTTATTATTATTATTTTTTTAGAAAATGATTAAGCTAGTTCGTAGTCAACTCAACAACCGTTTCCCCGGCAACGGCGCCAAAAATTCTTGTTGACACTTGCTAACACCACTTGAATACTAGGTTGTCATCCCCAGCATGGCACTAGAGTGTACTATGGTATTTATACGCACACAGATAATCCGCAAGCGCACGGATACCGTTATAGCTTTTTACCCGGTTAAAGGTTTTATCGTAACCACAGGGAAACGGGAGAACCAACTACGCTCTAACTTAACCAAGATAGATAGATAGGTGTAAATAGGAAAGATAGTAGAATCGAATAAGAACAATATTAAAGGTAAGATAACAGTGAGTGATAATGTGGGAATAGAGAATAGAGCAATTCTAGTATATGGGCGATGGTAGAAGAATAGAGAGGATAATTATGGTTTCTCTACTTCAAAGGGATATGTCTATGTCTGGGACGAACCACGTGATAAGATTACACCACAAAGGATGCTTATCCATAGGCCGATAAACCCTACCCGTCCTGCTAACGAGAGGTGGACTACAGAGGACCAACGTAACTGTCACCTACGCGGCCTACCACACGATCCAGCTAGACAGGGGATATCCACAAGTAATCTAGATCTAAGCACCTCGCTTGCACCTATACTACAACTCTCACCTATAGCATCCTATAGATTAGAATACTCAAAAGAGTTGTGAACCAGAACATACATAATTAGTAATTGCATAATGAATTAGAAGTAGATTACTAGAGTCATCCCATGAGCAAGCTTGATTAGAGCTTGATCATGACGAAGTACAACCGGAGGAAGAACCGACAGGCCGGCTTCTCCTCTAATCCTCCTTCGCTCTCCATCTTGCTACTATCTAGATCTACTCTAGTTTAGAGAAGAGAGGAGAGCTCTAATGAATAATGATCAAGGGGTGTCTCCTCCAGGGGCCAGGGGTCTGGTTATATAGTCTTTTCAGATGAATCTGGGCCATCAGATCAAACCGACATTGATCGTGTGGTTTTCCTTGAAGTATTAGGTCGGTGGAGCATGATCCGTGAAGTTGAAGCTGATTGGTTACTGTAGCTGGGTGGGCACCCAAGGGACTTGGGCGGGCGCCCTGCCCCCGGGCCCGATCGGCCTCCCGTTCGTTCCCGTGGCTTCTGGAGTCTTCTAGATGGTAGAAAATTGCGTGGCACATTAATATCTCTATGTAAACCCGACGTGTGGGCCTTTCTTTCATATTTCCTGATAACCCCCTGCAGAAATGGACAAACACCAAAACTCGTGGAATTCTGTCAGATAAAACCCTAAGTCTAGATGTTGATTTCATTTGGATCCTTTTCTTTGTTTATTTGATAATTAAATTTGATACTTAAGGACTGTCAACACCCACTTGATGGATCACGAGCTAATTGGCAATCCAAAGCCAAACCCTCAACGGGTGCCGCACATCCACTCACAAGATGGGGATCCTCCAAGCCACGAGCAATCCACTAGAGTAGCCAATTGCGATCTCCCGCGGGGAAGGCTCAAGAACCCCTCACAATTCACTTGGTGAGGCTCGAAACAATCTCCAATCACGAGCTCAACACCACCGCTGCTCCAAGTCGTCTAGGGCATCGGGAAACACCCAAGAGTAATAAGAAATCCGTAGCAAACTCAAGAATCATGCCACTAAATGCAACTCTCAAAGCAATGCACTTGAATCTCACTCAATCTCACTAGGATTAGCAATCAATCAAGGAGATGAGTGAATGGAGTGTTCTCTAGCTCAATGTATGCCTCAAGTATTCAAATGTGCAAGAGAGAACCTCCTAAAGCCGGTCACCTCCTATTTATAAGCCCCCTCATCAAATAGAGCAGTTGGCTCTTTTTACTGGGCTGAAAACGGGGGCACCGGACGCTACCAAGTGAGCACCGGACGCTCGACCCGGTGCACTGGGGTTGGCCACGTGTCCTTCCTCAATTTCGCGTGTCAGTTTCTAACGGCTACCTGCAACACACCGGACGCTCTGCAAGTCCACACCGGACGCATCCGGTGCACACCGGACTCATGCGCAGAGAGTTCCGCAAACCTGCAGGGTCACCAGACGTGAGCCACCGGACGCACCTCAGAGCGTCCGGTGCTCACCGGACACAGAGAGGGTTGCAAAACACCCTCACACCGGACGCTAAGCACCGGACGCTCTCTGAGAGCGTCCGGTGCTCAACCCTAGCAGGGTCAAGCACACCGGACTCTGAGGCCAGCGTCTGGTGCCTCCGCACTCAGCGTCCGGTGAGTATTTCTCAATGAAAAACACTCCCGTGACTTCTCCAAAATTCCCACCAGTGCAAAAGAAAATATACACTTATTTTTCTCAAAAGCGCCGAATCCACCTCTCAACCCTAGGAACTCCACCTCCTTTGCAAATGTGCTAACACCAACAAGTGTCCACCACCAAAGTGCATGTGTGTTAGCTTTTCACAAACATTTTCAACAAAGGAGTTAAGTTAGCACTTTACTAGATCCTAATGCATATGCTCAAGATATGGACCTAGTAGCACTTGATTCGAGAGATGATCGTGATTTCCCCTCTTGATAGTCGGCTATCTATCCTAAACCCGGTCAATCACTTCTCTACTCATCTTAGACCGGCAAAAGTAAAACCCTATGTTTATACCTTTTGCCTTGATAACTTTGCTCCTCGTCTATCACCATGATCTTCACGTCATGCTTCATCCCTTTGTGATCATGTGGCCACCTTTCCATGCCACCATGCACCTTCATCACATGTGTTGCTATCCCAAACTCAAGTCACTTAGACACAAGGCATTAGCAACTTGGTGTCATTAATTACCAAAACCAAACTTGGGCTTTCAACCATAGACCCACTCCGTGAAACGACACTTTGGAAAATCACGATCCTATAAAAACAACACATTAGAACACACATATATGAAATGACATTTGAAGGTTGACTCAAAACTTACTTCACGCCGCAGAGGACAAATGAACTCTTGTTCATTCTGTGGATTTATCATGGCTTGTTCTCCGCAATGACACTTTGGAGGATCCTTGAGCCGCCGTGCAGAGGCTACGACCTTCTCTTCCTCCGTCATAGGAGGAGGGTTAGGGGGGCAGAACCCAGCAAGTAAACACCTCACGTTTGCAATGATCAACGCTGGGGTAGAAAAGCAGAATTCTTGGGTCAAACTTGTCCGGCCCGTCGATCCATTGGAAGAAAAAGCACCGGAAGTAGGGCTACAAAAGAGTTTCAATTGTCTCATTGGGAATAAAACATCAAAAACCAATAAAAAATAGAGGGCACAATGACTTACGCTACAACTATAACATGTGTAGAAGCAACGTGCCGCAGTATCCGGATGTCTCGACTGGCTCACGTGTGCCGGATGTCCACAATCACAGTTAGAAATAGGTTCCTCAGGAGGGACGGGGGCATCCTTGCCAGACATGTTGGAGTACAACTCTCTAGGACGACCCTTTTTTCGCCAAATCGACTCATGATACGAGTCCTCCATCTAAAAATACGCAAATAATTCAACACAAATCACATAACTAAACAAACTAACAAACTATAACTAAACAAACTAACGTAATAAGAAATTTACCAAACATACTATAACTAAATTAAACTATAGAAATGTAAAGTAAATAAGAAATTTACCTTCTTCAAACGACGGGTGACCGGGACAAGGACCGGCAGTGGCCGGCTGCAGCGGGGAGGGCCGCCAGGGAGGAGCAATGGAGGGGAAGGATGACGGGGAGGGACACTGGAGAAGAGCGGCGCTCGGGTGTGAGAGAGGGAGAGAAAGAGAGGCCCTCGGGGTGAGAGAGGGAGAGAAATGAGCTAGGGTGGACTCTCGGAGGGTTTAAATGGGCGCGGGCATACCCCGCTATGATCCACGGTGGGGTGCCCCTAACCCGCCCTGGATCATGGCAGGGTCCACGTCACCTAGCCGCACCAGCCAGGCGCCACGTGGCGGCCCTAGGCCCTACCCCGCCCTTAGCAGCCAAGTTCTCGAAACATAGAGTACGTGGTACGGAAACGTGGTACGCGGTACGACATTCTCATAAACTATGGAACGTAGGGGGTATATAGCTTCGTCTCGTTCCTTTAAGTTGCGGAACGCGTTCCACTTTCTAAAGAAATGTGTTTGGGACGTAGTGGTTGGCTCAGGTAGTTTTACGTATTGTTTTGAACCAAATGAGTTCGATTCCTAGCGTGATATAGTTTACTATTGTATTTTTGTTTCATTTAGGGCTGTCCAACTCCAACCTTAAGGCTCATTGCAGGTCTAGGCCAATGAGTCAATCACCATCTAGATTTTTCGCCAACCGCTCACGGACGGGCATGACGCAGTATGCACACACACCACGAAGTTCCATAGTCGCTTGGGACTGACGTTCCTATGATTGCTCCTATATAGATTCGTGTTCCACCGTATTTGGGAACGATGTTCCATAATGTTCCTGTTCCACGTTTCGGGACGAAGTTCCCGGAACGGGGAACGTGCCCATGTTCCCGTACCCCGGCTGCTAAGACCCCGCCGCCATGCATAGCGGGGTACTGTGCATTTGTCCCGCCATGCTTGATGGCGGGGCCAAACGGCCTAGATTTGCAATTATTTTTCAAACAGGGTCAAATTTGAAATTTGATTCAAATTTGACTAAAAAAATCACAAGAGAGGATGGGCGGGTTGGTGACGACTGCTGACTGCTGAGTCAGAAATAGTGAGAGGCTCCAACTCGCAACTTCCACTCTCCCAGTGAGAACGGAGCGAGAGAGAGAGGCCGAGAGAGAGAGAGGCCGAGAGCCGCCGCCGCCGCCATGAAGATCCTGGTCGCGGTGAAGCGGGTGGTGGACTACGCCGTCAAGGTGCGCGTGAGGCCCGACCGGACGGGCGTGGAGACGGCCAACGTCAAGATGTCGATGAACCCCTTCTGCGAGATCGCCGTCGAGGAGGCGCTCCGGCTCCGCGAGGCCGGCGCCGCCGCCGAGGTCGTCGCCGCCACCGTCGGCCCCGCCCAGTCCGCCGACACGCTCCGCACCGCGCTCGCCATGGGCGCCGACCGCGCCGTCCACGTGCTCCACGACCCGGACCCCGCGCGGCCCCTCCTCCCGCTCGCCGTCGCCAAGATCCTCCGCGCCGTCGCGCTCCAGGAGAAGCCCGGACTCGTCATCCTCGGCAAGCAGGTGCGCGCTAGCTCGCCCTGTCCTGATTCCTGACTAGCAGTGCACTGCTAATTCCATTTTGAAGACTCAAGAATCAGGCGTCTGATTTATACGTTCAACAACTGTAGATTGGGGTGGGAGGAGACGATTATTGCTTTGACACACTAGTATACAGTTTGTTGCGATCATTCTCCAGTTAGTTAGACCCAATGTGCTTATATGGACAAACCTGTGTGTGGGATTTGTTGGAGATAGGATATTTGATCTTTTGCGAATTCAGATTAATTTTTCGTGCTACAAGGTGACCTTAACATGGCATTTGTGGGTTGTTGGGGGGGGGGGGGGGGCGTTGAGACCGTGAGAGGCATCTTAGTATGTTCTGGATTGCAATTGAAAATTAGCTTGGTTATTCAAATCAAGGATATGTGGAATCTTGTCAGATATAGCAGCAGTTTTAACTTTGTTGTCCATATAGTTGCTTTCCTTTGGTTTCTGCTCTATTCCTCAGTTTCCACCAACAATGTAAATCCTTTGTAGCTAGGGTATGATTGGTACAAGCTGAATGTATTCAGACCTTCTGTTCTGATTTTCTTCCATTCATTGTGCATTTGCGCTCAAACAAAATTATATACTTCTGATAGATGAGAAGATGCTCCCCCCCCCACCCCCACCCCACACACACACCACCACCACCACCATTTTTCAATACTCTTATGCACAGCAGCGCTTAGTTTTCACTTTAGGAACTTAAGCAAATAGAATACTTACCATCCTTATGTGTGAAGTAGAAAAGTGCCATTATACAATATTAAGCTTTCTTCCTTAGGTGGTGTGCATGCTTCATAGTCCATAGTAGTAGCTAAAGTAAGTTTCAGAACTTCAGCGATTAAAACAGATAAATGTGCTTTATCTTTCTGCAAGCGCCAGTAGAGCCCTACATATTGAAAGTTCCTGCTCAGGAGAGGAATACAGCCACTCATTTGTTGTGCCACAAGACAGGTAAATAGGCACTTCATCGTGTCATAGCTCTGTCATACCAATAAATCCTTTCCTGAGAAACATTTTTCCTTTTTGCTTTGGTTTTGTATGTAGAACTGTTTTGAGGGTTGCCTGAAGCATACCGACATCCAAACTTATGCCTTTCCTCTTGACATCTTGGTTTGACCTGATGGAAGATTAATTGTTTGTTAGCATTCTTTCAGTCTTTTGAAATTATTCCTTGGAGGAAGTGTTTTCAAAGTCTCAATTGGCATTTTTGTCACAATCACAAATAAATTAAAAGATATAATCCCCTCTAGTCAGGGTCACCAAGTTTAACTTGGGAGTAAATCTGCTGATAATCTGTGTTCCTGAGTCCTTTTCTTTTTAGTAACAGGCAATTGATGACGATTGCAACCAAACTGGACAAATGCTAGCTGGATTGCTTCAGTGGCCACAAGGAACCTTTGCCTCCAAGGTACCCTTTTTTCCCTACTCTTTTGATTAGCTGGTAACACCTAGAATACGACCATGAAAAGGACTCTCGCAGTTGCATATGATCCTCCAAATCTTAGTATGTTCTGTTATCCAACTTATTATCTTCCATACTATTCATAATAACCTATGCAATTGCCATCAACATGCAGTTCAATTTGAACAACTAACTGTTGTACTTTCATATTTGTCTTGCATATAGATTGTTGGAAGAATATTTTAGTCCTTGGATTTTTTTAGAGTCCTTAATGAATCACACTTACTTTCTTGACGCATTCTGCTTCTGTTTCTTGACCAACAATATGATGTGCTCTTAGTTAATAAATGAGCTCGTGCCACACTAGGAAAAGAAACATTTGCGAATTGTTTTCAATGGTTTACAAATAGCTGAAAGTATTTTTTTTTTGTTAATTCTGATTTAATTGTCCCCCTGTTTTACTACGCTTAATTGAAATTTTGAATAAAAGTTTCTTTCTCAATTTGGCAGGTTATATTGGACACAGAAAAACAAAAAGCTACTGTTGAGCGAGAAGTTGATGGTGGAATTGAAACCATCTGCCTTGATTTGCCAGCAGTGATCACGTAGGACCCATGAAACATTTCAGTATGCTGTTTTCATTTTATTATTCCATGTTGGAGAAGGGAAATACTCAAGGATTTGTTTTATAATAAATAAATTCTGAACATGTGTTAACCATTAATTTTGTCTTCGCTGCAGCACGGATTTGAGACTTAACCAGCCAAGATATGCAACTTTGCCCAACATAATGAAGGCAAAATCCAAAGTTATTAAGAAAGTCGCCCCTGGAGACCTCGGTGTAGATATTAGATCAGACATGGAGGTCATTGAGGTCAATGAACCACCAAAACGGAAAGCAGGGGTGATACTTTCATCTGTTGACGAACTCCTTGACAAGTTAAAAAATGAAGCAGGTGTCTTGTAACAATTTGTATATTATTCCTCACTGAATGTGGTCTGACGTTCATTTGTATAAGTTACAATAAAGATGTCTCTCCAAAAGTTCAGACCATTTACAAATAAAATAAGTGTTTCCATGAACTAATTAAGACGCTATTTCAGAAACTTTTTACCTGCTGAATTAGCTCCATAGTGGTTTGCTGAATTGTTTACAGGCTAAACTAGCTCTTTCTGATATTTGGAGGAATATGGCGTACATGTTAGGATTAAGGGCTAGTTTGGTAGAGTTCCACTTCCTGGTGGGTGATTTCTCTGGTGGAAGCGCTTCTGCCTTGGCTAGCTGACCGAGTGAAACTGGAGTTTATGTTGGGACTTCTCCATAGTACCCGTGTCTGTCTAATAGCTCCTTATTCTCTGGTGGGTGATTCCGTAAAACAGAAGTTTATGTTGGACTTCTCCATAGTATCCATGTCTGTCTGAACTGATGTGTACTCATTTGTTTGATACATTGAGGCAAACTGTTTAGTACTAATGTAATATGATGTACATATGTTTTAATTAATATCTAAAATCTGAGCATTGTATGGCAGCACGTTATTACAATTTCAAGATCAACCATTTGGGGCCAATATATTACAACCATTAATAAAGTGTACAAAAGAGAACAAAATAATTTATACTTGCTAAAGATCAATCCCTAGATAGAGTAATCATCCTAGTAAGGTCATCACAGAATCTATCCATACTCGTACATTTTTCTTTTTTGAAATCTTACTCGTACAATTGGCTTGTGAGCTACTAGCATGCATCTGATGCATTTTGGGACAGTTGCCTACATCTAGTAGGTATGGTTGGTGCATAATCTTGGTCTAATTTTGGCGAATGATAATTAACATAAGACTAACCTCTCCAACAACTCCCAATCCAACCTAGATTAAAAAAAAACCTCTCCAACAACTCCCAATCCAACATCCTAAAATTTCAGCACTTGTTAAAAACTACCCAGCTGCGTGTAACTTTACACGAACGGGCGTTGCACGGATCGGCTCTTGGTAGGTTTCCCGGACCTCCGCAGGTCACCTCGATGGCCAGGCACTTGAGCGCAATCACGGCCATGGACGACCCACCGACATGACTAGCGCTGATGCAGATCTTCACCATGCCGGATCGACTCCAAAGCAACAAGAAGATGACTCCAAAGCAACTAAGATCCGCTAGCTTTGCTTTCTTCTAGACTTGTGATACACGTATGTAAGTGTCGCTTCTTGTGGCCGGCAGAGAGAGCTTGAGTGCGAGACGGCCGTAGCATGGAAGGAGACAACCATGACCATGTTGCTGTAAAAAAAAAAATTTGTATGGCCAATTTGATATTTTAGAAGCCATTTATTAGAAACTCTTGGAGATGACCTTATTTACCCTTCCCAATATCTTTTTAGGAGTTGCTAAACTACATATTTTTAGGACAAAAAAAATAGATACTCTTGGAGATGCTCTTAAGATCCATTTTGCAAAAAGTTAAGATAAAACACCAAAACTTGTCAAAATGGAGGAACTAAACATGTCCTTAATCTGCTGGGGATTATATCCCCTATGATTTCAAATTCAGTTTTCTCAATCCCGTATATTAGATTTTAAGTAAAAGTGAAAAGGGGATTTGGTTGAGTTTAAGCAGAGGCTGGTCTCCTTATACCAAGCAAGAAAGCTAAGACATGTGCGAGCCATCAGATGGTGGATGTGCGTCTGCTGTGTAGTCGGCGAAGCATTAAGTTCGGTGCCAGCATCTGCAGCAAGGACTCAAGGAATGAAGAGCTCATTGACCCGTTGCAGAAGTAGCGAGTTTATCAGCTGAGGAAAAGAATTTGCACTTATTTTCTTGCCAAAGATGCTGTTCTGATCAGTCACTTGGAACAAAATGTAACAGTGACAAAAGGGAAAACACAACAGAAAGAAAGAAACATGCTTTTCCAGTTTTCCATGAGAACTGTTTACAGTTGGAACGGTTCTATTACTTACAATGATGTACATACTAGAACGCCAATCTCATTAGTTTCTTGCTGTACACTCGAATCAACGATTTAATTTGAACCAAAGAAAATGCACAAATCTAATTCCCACCCGGGCGACAGAGCTATTCTAGGCACACGACCAAGACACAACTGTGAGAAAAAAAATTTGACATATCTGCACTAAGCTGGAGAGCTCCCAGAAATAGAAGGAAGTTCCAGGTCCAGCATGTTAGACCCCTTCAGATTCAGAGATTGCATCGGGTTGATATTCAGGATCAAAATTGATATTTGTCATTCGGATCAACCAAACCATACTTTCTGCAAGTCTTAGCTTGCTGCAGGCGACTACATTGCCCAGAATCTATCTGGGTCAGGGCTAAATAACGAGTAGTCCTGGATCTCCAAATTCGCAACGTGCCAGTTAACTAATCCAGCTTGCAGTGATTTGATGAGAAAAAGGATAGTAGGTAGTATCCACCATTCATTGTCTTCTCTACTCTTGAAGCTGCACAGGTGACGTAAACAAAGATATCAATTACACATCCCTGAAAAAGAAGTCTAACCCACAATATGCTACACTAAATACCATATCTAGAAATCTCTGTTTATCCTGTGACCTTTCTAAAGCACTCACTTTTGAGCACAACAATTAGCCATAGTCTGAACAATTTCTTTTTTGGGAACCACAGCAAAAATATCACTACAATTAGTAGATCTATTTACGTACTAGATTCTATATATAGCATAGAAAGCACAAGCACAGCATGACCCTACTGTTCTCTTTATTTGGAAGGTGAATATCACCATGCAGGAATAGAAAGGATCAAACCTTTTTGTGTTGTATACTTGATGAACTGAGGACACCACCAAAGAAGAGAACCAAAAATACAAAGAGCCGTATATGATTGCTACAATCTGCATAAAACTATCATTGTTAAAAACTATCATGGCTTGTGATGTTACAAAGAAATAGAGTTGAATAGCCAAACATTTTATTTTAGAATGCAGGTCGGACTCACGCCCACACATGGTGCGCTCTAGCACGTCTAACAAGGTTCAAGGTCTACCCTCATGTAGCACGATATTTACCATCAGATGCACCCCGCATTTAGTAAGCCTGGGCATTCGGTTCCTCAGTTCGGTTCCTTGGTTATTGATGAAATTTGGTTCCTAGAAAATAGGAACCGATTGATTCCAAAAAAAATTTAGGAACTGAGTATTTCAGTTTTTGGTTATTTCAGTTCGGTTTCGGTTCTAACCAAAGTACCGAACTAATCGAATTTTTTCAGCAGAGGTTAATACAACCAAAAAAGTACAGGTTTTAAAGAAAATTTAAGCAACACTACCTCTATTTTAGATAAATATAATAATAATAATTGATAAGAGAACATTAGCGATAATATAGTAACACAAGTATATAGCAATTCAATACGAGAAATCATAAATAAATCGATCATAGTATTATAAAATATGTATTTCGGTTCCTTCGGTTAATTTGGTTATCTCGGAGTAGGACTGAAATTTGATCGGTTCTTCTGGTTCCTTGCAATCTAGAACCGAATAAGGAACCGATTTTTTTGGTTTCGGTTCGGTTTTCGGTTAAAAATGCCCAGGCTTACCATTTAGTACCAAACAGGAATTTAATTGCCATGGAGCTGTGCCCAGTTCAGAAAGAGTTAAACACTATATGCTGACAATTAGAGACTTGCAACAACATGCAGTAACAATTATTTTATCTTATATAATGTAACAAAATGCTAACTGATTGCAACAGGAACTAACAGAAATATGAGCATGTTACTAAACAAGATTGTTCGTGGACAAACATGTCGGAAGGACTTACAATGTTTACAACAGAAGTAATGTTCCAAAGTGCAAAAATGCGGGTCACTGAAGATCGTTTTAGTCCTCGGCTAAAAAGTGCATTGAGACCAGCAAGAAAAGGTGAAAGCAAAGCAAGAGGGGGGATGAGCAGTATGGCAAGAAAAGCTCCGACGGATATCCAATAGTACTGTACAAGCATGAGCAGGGTGATGGAAAAATCACCCAAAAGTACAATACAAATGAGCAACTGCAATGTTTCCTGCAATATATAGCATGGTTTCAATCAAGGTTATCATCATATTCAGCATGTGCATGTTTTGCGCTTAAAATATGGTCAGGTAATTACCGCATAGCCTAGAGGCCTGGAATTTTGCAATAACAATGACAATGGGAAGAGGTAGTCTCTTTTATAGTGTAGTGACTTGAGTGTCCCATCACTTATGATCCCGCCATTCACTCCACCTGTCAATCGCTTTCTAGAAACAGTATAGCTTGTGCAAGGCTGATCCTGATTTGCCTGATTGAAATCCTGAAGTGAAACTGCAACGTTCTTCCTGTAGAATTAAAAGCATTCCTGTAATTAAAGACTAAACAGCAAGTGATGTAGGAATTAGAAAATGATACTGTAGCTGGTATTTCCTTTCAAACCTCAATCGTTCACAAAATTCTGGGGCGTGCTCATGGTGGTGGAGACTCTTGTAGAAGTTCTCATTCACAGCTACAACAATACCTAGCTGGTAATATCCAGAAGCAGTGGACTGGAACCACCCTAGCTCCACTCGAACACCATGTCTCTCAAGTTGAGGATTCCCATGACTGTTGATCCAAGAAACAACAGGGCCCAAAGTAGAACGGACGCTTCCTTGTCTTACTGTCCTTAATTGAGCATTCAACCCAGCGACTAATCTATTCCAGATCGCAGTCGATACATACTATAAAAATAAAACAAAATCAAATTCATTTTACACAATTTTTTAGCAGAACACCAAATATATAATGATATCAGCAGCATACATGCTCAAGAAGGAATACGCAAACCAAGCCAATTAAATTTCATAAAAAATGCTGCAAGGTTTTTTAACCCTTAGTGCCCACCCCTATCCACCAAATTATTCTCATTCTGATCAATCACATTCTCCACCTTGATGACATGGGACACGATGTCGAGTTCTAATGCAATAATCAACTAGGAAATCTAGTGTACATCAGTGGCCAACAAAAAACATTAGGACTGCACACTGTGCATCAGGATAAGGTTTGGTTTGCTTGGATACTAGGTTATGCTTTGGGCAATTCAATCATCGTTATCACAGACCAGAGCTCTATATATACTGTATATGTACAAGAGAATGTAGACAGAAAATGGAATGTGGAACTTGATTATGGTAAACAATAAATTGTATTAACATAGCAGCAAAATCTAAATTTACCTGGCCAAGAAGATTTGATAGCAATGTATCACTATGTAGGTAGTATGGGGACATATAGCTTCCATCACCACCAAAAATTAGACACATGGGAAACCTCTTCTGAATGGTGGATGCTACATCAAGCCGTTTCTCATCACCCCCGAGAAAGAAATCTATGTACGCAACCATCAAGTCTGGAGTTGAACCAACCTGCCAAGTTCAAACAATTAGCTGTGCACTACTTATACCTTTGTTCATATACATACAATAAAAGTCAATATTGTGTTTTAGCTCGATTCACAATACAATAGTGATCATAGTGCAGGTTAACGAGCAAACAAAAAAACATTCAAAATAGTGGTAGTAATATTTTATTGCACTAAATTCAGAAGTATGTGAACACTAGATGAGTTATCAATGTTAATTAAAAATGAAACTCAGCAGATACCCACCCAACTCCAAGCTCTTCCTATAATGACTAATGAGTTCTGGCAACAATGTTCCTTTGTCCATCTTGGGGTTTAATCAAAGAGATACTCCACAAGAACTAGTTAAGAAGTGAGCCAATTCATGTAGGTAAAGGCCTGACTAGGATGAGGCGAGATACTCAGGTCATATGCATGGACTTTGACCATGTTGCATTAACTTTTGTATTTGCTTTCCTGATTGATCTCAACCAAAGTTATAATGGATGCCATTATAGCTCAGGAGCGTAACTAAACAAGACTAATGTTACTATATCATAACCAACTGTTTCAACTTGCCTAGCTAACCAACTAGTAGATTAACTTGCTTAATACTAGAGAGTACATGCTCGTAACACTAGGACTCCTTAAAGACCTAACTGAAGGAGAATATAATTGGTGGAATATTTGATATATTGCATTGGGCCTCATGGGCTGATTATATAGGGTACATAGGACTAACATCTTATGTGGGTACACAATATGGTACTATTCCTATTTACTCTAACATCCTCCCGCAGTCACAGCGGAAACACTATAGATAAGACTGGAGAAGAAGCTGATAAGTAACATCCCCCCGCAGTCATAACAGTCGATGTGCCGCGTATACTGTGGCTGAAGAAGAAGCCGATGAGTTCTCATGCAAGGCGGTAGCCCTTTCTGCCAATGTCGAGGTAGCCGAGTGTAAGGGCACAATAGCCGTGGTCGAAGAAGCCGTGCTGAAGATGGCCGAGGTCGACGTAGTTGTGGTTGGGTTGCGTGTCGATGGAGTTGCAGGCACACAAGGGGCGCCATGGTAATGACGGAGACGCGTCGAGGCAGTCATCGTGGGAGGGGGCGATGCCGAAGTCGATGCAATCAGGACCGTCATAGAAGGGCGACGACACAATCGAGGCAGACGGGGTAGGAACGGGAGGGTCAATGCCGAAGTCGATGCAGTCAAGCCGCCTGAGCACCGAGGCGCAACTGGATTTGCCAGATCCAGCATTGGGGACGAAAGCACACGTCGGTGTTGCCGATACCAAGCGTACAAGAAAGAGGGCCCCAACCGTGTGGTTGTGCTGGGAGAAGAAGAAGCAATGCGGGAGAAGACGCGTCGGCGAGCAGGTCTCAGCGACGACGCGGGTAGTGGCAGCTCAATGACGAAGAACCATCAGGACGAAGACCTTGTGCAGACTGATGGCGCAGGAGGGATTGCGCAGCACAATCATCGATGCACAGATGACGGCGATGGAGATGCAACGGCGAAGCGTACACACGGACAGTGGTGTTGTGGCCTGATGAGGCGACACAATAGTAGCCCTGTTGCTCGGAGAAAATGCACGTAATACTCGGAGACGGTGTCGATAAAGTCGATGCCGATGCCGGAGTAGAACGCGCGAGGTCGACGGGCGGTGGGCGACTCAATCCCGTTCAGTGATCGGGCAACCAAAAAGATACAGCAGCAGCAGATCGGGTGTACCCAGCAAGACGACACGACGGTGGCGGTGCGTCCTGATCGGGCGACGCAAGGCGCACGGTGGGTCACGAACAGGCGGGGTCGAAGGCGCCAACGCAGATCGACGACGTGGAGATGGGCAGATCCGCCCGGCAACAGCGACACGCCAGATCTGGCTGCCTCCATGGCAGCGTAGGGTCGAGGCGTGTGGCCGGCCCTGGCTGCCACCACGGCAGCACGGGACAGGATGAGATCCATCTGCCTCCATGCGATGAAGATCAGGTGTTGATGGCGACAGCCGGCGGCGAGCCCAAGGGCGAGGCGGCGGCAACCTGACAATGACGTAGGGGAGATCCGGATCTGCTGTGCGACGACGATGATGGCAGCCGGATCAAGAGGATCGGGCGCCTAAAGAGGGGCGCTGCCCCCGGCGGAGATCGACCTCTCCCCGGGGGCGCCAGTGCGGAAGTGGCGGCGGCTAGGATTAGAATCTAAACCTAGGCGAATGATACCATGAAGGAGAATATAATTGATGGAATATCTGATATATTGCATTGGGCCTCATGGGCTGATTATATAGGGTACATAGGACTAACACCTTATGTGGGTACACAATATGGTACTATTCCTATTTACTCTAACACTAACTAACTTGTCAATAAGCTAGCAACTCTTCAATTGGCTAAGGACTCCATATATATCTGGATTCTGCCGTGGCAGGACTGCTGCATGCATACCTTCATGCTACATGCACCTGCACTCCATCATACAGCTGCTACTCTTTTGATTTTTCAGGATATAAGGAGCGATGCTGCTGATTCTTATATCAAATGACATTTTCTTTTCTAGATGATAGCACATAAATGTTATGTACCATGACTACTGACCTTCAAGCCTTTATATAGAGCCCGTGACCTGCAGGAGCGGAGACATGAATGATCATATTCAGATTTAACATACTCTTGAAGACGATGGATTTTTTTTCTTCTGCGCCATTGCTTCCAAGACCAGGCACAAGGATATGCAAGAACAGAAAGTATACTATGTATTGATCCTTCCCACCACTCATATGCAGCCACCAAATTGATCTCATCAATAAAACGGTTGAAAGCATCTTCATAACTGAAAGTGAAAAAAAAGGCTCAGATGTTTCTGGACTTATCGGAAGCCATTCTGTACTTAAGAAAATAATTCATTTCCTCAAGTTAGAATAGATCAATCCTGTTGAACAATATAACAAACTATGCTGGAATGATGGTAGGACAGAACTCACCCAAGGGGAAAAACATCCTACACAAAGGATGGCTCTAAAAGAACATTCAAAGCTACCTAAAAAACAGGAACTAGTCCGATCGAGCTTTGTGCAAATGGGCAATCTCTTTCTAAACATTAGCAACAAGTAAATGAATTCAAAATTGATATAATCCTTTTACTGCAAATTAACTTTTTGTGAATCACATTCAAATGAATATTTACTGCAAATTAACTTTTTGTGAATCAAATTCAAATGAATAACAGTAATATGAATGTCCAATGGCACTTAGCTACTCTATATTTCTAAGATGGAAAATCATACACAATTCCAATTATTGCATCAGGAGGCGAGTAGGGGAGATGCCAGGGCTCTCGGAAAGTATTGGGCCCCATGAAGTACATTCTGTGGACATGGCTCTGAGTTTCTTCTGCCCTGCTAGCCCCAGGTACCTACAAAGGAAGAGCACACCATTTATCAGTACAAACACAACATCAAGAGTTCATAAAAAGAAAAAGGCTATAAACACCTCTTCTTTCTAGGTACACTTGAAATTATGTTTGGTTTTTAGTAGTCATTCAGGAATTTTTTACTTTTTCAGACACATTTTCATTATATTTATTGACACTCTCCATGATTGCATATCGAGGTACACATAAAGGGCCTGCTTAGATCTTTTGCCAGGCTTGCCTAGCCTCAGCTGCCTTGCCTCACCCAGGAAAAATAGGCATAGCAATAAAGAGGACGTCCATCCTTTAGCTCCTGGAAGAGGCTATTCATGGAGGAAGCTAAACTGCAAGCTTTGAGATTCAGTGATGCTAAACGACCGGCTTTCTCTCTTTGTATAGACTCCCTAGCTTAGTTTCTTCTTCTTCCGTCATCCGTAGACCTGTTGCTTCTTTCGGTTTTGGTGTCTGTTGTTTAGTTGTACAGGCTTGTTCTTTTTTCCTCTTTTCATTTAATAAAAAAATTCTTACAGTGGGGGCTTCCCCTGATGTATTCTCGCTCAAAAAAGAAAGAGGAAGTAGTTTAGTTCTCTTATCTAGTGGCCATGCCATCCTCTTCTCTGTTCTCTCCATTTCTTGACACTGGATCTGTTGGCAGGCCAAACTAAAAAAGAAAAGAAATCCATTCACATAGATGATAGAGAAACAATCAGATCCATCCAACAAGCAAGCTAGGAACTACAGAAGAAGAAATTGATAAGTCTATGGACGGATGGCTGCTGTCGTGATGCACAACAGAAGAAATTCATTCAGACTTGATTTTGGAAGACCCACACAGATTCGGAGGAGCATTCGCTTGATTCTTGGGTCAGATGCTAAATCTGAGGATAGTGGAGCTCGATGTGGGACGAGGAACCCGATTTGGCTGCAACCAGGTTGATCCAAGCTCGATTTTGAGGCACTTAGCTGTTGGCTGGGAGTTCACACAAGCGGATGGGCAAATCTTGCCCAAGCAGGAGAGACCAATCAGCTTTCCTAGGTGGGCAAGGATATCTTTGCCAAGGTGAACGAGCTTGCTTGGCAAAGAAAGGGTTTCTATCCTTACCAAACGACATTCTTATTGAGCGAGGTGAGGCAAGAGGCTGCCTGGAAACCAAGCACCCTCAAAGTTATATTTCTTGACAAATTCATTTCATTCTGTCCAACAAGGATCAACTTTAGAGTTAGAAGGTCTCATGAATTTTACAAATATGAGTGGTAGTCACAGGATCATGTGGTTTCCAATAAATAGCTATTCTTAAAATAAAGAATATATAGAAATGTCTATGGAGTAATTTGCTCAATGCACCAGATCCAGTTATCCTGCAGTAGTTTTTAATAAATTAAATATGATGAATGAAATAAAAAATATACCTCAGCCAAAGAAAGCAAAAAGGGGAAAGAAGAACAGCCATCATTGTGGATTGCATTTGTTGCCCGGTATGTGATATCACTCTCACCAATCTTAATTCTTAGAGCACTTAAGACAAGTGCCAAAAGAATAATTGTTAAACAAAGGATAATTGAAAAAGACCAAGGACCACCAAAAGTATACATAAGTTCCTCAAGTGGTGTGTAACAGTTTGGCATCTTGTACTTATCAGATATGCACCTATACGGGCATGGCGGCTCGGTAACACCACCTAGCAAAAGCCAAAATTAATGCTGGTTTCTAGCATTCAACATTAAGGATATTGAAGGAAACATCAATGATAAATTATAAATCACCAAGCAAGTTAAAAATATACCTCTTACATATATAAATTCAGCACGGTTTGGAAGATTATCCACAGAACAAGGGCTGCACAGAGATGAATTGGACCCAACAACATTTTTATATGTACCAACTGGGCATTCCTGAAATGGAATATGATCAGCCCTTTTTCAAAAATATGTGCTAGGTGGAGCAGCATCACCTTGCCAGCACATAGGTATTTTTCGGCTTAGAAGTGGTTTAGGACTTGATCTATGAATAAAAATGGGAAAAATGGAGACAGGGGAAAATGAGCTAGAGCCATGGAACACATGTGTAATAATGTCAAATTCTTTCTCTTAATATGCCATATCCCCTTCTATTGAACAAGGAACTCCAACCCATCAGGAAAAAATATAATCACCTAAGCGATGCCTAGGCAACACTAGCTCTATTCTTAGCCTGACCAACTGCCTATCACCTAGTAGCACTTTTTGGAACAATTGAAGATCAGGAATGTTATCCAAATTGCGTTCTCGATATTTACTATATGCCCTTCCTGTATTTATTTATAAACCTGGTTCTAACTAACCAAATTTCAACCGACCCATCCAACCACAGGCCTTAGAAGTTCAGAAACTCCCACAACTGTTCCACATGACATACATTACACAACTTCAATGAAAGAAACAGGCAACTGAATATATGCACTTAAAAGTATCTTTGTCCTATGGTCTTGTTACTGAAACAACAACATATGTCAAATTAAGTGTTAGTGTCCATACAGTGCAGAATGTTCCATATAGGCCCATGGGGCATTTCTTTCCTGTTACTGTTCCATCTTCTCCAAAATGTCCGTCATTCTTACCAGATCCACCACTACAAAAAGAAAATGCAATATGAAGTGTCAGAAACATGTATTAGTTAGCTAACACTTCAACTCAAGGTAGTGCACAAGTTCCTGAAAAAAGGCATACTTGGCTAACCCTTGGAATACCAGCAATAATCGAAACATAAGACTTCTGTCACAAAGCACAAAGACCGCAAAAGTTACACTGGTAAAGAATACATACATCTTGGAATTTGTTGCCACAAGGTGTCTGGAATTTATCTTGTACCAAGCATAGAGAGAGAATATTTTTTTATTTTGTCATAAACATCACCGATCAAACAAGCAAAAGGTAATATCATTATAATTTTCCAATAATGTGTTGGGACTTGGGTGTGATTAACATATACCTCACTACTTTATATATTAGTACTAAAAGGATGAAAAGTTTTATTGAATGCATGGCATTGTAATTTACAACGTGGGAAAGATTGACAGTAAAAGTAACCAAGGAATTTCGAAAAAGAAAAAATGGCAGTGATTACATAAACTACCATCAGATAGCGAAGTACTGAAACTGTAAACTGGAATTGCAACAGAACTACAGCCCTCATTATACATAGCAGTTTTGCAGAAATGGGACTGTGCGTGGATTTTTTTTCCCGGTACTATCCAGAAGTAGTAAAAGATGGAAAGCTGTCAAGTGCTACATGGGCCCTTTCTGCAGGTCCATGTTATACAAAGAAATCCAATGCACATAAGCGCACAACTTAAGAAAAGATCACACCATGTAACACTAGTAAACTAGCCAATCCCACAAGCTACAGAATCATGCAACCATGTAAAGTGCCATGACAAACAAGCAACCACCATTAGACACGAATAACGTACCTTGATGCTATTGTACCATTGATAGAAGCAATCTGAACATATTCATCTCCAGTAGCAATATTCGACCAATGAAAATGTATTCTACCACCACCACCTCCACCACCACCGTATACACCTCCATTGCCACCAGATGCCGATAATGATGAGTTTTTCTCTAGCAGAAGCCATTGAAGAAATAAAAGAATTGACCCTCCAGAACCACCACCAACTCCACCTTTAAAAGTACCATTTGAATTTTCCGATGTGCCTCTACGGCTTTCCCCGTCAGAGTTCAGCGAGCCATACACTAGCAACCTTGAAAGTGGCCATTTCATGGATCCAATGACTGGAAGTGAAAATGATCAGCAATTAGAGCAGAAAGGAAAAGGTAAATAAAGAAAAGAATATTAGCTTAGTGTGGTGCATGATGCGTGTCAAGCACCAAGTAAAGGCTAAGATACTGCACTGGAAAGGAAACTCAGATGATGGTAGCAGGCATCATGAGAGGGAAAAAAATGAAAAACAAAAAACAAAGGGAGCCAAATGTGATATACAAGACTCTAGAACATAGTTTTATGGGATAAGAGGGAACCAACCAATTAATCCCCCACCGGCAGTGTTATCTGCTGACAAAGCAGAACCACCACTACCACTCCCTAGTTCACATGGAAGATCAGCATTGCCATATTCTAGGCCTCCTTCACTTCTCATTCCATTGTAAATCCCTGTGCCACCTCGGCCTCCATGCCCAGCACCACCACCAGCTCCATACTTGAGAAATTTTCCTTTTCCAATGCCTTCCTTGCAACCTATCAAATAATCCAAATTACAGGGTTAAATAGTCATGTCACTAAGATAGCATATTCCAGCACCTTGATTAAATATTAACTATTACACCAAAACATAGAATCACCTAACTCTGAGGCACTAATTGTGCCGTCCTTTGCAATAGTTACAGTCCTTGCTCTATGAATATGAATTATACTTCCCCTAACTATGCCACTGACAGTTATGTCTTCAACACGACAAATCTGCAAAATGTGAAAAAAAAACTTAGAACAATGGTTAGAATACAACAGCAAAGTATCTTGACACATTTCACATACACATGATTATGATAAAAGGTGAACTTAGTATCGCTTTTGCATCAGCAGGGGAAGAAATAATTTTCAAAAATCAAGTTAAGCTTCATAGAATGCAGTATTTTCATCCCGATGCATAGCAACAGATAGGGACCAGCTGTTGTTCATCCAACTAGAGCTTGACCAACTATTGCCTATCTATTTACGATCACATTATATGGTGGCCCCATGACAGTCTAACAGTCAACCATACTATTGCCTATCTATTTACGATCACACCCGACCGATTGGTTTCCTATTGAGGTAACCGGAATTCCTATGCGGTGTCCACTGTATGCAGTAGTATTGTCCCGCATTGATTGTACCCTGGTGGCCAGTACGAATATAGTGCAGACCATACCGGTTAGGTAAAACAGTGCCTTAATAGTGCACAGCAGTACAGCACCACCTGCACGGCTGCACTGTAGCCTGCTCTGCTGCAGTGTTGATACTGTTCCTGTACTTCTGGGGATCAGCTGTTCACAGTATGCAGGATGAGGATCCCGATTAGCGGATCAGCTGGCTGCTCCTACACACCGACGAGTGCCTTGAGTTGATGAGATACCCCCAGATTGGGCCCACCCTCAGAATTTGGCCCGCCCTATCCCAGGCATGGGATTCAGCTGTGGCCCTCGTGCCTCGTCACCCAAATAGATTTAGTGTCAGTGTATTGTTTCAGGGTGCTGTGCAAGTGTGAGATGTAAGGGAACAGTTCACGAATCACAAGGCTCTCCCCTCTCTTAAGAAATACTCCCACCGTCATCCGTCCCTAAATGTTTGTCATTTTCACTTCCCAAGAAACAACTTTGACTAAATATATATTAAAAAATATTAATATTTATGGCACATAATTTGTATCATTGGATAGATATTTGAATCTAGTTTTTTAACAAATTTATTTGAACACACAAATGTTGCACGTATTTTCTATAAATCAAGTTAAACTTATCAGCATGCAAACCGTGGCAACACACATTTAGGGACAGAGGGAGTATAGGATGGCTATATGAGACAATTTTGTCCACCTACCAGATTCTTCTACTTTTGTCTATCTTTCTTCATTCACTTCCCTAAATTTCCCACATATTGATTTGAGAGTTAAGCCCAGTGCTCTCGTATCTTACTGTGCACTGTCATGTTATTTTCAGCTGCTAAAGCCTAGCATTAGGAATATGCCCAGTATCGACTTTAGTGGTTAGAGATAAGCTGGGGCAGGTAGAGAAGTAGAGGCTCTTTGCCTATAAAAGCAAGGTCAGGGTATTGTAAAGACTAAGCTATTGCATTTCAATTCCAACAAGCGGCCTAGGGCCAAGCTGCCCTCTGACATTACCAATCTGAATCTGAAATCCATTTTTTGGTTTCCTGGGCAACATTATATTAACTATATGATTACAAGATGGATAGATTGGAGTGTCTAGCTGTTACTTTCACATTCTGTCCAGGTTGTGATACAAGAAATGTTTTCTTTTTGCCTCTGCTGTGCTACATTTGGTGTTAAACTATTGTTTTTTTTTCATTTTTGTTGTATTGGAAATGTTGTTTGAGGTCAACCTATACAGAAATCAGGTTAATAAAGCCCAAAATTTACAGACATATATTCTAGAATTGTTAGAGAAGTGAATTGAACCACGTTCAGGGTTCCTAAAGCAAAGATATATACCACAAACAATAAAACTTGGTAAGGTGGTGTATCATGAACTGACAAACACGAATGAGGTTATCAGATTCAGATTCTCTAGTCTTAAAAATTGTATTTCATGAAGACATAAGCCATGCAGTTCACCAGAGAGCTTATGTTATTGAGGAATCTTGATACCCAATACATTCCAAAACTCCCCCTCACATAAAGGCTCCATGAAGCCTGCACTCTAGGTTCAAAGTTAGGACCTCTTGGGTTTTATGAACCCAGCATTTCACCCAAAAGCTAAGTGTTGAGCAAAGGTGGCAATTGGTAGCATCACAGTAAATTTGGTCATTATATGGGAAAAAACATGCAAAGCTGTGAACATTATTGCATCTTTCAGAAGAGAAGAATGTCAGAATAAATCATCCTTACTTGCAGTGTAAATGACAAGGAGCGATTTACATGGCAATCATCAGGTGGGGTAATAAGCTCACTAGGACATGTTTTACTTTCACAGCGTGAAAGTGCATCCCTGGTTAACACAAATCTCAATCAAAATACATTGTTTAGAAGGAATTAAATATTCTTAATTCACAGTGACATAAAAGAACTTACAAGCTGCTTGAAACAGCCTCATCAAGTGGAGCCTGAACAACGGAACCAGGGCCAACCTGCTCACATACCCATAGTAAAGGTTGAGTCCCGAGAAAAAAAAACTATTGCATGCAATTTTGACATGACAAAACATGAAATGGCTGGATAATAGGCCACCAAAAGGAAACTGATTATAAATCTACAATAGCACATCGCAGAATGGCCATGAAAAGCAAATTTAATTTTTGTCTGTAAGGAAGTTGTCACCCAGTGTACCCAAATGGTTAGGGATTAAAATTGTTTCCATTTCATTTCTCTTCTCAAAAACCAAATTGAATATGATACTGTCGGAAATGAATATGACATTGATGTTACAGAAAAATAAAAAACATAACTATCCCATCAGAAGCACCTCCATATCTGTTGGGAATCATTAATCCTTAGTCAAGACATCAAATTGTAGCATGATAGCGTACATATGAATGACCAATCGATAATTCACAAAAGTCACATATTTAATGTTCTCTCCATACATCAATACAAGACATTTTTGAACGACAAACTCTTCAAACATTTCTTGCTACAAAATCAAGACAATCTCAATAATAGTTATGTTGCTAGTTACAAAAGTCATAGCCATAGGAGTTTAAATTAGAACAAAATTCTAATGGCATCGCTTTTGAACCACTAAACCCAATGTAGTGGGGTTAGTCTAATTGTTTATCAAAGCTATAAGTTTGAATCTTCAATCTTGTCATACATGTATGCCTGGTAATTTATTGTTTTAGGGGAATCACACCACATAAATTTTCGCCAGTGGTAGTAGTAGTGATAGAGCCATAGAGGTTAAAAGTAAATAAGGTCTAGTTGATACCAATTGAAACAAGTGGAGGAAAAATATTGTAGTAAACTAGTAACACTACTTCAATAAAACAATCACTGCTCTATTGATGCTGATTAAGCACATAAAATTGCAGAATATGAAGCCACAATAGACCAAAGATTTCATCTTAAAATCTGGCATGGTATTTACATACAGCACAATTAAGAAAGTTACTATGTATAAACGATTAAACGGTGTAGAATGCCACCCATATAAGACAACTATATTGCATGATACAAAAGCTTCTAGCGAACGGGTCTGTGGTCTAGCGGTATGCAGCAACCTTAGCAGCACCTCAGGTCCTAAGGTTCAACTCCCCATGGGAGTGAATTTAAACAGGCGTGGGTTAAAGAACAACCTAACCACCTAAGTCGCTTTCCACGAGATGCACATGACCGCAGGCATGTGTCCTGGGCGCTTGGTGAGACATCCAGGGCAGCCAGCATTCGGGTGTTTCTCAGCCTACATGAGAGAAGTCTCCTCTTAATGCAATGCCACGGGGGTGGATTTTCCCCACAGGTCAAGGTTTTTTCCTTTCTTTTAATAAGCTTCTGTGGGTGGTAACACTCATCTGTATTATAGTGGTGTTTGCTTACTCCTTTTTGCGGTGTAAACAGTTCACAGTGCATTCAACACTGTTAGTTCACATTTGGTTGGACCTGGCTGTAATCAGTTCATGGTGGGATCTGCTCCCATACTATTTAAGGTCAACCCGGCCCATGATCGAGCGTTATGAGTTCCAGCCCAGATATTTCTCTCCCCATCGGCTCGACCGGCTGTTACAGGATAAACCAAACAAATCACGTAAACAGCAATTCCATTCCCAATACCGCTGTGACTAGTTCCCTCTGCGTATGACCTAAGCTCAAACTTTGTTTGGCACCAGGGCAAAAAGGTAACTGACTTACCAGCTACATGCAGATAAACAATATCAACCACAACCAACAAGAAACAGCTTCTAGCCTCCAATCAGTTACTAGACTATTTCTGCACAAAGACCAATCCTTGACAATATGTTTTCCATAGTTATTCACTGAATCTTTCATTTATGTCATGCATCGGTACTATAAAACCAGCATTGAACTTTCAGGCCAATGTGGTTATATTTCCTAGCTTAAGGTTTTTCAGCAAATATAAGCTCAAAGGTTTTCTAAAGTTTCCACTTCCTCAAGAAGCCAGGCATTGAAAAACAAGCACAACCTTGCATTACAGTAACAGGCCTAAGCAATTTATCGAAAAAAAAGACAAGATTGAGGTTGCACCCAACTACAAATTATTATTATGCAAATACATTATGAACAAATTATTAGATATTTCATCTATCAATAACATCGGTGTTCAATATAGTTCCAATAATTTACTAAGACAAATCACTCACCATAGTAACATGGCACTACAATAACAAAGTAGACATATTATAGTCTTACCTCAACGTTGTAAAATAGAGATAGAAACAGTCTCTTAGCTTTGATTCCATCACCAGGGCCACTCAAGTTAAGAAGTCCTTGTCCATAGACCATTAAATCAGCATTGGAAGATATCACTGACCCGTGCTGTTACAATGATATAAAAAAATGAACAATAATGCTAATAAAGATTTTGGCAATACAGGTTTAAAACAACATACCCTGAGGACTACAAGGTTTCTTGCCTCAAGCATAGATGCAAGAACAACATCCTTAGCCCCACCATCAATCTGAATATTTGAATCCCACATCAAGAGCACTTTAACATACATTCTGAAAGCTCCATAGACCTTCCATAAGAGGAGAAATCAGGAATAAGGAAAGAACAATGCACACAAACACCCACACACAAATTTGTTTCTGGCCTATACGACAACATCAAAAAGGAATTGATCAGTTCATATAATGTCTGTCCTATTCAGAGCGGATAGTGCACAGATGCAGATCCAAATAGAGATTTGTTCATATGTTCGAGTTGCAGAAATTGATTGGAGACAGGATAACATAATCTAATAATACGTGCATGTATAGAGAGCCGCTGGTTTAAAAAATCATAGACATATGCGGAAGGAATAAGATTCATAATAAACTATGTCTAACTGCTATGCCATTAACATATGCATATTTTATATTGTAGTACATGAGTTATTTTTCAAAATAGTGCAGATAAACAAGAAAAAAGCGAATAAGTACAGTGAAATCAGATAGTGCTATTTGTAACATCGGATAATCTGCCTAAGAAGTTCAGATAATCCATATATGACGCATGATAGATAATAGCAAAACCGTATCCTATTCCGCATGTGCACCAAGTCCGATATCAGATTATCCATAACCTCATGAATATCAAAATCACACTCTGTAACCTTATAAATCAGATGCAGATTGGATTGGATTCAACAATTATCTGTACTATTTTCATCCATAATTCCATATATGAAGCAATCATATAGTACACTGAGGACGCCAAATACAGCACATATCAAAGCATCAATGACACATATATTTCAATGAGTAGTGACTTAAGATTGGACAACTTTACATCGCTAGCATGCAACATATAGAGAAAGGGACAGCTGTCAAACAAGCATGACAAGTCAAATGCAGCGTATGATATATGATGCCATGATGTAATGGGAAGAAAATACATTTTACATGCATGTTGTCATGTCTCAAGTCCATATTTGATAAATACAGCTTACATATATATTACTATGCCTCCAAGTCCATATTTGGAAAATTACTTCCTGCCGTCACATGCCATGATGTATGCATATGAAAATTACTTATTTACTTATATGAGAACCATCAATAAAAGAAAAATCTGAAGGCAATGAGCTGCACCTTCATAACAGTCACTCATTAAAAGTTCTTCAGCAACCAGCTCAAATTCTGATATTGGATTAATTACATATTTACTTACGAGAACCATCAACAAAAGAAAATCTGAAGGAAATGAGCTGCACCTTTATAACAGAGTCACTCATTAAAAGTTCTTCAGCAACCAGCTCAAATTCTGATATTGGATTTTCTGATAACCCAAAGCAGATACTACCCTTGGTTAGTAATCTAATTTGACCTGTCACCTGACAATGAGAAAATAGGGATGGAAATGCTAGCATGCGACAGAGAAAATGGTAGAAATAAGTAACTGAAATCAGGAATTAAATAAGATTTCAGAATAGAAATTAAACAACTATGATGATGTCTGATATCTATTGCATGGTCAGACCTGGAAACAATATAGTAAAACTATTCTATATATTTAAGTGCATAATTGTTCGTTGAACCATGTAACAGAAAACCTAGAGCAGATGTGTCATGGTGGACAAGAAAGATTATGAGAATTTAATCAGTATCCAATTTTTTTTTCCACACCCAATCTAGCACAACTTTATAAGCTAATTAGCTTGTTGGAAAGAACTCATCAAATTTGAGGTGTCAAGTTTAGAATCCGAAGATAGCTGCATGACTTACAGCAGAACCACTTAATATTTAAGAAAAAATGGATACAGTGTATTGCAACAAAGGACCACAGAGATCTACAGATACATAGGCATAATGGGAAATCATCAATATGGTGTTAATGAGGCTCTTGTAACAAACCTGTACTCTGGACCACAACAAGGGAACCAGCACTTTTGCATAGCACTCAACAAGCACATTGGACCAAAGTCTAGTCATTGGGAAACCAAGCAATGGAGTTTCCGTGTGTGTGGTGAAATTCCCATTGCTGACTTTTAGAGTCTGCAATGAACTATCATATATTGTACCTGCTGCACCAGCATTCTGAGCACACCCGAAACTCTGGCCACCTGATGTGTTTCACAGAATGATCATTAGAGGACAAGAAAAGAGTGAGGAATTACATTGCAAAAAGCACATTTATCAAACACAGAGAATGGATGGTGGAAGTCATAAAAGAGAGATCTTAGTGTTTATTTGTATTTGAGCAGATAACAGCATCTCCAGCAGCTCTCCAATACCCCCCCCCCCTAATAAAATGTTAACAGGGATGACCCAATACCACTTTTTAGATTATTGGGGAGATGCTTTTGCAAATCACCAATAACTCATCCCCAATATAAATGAGTCCTAGGCCTTGTTTAGTTCGCGAAATTTTTTGAATTTGGCTACTGTAGCATTTTCGTTTTGTTTGGCAATTAGTGTCCAATCATGGACTAATTAGGCTTAAAAGATTCGTCTCACAAATTACATGCAAACTGTGCAATTAGTTATTTTTTATCTATATTTAATGTTTCATGCATGCGTCCAAAGATTCGATGTGATGGGACAAAAAGAAAATTTTTGGAACTAAACAGGCCCTACTTGTCAGTGAGAAGTTTATATTTTCTTTTTTTTCTCACTTCTCTTCTCCCACACGGTCGTCTCTCTTTCTGGTCGCCACTTCATTTTTTTCCCGTTGCCGCCACTTCTTCTCTCCCATGAGCGCGCAGGTCGCAGAAGGCGGGGCTCTGGGCTGAACCTCCAGATCCCGTCCACACATGCGGGTCGCAGAACAAGACCATGGCAAGGTCGCTGCCACCAATGCTGGATGGTGGGATGGAGGAGCAACAGGACGAGGCCGTGGAGGAAGCCACCAGCCTCAACGAGCGCGGGAAAGGGCCAACCACCCCAGCGGCAGCCATTGTTCACAGCACGAAGGAGGAAGAAGAGGCAGTTATCATGCGATCCACCTTATTGGGGGAGATCCTACTCCCCCTTTATTTGAGGGGAGAAGAGGAGTTTTTTGGTGACCACCAAAAATAGGGGAGGCTATTGGGAGACTGCTGGAGCAAGAAAAAAGCTCCATCTTCCCCAATATGACAGTTTTATGGGGATGAGGGGTGGTATTGGAGGACTGCTGGAGATGCTCAAATCTTTTGGGATTCGGAAGAAAATGAACTAACTTCAGTCCCTGTATGAAGGAATTGGACCCAATCTCGTGCAAATTGCAATCCAAAGAAAGCAGTGAATTTAGGGTACCACTTCCACAGAAATACATAATCATGATGAATTTTAGCTCAGTAGCAAAAACCAAAAAGACTTTGATTTGTTGCTATATGTTGGCAACAACATAAGAAAAGCAACAGGAAACTAATGCTTTAGCTGAACAAAAATAAGGGTTTTAGAAATTGCATCATTCAAAACTTTCATCTTAATGATTTGTACTTGCAAAAGAAGTATGTCAATAATTAAAAAAAATCCTCTAAGCTTATAGAGTACATATAACAATAATATTATACAGTAGATGTTTACGTCTTACGCTCATGTATGTTAGAATGATACTTGTGCACAAGATCAAGGCAGTTATTCATATGTAAAAACAGTCCCAAGCTAGATCAGCATTAAGTTCATCATCATAAATAAGGGCCTGTTTGTTTCAGCCTGTAGTTGACTTTTGGAGGCGAAAAGACGAAGCTGAAACCAACAGGCAGCCGGCTTTCTAGGCGCTGACCCTTAGCCTAGCGCCTAGGCCAACCTAGGCGTTCCAAGGCGTTTTGTATATATACTAATATACATACATTTATATTCTAAAACAAAAAATAAACAGCTGAATAGTGGGCTTAGATAGATAGAAAGGCTGGCTTAGAGAGATAGAAAGGCCCAAGAGGCAACAGTCCAGCCCACTATTCCATCCTTATCCCACTCCAGAACTCCAACCTTATCCATCTACTCGTCTCCTGCAATACGCCGCATCTCAGTCTCCCGCATCCCACATCAGCCGCCACCACCTCTCCCTCCCTCCCTCTCTCTCTCTCCCTCTCCCTCCCCTCCCCCTCTCTCCCTCTCTCTCTCCCTCTCTCTCTCCCTCTCCCTCTCTCTCTCCCTCTCTCTCTCTCTCTCTCTCTCTCTCGCCCGCCACCGCTCGCAGCTCCTCCTTCCCCACCAGCGACCTCCTGCTGCGACAATTTTCCGTGCGTTCGCGCCTCCGCGTTGCCTAGCCCGCTGAATCACTGCATTGCGCCTGGATGTCCGCCTACCCCCATAGGCCAGGCAGGAACCCATCAATTAGCGACTAGTCGCGCCTAAGGCATCATCTTTTTGAACTTTGGTTTCTACTAAAGGTCAGAAGCTGATCTGGAGAGGCTTTGCTGGCTTCTGGGAATGCTATTCCAAGGGCCATTGTATTTATATATTTCATTCATCCAAAAGCTTATCCACAGAGACAACTTTTCAAAAGCAGGCTTTTACTAGCAACCAAGAAAGCCAGTTTTTTACCAAAAGCCACAACCCAAAAAACAGACTCCAAAAATGCACAATTTTGCATACCGTGACCACTAACTAAACATAAGCAAACAGTCTTTCTATTTATTTTAATTAATTTATCAGTTGCATTGGCGGAGCATTTCTGCGAAAAGCATACCACCATGCCACACTCTCAGTTCCTATAGTAAATTTATAACTAATGATACTACCAATCGATAAATCACCCTAAACAGCCCTTGTAGTCATTAACTAATGACGGTTACTGTTTTGGACAGTGGATACAACACTTTGCATAAAAATTAAGGTCAGAAAAATACTAACCATGAACTGTTATTTCCAAATCTTGTTGAATGCTGTAACACTCCAGAGATATCCTCCCACCGCCGCCACCACCCCATCCATTACCACCAGCAGCACTTATTGTGCCATTTCCATATCTAAGAATGGCATGCCATAATAAAAGTTAGATTAAGTCACAACAAAAAGGTGTAGCATAGGGTATGGGGATTGTTTCAGTGTCCTTCCAGGGGAAAAAGGTCCACAAGTCACAGAATTTCTATTTCTTTTTCCACTTCATTGGCAGTGTCCTTGATAGGGACAAGCTTGTCCATACAATAATGAACTAATAGTTGCTGGGTTGACCAGGGCTGTAGTTAAACCAACTCTACAAGTCACATAAATTCTCTTTTACACTTCCTTCTTTTTCCTGACGGATATAGTGTTTCTAAAGAATGTGAAGTTCCAACCAAATTCTGCAGAGGCATGGTTGTTCATATAATTCTATAAATTTCTAAGTGAGAACACTCAACTAGATTATGCATGGCAATTTAACCATTTAGATAAGCCTGACTAGTATGGTATGAGTTCCTAAGGTATGTATTACTTCCCCCCTTGATTCCATGGCAAGCAGGAACAACCAAGAAACAGCATTTAAGGGTTTTCCCAGCTAATATCAGCATTGTTAGGAACAATAGATGCAAATTTACTTACCTATTATAAATAAAATTTTACGCTAGCCAATCCCCACAGAGAAAATGACAGGGAAATCATATAATGATTTGAATATTAGAAATACTTTATTAGGAAATGCCACTGCAATCATCAACCACTTTGAGAAATGCCACTGCAATGGTAAGCCGTAAGCCTCTGAAAACTGCCATTACAAACGCTTGAGGCTGGCTTTAGAAAAAACAAAAACACCATGCCACCACCGCATTTTGTGACATTGGACAAAAAGACCATTACCTTTTTCCCCTAACTCCCTTGACAGACCTTCAAGTGCACAGTTCCCTTAGGACTCAAAAGCATGCCCATAATCTGAGGTGGTCCCATTTGATTCAATGGCATGTTTAGAACAATGCTACAGATGCACACAGCAAAGAATGCAGGTCATCACCACTGCAACTTCATTTCCTCAGTAATCACGGAGAGCATTCTGTGCTTGGGGGTGTAAATCAATCATGGCTATCTATAGCATGTTGCAAATTGCTCCTGTGGCAGGTATATCTCTGCTTTTTTTTATGGCCGCAATGTTTCATGTCATCAATTAACTGCTGGTCTCGTGATTTTGTATTCCTCACCAAGGCACTATGTGATCAAAGCAACCTGGGTCCAACTCAACCTCTTGGCACGATGCCCTGACGAGATCATGTCCTGATCAATGACAGGGAGAGAGAACTATCTCAATGTATGGCTTCCGCAATGAAGCAAAGAACAAGCTCATCACTGTGTAGGGTCCATCTTCCTTTTCTGATCAGAAGCTAGAAACTAAACTTTTCTTCATAGTTAATTGTAAAGAGTCTCGCCCTTGTACTACCAAGCTGGAAGAACACCCAACTAAGACAACGGACATAACGCACAATACAAAGCAAGCCAAGGTGACCACAATGAAGACTTATAACTAGCGAGAACATCAAAGATGGGTCAAGAAAAGAAAAGCAAAGCCACTTTGGTCCATAGATAGCTAAACATCAAGGTGAGTGATATATTGTAGTCCCAAAAGTTTGGAGTGGCATTGTCAGAAGCCTAACGATCGCAGTGGCTTTTCTCACACTGGTTCTGACTACAGAATCAGTTAGCAGAGTATCCCAATACTAAACAGAACATGGTTTCTAACTCCCCAAAGAATTTAGATTGCCACAGTAACTCATAGTAAATAAAACAGATAGGAGTTTGGGTGACATGGATCTTACAGCTTGAAAGCCTGTATTATAATGCTTCCCCCAGAGCCGCCACCACCTTTGAGACTGCCAACACCACCTTCAGCAAGCACCTCTCCATCAACATTCAGAAAGTTGGTTGTCCTAAGCATGACGCGGCCTCCACCATACCCTCCAAACTGATCAGCAGACATGCCGCCGCCCATGCTGCCGTAGCTCCAGGGCCAATCTAGCGTGGACCACGCGTACACATCGCCTCCCCAGTTGGTGTCATTGGAAACTTTACACGACGCACCCCTCCCACCATGTCCACCACCTGCCCCTTCCAGGCTGTGCGGCGTCCCACTCGTCTGGGGAGGAGGCTCACCAGCGAGCGCAGTGGTGTTGATGGTGGAGTGGCGATCCAACGACACATTGGTGGCCATCAGGCTTACCGACCCTGCAATCACCTCGACATGCTCGCCAATCCTGATGCTCCCCGAGACATTGACGGTGATGTAGCATCCCCTGACGGGGCAGATGATCTTGACGTGGGGCCGAATCTCCACGCTCCCGTCGCCGTACACGCACAGATCACCATCCAGCGAAGAGCTGGAGCTTATGACGCAGGTGGTGTTGAACGACCCGGAGCCGTTCAGTTCCTCGCAGGACCTCGAGTTCGCCGAGTACGTCTGGCACGGGAGCTCCCCGCGAAGCCTCACCGCGCCCTCGCCGTCACCGGCACCGCCGACACCCAACTCAACCGGAACCAGCGCGAACCGGTCGTCGTACCACGTCTCCGACACCGACGCGAGCGCGGACAGAGTGCGGTTCCCTCGAGCGCCGACCAACGCGGCGGCCGCGAGAATAAGGACCGCCCACCACGCGACGCACCTCATCGTCGCCGCCGCCGCCGGTCACTCCGAACCATTGCTCTGCTCCCCGAGCGCGCGTGGAGGCCAGCAGAGGACCCGGGACCGCCCCGCTCGCTGGCAGCGTCGTCCCCCGATTCCGCGCCGGAACGAAACAGATCGTGCGGCGGCGGCGGCGCGCCCAACCGCCACGCCGGTGGAGAATGCGGCGGCGGGCGGATCGGCGCGGATCTCGGGAGCCAAGCGAGAGATCTCCAAACCCCTAGGCGCCCGCGCGCGCGCACGGCGAGGGTGATGAGCGCGACGAAGAGGAAGGAAGCGGAGTGTGGTTGCTGCTGGCGAGGACTTGGGTTGGGAGTGGGCGAGGACAGAGAAAGTAGAGAGGAGAGAGAAAGGAGGGGGATGAGACGGCCAGCTCCAACCTCTTCATTTGCCCCAGTGGGGCCCGCGGAGGCAGTTGCAGTTCCACTTTGGCAGGTGCAGGGCAGGGGGCGCGCGCGAGCGAGAGACGAGTCCACGCCACGCTGCTGGCCGCTACTCGCGGTGTGTTCTGTTTCCTCTTCTGCTCCCCGTCCCTATCTCCTATTTTGACCGCCGTGAACGAGAATTTCTTTTTCTTCCTGGCGTCGAGAAAAAGAAAATCGGCGGCGGTGGCGTCTCTGTTGCCGACCCCGGGTACGGGTAAGCTTGGCGGGCGTGGCGTCGTGGCTCTTTGCCACGGGCTGCTGCGTCACCACCGCCCACGGCTTTATTAATTTGCTGGTGTGAAACTGACCTGGTTGATAGCGTCGCTGGCTAAGGTCGGGAGCTTTCTTTTTATTATTATCTTTTCATCAAGATATAAGTCAAAATTTTAAATTAATCTTGCAATGCTACCGGCTACGATTGGGATAGAGAATTCTATATAATGTATGTTGGATTTATTATGGGATTGACCCATTATAAATTTAATAAATTAATAAACTCTATGGTATGTAATATGTTGGTAGTAGATGGTCTTAGTATCGGACGAGATTTTAACTAGATATTAACTCAACTTATATGATTGAAAATTATTCATTTATATTGAAAAGCTGAGAAAAGGATAAGGGTGTGCCACGTGCACGCACCGCCGGCCGAGTCGGGCCATGGGCGGGTGGCGTGGATTGATTGCGGGAGTTCCTAAACTGTTGCATTATTCAATCCTGTCAGTTCCTATCTTTTTGTCTCCTCGTCCTACGATCTCTCTGGCTTTCCTCGCACGGAGTTATGTAAGAGCAGGTGCCTCCGGAACCATTGCTGCCTAAGAGTCCTATTCGAGACATGTGGGCAATTAGGTTTTTGAAGAGTGATCACGCGACTACTCATCATCCTCTTCTCGCGCAGCATCACCATGGCTGGAGGAGAAGATGCTACTGCAAGCGCTTCCGCTTCAAACGCTCTTGGCATGGGACCTTCTTGTGGGTATAACTTAAACGCTTGTCTTATTTTTTGACATGTTTCTTTTGTGTTCTTTCAGTTATGCATAATATGTTATGGTTATATACTCTTGAACATGTTTGTGCTTCATATATCTATAACCATGTATATGATGTCCCATATCATGCTTTGTTTATATTTATGATGACATGTATTCTTCCTGGTACGCTTTATATGTCATGGTTATATGTTTCTATGCTTTTGATCATGTTTATGTCACCTACATGCTATATATTATTTCTGGTAGGATCCATATGCCATGGCTTGATATCTTTGATCATGTTTATGTTACTCAAATAAACATATGTGATGTCATGTTAAACTTGTTTATTTTCTTTTATGTCATCATTGTTGGTATTTGTTAACGCAAATAGAGAATTCCGCAAGTGCACGGATACCGTTATAGCTTTTACTAGAGTATTCCAAAACATTGTATTTATCCACAAGGAAGCAATGGTTAAAGAGACTGATGATTTACTATCATGTATCTACTAACTTAATATACCGACTAGACTAAAGTGAGGGTAAGTGATAAATGATAGGAGTTATGAATAATATCACACATATTGGAGAATTCCATGATAAATGAAAATGTAGTTAGGGGAAGGCTGTCTAAGCTCTATGAAACACCAATCCGAAAGTGGTGGATTACAAAGGCCTACCAGAGCTATCACCCCTAGGGCTACCACAACTACCCATAGGATTGGGTACAATCTTAGATAACCCATAGCCTAGACACCATGACTACACTATTGATTACTACTCTAGCCACGTAGGTTAACTAGAGCACTCAATACAAAGCGAAGATCCTATGCTAAGATATGATAACGATACTAACCATACACATTAAATGCATAAAAGTAATAGAGAAGATAAATTTATTAAAGCATAAGTCTTACAAAGATATACCTGACCTCTAAAGACTTCGCCAGAACCTGAGCATAGCTCGACTCTTCCTAACTCTTAACTAAATCTATTCTACTACATTGGAGAGTCTAGTCCTAATTCTCCTGATGTTGATCTAAAGGAGAGTTTATTCTTTGACAGGACACCTATTCAATTGATCCCCTAAGATATGAATTAGGGTTTCTAGATAGCTCTAGGGAGGGATGTAGGGGTCTGATTATATAGCCCGGTGGGATGAACATGAGCCCTCAGATCAAACCGACTTCAAGGTACAGTAGAGATGCATCCTAGAAGGCAGTGGAGGAAGTTTCTAGAAGCTAGAGGTGAGGCGGCATAACCAAAGACCGGTCGACATGGGGTTGGGCCCGGCTGGCCCCACCTAGGATCCTTACGGGTCCCACTTCGATGTGAAATCCTCTCATGTCCTTTGGAACCTTCTAGAGTTGTTTTCATCATGGATTTGATATCTTTTGATTTTGGACTCCAAATATAGCAAATGATAGATCCATTTCAATCGTCTCGATGAGCTTTTCGCAATGGCCACTCCAATTCATCATTTGAGATACTTTTATTCTATGTAAATTTTAGATATCCTATAAGACAATTGAGAGCACCAAAACTTATGGAACTTGTTAGAATCAAACCCTATAACTATACTTTGTGATTCATTTCATATCAATTTATGCCATAGTTGATGGTTATATTTGGTGTTTAATGACTGTCAACAATCATCATGATGTTGTTATTTTTCCAAATTAAAATAAACTAGAAATTGCCTAAATATCTAACAATCCAAAAACCTAGTATTAGACAAATTTCTCTTAGTGGTTTTGTTGTCACTTTGAAGCCGAATACATTTGATGGGAAAAATTTCATGATATGGGGTGCTAACATGGAACTATGGTTGACTGTTATGAATTGCTATCATGTTGCATAAGGGAAGCCTGAGAAACTCTCTCCTGAGGATGAGGCTAAGTTTTGGGCTACCGATAACCTATTTTGAGATGTTGTGATAAGTGCTCTTCATAGCAAGTATGATAAAAACTATATATCTTACCCGTCAAGCAAAGATTTATGTGATGCTCTTGAGGTAAAGTTTGAGATTTCTAATGCTGGTAGCAAGCTATACCTCATGGAACAATTGTATGACTACAAGATGGTTGAGAACCATTCAGTAGTGAAATAGGCCCATGAGATTCAGGCACTAGCTAAGGAACTAGAACTTTTTCCATGTCTGTTACCACACAAGTTTATGGTTGGTAGTATTATCGCTAAGTTGCCACTCATGAATAGGGCAGGACGTGCCACCTTAGTTCAGGCTGTTCTCTCAGCAATGCATGTTCACTTGTTAATTGCCATCAACGTTACAAAGTGGTTCATTGTTGGCATTTCTTAGCGTCACTACTAAAGATAGAATATAAATCCATCATTACCAATGGCACCAGAAATGTCGGGTGTTGGTATACCATAACTATCGTTACGTCAGAGAGATAACCCAAGGCCTTTAACGGCGTCGGCCTTAGCAGTGCAGTCTGGTAACAATAATTAGGAATACCGTGTTGGCCATCCTAACCATCCTTACTTACGATATGCAAAGTTGTAGCACGGTGCTAGATAAATGCACAGAGTTTACAATCTTAAGTAATGGAACTTAGGTACGTCAATCAATAGTTCATGAATATAAAGAATAAAACTGCAAGCGAACAGAACTATCATTGTAGCATTTTAACCCGTGAGTATTCAATGGTTATCGTATTTAATCCCGTAGGAGGGCATAACAAATGCATCTAGCTTGGTTTGTAGCATGATCACTTATTGAGATGCATAGGTAGACATAGTCTAATCAGGGGTCACGGCAGGCTCTTTAAAATATGGATAGTGGACACACTCATCGGGGCAACCTCAAGGAATAAAGAGAAAATAAGGAAATAAAAGAAATAAAGAACAACTACTTGAGCCGGCATTGATCTTATATAACTATGCAAAGAATTGTTAGTAGAACATCTAATCAATATACCTAGAGTTAGAACTAAGTCTGAGGCTCTAGGGAGATCCCCGCAGCTGGACATCCAACCGATAGGGACTTTACAGAACTCCTACCGGAATACGTGATCGTGGGGGAATACCAGGGACGACAGGGCTGTCACTACCCTGCCACCTACCCCTCTACCCGAAAGATACCCGTGCATCCGCTGATCTCCGCATACCCGAGCACCTCACCCGTGTACTTGGAAACGCCTCCTAGCCTCCCGGGACCCCAACCCTTCGGATTGACAGGCTCGGCTAAGAGTGGCCATCATAGCCCAACAAACCGTTACCCCAATCTTAATTCTTTGTCTATTCATACTAATTCAATGAACGATGAAGAACAAGGATGAACACATCAAGAACATAGCACAAGAACTAAGAACTAGTTCATATACTATGAACAAAATATGAACACAACTATACTCTAATTCAATTGCATAATCATATAAATAAGATAAGAACTTGCTCATGGAGGAGAACTGAATTGTATTCATACCAAGAAGCTCTAAGATCCTCCAAGGAGACAAGCTCTCCTTGCTAGCTTTGCCTTGCTCTACTACTGAATCTAAACTAAAGAACAAGTGTAGAAATGTGAGGTGTATTGCTCCAAATGATGGTGTGTGTTGAATGGTGTGGAGCCATCTATTTATAGCCCAACAAGGACGGTTCACGACGATCTAAATTTGGTAGGAGGTGAAACCGTCCTATGCATGCCGCCATGCAACCGCCTGAAAAAGGTGGGACCGAGTTGCCGCCACGGGGGGTGCGCCCGCACCAGGGTGCGGCCGCACCACTGGTGGGCCCCCTGGCCACCGCCTTCGCGTGATCGGTTCGTTTCTGGGCCCTGATCCTTCCCGTGGTTACGGATGGATCCAGTTTGGTGTTTTGGTGAGCTTTTCCATTTATCTTTGATTTGCGCCTTTTCTGAATACGCTTTCTTGAAGTGCGCTTTCTCATGTCTTTTGCGCCTTTCCACGTGTCATACCTGAAATTGATATTTGCAACAAAACTTGTGGAAAGGTTAGTTCAAAGCCCTACCATCTATTTATTTTATTTTATTAAAATGATGTTTATAATTATAAGATAAGGGGTACCAACAACTCCTCCACACTTGGTCCTTTGCTCATCCTCGAGTGAAGGCACTAAAGACCAAATGGGTTCATCTTCCTTGTCAAAAGAATCTGCATACAGGTTATTCCTAGCTTCACCTGGATTTATGAACTTCAAAGTGTCTACCAAGCTATCTTGGGTAATTGAAACATGGAACAACCTGGATTCAAATCCTCTTACATAGTCCCTGCGCAGAAACTTGGGGTTTTGCAAGATTTTGAAAAAATAAAGATAGCATATGTTTCTTGAATGATGCTCTCAAGTCCCTCCTAATATGTGAGTGGTTCCTTACCAAGGCATAAAGAGTTGATGCCTTCTTTTTGATCATCCTACATCTAAAAGGCTTATCTGGAGTTTTGGGTAGGTATGATGGTGGAACTTACTTACCCTACATATGTTGTCGAGTCAAACCCAGGACCATACCGGAGGGAGTGCGCCATACCCTTAGATCAAAATGTGCAAATGTGTGGAATTTTTGGTGGAATTCTATCACTACTTTTATTGCAACATTCCTTGCATCAAGACTCTCTTTTGAAATGAGATGAAAACTTGAGAGGATATGAGCTATAACACAAATTTTATTTTATTTTTTTGGACGGGTATGAATCTTTCCGCGTTTTGCCCCTTTGGCCTTTTCTCATAATAATTATTATATATATATAGCCCATTCCTATGATTCTGATGAAAACGAAAGAGAGCTTTATGATAACAAATGCAAGGATTGTATATGAATGCACAATTCTCAGGGTGAGATATTGGCATTTTTATTTGGTGGATATATGTGCGCAACCCTCAGTGTAAGAGTTGGCGAAATTTTGGGTGGATGGATAAAGCATGTTGTGCGCGACTTCTCAGTGTGAGAGTCGGCTTTTATATGGTGGTTGCAAGTGAATTCTGATCTTAGAGGCATAAAACATCTCTCTACAGCGGTCCAAAAATTTGACCAAACTCAACACAGAGCAAGCAACATATGTAGAAGGTTTAATCATGAATAAATATTTGGCCATGGTTGGAATAAAGCTTGATCATTCAAGAAACTTGCTATTGAGTTTTGCTTTTTATAAAAGAAAACCCAAGTACTTTGCAAGAACCAGCAAGCATCATGTCATCCCACTATATCACATACGTCAATTACTTAGATAAAATGGGGTCCCTATAACAAGTGTTCATAAATCTCTAGGGATGTTAGCTAAGAATAAAAAGTATGCAAAAACATATTTGAACATAGGAGACATGTTCGATGGAGTATGAAGGTAACATCATTTTAAACATTTCATTTGAAAATCTTTTTGGGGGAAGAGGGTTTGCACAAACCGAGATTTTTGATTGAATAGTCCTTCCCCCACACTTGTTTTCTTTCCTGTCATGGTTAGTCACAATATATATAGAAAACAAGTGCACAAGATAAACAAACTTTTTTTATTATTGATAACTTTGAATAGGCACATTACATTGGAAGGGAAAAAATATTTGAAACATAAATATTGTGAAAAGGAAAAATGTGCCTAAACAAAGATTCGTGCAGGAGGTGTGGTCTAAAGATCTTCAACAAGGCGACCAACACTTAAGGCTTCAACGACCTTTCTAAGTTTAGTATTAAACTTGAAGCGAAACCTATTAACATCATCACTGAGGTTCCTAATCTCAGTGTTCTTGTCCTCTAGGTCGTCTTCTAAAACCCGTAACTCAGCACATAGGCTAGCCTGCTTAGCTAAAAGCTCGGCTATGATATTGGGATCATCTTCTTCATCGCTGCTCTCGTACTGTCCTGCACGACGCTTGATTGACGACTGTGGCAAGTGCCTCCTGATCCTAGGGAGAGTACTGGACGATTCCGTCTTCTTGGACTTGCCACCCATCTTGCTACCAGCATGATTGCCTTGCCTATCACCACTAGGGGCTTTTCTCTTAATTAAGTCCTATATTGCTAGTGGACGAACGGGTAGTAGCGGGTATGTTGGCGGCGTTATTGGTGGGCGCTTTGTGGTTTGCTGGTAACAACGCTAACGACTTTCTCTTCTCAACATGGACCTCCTTGCTAGAACTCTCTTGGTAAGGTGCTATGTCTAGATTGGCTATGGTCTTGGGAGCATTGATCAGCGAGAGGGCATAGCTAGACATGGTCACTACTGAAGAATGGGAGAGCTTAGCAATCTTCACAAGAGGGAGATGAGAAATGGTTGGTGTGAGAAGAGAAGAGGCCTATGGAGGATTTTATAGGTGCTAACACAATCTCTGATCTGGAAACAACTTGATCGTAACCATGGACGTGATGCTAACCAGTGCAGAAGAGGAAAGGAAAAAGATTGGGGCCGATTGGCGGACCTGGGGGTGCGCCCACACCAGGGTGCGGCCGCACCACTGGGTCCACCAGTCGGCCTTAGTCTTTCGGGTATTTCTTTCCCTCTCTGAGTATTTCACGATCCTGGTTACGATCAATCGTGATGCGCAGTGGAATCAGAGTGATAGTGTGTGGGATAGAGTTTTGAATTTTGAAAACTTTCTAAAAGCTATCACACTATCATGCATTTATGAGTGATTGATACCCATGATCAAAAAGATTCAAAAGTGAAGAAAAGATCATAGAGGCAATATGGACTACTCATAAATACAACAAATGCACCATTTATTCAAAACATAAATAGAAAGAATTTATTCAAAATAAATAAGTCAAAAGAAAATATATATTTATATATATTTTTTATAAGTAAAAACTTACCTAGGGATAACTTACCGATTTACCTTCAGCAAGGGCTCATCTTTATAGTCCGTTAAGCGGGACTCTTCTCCCATTACTTTTTGCTTGATGATGGCACATCCGTCTTGGGAGGAGTAGACGGTTGCACCTGCTTGGGCCTCCACTTTAGCAGTATCACCTTTGGAGGTGTGGAAGTTTGTTCAACCTTCTGCTTTGGTTTCCACACCTGCTTCGGTTGTGAAGGCTTGGGGACTTGGTCCCTCTTTTCATTCTTTTTAGGAGCTATTTTCTTTTTCTACTTCTTATTATTTTTCTTAGGAGCTGCCTTTTCTTTTGGCTCCGGCTTTTGCTTAGATATTTTTGTATTTTTAATAAGTTGAGGCTGGATCTCAACCTGCCTGATGCCTTGGGGGTTTGGCCCATAGAGGATGCTTATCATGTTGCACTCTTGTTGACGGCGTGGCCTGAACTCGAACTTCTCTTCTTGGCCATTAATGTTGAAGCAGATTTCTCCAGCCCCAACATCAATCTATGCTCCAGCCGTACTCAAGAATGGTCTTCCTAGGATTAGTGGTGTTTCTTTAGTGAGCTCCATGTTGAGCACCACAAAATCCACTGGAACATAGTATCCTCTGATCTTGACAGGGATGTCTTGAGCAATCCCTACCGGGTACCGGACTGACGAGTCTGCCAACTGGAGTGTCATGGTGGTTGGCTCCAAGTTGGTGAAGTTCAGCCTGTCAAAGACTGATTTCGGCATGACACTCACACTCGCCCCCAAATCACATAGGGCGTGGTCGAATTGCTGGGCCCCATGTGAGCAAGAGATTGTGGGGGCACCCAGGATCCTGCTTCTTCTCGGGGAGCTCATTGAGTATAGCTACACTACATTCTTCTGACAGCTTGACAACTTCAGTGGACGGCAATGGTCGCTTCTTGTTGATGATGTCCTTGATGAACTTGGAGTTGGACGGAATATGCAAGACATCCATCAACGGTACACTGACGTGCGTCTTTTCGACCATTTCCATGAAGTGGAGGAACTGTTCATTTCTGTCCTTCTTCTTCCTCCTTTCTCTTGTGGGAAAGGGTAGCATCATGCTGTCCCCATAGTTGTTTGGGGTCGGCTCGTCTTCCATGGATTCTTCTGATGGTTGAGCAGGCCCTTCTGCCTATGTTTCTTCCTATTGTCGTGGCGCCCTTCCTGTCTTATGGTTAGGATAAGGGGGATCACGAGTGGTCTTACCCCCTCTCGTGGTCACCGCATTTACATTTTCCACAAAATCAGGAGAAACAACAGCTTTAGCGGCAGAAGCAAGCTGAGCTACTTTTAACTCGATTTTCTTATTAAAAGCTAGCTGATCTCTAACAGAAAGGGACTGGCCATCAAGCTTTGTATTTATGTTGATAAATATTTGATCATTTTCAGAAAGCTTTTTAACAAGATTTTCATTGATTTTGGCCTGACCTAGCACAAGATCTTTCAGCGAAGGCTGGGAGGAATTAAAACTAGAGTAATTACCTAGGCGGCGGTTCTGGTTGTTCCACCCATTACCTTGCTGTTGTTAGCGGAACCCGTTGTTGATGAATGATGCGTCCTCCTAGGTTCCAGGGCAATTGATCCCCATGTGGCCAACATTCCCAAATTCCTCACACGTCATGCATGAGTCGATGGCTTGGACAGTGTCGGTGGCCTGTCCATCCAATCTCTTCATTAGTAGGTCTATTTTTGTGGCAAACAGATCTGTCTCCTTCACGGTATGCATGCCTTTTTGTGTTTTGCGTCCCTCTCCCCAATTCTGGTTGGCTACCATCTTCTCAATTAATGCCGTAGCATTCTCGATGGTCTGGGAGAGGAACGCGCCTCTAGCAGCGGCATCGATGTGCCCCTTAGACATGGGCGTGAGCCCCTCATAGAAATTCTAAAGCACGAGCCAATCTTCCATCCCGTGGTGGGGGCAGGCCTGGATGTACTCCTGGAGCCTTTCCCAAGCCTTAGGAATGGATTCGAGTGAAGTCTGCTGGAAGTTTGATATCTTTCCCCTCATAGCATTTGTTTTGCTCATGGGGAAAATTTTGCAAGGAACGCCGCGGAACATTTGTCCCACGTGTTGACAGCTTCCTTGCTCTGGTAGAACCATTGCTTCGCCTTCCTCGAGAGGGAGAAGGGAAACAAGCGGAGCTTGACACTTTCAGGTGCGACATCCTTGATGATGATGGTTTCGCACAGCTCAAGGAAGTTCTGTAGATGCGCGTTTGCGTCCGCACTTGGCAAACTATAGAACTGGTTTGCCTACACCATCATGAGTAGGCCAGTGCGAAGCTCGAAGTTTCCATTCCGAGTGTTGACTGCGGGGCCAACGGGCACGTTGGCAACAACGAGGGTGGAATAGTCGCGGAGTGACCTAGCCATGGTGGTTGAAACGGATGGTGCGGGGGTGATTGGTTCGACTATCGGCGGTGTGGCAGAGGAAGAAACAGCATGAGTCCTTTTCTTCCTTAGGAGTGCCTCCGGATTGCTGTTGAAGTTTGCCAGCAAGTGGAAACCGCTCATACACTATCATGTTTTCATTCTAATAAAAAGAGGAAGAAAACAACAAAGATTAGCCTGCTCAAACTATGGCTACCAATGGTTATTTTGTAATCAATGCTAAATGCCAAAGCTAGATGTTTGCATTGTTCTTTGCCCTCCCCGGCAACGGCACCAAAAATGCTTGTTGGCATTTCTTAGCGTCACTACTAAAGATAGAATATAAATCCATCATTACCAATGGCACTAGAAATGTCGGGTGTTGGTATACCATAACTATCGTTACGTCAGAGAGATAACCCAAGGCCTTTAACGGCGTCGGCCTTAGCAGTGCAGTCTGGTAACAATAATTAGGAATACCGGGTTGGCCATCCTAACCATCCTTACTTTCGATATGCAAAGCTGTAGCACGGTCCAGATAAATGCACAGAGTTTACAATCTTAAGTAATGGTACTTAGGTACGCCAATCAATAGTTCATGAATATAAAGAATAAAATAGCAAGCGAACAGAACTATCATTGTAGCATTTCAACCCGTGAGTATTCAATGGTTATCGTATTTAATCCCGTAGGACGGCGTAACAAATGCATCTAGCTTGGTTTGTAGCATGATCACTTATTGAGATGCATAGGTAGACATAGTCTAATTAGGGGTCACGGCAGGCTCTTTAAAATATTGATAGTGGACACACTCATCGGGGCAACCTCAAGGAATAAAGAGAAAATAAGGAAATAAAAGAAATAAAGAACAACTACTTGAGCCGGCATTGATCTTATATAACTATGCAAAGAATTGTTAGTAGAACATCTAATCAATATACCTAGAGTTAGAACTAAGTCTGAGGCTCTAGGGAGATCCCCGCAGCTGGACATCCAGCCGATACGGACTTTACAGAACTCCTACCGGAATACGTGATCATGGAGGAATACCAGGGACGACAGGGCTGTCACTACCCTGCCACCTACCCCTCTACCCGAAAGGGACCCGCGCATCCGCTGATCTCCGCATACCCGAGCACCTCACCCGTGTACTTGGAAACGCCTCCTAGCCTCCCGGGACCCCAACCCTTCAGATTGACAGGCTCGGCTAAGAGTGGCCATCATAGCCCAACAAACCGTTACCCCAATCTTAATTCTTTGTCTATTCATACTAATTCAATGAACGATGAAGAACAAGGATGAACACATCAAGAACATAGCACAAGAACTAAGAACTAGTTCATATACTATGAACAAAATATGAACACAACTATACTCTAATTCAATTGCATAATCATATAAATAAGATAAGAACTTGCTCATGGAGGAGAACTAAATTGTATTCATACCAAGAAGCTCTAAGATCCTCCAAGGAGACAAGCTCTCCTTGCTAGCTTTGCCTTGCTCTACTACTGAATCTAAACTAAAGAACAAGTGTAGAAATGTGAGGTGTATTGCTCCAAATGATGGTGTGTGTGTGTTGAATGGAGTGGAGCCATCTATTTATAGCCCAATAAGGACGGTTCATGGTGATCTAAATTTGGTAGGAGGTGAAACCGTCCTATGCATACCGCCATGCAACCGCCTCAAAAAGGTGGGACCGAGTTACCGCCACGGGGGGTGCGCCCGCACCACGGTGCGGCCGCACCACTAGTGGGCCCCCCTGGCCACCGCCTTCGCATGGTCGGTTCGTTCCTAGGCCCTGATCCTTCCTGTGGTTTCGGATGGATGCAGTTCGGTGTTTTGGTGGGCTTTTCCATTTATCTTTGATTTGTGCCTTTTCTGAATACACTTTCTTGAAGTGCGCTTTCTCGTGTCTTTTGCGCCTTTCCACGTGTCATACCTGAAATTGATATTTGCAACAAAACTTGTGGAATGGTTAGTTCAAAGCCCTACCATCTATTTATTTTATTTATTAAAATGATGTTTATAATTATAATATAAGGGGTACCAACATTCATCAAGGTAGTGGACAAAATTAGAAGAGCTTTCCTATGGCAAGGAAAGGAAAAGGCTAATAGAGGTTGCTATCTGGTGGCTTGGGAGAAGGTTTTGAGACCATTAGATCTTGGAGGCTTAGGCATCCCCAATCTAGAGGGAATGGCCTAGACACTACAAATCAGATGGCAATGGTTTAAGAAGACCAGAGCTGATCGGCCATGGACTGACCTTGAGCTCCCCTCGCATCCCAACTAGATAGCCCTTTTTAACATTGCGGTCACTACGGAGGTAGGGAATGGAAATAACACTCTTTTTTGGACTGATCATTGGCTGCACGGTTGCTCTATTGAAAATCTTGCGCCAATGGTCTTTGCATGTATCCCCCCCAAGAATACGTAGGACCCAGATGGTGGCTGAGGCTCTCAACAATGGGGAATGGCCCAGGGACATCCAAGGAGGCCTGTCTTAGGTTGGCATTAGGGAAATCCTACAGTTATGGGACTGCCTCATAGAAATTGCTTTGACTGATCAAGAGGATCATCACATTTAGAGGTTAGATGCTAGCGGATGTTACTCCAAATCTGCCTATAATGCTTATTTCTTTGGTGATGTGACCTTTGAACCTTGGCGTCGATTGTGGAAGACCTGGGTCCCAGCTAAATGCAAAATGTTTCTATGGTTGGCAATTCAAAACAGATGTTGGACAGCAGATAGGCTTGCTAAGAGGGGCCTCCCTCATCTAGATAAATGCCCTCTATGTGATCAAGAAGATGAGACGATACAACACCTATTAACAACATGCATGGTGGCAAGACAAGTGTGGTCCAGATTGCTCCAGCCTTTGGAGCTAACGGATTTAGTCCCCCTGCAAAATGAAAGGAGCTTTGCAGATTGGTGGCGTAAGATGTTGAGTAGAGTAAAGAAGGTGCAGAAAAAAGGAGTGAACACTCTAATTATTCTTGGTGCCTGGACTATTTGGAAACATAGAAATGCTTGTGTGTTTCAAGGGGTTTCTCCTTTAGTTAACACAATTTTGTGGGAACTAAAGGATGGGCACGACTTATGGTGCTTGGCTGGTGCGAAGAAACTGCAGGGGTTAGGACTTACTTTTGCAACCAAGGGCAGTGAGGCATGTGTGAGCTTACTTTTGCAACCTAGGGCAGTGAGTCGTGTGTGAGCTATGTGGAAAAGTTTTGATATGAAGTTGCCTCACTCATATTTGGTCCTCATATGAGTGAGGATCATGTTGAGGACCACCCATTCTCTTTAATACAATGAAACATAGCTCTCCTGTGTTTTCGAAAAAAAAGTTGCCACCTTCTTGGAAGGATTTTGCTACCTCTCTAAAGCATAATAGGCAAGAATTCAATGTGGCTAAGCTCATTGGTTCCCTTTATGTTGAGGAGAGGGCGAGAGCAAAGGACAGTCATAAAAATGGGGCTGAGACCTCTGCTGCAAATATGGTGCAGAAAAGAACTCATTTGCATTCTGTAACAAGAAGAAGAAGAACAAGCAAGAGAAAACACAAAGTCTAAACAGACACCTGAGTTCAAGAAGACATATAACAAGAAAGGTGGAGGATACTTTGTTTGCAGGAGCAAGGAGCATTGGGCAAGTTCATGCCCAAACTACAAATATAAACAAAAGAAAAAAAAATCAGCAAACATAGTGTTAGATGAAACTGGATGAGGAACATCTGAGTATGGTTATTCTTTACCTTTTATTCTTTCAGTTTATTATTCACCTGAGTGGTGGATGGATAGTGGTACAAATATTTATGTGCTGATATCTCTTTATTTGCTTCCTATCAGGTCAGTGGGACTGGCGCTTTGTTGATGGGGAACGACTCACGTGCAGATGTTCTTGGTGTTGGTACGGTCGTTCTGAAGTTTACTTTAGGAAAGACGGTGCTTTTAAAGAACATGTAGCATGTGTGTAAGTGCATCTAGCTTTTTAGTGGATTTTGTTTAATTGAATGACAACACAATTAAAGGTCTAACAAGTTTGATTGATATTTCATATAATGTTGATGGTATCAAAGGTTCAACAAGAAAGCAAACTTGATGGTATTTCATATAATGTTCAAATGAAGGCCAGAGTTGCTTACTGTTATAAACTGAAGCTTGATTGATATCAACACTCATATCAAGAAGATATTCAAGGAAGGATCACAATATTGAAGAAATAATTTTTCAATGGATGCTTAATATGATGTGGCTTGAGTATGGCTCGATAAGGTGAAGATAGCAAGGAAAGGGCTTCGAGGGGCAAGTGAAGGTGAAGAGCAAGCAATGGTTTATAGACCGAGGTACCATGGCTAAGGTGAAGAAGATAGTACTTGCATTGAGTCGAGGTACTAATTGAGCTATGAGAAGTCATATTGTGTTGAGGATCAAATCATTAATGGAAGTGACTTGAAGCCATGGATTGAACTCACATGTGTTGAAATGATTCAAGTCACTTTTGGAAGGTCCTTGTTTGGTTTTGGTAATTGAGTGACAACTTAGGTGGAGTAATAGTGTTTATGTGAGATACACATGAGATTAGTCCACAGGTGATTATGTGATGATGGAGGAGCTCATTGCATATGAGACATGACATGGAGTCATGTGACCAAGGTGGAGAAGATCAAGATGAGGCTTAGCTCGATGGACCAGTTGCAAGAGTGAAGGGCAAGTCGGAGGCTTTGAAGCAAGGGACCGCGTGTGACGGTCCTTAAGTACTAAAATTAACCATTAAATAAACATGGAAAAGGATCAATATGCACCAAATATCTAGAATTAGGGTTTTATCTGACAGAATTCCACGAGCTTTGGTGTTTATCTATTTCTGTAGGGGGTTATCAGGAAATATGGAGAGAAGGCCCACATGTCATGTTTACAACGAGATTATTACGTGCCGTGCAATTTTCCTCAATCTAGAAGAGTCCAGAAGCCACGGGAACGAACGAGAAGATGATCGGGCTCGGGGGCAGGGCGCCCGCCCACCCCCCTTGGGCGCCCGCCCAGGGTTAGAGTCCAATCAGGACTCTCTTTCAGGACTACGCTCCACCGACCTAAAGGATCAAGGAAAATCGTCCAATCAATATCGATTTGATCCAACGGCCCAAATTCACTTGAAAGGACTATATAACCAAGGCCCCTCCACCCCTAGAGAAGAGAAGAGAAGAGAAGAAATCATTATCAGAGGTAGCCATCAAAGTTAGGGTTTAGAGCTTCTCTCCCACAGAGAATTAGAATTAGCTACTCCCTAATCCTTCAAGTTTAGAGGTTTGATTAGATAGCAATTAGAGAAGTAGAGCACTACGCTCTGGATTCAGATCTTCGGTAATAAAGATTGGTATTATTCATATCTTTCTCTAATTCTTTGTTCTAATTGCATTATGTCTCTAATTATTATGTTCTTAGTTTGCTCTAGTTCTATATTTGATATAGTTATGATTGATAATGAGTTTATGTATAAGTTTGCAAAGCGCTTAGCTCTTGACGCGAGGGAGTTAAGTGGTAGATCACATGTGGGCGTGGTGCTTAGATGTTGTTTACCTACAAATGTATCCTATTGGCCGGGTTGTGTGGTAGTTCGCGATAGTGACAACTTCTTCTATAGTCCACCCTCCGTTGATAGGACAGGCAGAATTGGTATTGTGGAGTAAGTCTTGCGATGTTCTGATTTACTTTAGCAATGTTCTTATACATGAATAAAGAGTCTTTTATGCTATATATGATCTTGTAGATAACTAGAGTAGATTATGACTTAGTAGATAGTTGATAACTTAGAATCCATTCTCTAGCTAATCCGACGTCACCTACATATATGAGGAGTAGTCTATTTTCTAATCGCTGTGTTATTTACCCATGAACTTATAATTCATTATCATTATCTTTATGGTTTACCCCCTGCCAAAGTAAGTGATTGTGTGACGAGTTTCTCATTAGTAATCATGTTCTTGCAAGTTTATCTCTAGTCTATGCCTTACTAGATTTTTGTCCTTATTTTAATTTCATCCCTTTTGTTCTCTTAAGCAAAATTATAAATAACGATACCTGGAATACTTATTCTAGTGAATTGCTACAATGAGGTGTTTTATCTATGCGCTTGCGGATAGAATAGATTATTTTCTAGAGAGCCTTTACATTTATAAATACCTTTGTACACTCTGGCATCATGCTGGGGATGACAATCTAGTATCTAAGTGGTGTTAGCTAGTGTCAACAACGGTGAAGCTTGATCAAAACTTAGCGCCGATGGACCGAGGCAACGGTGAAGAGCAAGTGAGGTCAAGATCGATGAACCAATACGGTCACGTGATGATATGAAGTGGATCATATCATTTGGTGATTGGTTGGTGCATGTGTTGCATCAATATTGGAGGAGATGAAATGGAAAGCGCAAGGCAAAGGTATAACCTAGGGGCATTTCCATTTCACCGGTCATAGGTGTGTAGAGAAGTTTATGACCGGATTTAGGATAGATGTCCGTACTATCAAGAGGGGCAAACTTGTTTGCATATCGGTCATCTAGTGCCACTTGAGCGATCTAATAACTTTGCATACGTGTTAGGATTGAGTGGCGTGGCAAGTTGAGAGTGTTGATATTTGGTAACGCAATCAGGAAATGATCCGCAAGCGCACGGATATCGGTGAGCATTTCACCCGGGAGGTTATCCAGAGTTATCGTATTTATATTTTTTACCACTAGGAGAAAGGGTGCATCTGACTAACCAAATCTATTGCTACTATCCCTTTAGGCTACAAAGAATGTTTCTCGATGTGAGTGATGTATAGAGAAGACTGCAACCGTAGTCTCGTTCTAACCTTGGTAAGAATGATCTACTATTCTATTGGGGAAGCTTACGGAATCTAGACACCACAAAGGATGTTCGACCCACACCTATAAACCTACCCGTCCTGCTAACAAGATATGGGATACAAAGGTAACTCGGAAATGTCACGTTCCTCGCTACTACCATGGTCCAGCTAGTCAGGGGATATCTATGAGTACCCTAGCCTAAACACCACGTTTACGCTAGCAGTGATTACTCTAATACTCAACCGGAAGAGGATTAAAGTAAACTCATAAACCAAAGAACAATAAAACAAGAACTTACTGGAATTAGAAGTCGAATTACTGAAGAATCTTAGGAGCAAGCCTCGGGTTAGAAGACTTGATCCCGCAGGTAAAACTCAGAGTAGACACCGACAGACCGGCCTTCCTCCGATCTACACCTCCACTCTATCTCTCTCAATCTAGTAGAAACTAGAAGATCTATTTCTACTTACATTGGTTGCTAAGCCTAAAAAGAAATATTATTTAGAGAAGAGGTTTTCCTTCGAGGGCACCCCTCAATCTCTATGATAACTTCTTGTCTCTTCCAGGGGCCAGGGGGGTCTCCTTATATAGTCCTCCTCCTCTATGCGTTTTTGGGTCGGTAGGCGATGTGGTACTACGTTATCCTTGATCCTTTAGGTCGGTGGAACATCGTGTGCGAAGAGAGTCCCGAACGGAGTCCAGAGGTGGGCGGGCGCCCAGGTCCTCAGGGCGGGCGCCCTGGGCCTGGCCCCTTTCGGCCTTTGCTTTCTTCCCGTGGCTTCTGGAGTCTTCTAGATGGTAGAAAATTGTGCGGTGCGCTGATATCTCTATGTGATCCCGACATGTGGGCCTTTCTTCCTTATTTCCTGATATCCCCCTGCAGAAATAGACAAACACCAAAACTCATGGAATTATATCAGATAAAACCCTAAGTCTAGGTGTTGGTTGCATTTGGATCCTTTTCTTTATTTATTTGATGATTATATTTGGTACTTAAGGACCGTCAACAACTCCCCCAAGCTTACCTCTTGCTCGTCCCTGAGGAAGGATGAACTCAAGAGTTTCTGCAGTGGTTTCATGCCTTAAAAGTATACACGCATTCAAGCAAGATCTCATCTCTGAGTTAGAATAAACTGTTAAGACTTAAAACTTACTCATTTTACCTTTCACCATGGGGCTTGTAACCGTCACTTGTGTCTTGAGCAGTTAAAAGATAGAACGGTCAAGTCAAGCGCCATGTCTCTTATTCTTGATCAGCTATAGCTCTGGAGTTTTTGCAGATTTTCAAATAAAACTCAGAGATTCCTTGTATGACTCTCTCAGATCTCTCTTTTGTGGTATTTCTGGATCCTTACCAAGGTAGTAATGGTATATGCCTTCTCTCAAAGTATGTGGTATTTTTGGTATAAGGCATAGTGATATTACCTTCTCTCTCACCCTACTCTAATAAGGTTTTGATATCTAGAGCTCATAGGTGGGAGACAGCTAATACATACTTACAAGACATTTATTGCATAGTCAAACCATGGATCCAAAGAAACAAGTCAATAAGTCAAATCAAGATGTGCATGTGTGGCGAGTGAATGGTGTATGGTGATGATGGTGATAACAATGGTGAAAGTCTAATTCTACTTTTGCTCTTTTGAGGGGATACATACCTTTCTTGCACTTTGAAGCTTTTTGAGGAGAATGAGATGCTCTATATTTTTTTTCTTTCCTCTCAGGTGGGTAGCTTTGTACCCCTAATTCTACTGTCGGACACTTGTCCATTTTTACCTCTCGTCTCACTTTTTATTTTCTTTCGAGGTTCCGGGCACTTGTCCCTTTTTATTTCCTCGTATTTTTTTTCTTTTCTTTTCTTTACTAGAGCACTCATCTCCTGAAATAATGTAGCAAGTGGTAGTAACTAAAATAACTCGAGCATTTATTCCACAGGGGAAAACAGAAATATTTTTTTTGGCCATTCTTTCCTGGATTAGGAGTAGAATGTTTTTGGGTGGTTCTGAAGATGGAAATGAGTGGATATATGTGGATGGTACTTCCGGAGTAGAAGTAGCATGTATGAGTGAACGTGCAAGTGAATCTTGATTTTAACCACATGACAAGCTCCTAAGGGTCTACACAGCTTGACCACACTCAATGCTCATAAGCAGTAAGTAAATGTGTGGCTCAAAGTCTAATAAGCATGTATATATGGCTGTGGTAGGAATTTAAACTCTCATCATACAGGAACTCATCATGTGTTATTTTAAAGATTTTCAAAGATAAAATTCTCTAGAATTCTAGCATCTCTAGAAACAGATAAATAGCAGCTCAACCTTCCCATATCGTATCCGTTAACGACTTAGATTTTAGATCAAGTACTCTTCCCACAAGTTCAGTTTTAGAGCAAATCTTAATTCATAACAGTCATGCCTAAACTTGAGAGAGATTTCAATTTTGAGAACTAGTCATGGCAGAGCAACTATTCATCATTTCCATGTGAGAGATTATCATGAGGGTTCATAGCAAACTTTATTTATTTATATATGTAGCAAACTAAGCAAAGATATATATATATAAAAGCACAAAATCTTTATTTGGGTTTTCATGATTATGCATCTTTTATTATTTGAGTAAAGTATAAACATGAGTAGAAACACTTAGCTGGATAAATGGGGGTGCTCTCCCCCAAGCTGGATTTTGACGTAATTTCATCTAATGTAGCTAGCAAGTGACGGAGGTGTGTTTGAATGTTGGCAGCACCCTGAGAGCGATTAGGATGTCCTCCGTCTGCTAGTCTTTTTTGATCCTTGAATTCTGTGGAGCTCAAATAGACAACAAAGCTTTGTGGAACTGGTTAAGTGTTAGCATAAATATCTAGCCTTTATCATGTTGAGCCTCCTCAATAAATGTTATTTATTTAGCAGGATCATACACTTATTATTTATATTATTATTTTAAGATGAAAACATATTTATTTTATGCCACCACAGTGAATGTACCTATGGGTTTTATGCCATGAGCATACTCACATGAGGCTTTTTAACTTTTTTATTTGCTTTTCGAGATGATATGAACCTAATTAACTAAGCAAACTATAATTAAATAATTGAAAGGAAAAGGATAACTACCAAGTTTACCTCTTGGCAAGGCGTTCGGTATTTTTAAGTCCTCCGAACGGGACTCTCCGTTTTCTCAGTCGTCCTGGGATTCGCTGGATGGCGTAGTCGGTGGTTCCGGTGGCGCCTCCTCTTCGTGTGTAACTATCTTCTCTCTCCACACCTGACTCGGTGCTACGGTCTCCTCAGGACAGTTCTGTTCAAGCTGTATGTCTTCAGACCTTATCACTTCTCCTTCGTAGTCTACGCATCCGTCCTTGATGATTTGCCTCCTCTGGTTTTGGTTGAGTCGCCTTCTTCTCAGAGGGGAAGTGCATGTGGACTTCTCCGGTTCCAATACAGATGATAACTTTGATAGTGTTGAAGAACGGTCTTCCAAGGATGATGGGTGGATCGTACTCGTCTTCTCCCATATCAATGACCTAAAAATCATCTAGAGCTGAATGTATATTGGTTGTAGGGGCATGGTTCCATGCAGGAGCTGATAAGTGACTTTGGCCATTATGTTGTTGTCAGATCCGGTGTCATAGAGTGTCTTCTGAAAAGAGTATCCATTGAATGTGCACTCGATGCTTGGAACACCAGGGTCGTCCTTCTTAATGAGGAAAGGTGACTTGAGTCGACGATCTTGACCTCTTTGAACTGCAGTGACCATCTTAGCTGACTCGGTCCACATTTGCTTGTTCCTGTTCCTCCTGTTGGTCTTCTTTCTTGGTTCGTGTCAGGATTAGTCTTGTTCTTGAAGGAAAGTCTCCTTCTTCCCCTTGATGTAGAAACTGATCTTGGCAGCATTAACGTAGATGACAGCTCTGGTGTTTAGGAATGGCCTCCCTAAGATGATGGGTGCCCTCTCCTCAGTACCAGTCTCTATCACCACGAAGTCTGCTAGTGCGTACAGGTACCAACTCGGACATAGAGGTTCTTCAATATTTCCTTTGGGAAACTGAGTGTCCGATCTGCAACCCTGGGCATAATGTTGACGCTGGAGCCAAAGTCGCAGAGTGCTTCTGGGAAGTCCACCATGCCGATGGAGATCGGGATGACGGGGCGTCCTGGATCACCTCTCTGAGTAATTAGGCCTCTGTTGATTCCAACCTTGATTTTGTTGAGGATGGTTGTAGTAATAGTTGTTATTGTTGTTGATGTAGTTCACGTCCTCAAGCATCTCAGGGCAGTGATTGCCTGAGTGTCCAGTATCTCCAGTGTGTTTGTGCTCGTAGATCCTGGTTCTTCACTTGGTGGAGTCTGGGAGTTGTAAAACTTCTCCATGTTTTGCTTGAAGTGTACCTGCTCATAGAGACAAGGCAGAGATCAAGTGCATGGGCCCTGTTGGTGGAAAACACCAACAGAACCAAAAGTGTATTTGTTCTTCTCTAACTTTAAGCATAGTGAGCAAGAAAAAGTTGATGGATCATGAGTGTAGCATTTGTCAGATCAGATGGCTCAACCTGATGGAAAGATAATCTATCTATATTTATGTTTTGTTTATATCTTCCAAAGATTGAATGTTCAATACTTTAGCTTATATGATTAGGAGTGTGGGATCACGAAGGTAGTACTAAGAACACAGAGCAAAGGACTAAACATGCTGAATCAGTTGGGTTGGTTAATTTGGAGCTACAAATCATACATGTTTGTCTCTTTATTTATGTGAATGTTAGAACCAAGGAGAAGTTTATAAAAGTGATAGTCAAGTACCTTAAGGTGTTACCTTACTTGAAGAGTGATGGTATAGTATCACCTTGTGGAAGCTTTCCTTTCTTAGCAGTTGTGCACTGTGTTTGTGACACTCTTTGTCTTGTTCCATGGATCATCTCTCTATGATGAATGAGCTATGTATTCCTTGTGTAAATTGTTAAATTTCATGTGTCTCCTTTATCTCCAATGAGCTTGTAGCTCAGGACTTCCCAGGTTAATATTGAAAGTTTTCCTGCAGGGGTTAGTCCGACAAAATATACCAATGCCTACTCAAGCAGTTTTTAGTTCAGTAACCAAACCAGACTCCATGTCTAATCAGATTAAGGAAGGCTATTTAACCTAAGCACCATGCTTAATTTAAATGCCAATGGAAGTATGTCGAGTACTTCCAAACCAACACTTGCTAGTAAATAGATAAAGGTAGCATGACAGCATTTATAGATATCTACTCAAGTGGAGATGAAGTAGTGTGATTAGTACTTAACAAATTGAGCATGTCTCAAAGGTAGGGACAACCAACATAGCAACATGGCAAAGGATGTTTTTATGTAAAGTACTCCCCCAAGCTTGAATTTTGCGAAATTCAAGTTTGGATGAATTTAATTCAATGTTGTATGATGGTTGGTTGGACATACCTTGTGCTTGTCATTCATCGGATCTTCTTGCTCCAATCCTAGAAAGGTTAGTGGCAAGAATACCCGAAAGAATATTTCTACAATTATCTTTATATGCTCGATACACAAGGCAATGTTGCAAATAATTAGAAGTTCATGATCAGTGCTTGTTTTAGGACACTAAGCTTTGGGAAACCATCAATTTATGTCAGCGAAGTGGTTTCCCCTCCAACGCTAACCTATATCAAGATCAACTCAACGAGATCTGCAATATTTATTATAGACGTTTGCACCGACAACCGCTCTTTTAAAGTTGTTATAAATAGAAAAGGAGATCTTAAATGTGGTGATGTTGGAGAGACCAATTGATTGGGGAGATGTTTTATATGAGCAAGGACTGAGTGAGGTATTTATGAAATAACTTCCATGCTCACTGTTATTTCTCTCATTCTCAAACTCCAAGGATGATTCTTCATAAATGCTTAAAATTCCTCTAGGATTGTCTCTCAAGTTTGTTTTATCTATCCATTCAATGGTGATAGCACATAGATTTTTAATGCCCTCTAGCCATTGATGTTGCTCTTCTCGATCCTCCTTCTTATGCATGGGATGTCTAGAGAGATTCATAGGATTATCGGGAGGTTCAAGAGAAAGAGCATAGTAGAAACTATTAAGCTCAAGGATGGGATGGATAGTCGAATCATGGGATTGATATGTTTGGAAATTGGCTATTGAAACTTCCTTTCCTCGTCTGGGAGATGATTCCTTCTCTATCTCTAAGATTTTTCTATGAAGACTAGTATAAGAAGGATGTCCACGGATGAAGACATACGTTTCTTTACTAACAGATAAAGAAAGAAAAACTATACCAAAGTTTATATAATTAAGACCAATGTGAAAATATCGAGGAAAAACATGGTCTTGTAGGGCTAGGTTTAAACCAGAATTTGTAGAAATATTAAAAGATTCCCTAGGTGTAGCTAAAAGTGCATTATCTTCTTGATTAAAAGATAGGACCTCAGCTATAGAAAAGGGTTAGTTTTGACCTATTGCAATCAACTCCGGACACAGATCATAATTAGGGGCAGGACTTGTTGACTCCCATGGTCTATGGCTGGTCTCTGAAGGTGCAAAGAATTCAATAATAGGTATGGAATTTAAGTTATCCATAAAGATAAAAATAAAAAGATAAAAGAATAAAAGTATAAAAGTATAATACAAGATAATAGCAAGATTCAAAATTATCTCAGCAAACCGTCTTTCTCCCCGGCAACGGCGCCAGAAATGCTTGTTGATATTTGGTAACGCAATCAGGAAATGATCCGCAAGCACACGGATATCGGTGAGCATTTCACCCGGGAGGTTATCCAGAGTTATCGTATTTATATTTTTTACCACTGGGAGAAAGGGTGCATCTGACTAACCAAATCTATTGCTACTATCCCTTTAGGCTACAAAGAATGTTTCTTGATGTGAGTGATGTATAGAGAAGACTGCAACCGTAGTCTCGTTCTAACCTTGGTAAGGATGATCTACTATTCTATTGGGGAAGCTTACGGAATCTAGACACCACAAAGGATGTTCGACCCGCACCTATAAACCTACCCGTCCTGCTAACAAGATATGGGAAACAAAGGTAACTCGGAAATGTCACGTTCCTCGCTACTACCACGGTCTAGCTAGTCAGGGGATATCTATGAGTACCGTAGCCTAAACACCACGTTTACGATAGCAGTGATTACTCTAATACTCAATCGGAAGAGGATTAAAGTAAACTCATAAACCAAAGAACAATAAAACAAGAACTGACTAGAATTAGAAGTCGAATTACTGAAGAATCTGAGGAGCAAGCTTCGGGTTAGAAGACTTGATCCCGCAGGTAAGTAGACACCGACAGGCCGGCCTTCCTCCGATCTACACCTCCACTCTATCTCTCTCAATCTAGTAGAAACTAGAAGATCTATTTCTACTCACATTGGTTGCTAAGCCTAAAAAGAAATATTATTTAGAGAAGAGGTTTTCCTTCGAGGGCACCCCTCAATCTCTATGATAACTTCTTGTCTCCTCCAGGGGCCAGGGGGGTCTCCTTATATAGTCCTCCTCCTCTATGCGTTTTTGGGTCGGTAGGCGATGTGGTACTACGTTATCCTTGATCCTTTAGGTCGGTGGAACATCGTGTGCGAAGAGAGTCCCGAACGGAGTCCAGAGGTGGGCGGGCGCCCAGGTCCTCAGGGCGGGCGCCCTGGGCCTGGCCCCTTTCGGCCTCTGCTTTCTTCCCGTGGCTTCTGGAGTCTTCTAGATGGTAGAAAATTGTGCGGTGCGCTGATATCTCTATGTGATCCCGACATGTGGGCCTTTCTTCCTTATTTCCTGATATCCCCCTGCAGAAATAGACAAACATCAAAACTCATGGAATTCTGTCAGATAAAACCCTAAGTCTAGGTGTTGGTTGCATTTGGATCCTTTTCTTTATTTATTTGATGATTATATTTGGTACTTAAGGACCGTCAACAGAGAGGCTAACTCCTTTGGGAAAATATTTATGAAAATGCTAACACACTTGCACATGGTGGTGTACACTTTGTGGTGTTGGCATATTTGCAAAGGAGAAGGTGTTGGAGTTGATTTTGATCAAGTTGGAGAAGAGAGAGAAGTGTTTTGGTGTTCTTCGGACATTAGGATGGCTTTTAGATTGGAATACTGCTTTGATCCATTTTGATTAAGATTGAGTATTCATTTAGATTGGATAGCACCCTAAGTAAGCTTTCCAAAATGTCCAAGATTATCAAATTCGGAGTTTGAAGCTAGAAGTGAGCTACCTAACAAGTTAAACTTCATGTATAGGACGCTGTGAGTCCGGTGCGCACAGGACGAGTCCAGTGTAAACCGGACGCTGTGAGTCCGGTGCTACTGCAAGTTTGCGTTGCTCTCTGTGTGCGAGTTCGGTGAGCATAGGATGAGTCTTGTGTGCATAGGACGCAGTGAGTCCAGTGCTGTTGCAAGTTTGTGTTGCTCTCTGCATACGGGTCCAGTGCGCACAGGACGAGTCCGATGTGCATAGGACGTTGTGAGTCCAGTGCTCCTGCGAGTTTGCGTTGCTCTCTGCGTATGCGTCCGGTGCGCACAGGACGCGTCTAGTGTGAAGCAGCAGAGCGTCCGGTGCTACTGTTCCATGCGCGCGTGCGTGTTAGCCGTTGGCAGCAACGGTCGAGTTCAAATGGCTAGTGACACATGGCTGTTTTTGGAGCACCAGATGCACTATTCCAGTGTCCGGTGGCTCCCTGCAGTGAATCCGGTGCCCACAACTTTTGCCCAGTGAAGGGGCAACGACTAGTTTAGCCCTTGGGGCTATAAATAGAAGTGGTGGCCGACCTTGGCTAGTGCTGAGCACCCTTGGGACTTAGTGTCCATGCTTGGGGAGTGCTAGGAAAGCCTCTAACTCACTTGTGCTTGCAAGAGTGCGAATCAATAGCGAGCGAGTGATTCTAGTGCGTTGCATTAAGAGATTGCATAGAGTGGCACTAGGTGTTCGTGTTGCAAGCCGGTGGTGCTTGTTACTCTTGGAGGTTGCCACCTCCTAGATGGCTTGGTGGCTTGTGACTCCGTTGAATCACGCAAGGAGATTGTGCGGTGCTCTGGAGAAGAGATTGTGAGGGGTACTGTGCTCACCCTGCGGGGATCGCGAAGAGCAACTCTAGTTGAGCGAGATGTGAAGAGTGACAAGTGATCCGACCGGGTCAAGTGCTAGAGCTTGTGGTAAGCACTCCACGTGGGAGAGTGTGACTTGCGGGTCGCCACTAGCAAGAGGACCGGCGGCAACCTTGGAGCTTGTCTCAACGGGGACGTAGCTTGGTGGCAACCAAGTGAACCTCGGGAGAAAATCATCGTGTCAACATTGTTCTTCCCGTTGGTTTGCAAGTCCCTAACACAAACTTGTTCTTACATTCATATACTTGTGTTTGTGTAGTTGCTCTTGTAAGTAGTTGGCTTTTGTAGCTTGCTAAGTTACCGTCTTGCTTGTGTAGCAAGAAGTAGTTCCCTTGCATGGCTAATTTGGTTTGTGTAACCTTGTTAGTCACATTGCTTAGTTTGTGTAGCTAAGTAATTTGCGCTCACTAATTTGGCATTGGTTGCCTTGTTATTGAGCATTGCTAGTGAGCTTAGGAGCTTTGTGCTTTTGCTTACTAGTTGCGTAGGAGCTCCCTGGTCTTGCAAAGTACTAGTGGCATAGGTTTGTGTGACCTTGCTCCTAGAATTGGTTAGGTGAGCTCTTGCTAAGGTAGCACTTTGCTTGCTTGTTTAGGATCTTTTCAAGGTGCTAGAGAACTTAGATAGAGGGGTGTAGTCTTGGCTAGACCGATAGTTTTAATTCCGCATTTGTTTTGGTTAGCCGGCGAATAAATATTAGAATGGACTATTCACCCCCTTAGTCTGCCATCTCGACCCTTCAACATGCTCAAACTATATTTGCTCAAAGAGAGGAGACAGTTAATTGCGTCCCCTTATGAAGTGATAATGAGAAAAAGTGTCATATGAAGACATTGAAGGTTCAAGTGGTTAAAATGGTTATATTCTTTTGACCTTGAGTTTAGGATATGCCGCACTATAAAGAGAGATGCAAATTTAGTTGGTCTGAGTAAGATAGAGTGCTCAAGCATAATAACTAAAGCACAAGAGAGACACTCTAGCACTTCACGAGCACAAAAAATATTTTTGGCAGACTTATGGTGTCAGAAGTTATGGCACGTGTCGGAAATTCTAACATGAAGTATTGCACGTGCGCGTGCACCAGCAACTCCAACGCATGTCATGAGTTCCGACATCAAGCCAAATGGTTGTGCGGTCATGTGAGCTTCACACATGGCTCATAAGTTCTGACTCACATCATAAGTTTTGACTCGTGTCATAAGTTCTAACCAAAGCCATAAGTTCAGACCCAAGCCATAAGTTTTGACTGGTTTCGTGCAGACTTCTGACCTAGCATGAACAATGTTTTTAGTATACATCAAAAGTTCCAAGATCTACTCATAAGTTCCAATGTAGATCTAAATAGTTAGATTTCTACTAATTATAAATAACTCTTCCCTCACTTCTAGTCATTGGCTCACTCTTTCACTCAACCAAACCTTCAACCAAGGCACCTCTCTGGCTCCCAAAAGCTCCTATCTTCTATCCCCTTTGCTCCTAGCTTCAAATCTTGCTAGGAATTGAGTAAGAGAAGGATTCTTAGTGTGAGAGAAACATCAAAGCAAACTTGAGAACTCAATTTCTTCATCAAGCCAGTTAGATTTACATTTATTACTCTTAGGGTGTGGCCCCTAGCTGGCTAGACGTTGCTTGTGGAGCTTCCAATTTGTGTGGTAGCTTCGAGAAGTTTGTAATCACTCAAATCATCTAGGGAAATCACCCCTCATCTCAAGAGATTGCTCTCTTGACTTGAGAACGAGGATAGGGTTGAAAGAGACCCAAAAAGCCTTTGTGGCTTCCTCAACAACGTGGACATAGGAAAGCCTTGGTGGTGAGCTGAACCATGGAATAAACACCTTGTCCCTTGTGTTCTTTCTTTGTTTTATTCTATATGTGCTCTTTGTTGTCTCTCTGTCTCAAACTATTTTTAGGGTTGATCTCAATCTAAAAAATGGTGCATTCCAAGGGCAAGAAGGTACTTGGATATACTTATCTTACCACTAGGAAGTGGGGTTGTAAGTTATTGACTTCACAAAGTTCATTTGAGCACTTGTAGTTCATCTCCCATAGGCGTTGGAAGTTCTAACATGCGTCATAACTTCTGACAACGTTGAAAGTTCTAACATACGTCATAACTTCTAAGGACGTTGAAGTTCTGACCTGAACTATCATAACTTCTGACAGTTGTTGACAAGTGACTTTGAGTTATGTAGAAAATTTCACATACACCTATTCACCCCCTCTAGGCGATATTAAGGTCCTTACAATGTGTCCTCTATCAAGAAGAATCTTGTTAGTGGTTCAATGATATGTCGTGATGGCTATAAGATTTTGCTTGGGTCTAATAAATGTATAGTGTCGAAACATGGTACTTTTATTGGTAAAGATTATGGTTGCAGAGATCTATTCCGCTTTTTTTTGCTTAATGTGTGTAATAAAATTATGAACTCCATTAATATTTCTGATGAGTTGGATTTATGGCATTTACATCTATGTCATGTTAATTTAGTTGTCTTATGTGGTTAGCAAATATGAATTTAATCCCAAAATTTAACTTGGTCAAAGGATCTAAGTGTCATGTATGTGTGTGCAATCCTAATAATCATGCAAGCCTCACAAGGCTGCTAAGGCGAGGTATTTGGCACCTCTAGAACTAGTTTATTCAGATTTATGTGAAATAAATAGCAATTTGACCAAAGGTGAAAAATGAGACGATTGTACTAGATTTTTCTATGTGTATTTCCTGAAATAAAAGATGAAGCGTTAAGTTATTTTAAGGCCAATAAAGCTAAAGTAGAAAATTGACTTGAGAGGAAAGTTAAATGGTTAAGGTTTAATCATGGTGGAGAATATTTCTCTAGTGAATTTTCTAAATTTGTGTGGAACATGGTATTATTCATGAGAGGACACCGCCATACTCACTACAACTTAATGGAATTACTGAAAGGTGTAATGTCCAAATGGTTGGGGGGTGAATAGCCTATTTACAATTCTACAAGCTTAACTAAGGAAGTGTGTTAGTAAAACAAATGGTGAAGCAATTCTAGCACTAGCACAACTAAGCTATGCAAGCCACCTACACAAGTCTAGTAAAAGGCTAAATACTAAACCACAACAACAAGGCACAACAAGAGCTAGTTGCACTCCTAAACAAGAGACTAAACTACACAAGCTACACAACCAAGCACGGTAAGCAAGAAAGTAAAGGAGTGAGGAAAGATTCTTATATCAACGATGTTGAACAGAGATATATCTAAGAATCAATCACAATGAGTACACAATAAGAAATCCTTAGTAAGAGATGATAAATGATTTTTTTACTGAGGTTCACTTGCTTCCCGACAAGCTAGTCCTCGATGTGGCAATACACCCACTTGATGGATCACGAGCTAATTAACAATCCAAAGCCAAACCCTCAGTGGGTGTGTTGACGGTAATTAACTCCAATTTTAAGCCATCAACTAATCCTAGGAAAGGCCCAAAATGATTCATAAAGTAAGGTTATAGGGGTTTATTCTAACGAGTTCCATGAATTGTGTTGTTCTCACTTGTCTTGTAGAATATTCAATATTTCACCATATGAAAGTGAAGAATCTGAGCACACCATTGCAGAGAGCTCATCGAGACAATCGAGAAGAACATATCATTTGCTATATTTGGAGCACTAGAGAGAAATTATTCGATGGATACGACTCGAAAGACTATAGAAGACCCTAGAACCATCATCATCACAAGACCAAGGACTAAACCGACAAGATTCCATAGCTCTATGAAATAATATATTCCAAGGATTTACCCAGAAGCTAGGAAAGGAAAGAAACTATCCACGATATGACTCATTGCACAAACGGATCAAAAAGTGGCACTAGAAAGACGTGGAAGACACCAGAAGACACGGGAACAAAGCGGAGGCCTTGCGGCTGCTAAGTGGGGCTGGACGGCCCCACATGGTAGGCCGATTGGGCTGGTCCCATTGCCAGGTGGGCCTTCCTTCACGTGGTGGCCTCCAACGACCTCTACGACGCATCTTGACTATTGTTTCATGCCGGTTTGATTCGAGGGTTGCGGTTCATCTCACTGGGGTATATAAGCAGAGGCAAACCCCCATGAGGGAATCAATTCATTCATTCCATCATCATTTAGTTCAGAGGTGTCCCTTGAAAGAATAACCTAGAGCTCCACTTGAAAGGATAATGATACCTAGAACTTTCCTGGGTGAAATGTTACAATGAGTGTATTTTGTCTGTGTGCTTGCGAATAACCGTTATTCATCACTTATAAGTGTTATGATCATAAGTACAACCACATTTTTTGGTGTTGTGTTAGGGATGACAACTTCGGTTAAGCAATGTTAAGAGATGTCTCAAACATTTCTAATACCTTTGCTAAGGAAGGATTTGACCCTTCTATTTTTAATCATGTTAGAGATGTCAATAGGGTTCCACACATTCACTCACAAAATGAGGCTCCTCCAAGCAACAAACAACCCACTAGAATAGCCAATTTGTGATCTCTCACGGGAAAGGCTCAAGAACCCCTCACAAATCACTTGGTGAGGCTCGAAATAATCTAAAAAATGAGCTCAATACCTCCACTACTCCAAGTCATTTAGGGTGTCGAGAAACACCTAAGAGTAACAAGAAATCCATAGCAAACTCAAGGATCAAGTGCCACTAGATGCAACTCTCAAAGCAATGCCCTTGAGTCTCACTCAATCTCACAAGGACGAGCAATCATGGAATAAGATGAGTGGAGGGAGTGTCCTCTAGCTCAAAGTATCTCTCAATATTTAGAGGTGCAAGAGAGAGCTCCCCAAAACTGGCCACCTTCTATTTATAATGTTACTCTTCTGGGCTAGCCGTTAGGTGGGCAGGCGTCGGACGTGGTCCAGCATCCGATGCTCACCTCCTACACATGTTAGATTGTTGCCATGTGTCCCTCTTTAAATGTGACCATTGTTGATGGTCAATACGATGAAATCTGACCATGAGTTAATATCAAAATAGGGGAATTTGGCAAACCAACATCACATATGCATTTACTTCTAACTTAGTACCATAGGTATTTGGAGAATTGTACTTTGCATGTCATGAACACGAATACATGAGAACTATTCATCAAAAGGCGCTTTTAACTAACAAAAACGCAATAAACAAGAATACGCCACTCAAGCAAGAAGCAACACGTGAAGGCCCGAACCAGGAGCCCACTAGGATCTACCATGCAAAGGCGGTGGCTAGGGTGCGATCGACCCTAGGGTTCGGCTGACCCCTTCCTGGCTCCTACCACCAACCTTCACGAGTGGTTGCATGTCACTAAAGAGAGGTGGTTCTTGGTGTGCTCTAGTGCAACTCTAGGGGACTTACCGCCTTACTCCCCTGTATAAATAGGAGGCCAAGCTCCCCCAAACACAACACAAGACATCTTGTGCATTCCTCACTCCCACTTCTTAGTTGTAGCTTTTACTTTCTTGTTAGTAGAGCAAGGCAAAGCTACCTTGGAGAGCTTGACTCCTTATAAGAAGATCACTTTGGGTGAGAATAGAATTATGAGTTCTTCCTAGTTCATTCTCTCATTATTCAATTATAGTCATATTTATGAACTAGAGTATAGTTGTGATCTTGTAATCTTGATATATGAACTAGTATATAGTTTATGTGTCATGAGAGTATCATCATTAACATTATGCTTAATAAAAAATATAACATATATAATAAAGATTAGAACTAAGTTGGATATGGTGGTTCATCATGCCGCAAGATGTGCCCAATTCATAACTTGTCGATCCGTAAGGTCAAAGTCCTAGGGTGAGTTGGGAAGTCTATGTATAAGTAGGCATAGTGCCTGTTGACGGTCCTTAATGCTCACATTTGACCGTCAACTAATCATGGAAAAGGACTTATATGCAACCAACACCCAAACATAGGGTTTTATCTGACAGAATTCCACGAGTTTTGGTGTTTATCTATTTCTACAGGGGGTTATTAGGAATTATGGAAGAAAGGCCCGCAGTCGGGTTTACATAGAGATATTAACGTGCCGCGCAATTTTCTATCATGTAGAAGACTCCAGAAGCCACGGGAACGAAGCGGAGGCAGAACGGGGCCTGGCCGAGGGTGCCCGCCCTAGAGACCAGGGCGCCCGCCCTCCTATGGTGCCCAATCAGAGTCCAATTCGGGGATCATGCTCCACCGACCTAAAGGATCAAGGATAACCGTTCAATCAATGTCGGTTTGATCCGACGGCCCAGATTCACCTGAGGGGACTATATAAGCAAGGCCCCCTGGCCCCTGGAGATCATACCTCTTCTACAGAATCAAAGCTCCAATTATTCATCCAAGTAGAGAGGATCCCTCTAGTTCATCTAGTTCTAGTTCTAGTTCCTCTAGTTCTAGTTCTAGTTAGTTCTAGTTGTAATATGAAAATAGGGAGAGAGAAGAGGAGAGCGGAGGAGGAGCCGGATCTGTCGGATCTTCCTCAACATTGTACTTTTGCTACAACTAGTTCGTTCTTCATCGTTCTCCAAGTTCTTCAATTCATAATTCCTGAGTTCTTTAATTACTTTTATTTACATTCAAGTTATTTATTGGATTCCCGCTTGCATCAAGTGCTCTAGTCTTTATAACGCTAGAGTAGTAATTAATAGATTAGATGTGGTGTTTAGTCTTGCAATTACCTAGAATTGCACCCAATCCTACGGATTGTTGTGGTAGCCCTAGGGTAGTGACAGCTCTAACGGTCAACGTATTCCACCTCGTTCGGATCAGTGTTTGTAGGACCGTAGTCAGAGCTTCCTAGCCCCCTTCTCATCTCTTTCTGTGGTTAGTGTTCTGATGTTCCGAAATAAATAATCTTTGAAGTAATTCTTGATTCTTAGATCAACTAGAGAACTCTCAGGAAACTTCCTCTCTTCCCACCAAAAATAATTATATAGTTATCCTTCGGCAACCTTGAATCTTAATTAGTACAATCACATTCCCTATGGAAAATCGATACTCTAGAATACTCTCGGGTGAAAGCTACATCGGTATCCGTGCGCTTGCAGATTTTTCTGTTTGCGTTTAAAATACCCAACAAGCTTTCTGGCGCCGTTGCCGGGGAACGGTATCTGTGCTAGTTTCGAACCAAGTCGTCTGTGTATCCTTTTTCTTTTCTTTTTTTACCACACTCACCTTACTATTTTCACCACACCACATGGATTTCACTCCAAACATTAATGAGCATGGAATTTATTTCATAGCCACTTCGTTTACTCCATGCTCATATGTAACATCTTCCCAATCCATTGGTCTCTCCAACATCACCACATTCGAGATCTCCAACCCTCTCGTCCTTTCTATTTATAAAAACTTTAAAAGGGCAGTTGTCGATGCATATGTCTATAATAAATTTTGCAAATCTCGTTGAGTTGATCTTGATATAGGTCAGCGTTGGAGGGGAAACCACTTCGCCGACATAAATTGATGGTTTCCCAAGGACAAGCTTAGTGTCCTAAAATAAGAACTGATCAGATCGTAATATGAGCTTTTAATTATTTGCAACATTACCTTGTGTATTGAGCATATAAGGATAATTGTAAAAAATTCCTTCGGGTATTCTTGTCACTAACCTTTCCAGGATTGGAGCAAGAAGATCAGATGAATGACAAGCACAAGGTATGTCCAACCAATCATCATACAACATTGAATTAAATACATCCAAACTTGAATTTTGCAAAATTCAAGCTTGGGGGAGTACTTTACATAAAAACATTCTTTGCCTTGTTGCTATGTTTGTTGTCCCTACCTTTGAGACATGCTCAATTTGTTAAATACTAATCACACTACTTCATCTCCACTTGAGTAGAACTCTATAAAAGCTCTCATGCTACCTTTATTTGCTTTAGTATATGTCTAGGTTTGGAGTAGTTTCATTTATCTCTTAATTAAGCATGGTGCTTAGTTAGGAATGTTGATCTTACTTCCAAGGGAGTTTAAATTAAACATGATGCTTAGGTTAAAATGCCCTCCTAAATCAAATTAGACATGGTGTCTAGGTTGATCTTTGTGCCGATAGTATGCTATAGTAGATATTAGATATTTTGTTGGACTAACCCCTGCATGAAAACTTTCAATATCGACCTGGGAAGTCCTGAGATAAACTCACATTAGAGACAAAGAGAGAGACGCATGAAGGTTAACAATTTACACAAGGAAGACATAGCTCACAAGAGATGATCCATGGAGGGTGCCACAAACACGATGCACAACCGCTAAGAAAGGAAAGCGTCCACAAGGTGATACTGTACCATCACTCTCCAAGTAAGGTAACATCTTAAGGTACTTGACTATCACTTTTATAAGCTTTTTCTTGGTTCTGGCGTTCACATAAATAAAAGAGACAAACATGTATGATTTACAACTCTAGATTAATCAACCCAGTCGATTCTATATGTTTAGTCCTTCCACCTTTGTGATCCCGTACTCCTAATCATATGAGCTAAAATGTTGCACATGCAATCTTTGGAAGATATATATATAAAAATAAGTATAGATAGATTATCTTTCCATTAGGTTGAGCGATCTGATCTGACAAATGTTTTAAATGCTACACTCATGATCTTATTATCCATCAACTTTGTCTTGCTCACTATGCTTAAGGTTAGAGAAGAACAAATACACTTTTGGTTCGGTTGGTGTTTTTCCACCAACAGGGCCCATGCACTTGATCTCTGCATTGTCTCTATGAGCAGGTACACTTCGAGCAAAATATGAAGGACTTTTACAACTCCTAGACTCCACCAAGTGAAGAACCTAGGTCTACGAGCACAAACACACTGGAGATACTGGACATTCAGGCAATCACTGCCCTGAGATGCTTGAGGACGTAAACTACATCAACAACAACTACTACTACTACAATCGTCCTCAACAAAATCAAGGTTGGAATCAACAGAGGCCTAACTACTCAGGTAATTATCGAGGTAATAATTCTTACAATAATAATAATAATAATTTTCTACCTCTGAGAGAGTTAGTGTCTAATGAAGGAAAGCTAATGGATAACCTATCTAAGAAATTGGCATCTAATGATAAAATGTTAGAAAATATAAATAATAGAATGGATAATTTCTCTACTGCCATCAAGAATCAAATTAGCTTTAATAAAATGATTGAATCTCAGTTAAATCAAATAGCTGCTGCTGTTCCTGCTACTAACCCCGGTATACCATCACAACCGAAAGGATTAGAATCTGCAAATCTTGTAGACATGTTTGATGCAGGTAACTACTGGAGTAACCCCGTTGTGGAAGTAATTACTGACCTTCTACCGGTCAAGAGAAGTGATCCAGGACGCCCCATCATCCCGATCTCCATCGACATGGTGGACTTCCCAGAAGCACTCTCCGACTTTGGCTCCAGCGTCAACATTATGCCTAGGGTACTCTATGAAAAATTCTTTACACATCCTTTACGAGAAACAACCATGTATTTGCAGCTTGCAGATCGGACACTAAGTTTCCCAAAGGGAATATTGAAGAACCTCTACGTCCAAGTTGGTACCTTATACGCTCCAGCAGACTTCGTGGTGATCTGATGAGAGGGCACCCATCATCCTAGGGAGGCCATTCCTGAACACCTCAGGAGCTGTCATCTACTCTAGTGCTGCCAAGATCAGTTTCTACATCAAGGGGAAGAATGAGACGTTTTCCTTCGAGAACAAGATTACACAAATCTCAGAGCAATCCCGACATGAACCAAGAAAAAGGACCAACAGGAGGAACAGGAACAAGCAAATGTGGACCAAGTCAGCTAAGATGGTCACTGCAGTTCAAGGAGGTCAATATCGTCGACTTAAGTCACTGTTCCTGACCAAAAAGGACGACTCAGGTATCCCAAGCATCCAGTGCTCCATTAATGGATACAACTTCCAGAAGACACTTTGCGACACCGAGTCAAGCGTCAACATAATGGCCGCAGTCACCTATCAGCTCCTGTTTGGAACCATGCCTCTAAAATCGACATACATTCAGCTCCAGATGGCAGATCAGACATTCCAAAAGGTTGAAGGTATAGTAACTGATGTCCCTATCAAAATAGACGATCATTCAGGTTATTGACATGGGAGAAGACGAGTACGATCCACCCATCATCCTTGGGAGACCGTTCCTCAGTACTGTTAAAGCAATCATCTACATTGGAACCGGAGAAGTCCACATACACTTCTTCTCTGAGAAGGTACACCACTATTTACTGACCCTAACTATATAGTTGAAGACTCTAAGTAGGTCAGGACAGGAAGAAGACAACACAACCGCAACCAGAGGAGGCAAATCATCAAGGACGGATGGGCAGACTACGAAGGAGAAGTGGTAAGGTCTGAAGACATACAACTTGAACAGAACTGTCCTGAGGAGACCGTACCACCGAGTCAGGTGTGTAGAGAGAAGATAGTTATACATGAAGAGCAGGCGCCGCCAGAACCACCGACTACGCCATCTAGCGAATCCCAGGACGACTGAGAAAACGGAGAGTCCCGTTCGGAGGATTTAAAAACACCATACGCCTTGCCGAAAGGTAAACTCGGTAGTTATCCATATTTATCCTTTCAGCATTCCCTTTTCCCTTAAATTATTTACTTTCATTAAAAGGCTTGTTAGTTAATCATGCTATCTTGAAAATAAAATAAAAATGTTAAAAATAGTAAGCCCCATGTGAGTATGCTCATGGCATGAAACTCATAAGTACATTCACTGTGGTGGCATAAAAATAAAATAAATATATTTATGTTCTATAAAAATGAAAATATCAAAATAAATTTATGATCCTACTAAAGAGAGTAATATTTATTAGAGGAAGTTCGACATGATAACGGCTGAGAGATTTTATGCTAACACTTAACCAGTTCCACAAAGCTTTGTTGTCTATTTGAGCTCCACAGAATTCAAGGATCAAAGAAAACTAGCAGACGGAGGACATCCTAATCGCTGTCAGGGTGCTACCGACATTCAAATACACCTCCGCCACCTGCTAGCTACATCAGGAGAAATTACGTCAAAATCTAGCTTGGGGGAGAGCACCCCCATTTATCCAGCTAAGTGTTCTATTCGCGTTTATACTTTACTTAAATAATAAAAAGATGCATAATCATAAAAACCCAACTAAAGATTCTGTGCTTATATATATATTTGCTTAGTTTGCTCAATAAATAAATAAATAAAGTTTGCTATGAACCCTCATGATAAGCTCTCACATGGAAATGATGAATAGTTGCTGTGCCATGACTAGTCTTCAAAATTGAAATCTCTCTCAAGTTTAGGCATGACTGTTATTAATTAAGATTTGCTCTAAACCTGAACTTGTGGGAAGAGTACTTGATCTAAAGTCTAAGTCGTTAACGGACATGATATGGAAAGTTTGAGCTGCTGCCTAAAGATGCTAGAATTCTGGAGAATTTTATCTTTAAAAATCTTTAAAATGTTGCATGATGAGTTCCTGTATGATGAGAGTTTAAAATCCTACCACAGCCATATATACATGCTTATTAGACTATGAACCATACATTTACTTTTTACTGCTTATGAGCATTGAGTGTGGTCAAGCTGTGTAGACCCTTAGGAGCTTGTCATGCGGTTAAAATCAAGATTCACTTGCACGTTCACTCATACATGCTGCTTCTACTTTGGAAATATGCATCCACATACATCCACTCATTTCCATCTCCAGATTCACCCAAAATTATTCTACTCCTATCCAGGAGAGAATAGCCAAAAACATTATCCTATCCCTGTTATTCCCCGTGAAATAAATGCTCGAGATATTTTGGTTACTACCACTTGCTACATTATTCCAGGAGGGTGAGTGCTCTAAAAAAAGTGAATACGAGGAAATAAAAAGGGGCAAGTGCCCGGAACCTCGAAAGAAAAGAAAAAGTGAGACGAGAGATAAAAATAGATAAGTGTTCGGCAGTAGAATTAGGGGTACAAGATACCCACCTGAGAGAAAAGAAAAAGAAAATATAGAGCATCTCATTCTCCTCAAAAAGTTTCAAAAGAGCAAGAAAGGTATGTATCCTCTCAAAAGAGCAAAAGCAGAATTAGACTTTCACCATTATCACCATTCATTCGCCACACATGCACATCTTGATTTGACTTATTGACTTGTTCTTCTAGATCCATGGTTTGACTATGCAGTAAATGTCTTGTAAGTATGTATTAGCTGTCTCCCACCTATGAGATCCAGATATCAAAACCTTATTAGAGTAGGGTGAGAGAGAAGGCAATGCCACTATGCCTCATACCAAAAATACCACATACTTTGAGAGAAGGCATACACCATTACTGCCTTGGTAAGGATCCAGAAATACCACAAAAGAGAGACTAGAGAGAGTCAGACAAGGAATCTCTGAGTTTTATTTGAAAATCTGCAAAAACTCCAGAGCTATAGTTAATCGAAGAACAAGAGACATGGCGCTTGACTAGACCGTTCTATCTTTTAACTGCTCAAGACACAAGTGACGGTTGCAAGCCCTATGGTGGAAGGAAAAATGAGTAAGTTTAAATCTTAACAGTTTACCCTAACCCAAAAATGATATCTTGTTTGAACGCATGTGTATCTTTAAGGCATGAAATCACTGCAGAAACTCTTGAGTCCATCTTTGCTCAGGGACGAGCAAAAGGTTAAGCTTGGGAGAGCTTGTTAACGGTCCTTAATGCTCACATTTAACCGTCAACTTATCATGGAAAAGGACTTATATGTAACCAACACCCAGACTTAGGGTTTTATCTGACAGAATTCCATGAGTTTTGGTGTTTGTCTATTTTTGCAGGGGGTTATCAGGAATTATGGAAGAAAGGCCCACACGTCGGGTTTACATAGAGATATTAATGTGCCGCGCAATTTTCTATCATCTAGAAGACTCCAGAAGCCACGGGAACGAAGCGGAGGCAGAACGGGGCCTGGTCCAGGGCGCCCGCCCTAGAGACCAGGGCGCCCGCCCTCCTGTGGTGCCCAATCAGAGTCTAATTCGGGGATCATGCTCCACCGACCTAAAAGATCAAGGATAACCGTTCAATCAATGTTGGTTTGATCCGACGGCCCAGATTCACCTGAGGGGACTATATAAGCAAGACGCCCTGGCCCTGGAGATCATACCTCTTCTATAGAATCAAAGCTAGGGTTTCAATTATTCATCCAGGTAGAGAGGATCCCTCTAGTTCATCTAGTTCTAGTTTCTCTAGTTCTAGTTCTAGTTAGTTCTAGTTGTAATCTAAAAATAGGGAGAGAGAAGAGGAGAGCGGAGGAGGAGCCGGATCTGTCAGATCTTCCTTAACATTGTACTTTTGCTACAACTAGTTCGTTCTTCATCGTTCTCCAAGTTCTTCAATTCATAATTCCTGAGTTCTTTAATTACTTTTATTTACATTCAAGTTATTTATTGGATTCCCGCTTGCATCAAGTGCTCTAGTCTTTATAACGCTAGAGTAGTAATTAATAGATTAGACGTGGTGTTTAGTCTTGCAATTACCTGGAATTGCACCCAATCATGCGGATTGTTGTGGTAGCCCTAGGGTAGTGACAGCTCTAATGGTCAACGTATTCCACCTCGTTCGGATCAGTGTTTGTAGGACCGTAGTCAGAGCTTCCTAGCCCCCTTCTCATCTCTTTCTGTGGTTAGTGTTCTGATGTTCCGAAATAAATAATCTTTGAAGTAATTCTTGATTCTTAGATCAACTAGAGAACTCTCAGGAAACTTCCTCTCTTCACACCAAAAATAATTATATAGTTATCCTTGGGCGACCTTGAATCTTAATTAGTACACTCACGTTCTCTGTGGAAAATTGATACTCTGGAAAACTCCCGGGTGAAAGCTACATCGTATCCTTGCGCTTGCAGATTTTTCTGTTTGCGTTTAAAATACCCAACAGTGCCTAGGTATGGAGAGGAAGGTGTCTGCATGGCCCTTGCTTCAGTGAGGGGATGCTAGCAGGTGGTGATAGCCATGTCCGTCCTTGGCATCCCCCTGTTTGTTTAAGATGTAGGAGTCTAAATTGGCATGACGGTTGCTGGCAGACCAATACGGGCATGTTCTCCTGGTCCATGCCACGCTTAGCACTAATAATAATTATGTAAATTGTATGAACATTAATAATCATAATATGACCGTACTAGATTAATGCTTGCTCACTTAGGAATATTCTTTTATTAGTTTCTTTTCTATTTTTCATTCGAGGAAAGCTCATGTGTGTGTCCACTATCTCTATTATCATTTCTTACCATTGTATTAACAATTGGTTAACTTGCACAACATCACTATTTATGATCATATCATAATCTTAATCAATGCCTTCCTTTAGGAAAAATACAAATAACAATACCCGAATACTCACCGAGTGAAATGCTACAAACGATAGCTCTGTACTTGCGGATTAATATCTAAAAAGGTTAAGGAACTATCAAGGTCATTACTAGTGATATCATTATACTATAGCGATATTACTACATAGAAACCACAAGCACATTTCTGGCGCAGTTGTTGGGGATAGCTTCTCTGCCTAATCCTAGTGACTATATTAAGAAATGCCAACACCGGCTAATCGCTAATGGTCACTTAAACATTAATGAACTTTTGGAGCACATGTCAGACACATCAGATGCTCTGCATCAGACATGCCACTTCACATTGGATGCTACTCAGTAAGGTTTGAAAACCTATGAGCTTGTATCGGACGCATCTGATGGTGTGGCATCTGACGCACGCTAGCGTCCAACGCACACAACATCAAAACTGCACTAGTACCGTGAGAGTACTAGACGCGCTAATGCTTGAGTGTTAGACGCTCCGACGCACTAATGAAACTACACCTTACTGCATTGTACTCGTTGGACATGGCCTCAGTGTCCGACGCTGTAAGACCCAACATTGAGAAACACTCATGCAACTTTGTCGAAACTTTCCTCTGACACAATGGAAAATATGCATTAGATTTTCCCAAAAGCATTGAATTGTGCACGTGTGTTAGCATTTCACAAATATTTTCTCAAAGGAGTTATGTTAGTACTTTACTAGATCCTAATGCATCGACTCAAGATGTTGACCTAGTTGCACTTGATTTGAGAGATAACCGTGATTTCCCCTCTTGATAGTCGGCTATCTATCCTAAATGCAGTCAATCATGTCTCTACTCATCTTAGATTGGTAAAAAAAATCCCATGGTTATACCTTTGCCTAGATTGCTTTACTCCTTGTCCATCAACAAGTGCTCGATTACCATGATCTTCATTTCCATGTTCAAGCTTCATCTGTTTATGTTCATGCATCCACCACTCCATGTCACATTGCTCCTTCATCACATGTGTTTCTATGCCTAACTCAAACCACTTCAACACAATGGCATTAGCAACTTGGTGTCATTAATTACCAAAACCAAACTTAGGATTTCAATCTCCCCCTTTTTGGTAATTGATGACAACCATCATAAAGATATGAAATGAAATCATACTGAACTTGAATTTCTTGTCCAAAGCATTTTGATCATGAGACAAGATTGGACAAATACTTCAATTTCTATTTTGGTAGTACTAGCTCCCCCTATATATGTGCTTCTATGAGTTTGGTTCAATTTTGTAGATATGCAAGAGTTAAAGTTTTGGGGAGTTATTACTGCCAAAATGATGCTAAGGTATATAGAATGGACCTTTGAAGCATACCAATCGAAGTTGCCAATATATACCATCCTTAGCACCAATGTAGCTATACATTCATCAAAAACTCAAGATATCTTATGAGATCTCATTATATGTCTAGATACCATATGTAAACACTACTCTATGCTAGGTTTCAAAACATCATTCAAGTTCTATTTCTAGCAAACACCAAACAAACAAGAGTAGTGAATTTAAAAACTTATAATGCAACAAATCAATATGTTAATGCACATACAAATGCAACAAATGATTCATGAGCTTGCTACCCCTATTTGTGTGCTCAAGTTTTGTCATGTTCAATTTTTGTCATCCTCCATAAGATGTTGCTTCTATGATCATGTCTCAGGGAAGATGATATTTTTGTTATCTACCTGGCTCCTTGTGAATTTGTACCTATTATGGAGTAACTAATCTTGTGGTTATGTCATTGGTTGTTGCTACACTTGTGTTTTTTATTCATTATTTGTACTTTGCATGATGGAACCTCAAAGGCTAAATTTTGTTGATATTTGCTGAACAGAACACTCTTTTGATCGTGATATCTACATATGATTTGTATTGTTCCTTTTGTGGACAATAGCATGGCCATTATATTGTGTGTGCTAGCATGGTTAGCACTGCCATTGCTACGCAGGAACTGGAACATTGGTGCTGCTTAAAAGAATCTTTAGGATACTCTTATCATCGAGAAGTTCGTCTCTCGCGACCATCTTGCCTCTTGACAAGGGTGATGTGATGCCAATGTACTTGCAACCACTTAGGCAATTGCCTCCATGGATGATTTGACCTCTCCAACTAGACATTTCATTCTAGAATCCCCAATTGTAGTCACATTCATTTATTTTTCTTGCAGATTTGTTCTTCTCCTTATTCCAAAATTTGATTATCCACCAAATCAACACATATATTCTCCATGTATAATCAACCATGCCTCATTTGAAGTTATGAGCTCTCCCTTAAGGATGTCGCATTAGCTGATACTTATCTTCAAAAAAATATTGATTGGTTCCCCTTTCACTCGATGCCTGATTTGGTGGAACAACATCTGACTCGAGCAATGAAACCCATATAGTATATTATTTTCAAGTTCCCGATTAAATTTATCCCATTGGGACCTGGAGTTGACCACTTGTTTACTACTCCTTTTGTTAGTGCACCATAGCTTGGTTAGCCCATGATGGTGTAGTTAAGAAACACTTACCAATTATACATTGTCATTTGTCTTCTCTTCAGCACTGATACGATAAAAAACAACACACATTAATACTCAAAGTATTGAGATATTATTTTTTAGTTGCAACACAGACATTTTCTTCTAATTATATAAAATAGGTCCATCACAGAAAGATCTATACAATAGAGTTTGTGAGCCTGCGACACCATGGCCTTCATGACTGTTATTGGGGACCATAATTCGAGGTACCCAAAGTAGAGAGCTTAGAACCTTGTTTTCACTTTTTTAAAACAAAATAATAATAAGTTAGAAAGGTCAAACTGTCATCCATCACTTCACCTGAGACCTAATCACCGAGCCTTGGCAAGGCAGACGACTGGGCACACCGGTTCTGTCTCGCCTGAGCCCCAACTAGGCCTTGGATGAGACCAAGTCATCTTTGACTTGCCTGACCCAACCTCAAAGCCTCGAAAAGGCAATCAGCAACCTTCCACCTCGCCCGAGCCTTGGGCTCGGGCTCCTTGCTCTCATTGGAGCGCTCGAGACTTCTCTGTGACGTCACCTGCTTTAAGGCCACGACACGACTGATGGGATGCAGCTCACATTCCTACGCCCACGCCCACAACGTGTAGAGCAGGGCATGGCATGACGGGCACTGTGCTATCCACCCCCATCACTGTGACACCTGCTGTTGACGGTCGATAACGTCAACTTTTATTAGAACTTTAGACCCAAAGGAAAACATGAATACACACTAGTCTATGGTTTAAACTAACAATTTCCACGAGTTTTGCATATTCTAGATTTTCTAGGGTGAATTTCAGGAAAGCTGAAAAGAGGGATTCTAGTGCAAAATAAACACAAAACTTATCCGCCATGGCAACATCGCAAACGGGACGTGAGAAGACTCTGGAAGACACCCGAAGAGCCAGGGGCCAGAGGCCTCTAGGTGGGGCCAGTCGGCCCCACCCTAGCGCCGGCCGGTGCCCCCCTGCTAGGGTTTCGGCCCCCCTTCTAGAATGTTCCTCCACCGCCTACGAGGAGTCATCTCGGCCCTTGGTTAAGTCAGTTTGATCCTACGACGCACGCGCGTCCCACCGGACTATAAATATAGGGGTAGACCGTAGACCCCCCTGGAGGACACCAATCAACTCATTCATCAAGACCTCAAGCCATCAAGCATCAAGAGCCTTCTAGTTCATAGTTCTAATTAGTTAGATTAGAAGTAGAGGAGATCTAGTTCTTCATCAGGATCTGGAGCCCCTAGCGTTGGTCTGGAGCGCAAGAGTTCGGTAATAGATCTAGTTCTTACTTTATTGTATTCATTGTATATTAGGGAGACTTTATTCTTAATAGATTTATATGTTCTTAATTACAATAGTCATTGTCTACTTTGATTATATGTCAAGGATAGTTGGTTTGATCTTATTGAATTCATGTAATTGCTCGTATAGCGTTTACCTAATCGATCGTTGGGTAGATGGTAGACAATATGTAGACATGGTGTCTAGATATCTTGTTTATTTGCGAGTGCACCCTAACGTGTCGGGACGTGTGGTAGTCCACGTAGGTGACAGCTGCGTTGGTTCCTCTATAGTCCACCCTCCGTACGTAGGTCTAGCATGGGCGTGGTTGCGAAGGAGGTGACCCTTGTGTCTTAATACCCTCATTAGTGGATACCTCTTTACATGTGATTATGATATAGGGTTAGATTAATAATGATTTCTAGATGTAATTGCACTAATTAGAGTTAGGCCTTGTTTAGTTCACCCTAAAAACCAAAAACTTTTCAAGATTCTCCGTCACATCAAATCTTGGAGCACATGGATGAAGCATTAGATATAGACGAAAATAAAAACTAATTGCACAGTTTGCCTGTAAATCACGAGATGAATCTTTTGAGCCTAGTTAGTCCATGATTGAATAATATTTGTCAAATAAAAACGAAAATGCTACAGTGCCGAAATTTGAAATTTTTTCGGAACTAAACAAGGCCTTATTCATTGATGTAGTTATAGAATTACCTTAGATCCAACTCCCTAGTTCATCCAATGGCTGACTATGATTATGACTAGTAGATGCTCTAATGATTATCCTTAATTATGATACTTGATGATTATGCTATCACCCATATTTATCCATATTTATCTTGTGACCTCTGTCTGTTATGAGTAGATTATATGACATTGGTAGTATCATTTATTCATCCTATATAGTTTCTTATCAATATAATAGATTATAGTTTAACACGTAGCCTTCCTAGTGGTATAAATATAAATCGACAACCTAGATACTTCCCTAGGTAAAATGCTAAAACAGTATAATTATCTGTCCGCTTGAAGAACCCATTTAGTTTACAATTTCATATCTTTTATTTCTACCTAGTCACACTAGTATATATGAATCTATATTCCTAGCAATATAATTAGGGATGACAACCTACTTCATGTTTAGCAATGTTAGTAATTAAGGAAGTAGCTAGTTTCTAATTGACAAGTTAATTATATACCGTGCATTTCTGGTGTTGTTGTTAGAGGTAGGGTTTATCTCTATTTTTAGTAATGACGGTAGTAAATGTCAACACCTGCTCCCGTCACTGTGCGTACGACCATGCTTGGAGGCAATGAGAAATGTCAATTCCAGCTCCATTAGCCACGGATCTGTCAGAATGTTGATGATCACTACTGCTCATTTTTAACCATCCACTATTGCTTGATATGACATGATATGAACCACAAAGCATAGTTATAGGTTTTGAAACTAACAAGTTCTACGAGTTTTGGTGAATCTATGTTTTACAGGGGTTAAATTGGAAAAGGTCCCAAATCACCAAATAGAAGTATCTTAAGTGATGAATTGGAGTGTACCATTGCGAAGAGCTCGTTGAGACACATGAAATAGAGTTTTGATTTACCCAAATTGGAGTCCAGACGACAAAGTTACTTCTTGTGGAAGATTGCAAATGAGCTCCCAAAGGAGTCCAAAGTAAATTGGGCATATCTCCCTCATCCGGATTCTGTTTTTAGTGATCCAGAACTTTTTGGAAAGCTAACAAAGAGATCTATCAGCCCATCAAAATAGGAGCCCACCTAGCATTAAGCTAGGTCAACCGGCCCCACATATAAGGCTGGTTAGCCTGCTCCCAAACCTTCCTGCGCCGTGTTTCTTTAGGACTCTTCCACCGCATCCAAGGATGCATCTCCACCCTACGTTAATGTCAGTTTGATCCAAGGACTACAGTCTACAGTTCATCCCACTGGACAATATAAGCAGAGGCAGACCCCCCCTTAGAGGCATACCATAATCCCATCAATCATTATTCATCCTCCATAGAAAAGCTAGGGTTTAGAGAAGAGAGGTGTCCCTTGAATGGATGTCCTCTCTACTCCCAATTTAGAGTAGATCTATACTTCTAGATAGTATAAAGATGGAGAGTGAGGAAAGAGTTTGGAGGAGGTGCCGGCCTGTCGGTGCTTCTTTTATGGCTTGTACTTCGGTGGGATCAGGCTCTACATGGACTTGCTCCTGAGATGGCTCTAGATCTATCCATCAACATCTAATTCAAGTAAGATTCATGTTTATATTATTCTTCTGGTCTAGAATCTCTTTTTAGTACTTTAATCTTTTGTAAGAGGTTAGAGTAAACTTCATAGTGTAGACGTGGTGCTTAGGCTCAAGGTTATTCATAGATGCGCCCTATATTCCGAATCGGTGGTAGATCACGAAGGTGACAACTTTGTTGAGTTTGATATAGTCCACCTCCCGTCTGTAGGTTATATCTATAGGAGACCTTTGTTACATGGTAGATTTGTATTATGTTTCTGGTCTTCCATAGTATTTCCTCAGTTGAATAGTAGAAGACATGGACTGCCTTAGTTAGAAGTAGAAACCCTGATTGAGTTGTCCTCTCTATACTCCTACTATCGATCCCATACTAGATTGATCCTCCCCTATGTTTAAATATTGTTTCTACTTTAGATCTTGTCCCTAGCATAGTTTATATTTCCACCTCATTCACCCTTTTATAGTTAAATTAGTATGTAGTTGACTCATATGTTTTCTTGTGGATACGATATTTAAAACCCTCCGGGTGAAAGCTATAGCGGTATCCGTGCGCTTGCAGATCTTTTCTGTTCGCTTTAATAAATACCAACAATGTTGCACAAGGATCGACATGGCTGCAACAGGTATGGACATCCCATCCACAACATCAGTATGGCTTGGCACGTACGTTGCAAGGGCAAGCGCTCCCATACGACGACCACGACCGGCTACAGCTCCAGGAATGGAGAGCCATGCCATCACCGTACCACACCATACTTCACCCTACGCCTCAGACCTAGACCATAAAGCTAGAACAAACACATGTATCCCTAGCCTCCCCTTGTGAACTATAAAAGGAGAGACAGGTCCGGTTCAAGGGACAGGCTAAGACACTATGACTCAGACCACACCACAACACGAGCACACATAACACACATAGAGCTGAGATCTAAGACTCATTCTCTCTCTCTCTCGCGTCCCGCTTGCAACCTCTACTACGAGCACTTAAGGTGCAGGATAATACAGATCTCCCTCTCACACTGGACATAGGGCATTCCCGGCCCGAATCAGTATAAACCTCTTGTGTTCTTCCTGCATCACCATCCAGATTAAGACCACATAGATACAAATTCATTTGCCTTTTGAATATGTCACTTTAATTGTTTGTATTTAATTTCATAATATTGTTATTTTATTATACGATCTATATGTTTTTAGTATAAATTTTTAGTTGTCCTGTAGTAATGCGACATACTACCTAGTAATATAAAAAAACCTAGCTCCTATCTCGACAAAGGTCTCCAAAGCCAGCCCAGAAGCCCATCGTTGAGACCCACATCTATATGACGATATCACAGTTAACTCAAATTGAGTAAAAAAAACCGTTCTTCTTAATAAATAAATAAATAAATATCTTTTTAAAACTTTATTGTGTATGGAGTCGCACTTCCCAAGGTAGCGACCCACGTGGCCTGATAAGTGCCATGTGGCCGAGCCCACCTAAGAGCTATCGTGCTTCCACGGTCCACATGGTTACGCCGTGCGCCTATTTTTTTCTTTTGCGGCAAATTATTCTTTTTTTCTTTTTTTGTCTTTTCAGTTGTTAAGGTTTGAGTTTCATTATTTTGTGATAAATTATATACTATAGGTGAAATAATTAATATGTAAGATTTCTTTTAGTTTTAATTAATTGGGTTTTTTCAATGTTTTTATTTTGAGATTTGAATTTTTTTCTTCAATGTGTATTTCAGTTTTTAGTCATTTTTAGTGTTTTTTGTTTTAGTTTTCAGTCACTCTTTTAGGGAATACCTCCTGAAATCTTGCATATTAATTAGTTGCCTTACCTATAATATATAAGTTGTCACAAAAGAATAGTCATTGTACACATAAGTTGTCACATAATAAAGGCACGTACATATACATGACAGAATAGGTTGAGATTAGGGATCGCAACAAGTATTAGGATTAGAGGTTATAACAAGTATGAGGATTAAGTGTCGCATATTATAATAATTTGGTCCCTAGTTGGCAGCTTATTATTTTATGCTTATTTTAATAATTTGCCACTTAAGTTGTACAAATATAGTATTATACATAGTAGCAACTTTAGTATTACATAGTAGTAAGGGCACGTTTAAATGCACTCAGAAACCTAAAAGTTTATAAGATTCTCCGTCGCATCGAATCTTGCGGCACATACATAGAGCATTAAATATAAATAAAAAAATAATTATATAATTTACCTGTAAATCACAAGATAAATCTTTTAAGCCTAGCTAGTCATGATTGGACAATGTTTGTCAAATATAAACGAAAATGTTACAATCTCAAAATTTAGAAGAATTTTTGCATCTAAACAAGGCCTAAGTCTTTTTGATATTTTACCCCCGAGCTTTGCATATTATGTAACAACTTTAGTATATTTTTTAGTAGCAACTTTAGAATTATATGGCAGTACTTTTTTAATAAATCTTCTAGAATGTATTACACATAAATTGCTATGGAAATATTTTTTAAAAAATATATACGCAAATGAAGTCTAGTTTTGTTCGTTTTATAAAAAAACACATAGATATAGATAAAATTAAAAATAGATAAATTATTTAAAAGTTATAGCAATTTAAAGGGATTTTTTACCTTTTTCGCTTATGTCAGCGGCATGCATTAATGTCGGGGGTGGACGGGAGTGGGATGGGACACGGACTTGTTTAGTTTCAAAAATTTTATAAATTTTTTTTAGATTTTTTGTCACATTAAATTTTACGATACATGTATAGAGCATTAAATATATATATATAATAATTAATTATACAGTTTGTATATAATTTATGGGATAAATTTTTAAGCCTATTTAATCCATAATTAAACACTATTTGTCAAATACAAACGAAAATACTACGGTATCCATTTTGTCAAATGTTTTGGAACTAAACAAGACCCCGTGGACGACAGTAGAGATAACTCAGTTCCAGTTGGTTGTCTGGCCTTGTTAGTTCACCCAAAAAATCAAATTTTTTTCAACATTTTCGGTCATATCAAATATTACGGCACATATATGAAGCACTAAATATATACAAAACAAAAATTACTTGCACAGTTTATCTGTAAATCGCGAGATGAATCCTTTGAGTCTAGTTAGTTTATGATTGAATAACAATTGCTAAATAAAAACAAAAATGCTATATTATTCAAAAAATTGGAACTAAATAGTTCCCCATTCAAAAACTTTTCATCAATCATATTTAATCTTTAGACATATGCATAGAGTATTATATAGACAAAAACAAAAACTAATTGAACAATTTGGTTGTAAATCGCGAGACGAATCTTTTAAACCTAATTAGCCCATATACTAATGCCGGATTAATTAGACTTAATAAATTTGTCTCACAGCGAGTTATGTAATTTGTTTTTTAGTCTATGTTTAGTATTTAAAATATATACCGATATATTTAATATGACATCTATTTTTTTTTGTCTTGTAACTAAACAAAGCCTGAATCTGTTCGAGCATTGCTAAAAAAAAGAAAAAAAAGAATCCGTTCGAGCAACGTCAGCCCGTCAGGGCGCATTCGCGAAGGGGTCGTGCGCTCCCGCGCTATAAAGTCATTACATGAAGACGAATGTTGCATCCGGCAATTAAGGTCTAGTTTAGATACATCCAAAACTATACAAGTTTTCCCGTCACATCGAATCTTGTGACACATACATAGAATATTAAATATAAATAAAAAAATAATTAATTGCACACTTTATCTATAAATCACGAGACAAATCTTTTAAATATAGTTGTTCCATAATTAGATAATATTTGTTAAATAAAAACGAAAGTACTACAGCGTCAAAATCCAAAAAAATTTTGGATCTAAACAAGTCCTAACTGGCCGTTGTTGAGTCTGCTGCGGACGCACTGCTAATAAATCAGTCCAAGGGATCAGATTAGCCCCAAGCCAAAAGACGCACGCCACACCGCACACGGCTCTTCCCCCAGGATCGCTAGCTGCAGCGGACGACACCCCACGACGACGTCATCGTCATCATGTCCGTCGCCGCCGCCGCCGTGGATCGCACCGACGAGCTCCGCGCGCTGGATGCCACCCTCGCCGGCGTCCGCGGCCTTGTCGCGTCCGGCGCGAAGCAGGTTCCTCGAATCTTCCGCGTCCCTTACCCAGAGGAGCAACCGCCAGCGGCGGCGGCGGCGACCGTGCCGGTGATCGATCTCAGCGGCGGCGGCGACCGCGCAGCCGTGGTGGACGCCGTCCGCGGGGCCGCCGCGGAGTGGGGGTTCTTCCAAGTCACGGGCCACGGGGTGCCCGAGCAGGTGATGTCAGCAGCGGTGGCGGCGATGCGGGCGTTCCACGAAGCCGGCGGCGGGGAGGGCAGCGACAAGGCCCGGCTCTACTCGCGGGAGCCCGGGAAGGCGGTCAAGTACCACTGCAACTTCGACCTGTACCAGGCGCCCGTGGCCAACTGGCGCGACACGCTCTACCTGCGCATCGCACCCGACCCTCCCGCCGCCGCCGACCTGCCGGAGATCTGCAGGTAGAGCATCCTCTCTATACATAGTCTGCCTGTGGCTGTGCTGCCTTCTCCATAGTCTGCCGGGGATCTGCCGGCGGTGTCTAGTCAAGGCAGGATTTTAATGAAAATGAGCATGATCAGACCGTTCGTAGCTTGTGCTTAATAGAATGAACAAAACAAATAATGGGTACTAAACTACACTGAGAACATATTCGCTTTTACTTGCTAGCAAACTGAACATGCTGTAACTCTGTAAGATTTTGGTCATCAGGAAGACTATATACAGATGCTAGTTTGCTACTCGTAATATACTGATAATACGTCATATACTTGTCAAATAATTATTACTACTTTCTTACTTTTAGATAATACTATAAAATAGTTCTGATAGTTCTGTTAACATTTCTTGATAGTCTGCCTGTACTGCCCTCACCATAGCCTACCGGAGATCTGTACTGTCTTCTCAAAGATTCGCCGGCGGTGTCTACTGTCTAGTCAAGGCAGGGTGTCGATTTGTCGGTCAACTTGCATTAAAATATTGTAAGGATCAACGCTTAATTTGATTAGATCATTGCGACATGTGGCGATCCTCTGCAAATAGCATGTGCTTGATAAAATTTACAATAGGAATCAAGGAATGAAATGGATAATAAACTACACTGGCAACATTTTCACTTTGACTTGTAAGCCACAGATTATACGGGCTTTAAGAAAGTAGAAACTTTAGCTGTACTTTTGGTTATCAGGAAGACTATACCTCCTATTTTTGATAGTTCCATACACACACGTATCTAACACTCATGCAGCCAAACACCCACATATCTCTGTAAAATTAAATTGTATTATGATTTGCAGGGATGCACTATTTGAATACGCCAAGCAAGTGAAGGATTTGGGGGACAGGTTGTTTGAGCTGCTCTCTGAGTCCCTTGGGCTCAAACCGAGCTACTTGACAGATATAGAGTGCAACCAGGGACAAATCATACTTGGGCACTACTACCCTCCATGCCCCCAGCCTGAACTCGCCATTGGGACAAGCCGGCATTCAGACTCTGGCTTCCTAACTATACTACTGCAGGATGGTGTTGGCGGCCTCCAGATCCTCCATGATGACCAGTGGGTCGACATTACACCGACGCCTGGAGCGTTCATCGTCAACATAGCCGATCTCCTGCAGGTAAGGTGAACAGGCATCAATTGAGCACACACAGACGTACTTGAATACATTTTTGAGTGTTTTTTGACTGATTTTGCTCCATTGAATTGATTGGCATCTTCAGTTGATCTCTAACGACAAGTTCATCAGCGTCGAGCATAGAGTGGTCGCGAAGAATGCTGAACCGAGAGTTTCGATCGCGTGCTTTTTCAGCACTCATTTTCATCCCGCTTCGACGAGAATGTATGGCCCAATCAAGGAGCTGCTGTCTGAGGAGAACCCTCCTTTGTATAGGGAAACACTCGTCAGAGAATATGTTGCCCGTTACTACTCTGTCGGCTTGGATGGTAAGCAGAAGACTGCTCTAGCTGATTTCCGGTTGTGAATTCTGAACGAGAAAATCGTGTTTTATTACCAGCAAGATGCAAGTGTTTGGGTGGGACAACCTATACCGTGTAATAATATATTAGACCAAAGGTTCCCACCCTGCTTATACTGAAAGTAAAAGATAGGTGGCTGATGTTGCATGTTCTTTGAGTGATGGGAAAACATCTTAAATGAGTTTGTTGACTGCCACTTCCGTGTCTGTATATCCAATCACAATGTCATCAAGGAGTTGAACATAATCATGTCCAATCGTTTCCTCAGTTCTATTTCCAATTTGTAGCAAGTACTCACAAAACCATGGGTCTGTTATGGTTGCGGTGCCAATGCCAACATGGCTATGATCCCCATATGCATCTAGTTGGATATTTTCTTTGTCCAATATAATTGGCGAGTTTTGGTCCATCACATAGTGATTGGTACATGCAAATTTTTTGGTCAGTTGTACAAAAGATGGTTTGACTATATAAAGAGGCCGAGTGGCTGCTTCTAAAGTAGTAGCAGCAGCAGTATAGTGCCATGCACCACAGTACCATACAGCCAGCGATGAGCCGGTAGCAGCTGAACTGAACACATGGATGCTTCTGAAGTTTTACTGAATTGCAAGATAATAAAGAAAAACTATAATGCTGAACTGAACATGCCATCGGTAGGCAAGCAGGTAGCAGCTGATAAATCTGCATATTTCTTGAACCAACCCTGTCGGGCTGCTCATCTCTATAATAAATAATGATTGAAATAGATAGGCACTTGTGTAGATCAGCAACATCAGTCCATACGGAGAGCCATGACAGGCCCCAGACAGCTAGCCAGGCACGTTCGTAGATCATCAACCGGTTTGGATAGCGACGGCAAACTTAGGGGCCAAACAGACCTGGATCTCATCGGAGGATGTACTGCAGGTCCAAGGTGCAGCTGCTGGCCTTCAGCGCGGGTGCCCGCGTTGTTGCCGATCGACCGGAGAAGTGGCTTCACCGGTGACCGGTGGTGTGGCGGATGTGTGCATGGAGGGAGCCCGGCCGATACGATCGTGGAGGGTGAACTACGCCGCAGAGATCGTGGCAACAGCCCTGCAGTGAGATTAAATTCTGATTTTTACCCTTCCACGGTAGTATGTAAGGCCTTGTTTAGTTCCGAAAAGATTTCGGATTTCGGTACTGTAGCACTTTCGTTTGTTTGTGACAAATATTATTCAATTATAGACTAACTAGGATCAAAAGATTCGTCTCGCGATTTCCAGCTAAACTGTGTAATTAGTTTTTGCTTTCGTCTATATTTAATGCTTCATGCATGTGCTACAAGATTCGATGTGACGGGAAATCTTGAAAAGTTTTTGCTTTTTAGGGTGAACTAAACAAGGCCTAAGTTGATTTTTTTCGTCGAGCTGAGGAATCGAACCTCCGGCGATCCTAAGAGGGGGGGAAATTGCATGGACCCTAGGTCCAGCATGTGGCGCGTGCTACTCTCAGCCGGATGGACGCCACGTGCTACCCTCAGCCGGATGGACGCCACGTGCACGGGCCTTTTATCCTACGGCAGTTGGAAACGACACTGTGATGGAAGGCAAAACAGGCACACGACTCTGCTCCTCGATCCTCATCGGCTAGACGTCCCAATAGATCGTGCCTTGAGCCTAGTGGGTTCTCTTTTGAGAAAGTGTGTATCCGTGCATCCGATACGTATTGTATCGGATACCCGTATCCGTGTAACATAGGTTGGTGCATGTGTTACATCAACATTGGAAGAGATGGAATAGAAAGCACAAGGCAAAGGTATAACCTAAGTCTTTTCTATCTCACCGGTCATAGGTGTGTATAGAAGTTTATGACTGAATTTAGGATAGATGGTCGTACTATCAAGAGGGGCAAACTTATTTGCATATCGGTCATCTAGTGCCACTTGAGCGATCTAACTTTGTATACGTGTTAGGATCGAGTGGCATGGCAAGTTGAGAGGCTAACTCCTTTGGAAAAATGTTTATGAAACGCTAACACACATGCACAATGGTAGTGGTTACTTGGTGGTGTTAGGACATTTGCAAAGGAGGTGGAGTTTCTAGGGTAGAGAGGGGTTTGGGTTCCTCTCTCCCTTCCACCGAGCTTGCAAGGCGGGATTCGGCGCTTTTAAGAAAATAAAATGCTTATTTACTATTGCGCTGGTGGAAAGTTTGGAGAAGTCAGACTCACTGGACGCTGGCCTCGGAGGCATCGGACGCTGAGTCTACGCGTCTGGTGTATTGTCAGTTTCTAGCGCGAGTGAGCAGTGCTCTTTGGACACACGCATCGGACGCAGGGCAAACATTGTTCGCACGTCCGGTGGTGCATGACGTCAACAGTAAGTTTGCAAGTGTTTCTGACAAAGAGCATTGGACGCCCAGGACTTAGTATCCATGCTTGGGGAGTGCTAGTAAAGCCTCTAACTCACATATGCTTAATAGTGACCATCTGATTGTGCGAGTGAGCGATTCTAGTGTGATTATATTGAGAGATTGCATCGAGTGGCACTATGTGTTTGTGTTGCAAGCCGGTGGTGCTTATTACCCTTAGATGTTGCCACCTCCTAAACAGCTTGGTGGCTTGTGACTCTGCCGAAGCATGCAAGGAGATTGTGTGGTGCTCCAGAGAAGAGATTATGAGGGGTATGGTGCTCACCCCGTGAGGATCGCGAAGAGCAACTCAATTAGATCGTGCGTGTCGTTGAGCTACCTCACTTGTGGGTAGGTTCTTGCGGTGTCCTAGTGAGGACGAGGTTCGTTCAACACCTCTTAGCCACCGAACCACCAAGTGTTGATCGACACAACGGGGACGTAGGTTGGTGGCAACCAAGTGAACTTCGGGAGAAAATCTTCGTGTCAACATTGTTCTTCCTGTTGGTTTGCAAGTCCCTAACACAAGCTCGTATTTACATTCATATACTTATGCTTGTGTAATTTCTCTTGTAACTAGTTTAGCTTTTGAGTAGCTTGCTAGTCTTCTTCTTGCTTGTGTAGCTAGAAGTAGGTCCCCTTGCGTGACTAATTTGGTTTGTGTAACCTTGTTAGTCACTTTGCTTAGTTTGTATAGCTAAGTAAGCTGCACTCTCTAATTTGGCATTAGTTGCCTTGTTATTGAGAATTTCTAGTGAGCTTAGGAGCTTTTGTGCTTTTGCTTGCTAGTTGTGTAGAAGCTTCTCGGTTTGCAAAGTACTAGTGGCATAGGTTTTGTGACCTTACACCTAGAATTGGTTAGGCGAGCTCTTGCTAAGGAGGCACCTTGTTTGCTTGTTAAGGATCTTTTACAAGGTGCTAGAGAATCTAGATAGATGGGTGTCGTCTTGGCTAGACCGATAGTTTTAGTTCTGCATTTGTTTCGGTTAGCCGACGTGTTATGTTTTAGAAAGGACTATTCACCCTCCCTCTAGTCTGCCATCTCGACTCTTCAATCTATCCACCCTAGATCAAGTCCTTTCCTAGATTTATTTCAGGATTTAACAGCGATATTCTTTTAGTGGTAGACGATGTGCCCGTCAATAGTGAGACACCTATGGTGACTTCATCAATTTCAGGATATACCGATCCAACTCGATTCTTTGGAGATGCTCATAGGGGTAGGGGTTGCGTGCGTGTATTTATAGGGCTGCGTGTGCGCTGATATATGTATGTGTCTGCATATGTAACTGGGTCTCATAAAAAAACACTTTATATAAGGGACTGTTTAGGAGAGATCCAGTAGCTCTAGATCCATGAAAAACATCTCTAGATTCACTTTTCTAAGCGAAATAATTTTAGGTCCACCAATTCTAGATAAAAACATGGATCTCACTCTAGATCCTATAGACTTTGTAGAGCACCTCATGGGTTGTTCTCAAAAACTCATGGATACCTGAATGTTCCTCTCTTTTCTTTACTTTAACCTCTCCATCCCGACACTGCCGTGCGGCACTCCTCTTCATGGCCGCGACGCCACTCGACCTTTCCCCATCGGCGCCGATGGCTCTAGTCACTAGCCGCTCGCTCCTCCCCTCCGTGTGACCCTCCCCTTCGCGGCCCGATGCCGACACCTCCCCGTGGCCACCCTCGGTGCTGCCTGACATTTTCCATCGACGTCAATGGCTCCAGTCCCCGGCCACGCCACAACGGTTGTGTCACACCCCAAAATTTCCATTTTGGGTTGTGAATAGTCTATACTAAATAAAAATAATGATTTTAGAGTTTTCTAAAATTTCTAAGCTCTAATTAGGCTTTTTAGTAATTTAAAGCTATGCAAAGTATGAATCTTAAATAACTTTTATAATTTAATCTAAAAGGGTGTTGCATTCATGCCAATTTCATTTAGTGTTTATGAGTGCAAATGATTTCAAAATATGTTAGAGTGACATTTCTTCCCTTTAGTTGAGTTCCAACTTTTCTGGAATTAAATTCCTTTTCCAACAACAGAAGAGAAGATTAATAACTGCTCGATCGCCACAACAGAAGTACACATGTTTGTACAATAAGCCTGAATTGAGTTTGGACTGTTGACATATATTTCTGTAACATATAACAAGATGTTTCTTCTATACCCTTAAGCATGTACTGCATTTCCTTTTCAGTTCCCATATTCATTCCATTTATTTTGGACTTGTCATTTATATTAGTCCACTGTATACATGTTCAAGTTGAATATTTTGACTGATGAACAGAAATGCAGCAATTGCTCTGATTCCAGTCCACGTGCAACCACTTGATGCCTTGAGCTCCTCAAGCAAAAAGTATGCCTTCAGCTCCATCAAGAACGAGGATTGGGCTGCAAACAGAGTACTTGCCAGAGTATTTGAAACAAAAAGCAAATTCTGCAGAGTTCAACTCTCTCAGGCTAGAAGTCCAGCATCTCCGGGAGACTGCCCTACCGGCGCCAGTAGCTCTCCTCCCCAACCCCTCCGGCCACCGTCGGGGCCCTCTTGCGCGCGGTGGTGGCGGCCCACGAAGTGCCCAAACAATGGCAACCCGCATGCAGCCCTGCCTCCCCTCCTCTCTACCCCTTGTTTCTCTGCCACACCTACATCCCTTTCCCCTCCAACTTCGGCTGGATCCAGGCGTTTGGGAGGCCGGCCGCATGGGTCCGGTCCCCTTTGGCCAAATCTGGCTCCGGTGGCCCGCGGCCTGGTGGGGGGGTGCGGCGGCGGCGGCCTCCCTACGGGCGCTTGATGCGGCAACTGCTTGGGTCGTGGTACATGCTTGACTAGTTTGTGCTGGGGCACCACCACCAGCGCATGCGTGGCCGTGGCCGGCTGGGTGGATGGTGTCATGCCTCAACAGGTGCCCCATACACCCCGTGCTTTCTGGCATGCCCGTGCGGTTGCCGCTGAGATCTTGCTCCTGGCAGGGCTGGTGCACGGTGGCCAACTAGGCGGGCCGTGCCTGTCGTGGATGGCCACATGGGGTCTAGTGCCTTCGTGCCCCCTTCTCCGATGTGGTGGGGCGGTGCCCCCCACTAGCGAATGTAGAAGCGCCCTACGATGCGAACCCTGCGGATCTAGCGTGTGGGTTGGTGCTTGGCCTTGCCCGCGCTTCTGCTCTGTCTTGGGCATCATGGGAATAGCACCACCCCTCTATGCGGTGAATCCTTGCCTGGGTTAACACCCTGCCCAGCCTTGCTCTAGGCCGGTGGCGGTGGCATTGCCTGCGTCATTCTCCTTGTTAAAGGCATCATTCGAAGCTTTTGCACGCCATGCTAGGGATGTCAATGGGATGTTTGTCCCCTTGTGCTTCTTCAACGATGATGGCCTTTGCGGACATTCCTTCTTGAAGGCATCGTTGGTGCTTCTTCCACTTCCTTGCCTCAAGTTGCCCCTTGTTGTGCTGTCTTTTTTGTGCTTCGTGCTAGTCTTCGCTTTGGTTTGTCCAGTAGCTGTTAGTGTTGCCGCAATCGCTTGCTTGTTTGTAGCGGATGCTCTACCGCTATCGTAGCTTCAGTCTCCCCTCTCGGGCAAATACTTTGCTGCTGAGAGAGTGATGGCCCCCCTTCAACGGATGCTATGCCGCGTTGATCGTCGTCGTCTTTGGCCGATGTTTTGCCACCGTGCTACTGTTCGGGCGTATGCTTTGCCGTTGTGGTCCCTTCGCTAGAGGATGCTCTGCTGCTATGGTTGTACGGGTGTCCTTGGTGGATTCTCTGCCACTGAGGTTGTTCATTGCTTGGTAGATGCTTTGCCACTGTGGTTATGCTTGTGTCCCTCGCAGATGCTTTGCCGCCGAGTTGGTTCTTCACCTCCCCACTACACTACTGGCTGTCAATGTGTTGTCTTCGTGTATCAGGCTCAGTTACACTAGTACAGAGGCACACTGTACAGGCGGCTACTAACCTATTTCTACAGGCGTTTTTCAGCACCGCCTGCGTTGGAGGCCAGTAGAAACGGGCCATTTCTACATACGGGTAACTAAGAACCGTGTGTAGAAATGTTTTTATAGAAAATACAAAATCAACTTTTAAAAATAGGGAAAAAAAGATTTTAAATACAGGGAAGGTCCACTGGCTAATCGTCCGCTCCTCTTTGCGTAAAATCAACTTTTTTCACGTAAAATCGCGTGCTTCGCGGTCGGTAGGATTCAAACCTGAGAATTTTGCCCTTGCGCATAGCCTCCTCTACCACTCCACCACTCACTTGTGTTTATATTAGAGTTTAGTTCCCCACATATTATCCCAAACCAAGCATATATTGATTATTTGAGGCCCTAAACGGGTTCCAATGGAAAAGATGTCAACTACAAAGTTTCATAACTATTCAAGACCTACAACTTTTATATTGGTAGTTTTTCCATACGAGGTCATTTATAAAATTTGAATTTCAAATTTAAGAAATTCAAACGTAGTTTTCAGTGACAAGATGATGTCAAATGAAAAAATTATCAACTACAAAGTTTCATAACTTTTCGAGATCTACAACTTTCATTTTGACAGTTTTTCAAACGAGGTCATTTGAAAAACTCAAAAAATTCAATGGCAAATTATTTCTACAGGCGGCTTTCTTAACAAACCGTATGTAGAAATATAATTTTTAAAGACGGTTTCTTATGAGAACCGCCTGTAGAAATACATGATTTCTATAGGCGGTTTTGTTAGAAAAATCGCCTGTAGAAATATGATTTGTAGTGGCGGTTCCTTAGGACAACCGCCTGTAGAAATACATGATTTCTACAGGCGGTTTTGGTTCTGACACCGCTCTTTTTATACCACAGGCGCGTGATAACTACAACCGCCTGTGGTATAAAAAGAGAGCGTCGGTGTTGTACTCTTTTCTACTAGTGTTATTTGGGGTTTTGAGGTGGTGGGTCCCCCCTCGTGTTTCTTGATGTACTCGTGGGATTTGGTTTTGGTTGGTAATCCTCGAATTACTATCGAGTCTTATGTATCGTTTTTGTAACATTTGGTTACCTCTACTCTTAATAAAGAACAGGTTAATCACCAGATCTAGAAAAAAATATTTAAAAAGAAACATATCTATTCTTCTTCTCATGTGGTACATTCGATTATCCATTGGCTCCATACTTGGCTTATCCTCCATAAGCCTGATTCACAGGCTTTGGTTATAATGCCATCATTACAATTAGTGCAAGCGATCAAGGTCACATAGATAGAGGTCTAGTCTTATATTATTAATAATCATTACGGTGCTAGATTCTCATTTACCTTTTTATACATAGGCCGGGAGTGGCTTCACGAATTTTTATCAACCCAGTGCAATGATTGAATCAATAAAAGCCTTCTTCTCCTATACAACTAAAAAGACTAAAACCCGGACATTTCTTTGGTGCGGTTTTGGTTTTCGTCAGCCTGCCCGTCAGTCGTGCGTCCGCTGTGGAGTTGACTTGGAAACCCCCCCCCACCCCCTCCGTAATCACCTCCCCCTTTCCCACCGTGAGCACCAGCGCCCCCGATCCCACCCCGCATCACCGCCTCGCGCACCAGAGCCAGCCCCCCGATCCCCTTCCTCCGTGATCTGCAAGTCCCTCGTCGTTGGTGGCGTCGTCCCTCGTCGCCGGTGAGTCCCCTTCCCTTCACTCGCCTTCTCCCCTTCCCTTCACTCGTCTTCGCGTGGGCGCCGTGGGGCTGGGCGCCAGCGGCGGCGGCGCATCCCGATCTCTTCGCGTGGGCGCCGTGGGGCTGGGCGCCAGCGGCGGCGGCGGCCGCGGCGCGTCCCGATCTCCGGGCCGTGCTGGTGCGGGAACCGCGGCGTGGGCACGAGCGGGTCGCGGTCTTCCTGCATCTTGTTCAGCCGGTCGGGTATGGTGCCATCGAAGAGCCGCGACGTGGGGTTCTCGGCGTAGCAGACGTAGTAGCAGCCGACGCACGCCTGCGGCAGCGCCATGCCGATGCGGGTCATCACGTACCCGACGTAGAAGGCCAGCAGCGACACGGTGGGCGTGTAGTGCCGGTGCGTCGCGAACGCCCACGACCCCGCCAGCGCCACGCACAGCGCGCCGCTCGTCACCCCCGTCAGGAAGCACACCGAGCTGGTGATGTCCGAGTCCACCAGCGCCGCCATCCCGGGAAGCGCCTCGAACTGCCAGGGTGATGGGGAAGGAGAGCGACTAAATCGCTCATTCCGTGTGCTCCAAAAGCCTGAACGTGCACCAATTAGAGCATTGAGGGCTTCTTCCTCTGGACGGTCAGCTATATTTTTCTTAACTATGCATATGTACCAGTACTACGTTTCTTCTGATTTCTCAAGCATAATATTCTTTCTCAGGTACCTTCTGATTCTGTTTCGCGATGCTCCTGTTGAAGTGTGGGCCATGACAAAGAACTCCATGATGGTACTACTTCCTTTGCCTGTATGGCTGTATTTATGCAATTATGGAAAGAAATGACTGTTGACAATCGAGATGATTTTTTTAAACTTGGTTCTTCTAAGAAAAAGCAAAGCCTTATGTTACCAAGTTGACTGTTGCAATGAGCAATTGGTTTGTGCTAAACACTGTTCTTCAAGATGATAATGGAAATCAAAAAGTTAGTTTAGTCCGAACTCCGAAATGTAAGTTCAGCTACTGTCTGCCAGAAAGAAGGCTGGAGTTACAGTTATTAGTTACTCTTCTTAAAATGGCCTCCCTTTTGTTGTTTTATATTATATACATTCAAATTAGTTCTTTCCTTTGGCGAAAGAAGCATGGTATTCATGATTGTTCTGCACTTGTAGCTTAGGTCCTTGGCGCTTCCTTTTACAGTATTAGAGTGGACGGCCAGCTGCACCTCGGCCAGGTCAAAATGCATCATCTAAGCAGTCTTCAACCTCCAAGGAGCAATCAGCAGGTGTAATTTTCATTCACTAGCAAAACTATATAGACTGGATAGATTGCCTTCTTAATCAGTTTATTATTAAAGATAAATTCTTCAGCTCTTATCAGGATCTTTTTGACCAAACATTCACCGACTATACTGTTAGATGACATGATCTATTTGTGTCTGCAGAGGCTTCTGGTGCAGAAAACTCTGATGAAACATGTGAAAGTTTTGCTTTTGCATTAGTCAATGGTGCTCTTGGTGTGTTTGAAGTGCACGGGCGGCGAATACGAGATTTTAGGTACTCCAGTTTCTGACCTTGTAGCTTTCAGCAATTAAAGTAGAATCAAATGCAGCTTAAATCAGAAGACATACAACATCCATTTTCTCCAGCATGTGTCATTAGATATGCACCATCTGATTTATATAGTCATCAACTTTGTTCCACTAGAGCATTAGCATTGGTACATCACTCTTTTCGATAGACCAAAAAATATGATATGTATTACCAGGCTCAGAACAGTAAACATAGTATGTATTACCAGGCTCAGAACAGTACACATCTCTTATGTATTTGGAAAAAAAATGATATGCCTGCAGCTATCTCTAGCCGTTAAATTGGCAACCATAAAATGATCTTTTTTTCTTTTCTGTTTTTCCACTTTTAATGCAGGAAACAGAAACGTGGCATTTGATTTTTGTGTGTACATTGATTACAATTTACAAGTGATAAAATCGTGCAATGTGCTGGTACTTGCCCAAATGATGCCTATGCTTGGCGCATTTAGAATGAGACGTAAGAGAACATGATTAGCTTTGGTATTTGAGGAATGACAGTAACTAAAAAGCTAATGATTATATACAATTTATGATTTCGGACTTGAGACTGAGTGTAACTGTGAAATTTAACGTAGCAAGACTAGAAATGAAGCATTTAGACTTTCTGCTTTATGCATTCTGCAGTTTATTTTAAGTTAAACATTATCATCACCATATTGTGATGCACATGGCCTTCATTTCTGTTTTGCAGGCCAAAGTGGCCCTCATCATCATTTGCATCTTCAGATGGTTTGGTTACTGCTATGGCTTATCGCCTTCCCCATGTTGTATGTATATTTTAGCATTGTGTTTCTTTTATAAGGTCCATACTTCTATTTCCAATATTTTTTTATCTGCAAGGCATGTTATCTTGGGAAACTCTGATGAGATGCTATTATCTTATAGGTAATGGGGGATCGATCAGGCAACATTAGATGGTGGGATGTTACAACAGGCCTTTCTTCTTCTTTTAGCACTCACAGGGAAGGCATCAGGTGGATAAAGTTTTCTCCTGTTGTTCATGGTGATCGAAGTAGAGGGCGCATCGCTGTGCTTTTCTATGATAATACATTTTCAATATTTGACCTGGTAAGTATTATCTTCAGTTCTTCTAGATCTCATACATAATACCCATGGAGTATGGTTTTGCGTTAGTGGATTTCAATGTTTGTTTCTAAATGATGTTATATCGATCACCCTGTTGCATGTATTTTCGATATTGATATATAGCAACCACTTGTCATTTGATTAAAAAAAAGATTGTGTAGGACTGCCCTAATATTGTTTTATCAGATGATGCTTGGTTGCATTCTTTGTACATCCTTATTCCTCAATGTAATTCATGCATGATTTGTTGTTTGTTTCCAATATTGCTGTCCTTTTATGTTTCAGCAGGAATATGCAACTGTCTCATATGGTATTGACTTCAGGAACTATGTTTTAGGATAGTCCAGACCCCTTGGCAAATGCCCTTCTTCAACCGCAATCTCCTGGTACCCTTGTCTTGGAGCTTGATTGGTTGTCAACCCGAACAAGGAAGGATGAGCCACTTAGGTTATGCATTACCGGAGCTGATAGTAGCTTCCGACTGATTGAGGTTAACATGTATGTCATTTTAATCATGCATGTAATAGTTCTAATTCCAGTGTAGAGTTACTCTTTTTATTGTTTAGATTTAAATATGTTTCTGTACTAGAACTCTATTTGATATCTATAAATGAAACTTGACCTGTTAAGGTGAGTTATTATTTATTAATGCATCTATAAGGCAATCACCTCCTGCAGCATGCTTATGAGCTCAGAGAAGGAATAATATGAGCCCAAGGAAGACGTGTGGAATTTCGGGTTGCTTAACTTGAATTTATGCAATTATACTCATTTGCTAGAGACCCCATAATTTTTGTGTCTGCTTTTATATAGAGAAATGTGGAGCAGGATTTTTTTCTGACCCTCTCTATGATTACCCCCAGCAGCTTATTCTTCTGGAGGAAAAGCTTTTAACTTTGTCAATGACTGATCAGCAGATGGATCAATGGAGCTATATGTGGGGCATTTCTTTCACATGTAAACAAAATACAAATCTTTATTGGGACAGTCCATCAAGGTGCAGCAGTTCTCATGGTTATGGAAAAGTGGGTGCCGAGGAAACACAATCTTTTTTTTGGCAGTTTGTGTTGGATCAGCTCAACACTAGAAACATGCTTAATAGGAAGAATATGTATCTGCCTTCATATTCTTGTGTCCTGTGCAATGCTGATGTTGAAGAAACAGTGGATCACTTTTTTTTTGAGTGCTCTTTCAACTCCTGGTGTTGGAGGCTGCTTAATATCGATTGGAACCTTTGTTGTGCCTATCCTGGACAGGCTCCTTCTGGAGAAAAAATGTTTGAGTGAGCCATTTATTTTTATGAATATTATTATTGTAGCGGCTTGTGTATTTGGACTACAAAAAATAGAATTATCTTTGATGGTCAATCAGACAATCACAATCAATCAGACAATTCACTTTGTCGGTATTTAATTTCACAATATTATTATCTTATGGTGCGACTTTTGTTTCTTTAATAAAATAGTTTATTTATCCCGTAGCAACGCACGGACACACTACCTAGTTTATATATAAAAAAAAGCTAGCTCTGTGCGTTCAAAACAAGACGTTAGCTAGCTCTCGCGGTGTGGCTCGCACATGGTCATTCCTTCCTCCAGGCTTCCTACTCCAGGCAGCCGCCCCCCCCCCCCCCCCCCCCCCCCAGCCACGGCGAGGTCATCATGTCCGTCGCCCCGTCCTACGACCGCACCGACGAGCTCCGCGCGCTGGACACAACCCTCGCCGGCGTCCGCGGCCTTGTTGCTTCTGGCGTGAAGCAGGTGCCTCGCATCTTCCGCGTTCCCTGCCCTGAGGAGCCACTCCACCAGGCGCAACAACGACGGCCAGCGGCGGCGGCGACTGTCCCAGTGATCAACCTCAGCGGCGATCGCGCGGCAGTGGTGGACGCCGTCCGCGGGGCGGCGGCGGAGTGGGGGTTCTTCCAGGTCACAGGCCACGGGGTGCCGGAGCAGGTGATGTCCGCAGCGGTGGCGGCGATGCGGGCGTTCCACGAAGCCGACGGCGGGGAGGGCAGCGACAAGGCGCGGCTCTACTCGCGGGAGCCCCAGAAGGCCGTCAAGTACCACTGCAACTTCGACCTGTACCAGTCGCCGGTGGCCAACTGGCGCGACACGCTCTACCTGCGCATGGCACCGGACCCTCCCGCCGCCGACGAGCTGCCTGCAGAAATCTCCCGGTGAGCATCCTCTCTTATTACTCTATACTCTATAGATAGTGTGCCAATAGTTGCCTCACCGTACCCTGCCGGAGATCTGCCATCAGTGCCTAGCTAGCCAAGATAGGGTTGTGATTTTTTTTTTGTGAATAATACATCTGGCTTTAAATTATTAAATTATCGTTAAGTAGGAGCAATGATCGATGAAATCAGCATGATTGGATCTTCAGTGATGTGGCGACGATATGACCCTGTGTGCAGCACGTGCTTAATAATAAAATGAGCGATAGGATCAGGGTGGGTACGAAACTACACTTGGAAACATATTGGTTTTGATTTGCAAGCAAATTAAACAGAAATCAAGAAAATATTAGAAACTTTAGCAGTACTTTTAATGCATGAACAAGAAGACCACAGATACTTCTCTTAATAAGAAAACTACATATACTATATATATAATATAGTAATTTTATTTTTATAGCTTTGAAATGCGGATAGTAACCAAACTGTTAGTATTTAGGGGGTGTTTGGGACTACTCTGTTCCATGTTTTTCAACTCCACTCTACATTTTTTAGCTAAACAGTTTTAACTTCACGCACTCAGTTCGAGAAAAAAAGGTGAAGTTGTAAGAACAACTAAAGAGGCACTCCACAAACTCTAGTTTTTTATGGAGCTGCTCCACGGTGAAGTTTGTGGAGCAGAGTTTGTGAAATAGTCCCAAACACCCCCTAAGTCCTTAACGTACTCGTCATATATACTTGACAAATAAATTCTAACTATTCTATTAACTTTTATAATATTAAATAATTGGCCTCGCTGGAAACACATGAACTTAGTTTCTATATTTTTATGTGAAACATCTATACGATTCCTATAAAATTTATGCGTTACAGATGATGCCTTGATTCATTTCTGACACCTCTAAATTGTATCCATTACTACCTTAAAAAACATCACTCTATATAATTAAGGACATGTTTCAGAAGAGATCCAGCAGCTCCCAGGTCAAAAAAAAAACATCTTTAGATTCACTTTTGCAAGCCAAACACTTTTAGGCCTTGTTTAGTTACTCATCCAAAAAAATTTTATCCATCCCATCGAATCTTTGGACACATTCATGGAACATTAAATGTAGATAAAAAATAAACTGATTGGTTGAAAATCGCGAGACAGATCTTTTAAGCCTAATTACTCCATAATTAGCCTTAAGTGCTTCAGTAACCCACATATGCTAATGATAGATTAATTATACTTAATAGATTTGTCTTGCAGTTTCTTGACGAGCTATGTAATTTGTTTTTTTATTAGTTTCTAAAAACCCTTCTCGACATCCTTCCGACACATCTGATGTGACACCTGACAAATTTTTATTCTCAATCTAAACGCGGCCTTAGCTTCACCGCTTTGAGATAAAAAAACTTGGACTGGCTCCACATGTATGCTTTCCTCGAATACCTCACCCGTGCTCTGAAAACTTATATCTGAAGTTAGCTAAAATTACTCACCATACCACTGATTACACAAAACTTTGTTCTTCTCTTTTCTTTCCTCTTGACCTCTTTTTTCTTGACCTGATGACGCCATACGGCCCTCCTCCATGGCTTCGACGCCAATGCCACCCTGACACCAACCCACCTTCTGCATTGGCGCATGCGGCTTCAGTGTCTAGCCTTTTTTATCCTCCCCTTCACGTGGCCCTCGCCTTTGTGATTTTTCTTATTTTTAGCCCAAATTCAACACATATTTCAAATTTGATCCGGTTTCGAAAATATTTTCAAAACTAGTCCATTTGGCTCCGTCATCATACATGGCAGGGCAAATGAACAGTACCCCGCCATGCATGGAGGCGGAGTCAAGGTGCCACCTGGCCTGGCGCCTCTAGGGGCCTGCTGACGTGGTGGGGTACGTGACAAAGTGTACCCGCCACCCATCATGACGGGTTAGGTAACCCCGCCGCCCATCATGGTGGGGTATTGTTTATTTGCATAGAGTATCATTCAGTTCGTCAAATATCGTTCAATTGCAGCAACTAGTAGAAAAGAAAGTAATCACGGTTCACGAGAAGGATCCTTTCACCTACATGGACTAGCAGCATGGAGCAGCAGCTGCAGGCGATGTACGGCCTTGTTTAGTTCCAAAATTTTTTGAGAAACTGTCACTGTACCACTTTCGTTTGTATGTGACAAATATTGTACAATTATAAACTAATTAGGCTTAAAAGATTTGTCTTGCAAATTACAGATAAACTGTGCAATTAGTTTTTATTTTTTATCTATATTTAATGCTTCATACATGTGTCCATAGATTCGATATGACAGAGAATCTTGAAAAATTTTAGGTTTTTGAAAGGAACTAAACAAGGCCTTAGACCAGCAGCAGTAGCCGGCTATGCTGACCCAGCTGCAGGCAACGCCCAGCAGCCAGCAGCCAGCACAGGCGATGCTCGGCCAGGTCTTGTTTAGTTGCTAAAAGATTTTGTAAAATTTTTCAAATTCTCCGTCACATCGAATCTTTAAACGCATATACGAAATATTAAATATAAACGAAAATAAAAACTAATTGCACAGATTGGTCGAAATTGACGAGAATCTTTTGAGCCTAGTTAGTCTATGATTGGACAATATTTGTCAAATACAAACAAAATGCTACGGTGTCGATTTTTTAAAATTTTTTGGAACTAAACAAGGCCCAACACCCCCAACACCAGCAGCTTGTCAAGGGCTCAGCGTGATAGCCTTGTCAATCGCTCAGATAGAAATTGTGCGCAGGCGATGCCAAGGACGATAAGCTCGCATATTTACGCGCTGAGCAAGAAAATATGCCAACTTTCTATTTTTGCCAAGTTAGGATGCCAGATTATTGGAGTATGCAGGAGAGAGAGAGCGGGCGGGTCGGCTTGTGGCTTTTGGTGGGACTGGACATACCCCGCCATGATGGGGGCGGGGTATGCCTAACCCGTCATGATCCATGGCGGGTACACGTCACCAGCTTTTGGTGCTGCATGCCACGTGGCAGCTATACCACGCAGCCATGCATGACGGGGTACAGTTCATTTGACCCTCTGTGTATAGTGGTGGGGTTAAACGGTCTAGTTTTAAAAATATTTTTAAACCCAGGTCAAATTTAAAATATGTTTCGAATTTAGACTAAAAAAAAATCCCCTTTGTGGCCCAGTGCTGCCACCGCCCTGGCTGCAACCATCCTTAACGTTGCCTAGCCTTTCCCATCTGTGCCAACGGCTTCAGTCCCAGCTGGTATGCCACGACGCCTGTTGCACTACAGACAGGCTGTCACGCTAAGGAGAGGAAGAGCTCCCATCATGAGCTACAATTGGCTGGCTATTAGGCCGGTATAGCAGATCCACCGGAGAGCTCTCCAGTAGGATCTGATATTTATGATAGAGCTACTCTATATTTGATCTGGGACTATAGATTAGAAAATACTTGGAGCTCTTCCAAACATGCCTTAAATTTCCTCTCCGCGGTACTCGTCATTCTCATAAAATAGAGACGAGGACACATGGTACATCCTTGTCATCCCTCCTTAAAATTGCTTTGCATGCATGTTGCCTCACTTTCTTCTATTTTGATCAACCATTAAATGATCAATTAGGCAGTACTCCCACCATTCCAAATCATAAGACATTTTAACTTCTTTAAACACATAATTTTTTCTATGTACTTAGATATACGCTATATTTACATATATAGTAAAAACAATATGTCTAGAAAAGCCAAATATTTTATAATATGGAACATAGGGAGTACTAATAACCTTTTAGGTAATGCATATTTCTACATTTGATCAATTAATCCATTTTAAATCATAGTTTACTTAATTTTGTTTTGTCAAAAACCAAACTTCATTAATTTTGACCAAGTTTATAGAAAAATATATCAACATATACAAAATTTAATTTTGTTTCATCAAGAGTATCTATTAAATGTTAAAAGTATCAATTAAATATATTTTGGAAGTGGATTTATTTGAATTAATAGATGGTAATATTTTATTTCTAATAACTTAGTCAGAATTGGAGAGGTAGGACAAAGCCAAAATGGATCTCCAAAATATCAAAGACAGTTGACTTAGTCCTTCAATTCTCCCCTTAAGTCTTGTGTGGTGTCTTCATAGGGATTTGAACCATGCCTTCTGGCATGCAGCTCATGGAATTTGATCCTTACTAGTAACATGGTTAGGATATCTACCAACTAACCCTAGGTAATAAGAATCCATAGTAAATAGTTGGATGTAAATATACTTTGACCATGTAATAAGAATGTAACAAGAATCTACCTCACCCATTGTGCCCCCAGTTAACTAGTTTATTTATCTTTATAGATCTATCCCATGAATGTCTTTATGCTTAATTCCTATCATTACCTTTACCCCCACTCTAGCTATGCTGGTATCTTGATTGGTAGATACTCCTTTGTTAATCAACAAATCTTTATTCCATTGTTTCCCTATGGTAAATAAAAAATGATACCTAGAATACTCTCGATAAAATGCTACCCTGATGTTCTATGCGCTTATAGAATCCTTAATATTATATTTGCACTCACAAACGTCAACAACGCTGCAAACTTAGTCATCATAAACTTGCCATTGTTGTCCCTGCGTAGCTCCCAAAGCTTAAGGCTGCACTCCATAGCTGGTTGATGGCACCCGCTGCTACCACCTTGGTGTCAAGCAGGACAATGAACATGTAACAAGACATGTTGTCGATGATGAGGAGAATGTAGCTCCAGCCTCTAGGCGTAGCCAGTGTGTCACATGACCATAAAGGTCACCATTCACGAGCTCTAGATTCTCCTTGGTGCCAGAAGGGAAGCCGCCTCTACTTCATCAGCACGCAAGTGTCATAGAGCTGCTCCACGTGCTCGACGTGCGGCATGGCCTACACCGTCTCCTTGCTGCCAGGCTACTTCAAGGGCTCGAAGTTTAGGTGCCCATAGTGATCCTTCCACCACCAAGCATTGTCATCGCAGCAGGCTGCAAGACAAAGGGGCTGCGCCACCTGCACATGGAGGATGTAAAGGAGCTTTCTTCCTTGGTTGACCTTGGCCAACAGTCCATGATGATGATCCTAGATGCGGAGTACTCCATGGTCGATCTCCATGCATAAGCCATTCTCATCCAGCTGCTCCAAGCTTATGATGGAGTTTCTCAAGGCGGGGATGTAGTAGACATTAGTGTGGATGCGATGCTAACTGGTCTTGGCCTTGATGATGACTGAGCCAACCCCCTTGATCTCCATGGTAGAAGCGTCTCCAAACTGGACAGAGCCACACACAACAGAGTCAAAGAAGTACTCACGACACCTGGTCATGTAATACGTAGCACCAGAGTTGTACAGCCGTCAATCTTGTCGTCGCTAGACCCATTGCCAAGGAAGACGTGGGTGTGTGGCTCGTTGGAGTAGTGCAGTGGTGGATGGCGTGGGACGGGAAGTTTGAATATTTCTCCCCCAACTCTATTTCTTGCTGCAGCTTGCTGCACCCGTGCACCAAGAACAAGGCTGGCTCATCCTCCTCTGCTTGCTCGACATGAGCTTGTAGACAGTGCTTCACCTAGTGGCTGTCCTTGGCCCAATGGCTAGTCTTGCCACAGTTGAGGCAGGTGTCATCTTGGGTAGCCTTGCGTTCAAAAATAGTGCTGCCATCAGCGTCACCTTGCTCCCGGGGTGCCTTCTCCACCTTGCACAGACGACGGTGGTGCCCACTCGATGATCCAGATAAGCATGAAGCCTCCCCTTCCTCTCCTTTTAGCGGGCGAGCCACTACTCCTTGGTGAAGAGGAGTGTTCCACCAATGGTGATCTCGACTCTGATGGAGGTAGCTGCCCACGGGTGTCGATGGCCTAGAGCTAATCAGTCACCTCCTCAATGGATAGCTTGGAGATCTAGGAGCGTCTCCATCATGAGGGAGACTTAGGGATGATGTGGAGGAACTTCTCAACATCTTTCTCCTCGTCAATGTCATCATCACGGAACCATGTCATCTGCTTCTATTTCATTGCCTTGCGGGCATGATCGACGCTGATCTGTGCCATGACAATTGCGTCCTATGCCTCCTTGGCGGTCTCCTTGTTTGCATGGGTGGGTGCCATTTCTGGCGGAACCTCAGTGAGAATGGCCTCCGGTGCCCACGATTATCATGGAAGTTGACTTCAACGCGGCGGACCGTGCACCCACATTTTCCTTGCCTTCACCTACACCTTCATCATCAAGCTCCATTCGTTGTAGTTCATCTTCGTGAGCAAGGGCAACAACATACTCCCAACAACCTCCTTGATCACGGTCTGGATGATCGGCGATCCGTGACAGCCACCACGTCTGTGACAACACTTTGGTGATGGCGAGAGGACGCGATGCCTATGAGGGCTCTCCGAAGCTCTAGGTTGCTCTGCCTCCACGCGCAGAGCGACAGTAGCAGCCACTGTGGCCTGAGTTGGGGCCGCCGCCTGCCTGGTCGTCTCCGCAGCCCGCGTGGCCATTGCCTCCGCTGCAGCAATGCACACGTCGCGCTCTGAGTCGGGGTGATTCGACATGGCCACACACAAGAGAAGGAATAAACCTAGGCTCTGATCCTCATACAAATTGTTGGCAAAGACACATATTGGTACACATATAGACCAAGTGGTGTGATTACAGCTAAAATAGAAGATAAGATGCCATGACATAGACACTAATTACTCCTACTTATCCTAGAGATGGAGTTCCAAAATATCAAAGGCACAAGACTTATTCCTTCATAATTTACAACATATTTATTCAGTATTATATATAAGATAAGAGTACACACAGGGGCGATCCATCGTGGGGCAGAGTGTGTTTGAGCCACCTACTCGCTATGACACAATGGATCCCCTCCATAAGCCACATTAATTTTTTCTGCTATTGATTGAAGCGTGGGGTGTTTGAGGTTGAAGGAAAGTGTTGTTGGTTCAGTACCCTTTACAAGTACTGTTAAAATTGTTTTACGATTTGCAGGGATGCAATATTTGAGTACGCCAAACAAGTGAAGGATTTGGGGGACAGGTTGCTCGAGCTGCTCTCCGAGTCCCTTGGGCTCAAACCGAGCTACTTGGCAGATATAGAATGCAACCAGGGACAGATTATAGTTGGGCACTACTACCCTCCATGTCCTCAGCCTGAGGTCGCCATTGGGACAAGCCGGCATTCAGACTCCGGCTTCCTGACTATACTACTGCAGGACGGAGTTGGCGGCTTGCAGATCCTCCATGACGACCAGTGGGTCGACGTTACCCCAACACCTGGAGCATTCATCGTCAACATAGGCGATCTCCTGCAGGTAGCATGACGAGATTATCAAACCGTCATCAATTGAGCAAAAACTTGAATACATATATCAGTTTGATTGATTTTCTTCATTGACTGGCATTCTTCAGTTGATCTCTAACGACAAGTTTAGCAGCGTCGAGCATAGAGTGGTAGCAAAGGATGCTGAACCAAGAGTTTCTATCGTGTTCTTTTTCAACACCCGTTTCCATCCAGCTTCGACAAGAATGTATGGCCCAATCAAGGAGCTGCTGTCCGAGGAAAACCCTCCTTTGTATAAAGAAACCCTTGTCAGAGAGTTTTATGCACGTTACCACTCTATTGGCTTGGATGGCAAGCAGAAGACTGCTCTAGCTGATTTCAGGTTGTGAATCCGGAACGAGAAGATTACCTTTTATTTACCAACAAGATGCAAATGTTGGGACAATCTGTATCGTGTAATAATACCAAAGAGAAGATTAAAAACTGCCTGCTCGTAACATTCCCTAATTAATGTATATTTATGCTCGATCGCCACAACAAAAGTAGACATGTTTGTATAATAAGCCTGAATTGAGTTTGGACCCTGGACGTATATTTCTGTAACACATATAAGATGTTTCTTCTATGCCCTTGAGCATGTACTGCATTTCCTTTTCAGTTCCCATATGCATTCCGTTTATTTTGGACTTGTCATTCATATTAGTCCACTCATATACATGATCATTTTGAATAGACTCGAAATCTTTCTTGGCTGATGAACAGAAATGCCGAATTGCTCTAATTCCAGTCCACGTACAACCACTTGATGCCTTCAGCTACTCAAGCAAAAGGTATGCCTGAACCTGAAGAGGCCTTAATAGCATCACATGGAAATTTCTCTTCTACCAATCCACTTACATGTCGTGCCATTGTGCTCAGTCAAGGAGCTCCTACTTTATGCTACAAAAAGGCCAAAGAAAGAGCACACAGGAGAGGTGATCTCTGTCCTTTGCAAGCAGTACGTGAAGCACAATTCATTTTTTAGAAAACTCTGTCGACTAATTACACAATCGATGGTCCGTCGAATCATTAGTTTTTGTACTGGACCTGTGTTCCATCAAGAACGAGGATCGGGCACAGGGACGTCTATCTCTGGATGGAAGCCTTCCACTCCACAGGGACGTCGACTGGTGGCGCACAAGTCTATTCTCATAAAAATACTCATTCTAGCTGTCATCCGTTACCCATTCGAGATTTTTATCTAAAAAGAAAAGTAAAGCAAGCATAAGTACATCTCGTACTTAACAAGGACAACATGAGTCAACATGAGTTTATGAGGCTTAAGAGGCTGACATTGGTTTACTGCGGTTAGCACTTTTATTAAACCTATACCTTAGCATCGTATTTGATTATGCATAAGACCAAGATTACCCCAGTAATTATACACATGTCATTAATCATCATAACAGTCATCATTATACTTATCATCATAGATAATATCAAAAATAAGTGAGCAACTATTCCATAAGTTTTCCGGGCCACTCGTAACCGTAAGCACGGCTGTTATAACAGTTTTAATACTCTGCAGAGTTTGTACATCTTTACCTGAGAGTCGTGATTTACCCCTTTGCCCAAGGTTGCAAGTCTCTTAACCCCCTTCCTAGGGAGGTCGGCAGGGTTCAATAGAAAGTTTTTCAAAGGTTTTCCTAACAAGTTCATAGCCGCTAGGTTTCCTTGGCAAGGGATTATAGAGCCCCCCTTCTATATGGCACATTCCACGCAGGCTATACACATACGAACAGAGGCCACACCAGGGTTAGTCTGTACGCGGACGACCTGGTGCTATTTGTAACGCCACAAAGGCGTGACCTGGAGGTCATCAAGGCGACTTTGCAGATCTTCGGACTCGCCTCGGGGCTTTTCTCCAACCTTGAAAAGAGCGTTGCTATGCCGATGCACTCCTCCGATGAGGACATGTTGCGTGTTCAGAGCGTGCTGGCCTGCGGAGTCCAGCAGTTCCCGTGCCACTACCTGGGGATTCCACTATCTGTTCACAGACTAAAGCGCGCTGACGAGCAGCCGCTCGTTGACAAGGTGGCTGCGCGGATTCCAGGTTGGAAGGGTCAGCTGCTCAACGTGGCGGGAAGAACGGCGCTCATTTCAGCAACCTTGTCGGTGGTTCCTGTGCACACGATGATCGCGGTATGCCTGTCCCCTTGGGCAGTCAAAGCGATCGACAAGGTCCGTCGGGCGTTCCTTTGGACGGGCACTGAGTCTGTCAGTGCAGGCCGGTGCAAGGTAGCATGGGCGACTTGCAGCCGTCCCAAGCAACTAGGCGGGCTAGGTATCTCTGATCTTCGCCGCACCGGGGTCGCGCTGCGGGTGAGATGGCTTTGGCGGGAGCGCTTGGAAGGCCGCGCGTCCGCGCAGGCCGACCCAGCGGCGCTCGCTCTTTTTCGTGCGGCTGCTGTGCTCAACCTCGGCAACAGTAGGTCCACCCTATTCTGGAAAGACAGGTGGATTGACGGCCAGTGTATCAAGGACCTAGCGCCGGCAGTGTTCCAGGCCGTCAAGCCCAGGAAGAGAAACGTGACGGTGGCGGAGGCTCTACAGAATGATGTCTGGGTGCGCCATCTTCGTGGTCCGGTCACCGCGCAGCTGCTGCTGGAGATCAGCAGGTTGTTTGATCGCCTCGTGGACATCAACCTTTCCTCCGAGCCCGACACGTTCCGGTGGCGGCTCACGGCGGACGGGGAGTACTCGGCGGCGTCGGCGTACGGGGCTATGTTTCTGGGGTCGTCTACAACCGTTGGAGCCAAGCAGCTGTGGAAAACCAGAGCTCCGCCAAGGGTTCGTTTCTTCGTATGGCTCATCCTTCATGGGCTGTGTTGGACTGCGGAAAGGAGGTTCCGCCATGGGCCGCAGAACAACGACGTTTGCATCATCTGCGACCAGAGCTCAGAGACGATGGACCACTTGGTTCTGGGATGTGTTTTCAGCAGGGAGGTTTGGGGCATCCTGCTTCGCAGGCTTCACCTGGGGCACCTTCTCGTCGACGAGCAGTCAGTAATCGACTGGTGGCTGCAGGCAAGGAAGACTATCGATAAACCTTTTAGGGCCGGTTTCGACTCCTTTTTCTTGATGGCTTGGAACCTTTGGAAGGAGAGAAACACTAGGACTTTTCAGGGGGTTGAGAGAACGGCGTCGAGGCTCGCCGACGATATCCAGCAAGAGCTGAACCTGTGGTGCTCAGCGGGGTACAGGGGCCTGTCCGCGCTGGCTGCTCGTTTCGCGTAGGCTGTTGTACAGCCTGTTGTAGGTTCTGGTTCAATGTAATCTCTTCTGTCTTCGAGGGGTGAGGAGAGTGTTCGTTGTTGGCTGGTAACCTGGGTTACGTAGTCGCTCTCTGTGTGTACTAAAAACTCTTCCTGCTTAATAAAATACGCGCCAAGGCGTGCTCTAAAAAAAATAGTTAGCTCGGCAGGCCCCATGTGCGCCCTTTCGGGTAACTACTAGCAAGTTAGAAAAGATCATATTACTGAGCTAAAACTAGAGCCATGTGGCAGTCTCGGTTGTACTGTAAGTCTCAGCTTTTGTCAACGGATGAGTCCTTAGGGAGGGCCAAGAGCACCAACTGCTCTCTCACCCTATCGTCCAGTTACTGTTCACTTTTATATCCATTCCATATATTCATTAGTTACCATTCACAATTGTTAGTTTGAGCACTAGCCATCTACCCAAATGCATATATATAACCCATAGGAGAATAAAGGTACGGGGTACAACAACTAGGATGTCCTTAAGGGTGATCAAAATTGACACATGCATATGACTAGGTAATTAACTATGATATAAATAGGACAAGGAATCCCCATGCTATACTTGCCTTGCTGGTAGTTCCCTTGCTGATCTTGGTCGTCGAAGTAGTAATGCTGATCGCCCACTCACGGCTCACCGTCTGGACTCGCGACAACAATCAACAACACACAAGTAATTGGGGACAATCATGCACGAAGCAAACAAGCTATAATTAGAATAGTATACCAACAGTAGTAAAACAAATATAAAAGTTTATAAAAAACATTCTATGCAGCGCTACGATTACATGGATGTAAAGATCACGAAAATCGGAACTAAAACATAGAAGTTATGAATTTTCCAAGATTTCCTATAGAAGAATAATTAATTAAATAGTACTACGAAAATAAAAAGTTACAAGCTAAAGAAACAGAGATACCAACATTTAGATCTCGCAACTACGAATCTAACGCAATTTGAATGGATCAAATCGGAGTTAAAATGACCATTTTATAAGCAATTCAATTTTAGTGGTAAAATTGTAAATAACAGAACGTATTTTCAGTCGAACCGATAATAATATGTTTTCGGAATTAAAAACGTCAAATCGCTGAGATGCTAAGGACGGTGGGTTTTATCTTTGAAAAGGGAAGGGGCTCTTTAGTAAAACGTCCTGCTGAAACGGTAACTTCTAATCTCGTGCGTTGATATGAGATTCGACGGCTGAGAACGATCCAAGGGAGAAAATTTTTGGCCGGCCACCGGAGAAGAAGACTGGCACGGCGGCATAGCCATGCCCGGCGGTGCGAAGCTCGACGGAGCTCATGAATCGGTCACTAAAGGCCACGGTTTTCAAAGCCGATCACAGGGGAAGGAAGCAGGGACACAGGTGAACACGCCAGCCCCGATGCGCGACCCGGGGAGGGCTCATGTGGTGCTCGCCATGGCCGGCGGCGGTTCGGCCTCATTGGAGTTCGCAGCTACGGCCTTAGAGGCTACGATTCAATGTGCTAAGGGCACGGGGAGGAAGAGAGCATCACCACGAACTCACCTAGACGAAGAAACGGGGGCAGAGACGGAGGGGGGCAGCGCTACGCGGTGAGCTCCGAGCTCACCAGTGGCGGCTAGGGTTTGCACGTGCTAGGACAGGGAGAGGGGGCACTACGGGTGTGGCGGGTTAAGTAGGTGGGGCGCGAGCGCTCGAGGCGGATCGAGGAGCGCGACCGAGCGGTGGTGAAGGCGGGCGACACAGTCGCCATCGTCTGGTTCAGGCGGGAGGTAGAAGACGGCACCGATAGGTGGGTCCCACCTATCAGCGAGGCACAGAGAGAGGAGGCGCGCGCGGGTGACTTGGGCCGGGTGAGATGGGCCGGCCCAGTGTCGCACACGGCCTGCAATGGGGGGAGGAGGGGAAAAGAAAGGAAACCCTTTTCTCTTTTTTAGAAATAAATTTTCCAAATTCATTTGTACAAGATTTTGAATTACTTTCAAACTTGGTCAAAAACCACTTATCACAAAACAAAAGTGCAGCGGCATGAATGCATGTACATGTATCTAGCCTTATATTTGATTTATATTCCCACAAATTATTATTTTTCCTAAATTTGAATGCCACAAAATTGCATAATAAATCAATTTTTAAAATTTGCTACCCAAGTTCAAAGAAATCAAACAAGGGAGGACCCATATCTTATGGAGGTGGTGGCACAGGGTCTTCTTGTGTTGGTCCAGCACCCAGGTGTTCGTGCTACATGACCTCAATCTGAACTGACTAGGAATCCCCATCTTGGTTGATTGGGTCAGAGAAAGTTGCCCAGTGAGGGATGGTGTCAAGCTCAGTAACCTTGACCTAACAATCAAAGCCGCAAGCTCATCATGGTGCAGATTGCCACCAAGCTGATGATCAGGTCGAAGCATGGAGATGGCAAACTACTCTTACAAGAGAAGTCAGATGACAACTCCCAGAACTGATCTAAGTGATGATTAGGAGGCTCTTACCATCAACATGTGTGATGCTTTCTTTTGGATGTTGGTTAAACTTAAATGTCTGTATGCTAAGGCTGTATGCTGGGGTTGTTCGATCTTTTGTTTGGCTGTCTTTAGATCTTGTTATTAGGGTAAACTTGTTCAGGTCAGGTAGTGGTTGTGAGTCTGCATCTTCTGGTTTTATCTAGTTTTCTCGCTGCAACAGTCTTGAATGAACTGTTGTATTTCCGTTGAATCTAATGGAAATTGGGGGATACCTCCGATTCGAAAAAAAGCAAGCTCATCATGGGTCTTTTTCCAGCTTACTGTCCTGGCAAAAGGACCTAGGATCACCTCAATATGCTCATCTTCCCAATAGTCCTCCGTTAGTCCCATAAGCATCAGCCAACATTCATAGTTAAAAGAGACCTTTCTCCAATTCCTACCCCGTTTATGCCTTGCGAAAGAAATGTGCACATCACCAAAAACATGAGGACTGCCCAGGACAAATCTATCTCTATCATACTTCTCTTGAAATCTAACAAAGGCCTGACCAAGGGACATTTTTATATTTCTTTGATTGGGGTCCTATGAACTTCCAAGAACTCACTAAGGATTTCTTTTACAGCCAGGAAATGCAGTGGATTATCAGAAAGTGGAGTGATCGTGGCGATGGTCAAATCTTCATTTCTTGGCCTTGGCTTTCTGCTTGCCACCGCCCGAACCATCATCGGCCTGTTTGGAATGCCCAAGCTGCTAATCTGTTTCCAAGGCAGTCAAACTGCCCTGCCCAATAACCCCTTTGTCATTATGAATGGTAATTTTCCTCCATTTATCGGTCAGATTACGGGCACCCGGACAGTTGATCGCTATTTGTCCCCCGAGCTCGCAGGCATAACACCTAATTGCAAATTTGTACGCTCTCCTAGCATGCCCAGGCGACAGGCAGCGTGAGCAAATCCATTGCTGCAGAGATTGCCGGGCGCTCGATGGATTTTCTGTAGGCGAGCGCTGACCAGAGGCTGGGCCAAAATTCAAATTTGGCCTACGGACAAAGGTAGTCGGTCGGTCCACTAGAATGAAACTGACCAGAGTGCCCATTCCCACTATGATCTTGGCCAATGAGCTCTTTGCCTTTGCCATGAGCATGAACAGGAGGGGTTGGCAAAGGAAGAAATACATTTTCCAAACAAACTTTGATTATGGATCGGGATACAATTTGCTCCTGTGAGCACATATTTTTCACTGCCTCTGCAGAAGATAAATCCTTCAAAACCCACCCTCTAGTTTGATCAATTTTTTTCCCCTGATTTTCTTTTTTTCTGCTGACCGTGGACCAAGAAGCAGCTTCTTCTTTACAGAACAAGGACCATTCTCGAACCCAATTAGGCCCGCCATTGCTCCACAGATGGAAGAAAAGTTTGTAGGAAGAACATTCAAAAGAACTAAGCTTGAAAAATATGAAATCCCACTAACCTCGAAGCAACTGAAAACTGAAAGACCCGATCGGCAAGAGGAACAAGCGAGAAATCAGCAGCAGACCCCAATGGTGGCCTGAAAAATGAGACTGACCGAGGATGGCGACAACTGAAACTTGCAGCTCCCGAAGGAGGCCACTAGAAAGAAGGCATGACCAGGGATGAAGGGGGTGACCGAACACCTAAACTTACGTTTGATCACCTCCTAGATCCCGACACTCGGGCGATGGTTGAGGCCCGGAAGCTACATTGCTGGGGAGTTTTCACCAGAGAGGGTCGAGATCCAAGTCCAAGAAAGCTGGGAAGCAGCAGTAGCAGGCGGCGGCGGCGGCTGCTGCCTTCTGCTCCGACTCGCTCACCGGCGGCCAGGAGGCGTCGCCCAGCTTCGGGTACAACCGCTGCATGAGAAGGTGAAGGGCCTCAAGGAGGATGATGGAGCCGGTGGCAGCGTCGGCATTCAGTCAGCGGTGCTCGTCACGAAGCAGCAATTGCACATGTCCGAGGACGACGCCATGGCGAGCAGCCATGGCGGATGTGTGAACCGGCGCGGGGAACTTTCATGGTTAGCGCAGACTCTATCATAAATCTAAAATTATTTATTACCTCGAATAATATAAACTTACAGTCTAAATAAGAATTAGAGTCTTATTTTTTCTGTATCTTTCTTAAATAAATATGATGTCACATTAGCAAAACATCATAAATAATATGTAATTAATTGTCTTGGACTCTACGATAGAGTCTTGCATTATGAGGGCACTCCCAATGTAAGACTCTATTACAGAGTCCAAGGCAATTAATTACATATTATTTATGGTATTTTGCTGATGTGGCACCATATTTATTGAAGAAAGAGATAGAAAAAATAAGACTCCAAGTCTTATTTAGACTCTAAGTCCACATTGTCCGAGGTAATAAATAGCTTTAGACTCTATGATAGAGTCTGCATTGTGAGTGCCCTGAGTGGCTTTGATTATAACGGCATCGCAACAATTATCACAAGCGGTCATGGTGTTTTTGTCCTATGCACATGGATAGTTTAGTATTAATACTTAGTATAGTGGAAACCATAATTTTTGTGAAAACCCATACAAACCATATAAAAAAACTCGTCTAAATTAAAAAAAACAATTGTAGATGATGTGATGATACACAATTTTTTAAAATATTTTGTCCAAACTTAAATTCGTTTGTGAGATATCTCACAAACAAATTAGAGTTTGGACAAGATATTTTACAAAGTTGTGTATCATCATATCATCTACATGTGTGAATTTTTAGAAAAAAAGTCTACATAACGCCCCAAACTATCTAAGGTGGAATACTTTATCCCTCAAACTATAAAATCAGATATTCTACCCCCGAACTTTCAAAACCGGTCAAATAACCCCCTCGAGTGGTTTTAGAAGGTGATTTTGTCTTTTTATTTTTTATTTATTCTGCTGAATTTTTGAAAAATCATAATAAGTCATAGAAAAATCATAAAATAAAAAATTTAATTTTGTTAGACTCCTGGTGATTAGTTCTACATAGTGAATATATAATATGATATACTTTAGCATAAAGTTTTTATTGTAGTTTTAAATCTATGTTTTTCTATAATTAATTCGAATAATTCATATATGTAGTTCCTATAGTTCAATTGTGGTAAAATTTTTATGGTGAGCTCATTATTGTATGCTTGAACTATGGTAAAAGTTTCATACTCATTGAATCACATATAACATAGTTATAGATAAAGCATAGATTTAACAAGAATAAAGCTAAATAAATCTATAACTAAGTTATACATGATCCCATTTGTATGAAACTTTTACCATAGTTCAATCATATAATAATGAGCCCACCATAAAATTTTACCACAATTAAACCACAGAAACTACATATATGAATTATTCCTATTAATTATAGAAAAACATAGATTTAAAGCTATAAAACAAACTTTGTACTAAAGTATACCATATTATATATTCATTGTGTAGATCTACTTACCAGGATTCCAACAAAAATGAATTTTTCATTTTATGATCTTTCTATGATTTATTATGATTTTTTAAAGATTCAACATAAATAAATAAAAAAGAAAAAGACAAAACCACCATCTAAAACCACTATAGGGTTATTTGACCGGTTTTGAAAGTTCAGGGGATAGAATATCTGGTTTTATAGTTTAGGGATGAAGTTTTCCACCTTAGATTGTATGGGGGGTTATGTAAACTTTTTCCGTGAGTTTTTGGTGAATTAGATGACTTTTTTGCCGTGGTCTGCACGAGTTTTCGTTACGATTTCACTAGATATATTTCCTAATACTTATAGATTTCCAGCTGGGCCGAGCACGATGGGCCGGGACTGGCACAACCCTAATAAGCACGGCACTAACACGGCCCGTCCCGGCTACCACCGTGCCCGTGCCTGGGCCGCACATTCAGCCCATGGGCTAGCACGGGCACGGCACGGAAATTGGGCCGACATGATGCGGCCTGCTAAATTTCCACCGTTGGATGATCTAAGAAGCGTTAAAGCTGTTGGATGTAGTATATATATAGGAATCCTAACCCTAACTCCTCTATTTCCCAACCACAGATGCACGGCGCCGCCGCCCGTACTCCCGTCCACTCCATCCTCTTCTACTATCTTTCTTCCCCAACCACTAAACTCCAATACTCCATGGCCGGCTGTATGGGCTCCCTCTGCTCGGCGTCCCGGCGGCAGCGACGCTCGGCTTCCCCAACAACTCCACCTCTATTCTCCATCTCTAGCTCCGTTCTCTGCGCTCAGCGTCCTCGCGGCGACGGCATTGCCGCCGGTGGCGCGACCTTGCAGCGGCAGGAAGAGTAGCTCTGTCCCATAAACTCACACGCGACAACGACAGTGGCGCTCCTGCGAGGCGCGTGGCTAGGGGCGCGACGGGAGCGGCGTCCCCAAGCTTCTATGTGACGACGACACGTCGTTGGCGGCAGCGGTGATGCGTCCCCGAGCTCCGACGTGACGCCGACGCCGCATGCAGCTTCAAGCGGGAACGGTGGCACAGGGAAGCACGCAGTGGCGGACCCAGGAATTGAAACTAAGGTAGTCCTATTTTTTTTCATGCGCAACACGACAAAATTCAAAGAAAAAAATCGGTAAATTGACTATAAAATAAGCAAATTGCGACAATACAATTTAATGTTCAAAGTTTACATAAATTGGTCTGAAACTTACACAAATAGATTACATATAAGATAAGGTCTTACATCAATATAAATGGCTACTTTAGTTTGCGCTTTCTCATTGCCATGAAAGCATGAATTATGTCATCCTCGCTTACAGAAGAGAATATATCACGCTCAATAAAGGTAACCAAATAATCGTTCAATAGCCTATCACTCATACTATTTCTCACCTTATTCTTCACTAAACACAAGGGAGAGAAAACTCTTTCAACACTTGCTGTCGCCACCGGTAAGATCATACCAATTTAAGGACTAAGTACACCAAACCATAATATTCATGTTTATTAGTGCCAACAGGCTTGTTAGAGAGCTCACCAAGGGTGGTCAGTCCTTGAAATCTGTTATCCATCTTCACATCTTCAATATAAGTGCCAAGTTGAATTTTAAGTGTCCTCAAATCCGAACTTGAAAAATCATTGGGATAATAAGTTGCAAGCTTGAGGATTTTCTTAGCATCAAATGAGGCAAATGAATTGGAAGGATTCAATGCTGCCATACAAATAAGCAACTCCCTACTAACTTCATCAAACCGATTCTCAAGCCCTTGATGAATTGTATCAATAATACCAATATACACTTCTCTTCTATCTCTTCTTCAACTTCATCTGTTGTGGGTAGAGTTGTGGTACTTGTAGCTATAGGTGTTTCTGTCCCTTCATTCACAGGTACATTAGCACTTTCTACACTTGCAATTAGAGGATCTTTGTCGGCGTCTAGACTCGCGGTCTAGGCACTAACAAGTATAAGTCTGCGTGACTGACCAAGCTTGGATGGTGATGCAAGTGAGACACAGAGGGTTTATACTGGTTCGGGCCAAGAATGCCCTACGTCCAGTGTGGCTGTGGATTCTGTATAACCTTGCACCCAAAGGTGCTTGCAGTAGGGGGTACAAGCTAGTTGCAAGAGAGGGCTAAGTCCCAGGTCTCGGCTTGGTGTGGACAGAGTGCGGGCTGCTGCTCCGTGAAAGAGTGTTGTGTGTGTGAACCTTCTGAACTTATTCTTAGCTATGAACCCCGGCTCCCCTTTTATAGCCTCAAGGGAAGGCCAGGTATTTACATGAGTAGATGTCTTTTATTGAATGGTGAAACCACAGTCCCGACCCTGTTGAGGCTGGTCCATCTCGTCCTTGAGGGATGGTTGACGGCATGGCTGTTCCTGTAGAGGGTTACCGAGCCCTGTAGGGGTCGCGGGGGTCGGATCGCCAGCACTGCTGCACATCCCGTCAATAGTGGGAAAAGACCCCAAACAGTGGTGCTGATTTTACCTCTCCCATTCCCTTTTTACTGTGCGACACTACGCTACAGCGAAAGAGGTAAGGATGTACAGTGACAGAGGTAAGGCCACAGTGACCAGGGTGGTTGGAATAGTTATCGCCTTGCCCTGCCGCGGTATGGAAGCCGTCGTGTCTGTCATGTCGTGGGTACGGGCGCCGTGCGGTGGAAGTCTTGCTGCCCAGGCGGAGTGGGGTCTGGCGCCCGAGCATGGACGGGGTCGGGCGAGTCGGAAACTGCGTCCGAGGCCCTGAGGGGTCGGGCGAGTCGGAACTTGCGTCCGAGGCCCTGAGGGGTCGGGCGAGTCGGAACTCGCGTCCGAGGCCCTGAGGGGTCGGGCGAGTCGGAACTTGCATCCGAGGCCCTGATGATTGTGGTTAGTACGTTTCTTTGCGTTTTTTCATTGCTCTGATTTGGGTATCCCTTATTATGGTACCCAACAGTAGCCCCCGAGCCTCTGAAGGGGTGAGGTCACCTCTTTAGAGGTTCTTTCCCCACGAACTGTAGTCGACTCGGAGCCTTTTACTTTTCTCCGGGGGGTGCGCGCGAGCGCACCCGCCGGGTGTAGCCCCCGAGCCTTTTGGAGGAATGGTGTTATTCCTTCAAAGGCTTTCACCCCTTGACATCTTTAGTCTGGAGTGTTTTAAGGGATAGGTTGCGTGTTCTTTACACGTAGTGCCTGTTCCCATGGTGCGAGGAAGCCCCCGAGCCCTTTCCCCGCGAGGGTCGATCAGGTTCTTTCTCATCTTGTAATTACGTCCCTCATTCTTCCTTTCGCTCGGAGGAGGGGTGGGTCGTGCCGTACTACCCTCGTTGGGCGAGTGACGACGCTCCCCGGGAGCTACAGGCGGGTAGATCCGAGTGGATGTCCGAGTCCCGTTCGATAGGGGTCGGCTAGTGGCCTTATGGGCACATCTCAAAAAGTACCCGAGGGCAGTCACGGTGGATGTCGGAACCGTTCGTTAGGTTCCGAGGGCTCGATGCCTCCCTCGATGGGATCCCACTCACGTGACACCCACATGGGTCTCGGATATGACTTGCAAAGATGCGCCGACTCCCTGTTGGGCTCGGACCTTGGCCTCTATTGTGCTCATCTCCAGTCATCCCTCGCTCAGTCATCCTAAGGCGACTGTTCGAACCTGTATCGCAGGTCAGTCTCGCAACCTCTGGAACGTAGGTGGCCATGGCCTGGGGATTTTGGGCCTCGAAAGGCTTTTTTCAGACTCGTTTTGTAGTGTTGGGGGTCGGGCGAGACGGAATCTGCGCCCGACGGGAGACCACCTTGCAACTTCAGCTCGGGGTCTTGATGGGGTCGGACGAGACGGAAAACTGCGCCTGACGGTGACCTTCCCGCGACGCTTGGTCAGCGGGGGGTCGGGCGCCGCGTCCCCCGAAAGGAACCGCCCTGACATAACTTTTCAGGGCGCTTCTTTTGAGGCGCGGCGCGCGGGGACTTGAAATGGCCATGCCGTCTCGCCCCGGCCGGATGGGACGTTTCGCGTGCGAAATTAATGCGCGCGTGCGGCGGGCGTGGGAATCGAAGGGAGTTTGGCGCTTCGAATTTTTCACCTGGTGGGGAGTGGACGACGGTTGCCTTCCTCCCTCTTGGCCTTCTTCGCAGGGGGCGCGGTCGTGGCGTTCCCCTTCTATAAAAGCGGCTGCTAGGGGCTTGGCTTCTTTCTTCTCGCTCCTGCGCCACAAAGCCCTTGCCTCCTGTCCCTTCATCTGCCGCCATCTCTTCCACCTCCATCGCGCAGACTCTCCTCTTCCTCCCGGAGCCATGGCCGGCGTCGAGGCGTGGCCGCCCAGCAATGTGACCAAGTCCGCGCTGGAGGCGCGCGTGAGGGCCAGGATTCTCCGCCCTCTCAAGGACGTCGTTTTCCCGGAATGGATCGTTCCTTCGGCGAATGACAGGGAGCCAAACCCGCCGTCGGGCTATGTGGTTTGCTTCCTGTCGTTCTTAGACTGGGGGTTCGGGGTCCCAGCCGGTCGTCTGATCCGGGCCATCCTCCACTACTACGAGGTGGAGTTACACAACCTGAACCCAAACTCGGTGTTGTAGGCCGCCGTCTTCACCACGGTTTGTGAGGGATTCCTGGGGGTTCCAGTCAACTGGAATCTCTGGCTTCATCTCTTCAAGGCGGACATGTCGGCCCGCTACGTGGGGAAGGAGAAGATCCCCCTGCGAGCCGGTGGCTGCACGCTGCAGCTCCGCCAGCAACGGTCCGGGCTGTACATTTGGAGTTCGATGCCCTCATCGAACCGGGGGTGGCAGAGCGGGTGGTTCTACCTCCGGAACGACGGCGGCCTGCTGCCGAAGTACACCAGGAAGATGGTGACGGAGGTTCCCATGAAGTGGGCGTGGGGTGCTCCGGCCGAGGAGCAGAAGAAGCTCGGCCCGCTTCTTGCGGGGCTTCAGAAGTTGTGGGAGGCCCGAGTCACTGCGGCCACGGTGGCAATAGCGTTCCATAAGAGGAGCCTGCTTCCGCCGGCGCAGCGCCGGGTGCCCATGTTCGGGATGACCCGGGACGCCCCTTGGGAAGGGACGAAGATGTTAGCCGAGCCGATATCGGCCTCGGACGTCACCGCCCGGGTCGAGAAGACCACGCATTCGGAGTTGAAGAACTCTCGGGTGGTGCCGATGCGCCCTGAAAAGGGCTACATTTCCTAGGTAAGAAGGTGTTCTTTATTTCGATCTCTTGCTCCCGTTTTTTCTTTCGCCTGATTCCCTGTTGATCTGCCTGCTCCACAGGGGATCGGGGCCGTCAAGGATTCCCCGCCCCCTGTCCCGGAGGACAAAGAGATCCGGGCCAAGAACAGGGCCCGGAATGAGGAACAGAAAAAGGTGAAGGAGGACAAGAAGGCGAAGGCGGCTCGGAAAGCTCAACGGCGGGAGATTTCCGCCAAAAATCGCCGAGAAGCCGAGAAGGCGGGGGTCGCCCTGCCTCCGTCTCCCGGGACTTCGGTCTCAGAGATAGAGGGCGGAGGAGACAACACCAACTGGCTCGACGAGCTGGCAGAGGAGGATGACGCTATCCCTCCTGCCGGCGGGGGGATCGAGGCCCCTGAGGGGTCGAAGGCCCGAGGGGGGTCGGAGGCCCCCGAGGGGACCCAGGCGCCGGGGGGCAGACAGACTGCCCCCACATCATTGTGGATGATGAGGACAGCGCCCCTCATGAGGGTTCATCCCCGGTGGGTCCTCAAGAAGGGGAGAAGGCGTCAGGGGTCGGATCCGAGGCGCCGCCTCGACCGGTAATGCCAGAGACTCTGGCCGAGCCCGCCCCAGCGTCCGGGGCGGGAAGCGGTGCCTTGGTGGAGGCGTCGCAGGCTGAGACCGCCGTGGAGTCCCCTGCGCCGTCGGCGGGCGTGGCGGGATTCGGTCCGGCGGCCCCTGGCGCCGCGGGAGGCCCCCTAGGAGCTCCGAGCTCCCAAAAGAAGTCTGCTCCCTGAGCGAGGTATGTATAGGATTTCTGATTTCTCTGATGATTTTTTGTTTTTCTCTTTCTTCTGATTTGGAGTTACTCTTCCAGCCGCAAGCAAAAAGCGCCTTCGGTGGTGCTGGCCCCCCTGAAGGCTGTGAAGAGGGGGGCTCAGTCGACTCCTGGGTCGGCTAGGCCTGTGTCGCCGCCGCCTCCAGGCTACGAGGAGGCAGGGCGCCACCAAGGGCAGGACACGGGGGCGCCGAGACCCCAAGGACCGGAGGAGACGGCCCTTGCCTCCGGGGCCGCGCCTCCCCCTGAGGATGCTGATCTGGGAGGTGCGGTCCGACCTGCACATGCTGAGGAGGGCCGAGCCATCGTGGCGTCCAGCGCGGCGCCCGAGGCCCTTGCGGCAGGAAGGGAGGAAGACAACGGATGGGGCAAGAGCCCCGTAATCTGGCCCAACCTTGGCGATGCCGAGTGGGGAGCCAGATTCGTTCTGGATGACCCGTCAGAGAATTACCTCTGGCAGGGTCTGGACGCGTGTGGCCGTGCCGGTGTCGAGGCCCTCAACCGAGCCTCTCAGCTCGTGGCTCGTGACATGTTCAATCTGGCTCAGGTAAGATTTTTATCCGTGTTGTGAAGTAGTTTTGTCCTCACTTTGCGATTCTAACTCCCTGTGTGACTTTCGATCTTATAGGCGCTCAAGGCCACCTCCCTGGAAAAGTCCGTATTTCTTCGTCGGGAGAGGGATGCCATGGCGTCCTTTGAGCGCGAGAGGGCCGCCAGGGAGGCGGCAGAGGGAGAGCTCGCGAAGGAGTGCGAGATTTCTGCCGAGCTTCGGCAGAAGTGCTCGTCACTGGCTACCGAGGCTCGGGAGGCCCGGGACAAGGTCGCCCCCTTGGAGGAGAGAATTGGGGCCCTTGCCCGGGAATCCGAGGCGCAGAAGGCGGCGGCTGAGGGGTACAAGGGTGAGGTCGCTCGGCTTGAGGCTTTGCTCGGCGAAAGGGACCTTGCCCTGAACCAAGCTCAGACCGACCTATCCGGGGCTCTGAGCCAGGTGTCCCACTGGCATCAGAGCTCGGCGGAGCACGAGAAGCGTGCCGAGGGTAAGATTCGCGCCCTTTACTTTGGACTCCTTTATACTTTTGAGTTAGCTTTTCCTGACTTTTTGTTTTTTACTCTGTTTTTCGACAGAGTTAGAGAGGAAGGTGGTCGAGGCAACCTCAGCTGCCGAGACCCTGCAAAGGTCCCTTGACGCCGAGGCTTCAGACCGCTCGGCTCTTGAAGCCGTGGTCACCTCGGCGTGCGAGGGGCTCGGGGTATCGGCGTCGGGGTCGTCGCTGCGGAGTCGGGTCGAAGCCCTTTACTCCCGGGCCGGGGAGAGGATGAGGGAGGCACTCCACGCCGGGGTGAAGAAGGCCCTGGCGGTGGTGAGCTCTCACTATGCCGGCATTGATTTGCCGGCAGTCTGTGAGGGCTACGTTCTCCCGGACGATGAGGCTGAGGCCCAGGAGGAGGTGAAGAGGCTTGAAGACGCCGTGGCTGCCCCCGGAGATGCCTTGGCCACCTTCTTTGACGACGAGGTGGAGCTTCCGCCCCTTGGGGCTCGAGGACCTGAGTAGACAGGGCAGCAGGACCCTTAGGTTTCTTTTCTTTTTGTGGGTGTTAAGGCCGGTGGGCCTTGTAATATATATATATACAATGTTAATGTAGATATTTGTATGAATGCTCTTTTTGAGCTTTTTCCCTAAGTGTTTTATTTTCTTTCTCTTTATGCCGATCCGACCTCGGCAGCGCGAGGTCGGGTGAGCTACTTAGAGTTTTGCGCTAGCCAGGGTCCCCGAGCCTAAGTGCTTTTCCTTTTTCCTTACTAACTCTTGGAAGTCCGAATTTGTTCCCTAAATTTAAGGTGAGTAGAGGCGGTCTTTGCTCGTGAGCGCAGATCCTTCCTCGGGCTCATGCCTTAAGATTTAGGGGACAAATTTTCGGTTTCTTAAGTCTTTTTTAGGAGGGAGGAGGAAGACCTTGGGTCGGGGTTCTTACGCGAAAAAAGGAAAAGATTTGGAGTCGACATAGGGGGTTCCCCCCATGTAGCCCCCGAGGGAGGCCCGGACTCTGCTTGGCAGGTCCGCGGCTCTCTGATAATTTAAACTTTGATTTATTCCTTGAAGGTAGTGAATGAACAAAGAAATTTTTACAAAGTTCTAAGGGTAAAAGCGACGTAGCTGTTCTATGTTCCATGCGTTTTTGAAGACCTCCCCTGCTTCATTGGCGAGCTTGTAGGTGCCGGGTCGGAGAACCTCGGCGATGACGAAAGGTCCTTCCCAGGGGGGTGTGAGCTTGTGACGACCCTTGTTGCTCTGTCTGAGCCTCAGCACCAAGTCGCCGACTTGAAAGGCTCGGCCTTGGATTCGTCGTGCGTGGTATCGGCGGAGGGCCTGCTGGTATTTGGCAGGGTGTAGGAGGGCTACATCCCTGGCTTCATCCAGCTGGTCCAGCGCGTCTTCTTGGAACGTTTTGCCGCTATTTTCGTCGTAGGCTTGTACCCTCGGGGACCCATACTCCAGATCAGTAGGGAGGACAGCTTCCGACCCGTAGACCATGAAGAACGGGGTGAAGCCTGTGGCTCGGCTTCGGGAGGTTCTCAGACTCCAGACGACGGCTGGTAGCTCTTTGAGCCACCTTTTTCCAAACTTGTTCAGTCGGTTGAAAATCTTGGGCTTCAAACCCTGGAGGATCATGCCATTGGCACGCTCCACTTGACCGTTGGTCTTGGGGTGAGCCACTGCCGCCCAGTCCACACGTATGTGGTGTCTGTCGCAGAACTGCAAGAACTTTCGCCCGGTGAACTGTGTGCCGTTGTCGGTGATTATGGAGTTCGGTACCCCAAATCGATGGATGATGTCCGTGAAGAACAACACTGCTTGCTCAGCCTTGATCCTTGTAATGGGTCGGACTTCGATCCACTTGGAGAACTTGTCGATGGCGACAAGTAAGTGTATGAAGCCCCCGAGCGCTTTCTGCAGAGGCCCGACCAGGTCGAGGCCCCAGACAGCGAAAGGCCAGGTGATGGGGATCGTTTGCAGGGCCTGAGCGGGTAGATGTATGTGCCGAGCATAAAATTGACATCCCTTACAGGCCCTGACGATCTCTGTGGCGTCGGCTACGGCAGTGGGCCAGTAGAAACCTTGTCGGAAGGCATTTCCTACCAACGTCCGAGGCGCGACGTGATGGCCACAAGCCCCCAAGTGAATGTCTTGTAGGAGCTTGACCCCCTCTTGACGTGGGATGCACCGCATGAGGACGCCCGAGGGGCTTCGCTTATACATCTCCCCATCAAGGAGGGTAAAGGTCTTGGCACGACGAGCCACGCGCCTTGCTTCGGCCTGGTCCAGGGGCAAAGTGTCGTCGACCAGGCGTTGAAGCAAAGGGTAGCGCCAGTCAGGCGAGTCGTCAGATGCAGGTGGCTCTGGCTCGATGTCCATGGCCTCCTGTTCTTGAGCGACAGCGTCTTTGGGGTCGGCGTTCTGTTCGCCGAGGGGTTCGCCCGACCCCCCGTCGTCCTTGTAGTCGACGGAAGGTTTGTAGAGGTCGCTGACGAAAACATCCGGGGGGACCGTGGCCCGCTCGGATGCCATCTTGGCGAGCGCGTCGGCGGCCTCATTATACTTCCTTAACACGTGGTTAAGTTCGAGGCCGTCGAACTTTTCTTCCAGGCGTCGTACCGCTTTGCGTACGCGTCCATCTTGGGGTCATGGCAGCTAGACTCTTTCATGACTTGATCGATGATGAGTCTAGAATCGCCTCGGATGTCGAGCCGTTTGATCCCAAGCTCGATCGCGATGTGGAGACCGTTAACAAGGGCCTCGTACTCTGCTGCATTGTTCGAAGCAGGGAAATGGAGTTGGATTGCGTATCGCATCCTTACCCCGAGGGGTGAGATGAAGACAAGGCCTGCGCCGGCCCCAGTTTTCATCAAAGACCCGTCGAAGTACAAGGTCCAGCACTCGTGCTGGATTTGAGGTGGCGGGAGCTGAGTCCCAGTCCACTCTGCCACAAAGTTTGCCAGAACCTGGGACTTTATGGCTCTCCGAGGCTCATAGGTGATCCCATCACCCATGAGCTCTATGGCCCATTTGGCAATCCTTCCGTTGGCCTCTCGGTTCTGAATCACTTCTCCCAGAGGGAAAGATTAGACCACTGAGACCGGGTGGGATTCAAAGTAATGTCGGAGCTTGCGTCGGGCCAATACTACTGCGTAGAGTAATTTTTGGATCTGGGGGTATCGGGTCTTTGCATCGGAGAGTACTTCACTGATGAAGTATACCAGCCTTTGGACCGGCAGGGCGTGCCCTTCTTCCTTCCTCTCGACCACGATAGCTGCGCTGGCCACCTGATCAGTGGCTGCGACGTAGAGAAAAAGTGGTTCCCCCTCGGCGGGGGGCACCAGGATGGGAGGGTTGGTGAGCAGAGCCTTGAGCTTGTCAAGGGCTTCCTGGGCCTCGGGGGTCCAGGAAAAGTGCTCAGATTTCCTAAGTAACCTATACAGAGGCAGCCCTTTTTCCCCGAGGCGAGAAATGAAACGGCTTAGGGAAGCCAGACATCCCATTACCCTCTGTACTCCCTTTAGGTTACAAATGGGGCCCATATTTGCGATGGCCGAGACCTTTTCTGGGTTGGCCTCGATCCCCCGTCAGACACAATGAACCCAAGGAGCATGCCTCGGGGGACACCGAAAACACACTTTTCGTGGTTGAGTCTGATCCCTTTCGCCCTAAGGCATCGGAATGTTTCTTCCAGGTTGGCAACCAGGCCGCTCGCTTTCCTGGACTTGACGACTATGTCGTCTACGTAAGCCTCTACCGTTTTGCCTATAAGGTTCCCAAAAACCTGGAGCATACATCGTTGATATGTAGCCCCAGCGTTTTTGAGGCCAAAAGGCATGGTTACGTAACAATACATTCCGAAAGGGGTGATGAACGAAGTTGCGAGCTGGTCGGACTCTTTCATCTTGATTTGGTGGTAGCCGGAATAAGCATCAAGAAAAGACAAAACCTCACATCCCACGGTGGAGTCAACTATCTGATCAATACGAGGCAATGGAAAGGGATTCTTTGGACATGCTTTATTTAAACCAGTGTAGTCTACACACATCCTCCACTTCCCATTTTTCTTTTTAACTAGCACGGGGTTGGCTAACCACTCAGGATGGAATACTTCCTTGATGAATCCGGCCGCCAGCAGCTTGTGGATCTCCTCCCCGATGGCCCGGCGCTTCTCCTCGTCGAATCGGCGCAGGCGTTGCTTCACGGGTTTGGAGCCGGCTCGGATGTCCAAGGAGCGCTCGGCGACTTCCCTCGGTATTCCAGGCATGTCCGAGGGACTCCATGCAAATATGTCGGCGTTTGCGCGGAGAAACTCGACGAGCACCACTTCCTATTTGGGGTCGAGGCTGGAGCTGATCCTCAACGCCTTGCCCTCAGAGGTTCCGGGGTCGAGGAAGACTAGCTTAGTTTCCTCCGCCGGTTCGAAGCTCCCGGCGTGACGTTTGGGGTCGGGGACGTCCTGGTCGCAGTCGTCGAGGCCGGTAAGAATGGCCAGAGACTCTGCCAGAGCCTCGGCCTGCTCGACGCACTCGACGTCGCACTGGTAGGCGTGCTGACTGGTCGTGCTGATGGTGATGATGCCCTTTGGCCCTGGCATCTTGAGTTTGAGGTAGGTGTAGTTAGGGACGGCCATGAACTTGGCGTAGCATGGTCGTCCCAGGATGGCGTGGTAGGTCCCTGGGAACCCAACCACGTCAAAAGTGAGGACCTCTCGTCTGAAGTTGTCGGGGGTCCCGAAGCAGACGGGCAGATCGATCTGTCCGAGGGGGTGGGCACGATGTCCCGGCACCACTCCATGGAATGGCGCAGTGTCATTCCTCAGCCGGGACTTGCTGATCCCCATGAGGGCCAGAGTCTCGGCGTAGAGTATGTTGAGGCCACTGCCTCCATCCATCAGCACCTTAGTGAGACGGGTCTCGGCGATGATGGGGTCGACGATCAACGGATAGCTCCCGGGATTGGGAATCCGATCCGGGTGATCCTGCCTGTCGAACGTGATCGCGCTCTCAGACCATTTGAGGTACGAGGGCGCGGCCGTGCTGACTGCGCAGACTTCTCGGAGTTCGCGCTTCCTTTGGCTCGCAGTGAGGCGAGCCGCGCGTCCCCCAAAGATCAGAAGGCAGTTCTTGATCTTGGGGAAAACCTCCCCCTCGGGGTCGTCGTCCTTGGGAGGCTCTTCGGCACTCTCCTTGGTGATGATGTCGGTATAGTACCGACGGAGGACGGTGCACTCCTCGAGGGTGTGTTTGGTTGGCCCCCTGTGATAGGGGCACGGCTTCTTCAACATTTCGTCGAAGAGGCCGGGGCCTGCAGGAGCCCTCTTGGGGTTCTTGCGATCAGCCGCGGCGACTAGGTGGTCGTCCGACTGACCCTGCTTCCCCTTGCGACCCTTCTTTTTCTTCTTGGGGTCGCGTGATCCTGAGGCTTCGATGGCCTCGGCCTTCTGTTTCCCCTTGGCTGCGCCGTCGGAGAAAATGGCGCCGACTGCCTCTTCGCCTGAGGCGAAGTTGGTGGCGATGTCCAGCAGCTGGCTAGTGCTCGTGGGGGTCTTGCGTCCGAGCTCGTGTACCAACTCCTTGCAGGTGGTACCAGAAATAAAGGCTCCGATCACGTCGGAGTCCGTGATGTTGGGGAGCTCGGTGCATTGTTTGGAGAATCGCCTGATGAAGTCTCGGAGGGACTCGTCAGGCTTCTGCCGGCAGCTCCTGAGGTCCCAGGAGTTCCCAGGGCGCACGTATGTGCCCTGAAAGTTCCCGACAAAGATTCTGACCAGGTCAGCCCAGTCATGGATCATGCGCTCAGGGAGGTGCTCGAGCCATGCCCTGGCCGTATCGGCCAGGTGAAGTGGGAGGTTGCGGATGATGAGCAGGTCGTCATCCGCGCCGCCCAGCTGGCATGCTAGGCGGTAATCTGCCAGCCAGAGCTCAGGATTCGTTTCCTCTGAGTACTTGGTGAGGTTGGCGGGCTGTCGGAATCACGCCGGGAACTTGGCCCTGCGTATGGCCTCGCTGAAGACGCGGGGACCTGGAGGCTCTGGTGACGTGCTGCGATCGTGATCGGGATCGTACCTCCCACCACGGCGGGGTCGGTAACGTCGGGACTCGGCTTCGTCCCTGTCGCGTCGCCTGGCCTCGAGGGTGGCCCGCACGTCCGCGCCTGCTCCGACGCGCTCGTGTACCGACGGGGCCTTGTCACCCCTTTGGGGGTCAGGGAGCGGCGGACCCTGTACCGTTGGTGCCTTGTTCGGGGGGGGGGGGGGTCGGTCCCCACGACGTCTTGTGCTATGGGATTGTGAGGTAGAACTCTCCGCGTTCTGCACCACAGCCTGCTCCAGGAGGCCACGTAACCCCTGGCGCACTCTTCTTCCCTCAGGGGTCGATGGTTCGGGCATCGCCCTGAGGAGGAGCGCAGCGGCTATCACGTTTTGGCTGGCCGTGCTGAAGACTGGGGCGCCACCCCCTTGGTCCTCGATGATACGGCGGTTGACGTCACGGGCGCGGCGTCTAGCCTCGCCCCCATCCCCGCGGCCTGACGGCTCTCGGACCAGGGCCTCATGGAGTTGGCGGAGGCGTATGCGCTCTTCTTCGAGCCTGGCCTCCAGCTCATCGAGTTGTGCGAGGTCAGGACGGTGTCCCCCAACGGGGGCAGATGCTACCCCACGGGCTCTGGGATTGGTTCCGGGAGTTGGATTGGGAGGTGGAGTTGCGTCCTCCTGTCTAGAGGGCCCTGCGTCCCCCTGAGCGTCATGCGGCGTGCCTCCGACTTCTAAGTTGAAGCACTCTCGTGACGGGTCGTAGCTTCCGTCGTGCTGGCCTCCAAGAAGCGCATGAAAGTCTCCGGGTCGCCACACCCGAAGAAATCAGCGCCAGCCCACTCGTCGTCGCCCGAGGTTAGGTCCTCTGGGTATGATGAGACGGGCGGTGTGGAGACAAGGTCCAGTGTAGACCTCAAATGGTGCCCTGGAAGTTCCGCGTACGCAGTTAATGAAGTGCTCACGGAAGAGGCGTAGGTGGCGGCGGCATTCCTGAGCCCAAAAGGTAACTCAGGAGGTGCCGCTACCGCTCCTTCATCCGTAGGTGGAGGAGGACGGGATGTTGAGGCCCCTTTGCCCCCTTGCGGGGGACGAGTGCGGTCCTTGCCTTCCCCTTCGACCGGGGCGGAACGGGAGGCCGCGATGATCCTCTGTTGGTCCTGAGACCGGGGCTTGATGCCCCGCGAGCCCTTCCTCTAGCGCCTGTCGGGGCGGAGGATCGGGCGACCTGGTGAGGAATATGCGGGGGAAAGGCCGGACGGGTCCTAGCTTCAGAGGTAGGGTCAGAGATCCTAGATCTCTGACGCCCCCTCCGTGAGCCCCCCGCATGGTGTCCCGAACGTCTCCCACGCACTGACTGTGGTGGGATCGGCTCGGGGCTAGGCTCGACGTCGTCACGTGGCGGGAGGAGGACCATGTCGTAGCCGGAACCGAGGGACATGAACTTCAAACTCCCAAACACCATGATGGTGCCGCGACGGAGCGGGCGAAATCCGTCCGCCATCCAAACCTTCCTAGTAGGGACAGGTGAATGTCACGCAGAAGGCCCCTACCTGGCGCGCCAACTGTCGGCGTCTAGACTCGCGGTCTAGGCACTAACAAGTATAAGTCTGCGTGACTGACCAAGCTTGGATGGTGATGCAAGTGAGACACAGAGGGTTTATACTGGTTCGGGCCAAGAATGCCCTACGTCCAGTGTGGCTGTGGATTCTGTATAACCTTGCACCCAAAGGTGCTTGCAGTAGGGGGTACAAGCTAGTTGCGAGAGAGGGCTAAGTCCCAGGTCTCGGCTTGGTGTGGACAGAGTGCGGGCTGCTGCTCTGTGAAAGAGTGTTGTGTGTGTGAACCTTCTGAACTTATTCTTAGTTATGAACCCCGGCTCCCCTTTTATAGCCTCAAGGGAAGGCCAGGTATTTACATGAGTAGATGTCTTTTATTGAATGGTGAAACCACAGTCCCGACCCTGTTGAGGCTGGTCCATCTCGTCCTTGAGGGATGGTTGACGGCATGGCTGTTCCTGTAGAGGATTACCGAGCCCTGTAGGGGTCGCGGGGGTCGGATCGCCAGCACTGCTGCACATCCCGTCAATAGTGGGAAAAGACCCCAAACAGTGGTGCTGATTTTACCTCTCCCATTCCCTTTTTACTGTGCGACAGTACGCTACAGCGAAAGAGGTAAGGATGTACAGTGACAGAGGTAAGGCCACAGTGACCAGGGTGGTTGGAATAGTTATCGCCTTGCCCTGCCGCGGTATGGAAGCCGTCGCGTCTGTCATGTCGTGGGTACGGGCGCCGTGCGGTGGAAGTTTTGCTGCCCAGGCGGAGTGGGGTCCGGCGCCCGAGCCTGGACGGGGTCGGGCGAGTCGGAAACTGCGTCCGAGGCCCTGAGGGGTCGGGCGAGTCGGAACTTGCGTCCGAGGCCCTGAGGGGTCGGGCGAGTCGGAACTCGCGTCCGAGGCCCTGAGAGGTCGGGCAAGTCGGAACTTGCATCCGAGGCCCTGATGATTGTGGTTAGTACGTTTCTTTGCGTTTTTTCATTGCTCTGATTTGGGTATCCCTTATTATGGTACCCAACAATCTTCTACAATAGGAATAGACAACTCTTCATCAATAACTGGAATTGGGGAGCAATATGATTTACAATTCTTTTCTCCTCATGTTTCTTGAAAAGAACTGCTATATTTGATTTCTTCATACCTCAACTTCCTAAAAACATATCAACAAATTCATTCAATTCTTGGCTCACAATCTCACAGAGTCATAGCCACACACAGACAGTAGATCTGGGAGAAAAGCTAATCCCTAAACCAATAAACCAGGAAGCCATAGTTACTGTGCACAAATAAAATCAACTCACCACAGGAACAGAAGAGTTGGCCTGGGCGCTTGGCCGGCGGCCGGCGCCGGTGCGGACTGCCCACTTGGCACTGGCGCCCGTCGGGCGTCCAGCCCAGGCGACCAGGCAGCCCGCACCGCCGGGCGCCGTGAGGGACTAAGGGTGAGGCCGTGAGGGACTGAGGGTGAGGGAGGCGGGAGGCCGGAATCCCGCCGGGCGCCGGAGCGTGGAAGCGTCAGGCCATCGCGGCGGCTCCTCCTCGCGAGTCGGCGAGTCGCGACCTCGCCACTTCGTCGTTCGCTGGTTCACCAGGCCGTAACTCGCGAGTCGCACATAATGTCGGGTCGGGATGAACGGAGGAAAAGGAAAGGGAGAAAGAGGAGTACTGGGCCAAGTTTCTATGGGCTGAAAGGAGTACTAAAAAATTTTTGGGCCAAAATACAGAGTAGTCCTGAGTCTATCTGGACTACCTATTGGGCCCGCCACTGGAAGCACGCGTGCTGCCGTGCCCATCGGTATGACACGACACGACTAATAGGCTATAGTGCCGTGCCTGTGCCGTGACCTCTGCAAGACGACACTATTAGGCACGGCACAGCGGGCCGGCAGGCCGCATAGTGCCGTGCCTCGTCGTGTCGTGTCGTGCCTCACCGTGTTCATGCCCGTGCCATGCCTAATACTTAATGCCCGAGCGGCCCCATTTGGAAAACTATATTAATACTTAATAGTCATTAGAGTGCTAGACTCTCCTTTGTCTTTGTTTATGCTGTGTGTGTGTTTTATACAGAGGCCGGAAAGTGGCATCACGAATTTTAAATCAACTCAGTGCAATGATTACGAATTAACAAACGCCTCGTAGCTCTCTGTGTTCAAAAGAAGACGTTAGCTAGCTCTCGCGGTCATTCTTTCCTCCAGGCTCCATAGCTGCAGCAGAGACGCCCCCCCACGCCACGATCCACGGCGACGTCATCATGTCCGTCGTCCCGTCCTACGACCGCACCGACGAGCTCCGCGCGCTGGACGCAACCCTCGCCGGCGTTCGCGGCCTTGTTGCTTCTGGCGTGAAGCAGGTGCCTCGCATCTTCCGCGTTCCCTACCCTGAGGAGCCACTCCAACATGCGCAACAACTGCCAGCGGCGGCAGCGACTGTCCCGATGATCAACCTCACCGGCGATCGCGCGGCAGTGGTGGACGCCGTCCGTAGGGCGGCGGCGGAGTGGGGGTTCTTCCAGGTCACGGGCCACGGAGTGCCCGAGCCGGTGATGTCTGCAGCGGTGGCGGCTGTTCGCGCGTTCCACGAAGCCGACAGCGGGGAGGGCAGCGACAAGGCGCGGCTCTACTCGCGGGAGCCCTGGAAGGCGGTCAAGTACAACTGCAACTTTGACCTGTACCAGTCGCCGGTAGCCAAATGGCGCGACACGCTCTACCTGCGCATGGCACCCGACCCTCCCGCCGCCGACGACCTTCCGGAGATTTGCCGGTGAGCATCCTCGATCTCTATTACTCTTGTATACATAGTCTGCCAATATTTGCCTCACCATACCCTGCCGGAGATCCGCCGGCGATGCCTAGCCAAGGCAGGGTTGTGACTTCTGACCCGTGACTTGTCGATCAATAATGCATGCATGCATCTGGCTTTAGAATATTGTTCGGTTGGAGCAACGATCGATAAAATCACCATGACTGGATCGTTCATGATGTGGCGATCATGTGTGTAGCATGATTGGATCGTTCGTGATGAGCAATACGAATGAAATGCATAGCACATAATGGACACAAGTAAAAAGTATCTAAAATAGGGTTCATAGTAGTGGGCCGCCTGTCTGTTGGAAGAGCAAGGTATACCAATAGCTTGGAACATCACTTGGCGTCTCTTTTGATACCTGTACCTATGTGTATGTATGAGACATCATGACCATGTATGCTATGCAAGACATTATATATATATATATATATATATATATATATAGTAGAAAAGAGTACAACGCCGACGCCCCCTATGAATTTCTACAGGCGGTTGTAGTTATCACGCGTCTGTGGTATAAAAAGGGTGGTGTCAGAACTACGAACCGTCTGTGAAGATGTATTTTCACAGGCGGTTTTTCTAACAAAACCGCCTATAGAAATCATACATTTCTACAGGCGGTTGTCCTAAGGAAACCGCCTGTAGAAATCATGTATTTCTACAAATATTTCTACAAGCGGTTTCTTAACAAAGCCGCTTGTAGAAATAATTTGAAATTGAATTTTTTGAGTTTTTCAAATAACCTTGTTTGAAAAAACTGTCAAAATGAAAGTTGTGGATCTCGAAAAGTTATAAAACTTTGTAGTTGATAATTTTTTCATTTGACTTCATCTTGTTGTCGAAAACTATATTTGAATTTCTTAAATTTGAAATTCAAATTTTGTAAATGACCTCGGATGGAAAAACTTCCAATATAAAAGTTATACATCTTGAAAAGTTATAAAACTTTGTAATTGATAACTTTTCCATTGAAATCCGTTTAGGGCCTCAAATAATCAATATATGCTCGGTTTGAGATAATATGTGGGGAACTAAACTCTAATATAGACACAAGTGAGTGATAGATGGAGTGGTAGAGGAGGCTACTCGATTTTGTATTTTCTGTAAAAACATTTCTACAGGCGGTTGACATAACTGAACCGCCTGTAGAAATAAATTTCTACTGGCGGTTCTTAGTTACCACCTGTAAAATTGGCCTATTTCTACTGGCTTGCAGCGCAGGCGATGCTAAAAAACGTCATTAAAAATAGGTTTCCAGCCACCCTCTGTACTAGTATATATATATATATATATATATATATATATATATATATATATATATATATATATATATATATATATATATATATATATATATATAGCATAAGCCGAGAGACGGTTTGGTGTCACTACCTGAAAAATCATCTTTAAGTGTCAGGGGTCTGCCCCTAAAAATGGACACCGAATATTTAAAATGAAGTAGTAAAATTTGAATTTTTAAAAATAACTTCGGATGGAGAAGTAACGAAAGTAAACTTTATAGATCTTGAGAAGCTATAGAATTTTGTAGTTGACAATCTTTTCATCTGAATTCATTTTGTTAAGGAACACTACCTTTCAATTTATCCAATTTGAATTTTTCGAACGGTTTCGTATTGAGAAACGACCAAAATAAACTTTGGAGATATTGACAAGTTATGAGATACTGTAGTTGGAAAATTTTTTGTTTGAAGTCATCTTGTTATGCAAAACTATGTTTGAATTTTAAAAAATTAAAATTTGAATTTTTAAAATGACGACCTCGGATGGAAAAACTGTCTAAATGAAAAGGGTAGATTTCAAAAAGTTATAAAGTTTTCTAGTTGACAACTTTTCATTTGATGAAATCATCTTATCATGCAAAAATATGTTTGAATTTCTCAAATTTGAAATTCAAATTTTGTAAACGACCTTGGATGGAGAAACTCCCTAAATAAAAATTGTAGATCTCGAAAAGTTATGAAACTTTATATGTAACAACCTTTTGATTTGAATTTGTTTATGGCTTCAAATAATCCATTTACACTCGTTTTAGTATAATACATGGGGAACCGAAATGGATTATAGATGTAAATGATAAAGGAGTGTAGTGGTTGGGGAGTTCACGCGCATTAGAGAGAGAGGTCGGCGGTTGAAAACCTGGGTGCAGCAAAGTGCGAAACAATTGTGGGAAAAAGTCATGGGAGAGTAGATGGGTGGTGTGGCTGACCGGTGGGGGCCTCCTCTGTTGAGATAAAATGTTTTACTATATTTTGGAATTTGTTTTTCAGTTTTTAAAAAATGATTTGTAAGGGGGGCGGCTCCCCTATAAATGCTTGATTTGTAAAAGCCATCCCGGAGGGACGGCTGATGATGATCGCCGTTAAAGATGGGAGCCGCCCCTAAAAACCATAAATGGTGTATTGTGTGGTTAGTGCTATGTCCATTTATCTCAAGATCGAAAACTTATTCTAGGTTGTTTTCATGTGTATTAGATGGTGTCATTGTGTTGTTCTCAAGCTTAGGAGTTAGATATGTAACCAAGGACTTGTGCTCCAAGTGCAAAGAGTAACATATTTCTAGTATTGAGTTAATACCCTAAACACAAGATATACTTAAGTGCATAAATGCCACGAGATGACGCACAAAACATGTTTCAAATCATGCAAAAAGAAGACTAATCAAAACAAGTTTCAAATTTTTGGAGATCTAGAGAACAAGTTATGCATTTTATAAAATTTTTAAAAAACATTATTTAGTCAAATTGAAATATACTTTTTGGTATCAGATTTATATTTAGATGATAGAGAATATTCTAAGGAACACAACAAAATATGTTTCCCAATTTTTGGAGCTCGAATACATCTTCTATGAATTTTACAAGTTTGGATTATTGTGTCATGGTTTATCGGGCTCTTCGCCAAGAATGGTGGACTCTTCACTAATGCAAGTTGCTCTCAGATTTGGCTATACTATAATTCAACAGACTCTCTGCCACAAATGATGGACTCTCCGCCAAACCACGAACAAGGAGTTGTTCATACAATCTCGAAATGCAAAGCTGGACCTAGGGGTTTTGCATGTTTAAACCATCTTCGTGGTAGCTTCCAAGCATCCTATATATCACCTTTAGCCTAGTGGTTTGAGCCATATTGTGTGCAAACTAACTCAGCCACACTTGGTTATTTTCAAAGTTTGTGCTTATGTGAATAGGGAATTTATGCTTGAGCTCGATTTGATCTTACCAAAGGGCAGCAAAGGATGGATCCAAGCTCCCTAAGATGATGGAGATGTTGGATCTACCCTTTGGCAGCTCAAGCTCTGAGGGAGGTCGACGGCCTTGAGCTGCCTAGTCACCTCCTCAATGGACAACACAAAAAGATGCATGAGTGTCTCCATACAAGGATGACTTGGGTGTACTCCTTTGGGATGACGCAGAGGAACTTCTCAACGGTTTTCCTCATTGATGTCATCATCACTGTGTCACATCATCTGTTGCACTAGGTCAGAGAGATGGAGCGCAAAAACATCAATGTCCTCCTTCGACTATATGCGAGATGGTCCTATCCTAGCATAGCTTCTGCTGCACTAAATTGTGGGCACGGTCGCTACCGATATGTGCCACAGTGATGGCATCCTAGGACTCTTGGCGGTTTCCTCGTCCTTGAGGATGGGTGCCATATCCGACAGAACCACAGCAAGGATGGCCTCTGGCACGTCCAGCTGATCACATACCACATCTACCTACCTTGCATCTTTACCTTCATCACCAAGCTGCACTTGTTGTAGTTGGTCTTTGTGAGTATGGGCCACAACATACACCCATTAGCCTCCTTAATCACGATCTGAACGACTAGCATCCCATGATAGCACCACGTCTGTGATGATGCTCTGGCGATGGTGAGAGGACACAGTGCCTATGAGCGCTCTGCGAACCTCTAGGACGCTCTACCTCCACGTGCAGAGCGATAGCAACAGCAGTTATGGCTGAGCCACGGCCACCGCCTGCATGGTCATTTTCACAGCTTGCATGGCTGCCGCCTTCGCTTCAACCATGTGTGTGTCACGCTCTATGTCATCGTCCACTATTGTGCATTGACAGCGTTAAGCTTGTGCTAGATGGAGGTGCCAGAGGGGTTCGACATGGCACCATACAAGAGAAGAAAGAAACTAAGGCTCTGATAAGACATAGGTTTGAAATTTTTGGATTTCTATATTGCTAAGCCTTGAACTGCGTGGTATGGTACATTTAGACCAAGTGGTCTGACTACAGCTACTAAAGCATAAAGCAGAGCAATAACTAAAGTAGAAGATAACATGCTAAAGCACTAGATAAGATGTCATGACATATGCACTAACTACTCCTATTTATCCTAGAGATTGAGCTCTAAAATATCAATGTCACAAGACTTATTCCATCATAATATACAATATATTTATGAGTATTATACATAAGATAAAAGTACACACAGGGCACATCCATCGTGGGGCAGGGGGTCCTCGAGCCCCCTTACTTGCTACAAGACAGTGGATCCCCTCCATAGGCCCCATTAATTTTTTCTGCCATTGATTGAAGCATGGGGTGTTTGAGGTTGAAGAGAAGTGTTGTTGGTTTAGTACCATTTACAAGTACTGTTTAAAATGTATTATGATTTGCAGAGATGCAATGCTTGAGTATGCCAAACAAGTGAAGGATTTGGGAGACAAGTTATTCGAGCTGCTCTCCGAGTCGCTTGGGCTCAAACTGAGCTACTTGACAGATATAGAATGCAACCAGGGACAGTTTATAGTTGGGCACTACTACCCTCCATGCCCCCAGCCTGAACTCGCCATTGGGACAAGCCGGCATTCAGACTCCGGCTTCCTGACTATACTAGTGCAGGACGAAGTTGGTGGCCTTCAGATCCTCCATGACGACCGGTGGTTCGATGTTACACCGACACCTGGAGCATTCATTGTCAACATAGGTGATCTCCTGCAGGTAAGATGGCGAGATCACCAAATTGTTGTCAATTGAGAAAAAACTTGAAAATATATATACCAGTGTTTTTACTAGTTTTCTTCGTTAATTGGCATCTTCAGTTGATCTCTAATGACAAGTTTAGCAGCATCGAGCATAGAGTGGTAGCAAAGAATGTTGAACCAAGAGTTTCTATTGCGTTCATTTTCAACACTAGTTCCCATCCAGCTTCGACAAGAATGTATGGTCCAATCAAGGAGCTGCTGTCCGAGGAGAATCCTCCTTTGTACAGGGAAACCCTCGTCAGAGAGTATTATGCTCGTTACCACTCTATTGGCTTGGATGGCAAGCACAAGACTGCTCTAGCTAATTTCAGGTTGTGAATTCTGAATGAGAATATTACCTTTTTATTTACCAGCAAGATGCAAATGTTGGGACAATCTGTATCATGTAATAATACCAAAGAGAAGATTAGTAACTGCTCGTAACATTCCCTAATAATTAATGTATATTTATGCCTGATCGCCACAACAGAGATACACGTGATTGTATATTTATCCTGGACGTATATTTGTGTAACATATAATAAGATGTTTCTTCTATGTCCATGAGCATGTACCTCTATACAACATTTGTTTTTCCAATCCCCCATATTCGTTCCGCTTGTTTCTTTTACACCCGGTTTAAAAAGTAAAACCAGATTTATTATATGTCTGTCTAAGAAGTTCACACATACAACAAAATAGAGGATATCAAAAACAATAATATACAGTGGAAACAGACTTGTATACATCTGAGTATAGCGAAAAGGTTACTAATCTTTTCTTCAGGCTCCAACTTCACAGGGGATGGCCTGACTTGGGGTAACATATGCCTAGCACTCCTTAGAACCTTATTCAAGCTTCATCTTCTATTACCCATTTAGAATTTTTATCCAAGTAATTAAAAAGTAAAGCAAGCATAAGTAAACCACTGCTTAACAAGCACTACAGAATGAGGCATTAGTCGATGCACAAAATCGTCAAAAACCTCGGCCTTTTTGCGGCCCAGCGTTAAAGGCCCCTTTAACACCGGTTCGTAACACGAACCGGTGCTAAAGTGTCCTACCCAACGTGCTGTCGGGGCAGGGACCCTCTAGCACCGGTTCGTGTTACCAACCGGTGCTAAAGGGTCCCTTTAGCACCGGCCAGTGCCATGGGCCGAGGCAAAGCCTTTAGCACCGGTTTTTAACACAAACCGGTGCTAAAGGTGACCCTTTAGCACCGGTTTGTGCTCTGAACCGGTGCTAAACGTCCGGTTTATAGGCCGGCTACCTCCTCCTCTCTGCTCATTTGAAACCGAGAGCACCATTGTTGTTCTTGGAGCTTCTTCTTGCTTGGTCTTCCTTTGTTCTTCATCTCCGACGTCCATCGTTGATCTTCTTCGACTCCATCATCGTCTCTTCGTGCTTGGAGGTGACTAACTGCATCCTTTCTTGTCTTTGTCATGTTGTTTTTGGCTTGTGATTTTCCCATTATTTTTAGCTCAAATCCACTTTGTTATTTTGAATCATTCACTTGAATTAGTATATATATATATATATATATATATATATATATATATATATATATATATATATATATATATATATATATATATATATATATATATATATATATATCATGGTTGACCTAGTATTAATGTAGTTTGCAAGAATGAATTATAGTATTTTTTTATGATCTTAGAAATTAGGATAGTTCAAATTATTTGATTTGTTAATATCACTTGATTTGTTTTTATTACTACATAATGTCCATTGTATAATTTAAAAGATTTATTGACGTAACTAGACAAATAAATAATATTATTAGATTCTTCTTTAATCATACATGTTTACTAGTAAATGTGGAATTTATAATTGTTTAAAAATTAAGTATGGATAGTAGATGGCAACCGTGACCGGGTTTTCGGTCTCTCAACGGGTTCAAAAGCGATACCGGCCGGAACTCCCTCTCATTACTTGTGGCAATTGTGGGCAGAAGATTGTGATGGAGTACAAAGTGTCGAAAGAGGGAGTAAACAAGGGTCGTATATTCTACAAGTGTCCGGATCGTAATGTGAGTTATTTCCAGACATTTGCTTATATATGTGCTTATTTTTTTAATGATATTAATTAAACTTTTGATTCTCTCTTTTATTTTTAGTGGGATGGTACCGACAGATGTACAGGTTGGTACTGGGAGGAAGAATACATTGAACACATCAAGAAATCTTTTGCACAGGTGGTTGAGGCTGAAGGAGATGAGGCAGTGAGCCGGCGAAAGGAGTTTAATGATGTTGATCAAGCGAATGATCTATCTATTATAGTTGGGATCGGACGCGAACTAATTATGTTGCTTAAGTGCATTTTAGTTTTGATTTTTTTAATGCTAGTTGCAATTGTATTTGTTGTAGCCAAGCTTGCTTGAATTAATTAACTATGTGTGTTAGACATGTTGTGCAATAAGATGAGAAACTATATGTGTGTATGGTTTTCATAATATATATGTTATATTTAATGCAGATGGTAACACGTAACTGCATGTATAATGCCGATCGGCGCTCTGAAGAGTTCTTTAATGGCGTGCATGTTGACGGTCCTTAAGTATCAAATTTAATTATCAAATAAACAAAGAAAAAGATCCAAATGCAATCAACATACAGACTTAGGGTTTTATCTGACAGAATTCCACGAGTTTTGGTGTTTGTCTATTTCTGCAGGGGTTATTAGGAAATACGGAAGAAAGACCCACACGTCGGGATTACAAAGAGATATCAACGTGTCGCGCAATTATCTTATATCGAGAAGACTCCAGAAGCCACGAGAACGAAGCGGAGGCAGAACAGAGCCTGGCCCAGGGCGCCGGCCCCCTGTTAGAGTCCAATCAGAACTCTCTTCCGGGATTACGCTCCACCGACCTAAAGGATCAAGGATAACCGTTCAATCAATGTTGTTTTGATCCGACGGCCCATATTCACTTGGAAGGACTATAAAACTAGACCCCCTGGCCCTTGGAGGAGAGGACCTCTCAACCCTAATTCATTATTCATCAAGGGAGAAGAAGCCTCTGATCAAGCCTAGAGCCACCACATCAATTAGATATCTAGATTAGCATAGCTACATAGAATTAGAACTAGGAGTCAATCTTCGATTGGTTTCCGGAACTGTCAAGAGGATTCTTGGTAATTCTCTATTGTTCTTCAATTGTTCATCTTTGTTCTTCAATATATGAATATGACTTTGTTCTACTTCAATATATTGGTTATGACTTTGCTCTACTTGTTTATATTCGCAATTATATTGTTTTTAGTTTATCATAGTTATATATTTGGCTTAGTTAGATTGGATTTATATACATGTTTCGGATCGTATAGCGTTTATCCATCGGATCCATGGGTAAATGATAGATATTGTGTAGGCGTGGTGCTTATACCGTATTTATCTGCGAATGTACCCTATATGCCAGATCGCGAGGTAGTTCGTGGTAGTGACAGCTCCATTGATTCTTATATAGTCTCACTCTCGTGTATTGAGCTGGCAGAGCAACATTATTATAGGGGAGTGATTACGATGTTTCTCATATTCCTTGCTAATATCACTATGCATGGGTGTAGTCCTGTCTCACAATGATTGCTAAGTATAATTGCAATAACTATGATATGCTAGACTGTATAGTTAGGAATAACTTAAGAAATATTCTCGTAGTTCGTCCTAATTCCATGCTAATGACTTGCTAGAATATCTAATTGAGGTGCTTATCATATTTATTATGTGGCTAAGTTATGCTAATCAGATTAATTATCATTGTCACTATTCATTACTTTATATATCCTTTATGTGACACTTATCCCTGTATGAAAGAGTTAGATAAATGTTCTCAATTATACATGCAATGATAGATACTCAATTCTCTATTCTATTCTATAATCAACATTGATGATTACTAATCCCTTCCCAGTGGTAAAAATATAAATAACGATACCTGGAATACTTCTTGGTTAAAATGCTACATCGGTATTAATCTGTGCGATTGCAGATCCCATTTGTTATTTATTTAGATGAGCAATTGCATATTTCAATACCGCGTGTCTCATGTCATGCTGGGGATGACAACTTGGCTTAAGTGGTATGAGGGATAGGTTTGGCATTTTTGGCGCCGTTATCAGAATTAGAAAACTAAGTCTACTTTTGGTAATGACGTTAAGAATACCCAACAAGCATTTTTGGCGCCGTTGCCGGGGAAGGTTGATTACTAATCAGGAATGAATATAGAATTTTGAGTTATCATTCGCATCACTAATATGATTGAGCTTATCAATTCTCTCATACAGTTTTACCCCGTTATTTTCTATTTTATTTTATGCAGGGTAATGTATGAATAGAAGATATCTTCCAGGAAATTTTGTTGACAATCTCGAAGCATTATTTAGAAAAACAAGAGCCAAGCTCAAGAAGAGATCATCAACACTTCAGCAAGAAGCTTCATCCAATCAAGAAGATCACCGGAACTTGTCTTCAGAGTTCGAAGCCATGGCGAACAAATCGATCCGTGAGTTCTCAGCTCCCACTACGGACAACATCCGCACTGGACCTGCTGCAGAGATCGATGGCAACTTTGAGCTCAAGCCTAGACTTATCAACATGGTGCAATCCAACCAGTTCTGTGGGAAGACACACGAAGATGCTAGTGCTCATCTCCAACACTTTCTGGAGATTTGCAGCACATTGACCATATCAGGAGTCCCCAGAGATGCTATACTACTTCGCCTCTTTCCATTCTCACTGTTAGGAAGAGCGAAGCAGTGGTTCTACGCTACAAAGGAGAAGAATACTACGTGGGCACTCTGCTCCACGAACTTTCTGGCTAAGTTCTTTCCCATAGGCAAGACCAATGCTCTCCGTGGGAGGATTACAAGTTTTCAGTAACAACATGATGAATCTGTTCCAGAAGTATGGGAGCGCTTCCAAGACTACATCCTAGAATGTCCCCATCATGGAATGGAGAGTTGGCTACTAATGCAAACGTTTATCATGGGCTCGGCAACAGTGCCTGAGAAACCATGGATGCTGCAGCTAGAGGAGCATTCCTATCACTCACCATATCACAAGCCATAGATCTTGTGGAGAAGATGGCGTCCAACCAAAGGTGGAATGAAGAGAGGACCCAGACACGCAAGAAAGGTGGAGGTATGCATCAGCTCAAGGAGGTAGACATGCTGTCTGCAAAGCTAGACCTGCTCATGAAAAAGCTTGACGATAGAGCTGAAGATAAGAAAGAAGTTATGCACATCTACGACTCTCACATGACTTGTGAGGAGTGTGGAGATACTGGACACTCAGGCAATCACTGCCCTGTAATGCTTGAGGATGTGAACTACATCAACAATAACAACAACAACAACTACTACAACCGTCCTCAACAAAATCAAGGTTGGAATCAACACAGGCCTAACTACTCAGGTAATTACCAAGGTAATAATTCTTTCAAAAATAATAATAATTTTCCACCTCTAAGAGAGTTAGTGTCTAATCAAGAAAAGCTAATGGATAACCTATCTAAGAAATTGGTATCTAATAATAAAATGCTAGAAAATATAAATAACAGAATGGATAATTTCTCTACTGCCATCAAGAATCAAATTAGCTTTAATAAAATGATTGAATCTCAGTTAAATCAAATAGCTGTTGCTATTCCTGCTACTAACCACGGTATACCATCACAACCGAAAGGATTAGAATCTGCCAATCTTGTAGACATGTTTGAAGCAGGTAACAACTAGAGTAACCCCGTCACTGAAGTTACTACTGAGCTTCTGCGGGTCAAGAGAGGCGATCCAGGACGCCTCGTCATCCCGATCTCCATCGGCATGGTGGACTTCCCAGAAGCACTCTGCGACTTTGGCTCTAGTGTCAACATTATCCCCAGGGTACTCTATGAAAAATTCTTTACATATCCTTTATTAGAAACAACCATGTGTTTGCAGTTTGCAGATCAGACGATAAGTTTCCCAAAAGGAATATTGAAGAACCTCTGTGTCCGAGTTGGTACCTTGTACGCCCTAGCAGACTTCGTGGTGATAGAGACCAGTAATGATGAGAGGACACCCATCATCTTAGGGAGGCCATTCTTAAACACCTCGGGAGCTGTCATCTACGCTAGTGCTGCCAAGATCAGTTTCTACCTCAAAGGGAGGAAGGAGACGTTTTCCTTCAATAACAATACTACACAAATCCCAGAGCAATCCCGACATGAACCAAGGAAGAGGACCAACAGGAGGAATAGGAACAAGCAAGTGTGGACCGAGTCAGCTAAGATGGTCACTACAGTTCAAGGAGGTCAAGATCATCGACTTGAGTCACCGTTTCTGATCAAGAAGGACGACCCAGGAATGTCAAGCATCTATTGCTCCATAAATGGATACAACTTCTACAAGACGACTTGCGACACCGGATCGGGCGTCAACATAATGGCCGTAGTCACCTATCGGCTCTTGTTCGGAACCATGCCCTTAAAACCAACATACATTCAGCTCCAGATGGCAGAACAGACATTTCGAGAGGTTAAAGGTATAGTAACTGATGTCTCTGTCAAAATAGACGATCATTTTGTCTACACAGACTTTCAAGTTATTGACATGGGAGAAGACGAATAGGATCGACCCATCATCCTTGGAAGACCGTTCCTCAGCACCGTTAAAGCAGTCATCTACATTGGAACCGGAGAAGTTTATATGTACTTCCCCTCAGAGAAGGTACTCCGCTATTATTGACCCTAACTATATCGTTGAAGACTCTAAGCAGGTAAGGACAAGAAGAAGACGACGCAACCGCAACCAGAAGAGGCAAATCATCAGGGACGGATGGGCAGACTATGAAGGAGAAGTAGTAAGGTCAGAAGACATACAGCTTAAACAGAATTATCCAGAGGAAACCATAGCTCCAAGTCAAGTGTGGAGAGAGAAGATAACTATACATGAAGCAGAGGCGCCGCCGGAAGCACCGACTACGCCACCCAACGAATCCTAGGACAACTAGAAAACGGAGAGTCCCGTTCGGAGGACTTAAAAACACCGAACGCCTTGCCAATAGGTAAACTTGGTAGTTATCCTTTTTCCTTTCAATTATTTTGAAATAGTTTACTTAGTTAATCATGTTCTATCCTAAAAAGAAAATAAAAATGTTAAAAAACAGTAAGCCCCATGTGAGTATACGAGTAGCATGAAACCCATAAGTACATTCACTGTGGTGCCATAAAAATATTTTTTCTACTCTATAAAATGAAAATATAAAAATAGAGAGTAATATTTATTGAGGAGGCTCAACATGATAAAGGCTAGATATTTATGCTAATACTTAATCAGTTCCACAAAGCATTGTTGTCTATTTGAGCTCCACAGAATTCAAGGATCAAGAAGACTAGCAGATGGAGGACATTCTAATCGCTGTCAGGGTACTGCCGACTTTCAAATACACCTCTGCCACCTGCTAGCTACATCAAAAGAAATTACGTCAAAATTCAGCTTGGTGGAGAGCACCCCCATTTATCCAGCTAAGTATTTCTATCTATCTATCTTTATACTTATACTATATTAAAATATAAATATACATAACCATGAAAAAAACCAAATAAAGATTTTGTGCTTATATATATGTATACCTTTTGCTTAGCGTGCTTAATAAATAAATAAAGTGGCTATGCTAAACTGAATCTTAATAATAAAACTCTAGCATGGATATGATGAATACTTGCTCTGCCTAATTTTCAAATTTGAAGTTCTCTCAAGTTTAGACATAACTGTTATAATTTAAAGCTTGCTCTAAACCTAAACTTGTGGGAAGAAAACTTGATCTGAAGTCTAGGTAGTTAACGGATATGATATGGGAAGGTTGAGCTGCTGTTTATCTGTTCCTAGAGATGCTAGAATTCTCGAGAATTTTATCTTTGAAAATCTTTAAAATATTACATGATGAGTTCCTGTATGATGAGAGTTTAAATTCCTACCACAGCCATATATACATGCTTGCTAGACTTTGAGCCACACATTTACTTTTTACTGCTTATGAGCATTGAGTGTGGTCAAGCTGTGTAGACCCTTAGGAGCTTGTCATGTGGTTAAAATCGAGATTCACTTGCACGTTCACTCACACATGTTGCTTCTACCTTGGAAGTACGCATCCACATATATCCACTCATTTCCATCTCCAGAACCACCCAAAAATATTCTACTCCTAATCCGGGAGAGAATAGCCAAAAACATTTCTGTTTTTCCCCTGTGAAATAAATGCTCAACTTATCTTGGCTACTACCACTTGCTATATTATTTCAGGAGATGAGTACTCTAAAAAAGAAGAAAAAGATACGAGGAAATAAAAAGGGGCAAGTGCCCGGAACCTCGAAAGAAAAGAAAAAGTGAGACGAGAGGTAAAAATGGACAAGTGTCCGACAGTAGAATTAGGGGTACAAGATACCCACCTGAGAGGAAAGAAAAAGAAAAGAGAGAGCATGTCATTCTCATCACAAAGTTTTAAAGAGCAAGAAAGGTATGTATCCCCTCAAAAGAGCAAAAGTAGAATTAGACTTTCACCATTGTTTTGACCATCATCACCATACGCCATTCATTCGCCACACATGCACATCTTGATTTGACTTATTGACTTGTTACTTTGGATCCATGGTTTGACTATACAATAAATGTCTTGTAAGTATGTATACTTTATCTCCCACCTATGAGCTCTAGATATCAAAAGCCTTATTAGAGTAGGATGAGAGAGAAGACAATGTCACTATGCCTTATACCACAAATACCACATATATTGAGAGAAGGCATATACCATCACTACCTTGGTAAGGATCCAGAAATACTACAAAAGAGAGATCTGAGAGAGTCATACAAGGAATCTCTGAGTTTTATTTGAAAATCTGCAAAAACTTCAGAGCTATAGCTGATCAAGAATAAGAGACATGACACTTGACTAGACTGTTCTATCTTTTAACTACTCAAGACAGAAGTGACGGTTACAAGTCCCATTGTGAAAGGTGAAATGAGTATGTTTTAAGTCTTAACAGTTTACTCTAACTCAGAGATAAGATCTTATTTAAAAGCATGTGTACCGTCAACTTTTAAAGGCATTACAACAACTTCTGATCCATCGCTGAGATTATCATTGCTCAGGGACGAGCAAGAGGTAAGCTTGGGGGAGTTTGTTGATGGTCCTTAAGTATCAAATCTAATTATCAAATAAACAAAGAAAAAGATCCAAATGCAATCAACATACAGACTTAGGGTTTTATCTGACAGAATTCCACGAGTTTTGGTGTTTGTCTATTTCTGCAGGGGTTATCAGGAAATACGGAAGAAAGACCCACACGTCGGGATTACATAGAGATATCAACGTGTCGCGCAATTATCTTATATCGAGAAGACTCCAGAAGCCACGAGAACGAAGCGGAGGCAGAACGGAGCCTGGCCCAGGGCGCCCGCCCTAGGGACCAGGGCGCCGGCCCCCTGTTAGAGTCCAATCAGAACTCTCTTCCGGGATTACGCTCCACCGACCTAAAGGATCAAGGATAACCGTTCAATCAATGTTGTTTTGATCCGACGGCCCATATTCACTTGGAAGGACTATAAAACTAGACCCCCTGGCCCTTGGAGGAGAGGACCTCTCAACCCTAATTCATTATTCATCAAGGGAGAAGAAGCCTCTGATCAAGCCTAGAGCCACCACATCAATTAGATATCTAGATTAGCATAGCTACATAGGATTAGATCTAGAAGGAGTCAATCTTCGATTGGTTTCCGGATCTGTCAAGAGGATTCTTGGTAATTTTCTAGTGTTCTTCAATTGTTCATCTTTGTTCTTCAATATTATGAATATGACTTTGTTCTACTTCAATATATTGGTTATGACTTTGCTCTACTTGTTTATATTCGCAATTATATTGTTCTTAGTTTATCATAGTTATATACTTGGCTTAGTTAGATTGGATTTATATACATGTTTCGGATCGTATAGCGTTTATCCATCGGATCCATGGGTAAATGATAGATATTGTGTAGGCATGGTGCTTATACTGTATTTATCTGCGATTGTACCCTATATGCCAGATCATGGGGTAGTTCGTGGTAGTGACAGCTCCATTGATTCTTATATAGTCTCCCTCTCGTGTATTGGGCCGGTAGAGCAACATTATTACAGGGGAGTGATTACGATGTTCTCATATTTCTTGCTAATATCACTATGCATGGGCGTAGTCCTGTCTCACAATGATTGCTAAGTATAATTGCACTAACTATGATATGCTAGACTGTATAGTTAAGAATAACTTAGGAAATATTCTTGTAGTTCGTCCTAATTCCATGCTAATGACTTGCTAGAATATCTAATTGAGGTGCTTATCATATTTATTATATGGCTAAGTTATGCTGATCAGATTAATTATCTTTGTCACTATTCATTACTTTATATATCCTTTATGTAACACTTATCCCTGTATGAAAGAGTTAGATAAATGTTCTCAATTATACATGCAATGATAGATACTCAATTCTCTATTCTATTCTATAATCAACATTGATGATTACTAATCCCTTCCCAGTGGTAAAAATATAAATAACGATACCTGGAATACTTCCCGGTTAGAATGCTACATCGGTATTAATCAGTGCGCTTGCAGATCCCATTTGTTATTTATTTAGATGAGTAATTGCATATTTCAATTCCACGTCTCTCATGTCATGCTGGGGATGACAACTTGGCTTAAGTGGTATGAGGGATAGGTTTGGCATTTTTGGCGTCGTTATCAGAATTAGAAAACTAAGTCTACTTTTGGTAATGACGTTAAGAATACCCAACAGTGCACTATTTCTTAAGTGTTGTCGAGACAAATAAGAGGGACGGTTTCATGTGTTGTCCATGTGCCGTGTGCAAGAATTTGATGGAATATTCTAACTCAAGAACTCTTCATTCGCACTTATTAAAGTCTGGTTTCGTACCAAACTATATTTGTTGGACCAAGCATGGAGAAAGCAGGATTATAATGGATGAAGGTGAAGAAGAAGAAGAAGAAGAATTGGACCACGCCAACATTATTGCTCAGTACGGTGGCTTCAATGATGTTGCAATGGGGGAAGATAATGAAGAAGAGGTAGCGGCAGAAGATGATCAGGGCGATGATGCTTTTGGTGATGCCATCCGTGATGCACAAAGAGAATGTGAAAGTGAGAAAGAGAAAGCCAAGTTCGAGCACATGCTAGAGGACCACAGGAAATCGCTATATCCCACCGCTGAAGAGGGGCAAAAAAAGCTGGGTACCACACTGGAATTGCTGCAATGGAAGGCAAAGAATGGTACATCTGACAAGACATTTGGGCAGTTATTGAAGATCATAAAAAATATGCTTCCGAAAGGCAACGAATTGCCCACCACTACTATGAAGCAAAATAGGTTGTCTGCCCTTTGGGATTAGAAATCCAGAAGATACACGCATGTCCTAATGACTGCATCCTCTACCATGGGGAGGAATACGAGAATTTGGAAGCATGTCCGGTATGTAAGGCATCACGGTATAAGATCAGGCGAGATGATCCTGGTGATGTTGAGGGTGAAGAACGTCATAGGAAGAAAATTCCTACCAAGGTTATGTGGTATGCTCCGATCCTATAATACCATGATTAAAACGTCTGTTCAGAAACACGGACAATGCAAAGTTGTTGCGGTGGCATAAAGAAGACCGTAAGATAGACAATATGCTGAGACACCCTGCCGATGTAACCCAGTGGAGAGCGATCGACAGAGAATTCCCAGATTTTGCAGATGATGCTAGAAACTTGCGGTTCACCTTAAGTACAGATGGTATGAATCCTTTCGGTGAGCAGAGCAGTAGTCACAGCACTTGGCCAGTTACTCTATGTATCTACAACCTTCCTCCATGGCTATGCATGAAGCAGAAGTTTATTATGATGCCAGTGCTTATCCAAGGACCGAAGCAACCTGGCAACGACATCGATGTCTACCTGAGGCCATTAGTTAAGGAACTTCAACTTTTATGGAGCAAACCAGGAGTTCGCGTGTGGGATGAGTACAAACAAGAGCACTTTGACCTGCGAGCATTGCTGTTTGTAACAATCAATGATTGGCCAGCTCTGAGTAACCTTTCAGGCCAGTCAAACAAGGGATATAATGCATGCACACATTGTTATGAAGACCTTGACTGTGTATTTTTGAAAAAATGTCGAAAGGTCGTGTACCTTGGCCACCGTCGGTTTCTTCCTGTGAACCACCTAGTACGAAAGAAAGGCAAGCATTTTAAAGGCAAGACAGACCACCGGACCAAGCCTCTCAATCGAACCAAGGATGATGTACTCGAAATGGTCAAGGATATAAAAGTGGTATTTGGAAAGGGACGTGGTAGCGAAACTATTCCCAAGGACGCTAAGGGACACGTACCTATGTGGAAGAAGAAATCCATATTTTGGGAGCTACCTTACTGGAATGTCCTAGAGGTCCGCAACACGATCGACGTGATGCATCTGACAAAAAATCTTTGTGTGAACTTGCTCGGATTCGTGGGTGTCTACAAGAAGTCTAAGGATTCACTTGAACCACAACAAGACTTGAACCGCATGAAAGAACGAGAGAACATGCATCCAGAAAAGACAGATGATGGACGTCATTACTTAAGCCCTGCTAGCTACACTCTGAGCAAAGAAGAGAAGGAAAGCATGTTTGAATGTCTTAGCAGCATCAAGGTCCCATCTGGATTCTCCTCCAATATCAAGGGAACAATTAATGTGCCAGAGAAGAAATTCCTGAACTTAAAGTCCTATGACTGTCACATTCTAGTGACGCAATTGCTGCTAGTGGTTTTAAGAGGAATATTACCTCCACACGTACATCTAGCCACCGTAAAGCTATGTGCATTCCTCAATGCAATTTCTCAGAAGGCAATCAATCCAGAGCAACTAGCTACTCTGCAGAATGATGTCGTTCAATGTCTCGTCAGCTTTGAGTTGGTGTTCCCTCCATCCTTCTTCGATATCATGACACACCTCCTAGTTCATCTGATCAAAGAGATTCGTATTCTCGGTCCTATGTTCCTACACAACATGTTCCCCTTCGAGAGATTCATGGGTGTCCTAAAGAAATATGTCCATAGTCATTCCCGGCCAGAAGGAAGCATTGCCAAGGGCTACGAAACAGAGGAGGTCATAGAGTTCTGTGTTGACTTTATTCTAGATCTTGACCCAATTGGCATTCCTGAATCTCGACACGAGGGCAGACTCAGCGGAAAGGGAACACTTGAAAAGAAAACATATATTGGTACGGGAGACGATTACTTCAATAAAGCACACTACACAGTTCTCCAGAACTCCTCATTGGTGGAACCATATGTTGAGGTACACAAAGATTTCCTACGGTCCCAGTGGCCCGGGAAGAATGAAGCTTGGATAATGCGTCAGCACATGGAAACTTTTGGCGATTGGTTACGCAAAAAATGTCAGGGTGATGAAAATATTGATGAGCAGCTTTATTTGTTGGCCAGGCAACCATCGTGGCATGTCCTCACGTACAAAGGGTATGAGATAAATGGTAACACATTTTACACAGTTGGCCAAGATAAAAGGAGCACCAACCAAAATAGTGGTGTACGTGTGGATGCTACGGATCCAAATGGGAACAGACAAACATATTATGGACGCATAGAAGACATATGGGAACTAGACTATGCAGCTAATTTTAAAGTTCCTTTGTTCCGATGCCAATGGGTGAAGATGACCGGAGGTGGGTGTTGGGTATTTTAAACGCAAACAGAAAAATCCGCAAGCGCACGGATACCGATGTAGCTTTCACCCGGGAGTATTCCAGAGTATCGATTTTTCACAGGGAACGTGAGTGTACTAATTAAGATTCAAGATCGCCCAAGGATAACTATATAATTATTTTTGTTGGGAAGAGAGGAAGTTTCCTGAGAGTTCTCTAGTTGATCTAAGAATCAAGAATTACTTCAAGATTATCTATTTCGGGACATCAGAACACTAACCACAGAAAGAGATGAGAAGAGGGCTAGGAAGCTCTGACTACGGTCCTACAAACACCGATCCGAATGAGGTGGAATACGTCGACCGTTAGTGTTGTCACTACCCTAGGGCTACCACAACAATCCGCAAGATTGGGTGCAATTCCAGGTAATTGCAAGACTAAACACCACGTCTAATCTATTAATTACTACTCTAGCGTTATAAAGACTAGAGCACTTGATGCAAGCGGGAATCCAATAAATAACTTGAATGTAAATAAAAGTAATTAAAGAACTTAGGAATTATGAATTGAAGAACTTAGAGAACGATGAAGAACGAACTAGTTGCTGCAAAAGTACAATGTTGAGGAAGATCCGACAGATCCGGCTCCTCCTCCGCTCTCCTCTTCTCTCTCCCTATTTTCTAGATTACAACTTGAACTAACTAGAACCAGAACTAGAAGAACTAGAACTAGAACTAGATGAACTAGAACTAGAACTAGATGAACTAGAGGTAGAACTAGATGAACTAGAAGGATCCTCTCTACTTGCATGAAGAATGGAAACCCTAACTTTGATTCTGTAGAAGAGGTATGATCTCCAGGGGCCAGGGGGCCTTGCTTATATAGTCTTTTGAGATGAATCTGGGCCGTCGGATCAAACCGACATTAATCGCACGGTTTTCCTTAAACCTTTAGGTCGATGGAGCGTGATCCACAAAACGAGTCCGAATTGGATACTGAAGGTGGGCGGGCGCCCAAAGGAGTAGGGCGGGCACCCTGTCCTTGAGCCCTCTCGGCTTCCCGTTCGTTCTCGTGGCTTCTGGGGTCTTCTAGATGATAGAAAATTACGCGGCACGTTAATATCTCTATGTAAACCCGACGTGTGGGCCTTTTCTCCATATTTCCTGATAACCCCCTGCAGAAATAGACAAACACCAAAACTCGTGGAATTCTGTCAGATAAAACCCTAAGTCTGGGCGTTGGTTGCATATAAGACCTTTTCCATGATTAGTTGACGGTTAAATATGAGCATTAAGTACCGTCAACAGTAGGGTAATAGTTGACAAGGAGTATGGGATGACAACCGTGGACCTTAACAATAGTGGGTTCAAAGACGAACCATTCGTCCTTGCTGCAGACGTGAGTCAAGTGTTCTATGTGAAAGACATGTCTACGAAACCAAAGAGAGGAAAAAATAATGACCACTCAATCGTCAATGAGCCAAAGTGCCACATTGTCCTTTCTAGGAAAAGAAACATTGTCAGAATTGAGGACAAGTCAGACATGTTAAGCAATTATGAAAGGGATGATCGAATTCCGCCCTTCATAGTCAACAAAGACCCAAGCATTCTGTTAAAAAATGAGGATACTCCATGGTTACGGCAGGATCATAACCAAGGGCTCATACGTCAAGAAGAAGTTCACTGTTGTGTCGGCTTAATATAAAGTCATGTTTAGTAGTATGTGTTGTAAAATGTACGAATTCTGAGATTTGTATGAAACTATATTTGAGAATTGTGAATTTTGATGAGTGGAACAATATTGGTATTCATGACTTTTCCATTCGAGACCATTTAGGGTTCCGAAACCGATGCGTGGCTATGAATTCTCTCAAAATTCAAAATTCAGTGGTTCAAACTTTTCCAAATGAAAAGTTGACCATTAGACCAAATGTAGAACTTGATGAGTGTAACAAACTTTGTATTCATGACTTTTCCATTTGGGACCATCTAGGGTTCGGTCAAAGGGTGTGTTTGTAAAAACCAATGCTTTGACTTTGGTCAAACTTGTTCAAATGACCCATTTGATGACTTCAAATGAAAAAATTTTGAATACAAAGTTATTAGAGATCATCAAGATCTACATTTGATAAGCCAATCCTAAGCACATTTCTTTAAAATCCAAGACGAGTTTTGGTCAAACTTGGTCAAATGACAAACTAAATTACTTAAAATAAAAAAATTTTGAATACCAAGTTTTTAGATATCATAAGGATCTAAACTTTTTTATATACACAATTTTTTCATTTGAGAAAGTTTAAGTTAACGATACCCACCAAATCTTGAATCTCACACAAACTATATGAAACTATATGTGTCAATTTGGATTTTCAACTACACCTTCCCAACACTTTGTCAAATGCAAAAATGATCTATATATTAAATGTAGATTTTGATGAGTGGAACAATATTGGTATTCATGACTTTTCCATTCGAGACCATCTAGGGTTCCGAAATCGATGCGTGGCTATGAATTCTCTCAAAATTCAAAATTCAGTGGTTCAAACTTTTCCAAATGAAAAGTTGACCATTAGACCAAATGTAGAACTTGATGAATGTAACAAAGTTTGTATTCATGACTTTTCCATTTGGGACCATCTAGGGTTCGGTCAAAGGGTGTGTTCATCAAGACATACATTTTTATATGATAAATAGATTTTTTTATTTGATGAAAAGTGTACCCTACTAGCATTCTGAGTAATAAATGACAAAAATAAAAAGTTTAACGTCAATATGATGTGAAAATAGATTTCTAGTTGATTGGATATAGTTTTTGTAAATTTATTAGAATAATATATTTTTGCATTAACAAAATACTAAACATTCCTTACAAAATTATTGCAAATTAAAAAAAAATACAGTGAGACATTTAAGGTTAAAAATTTTTATGTGTACATTAAAAAAATTACAATACATTTCACTCTTTAAAAAATATTATGCAAAATATTTAATTTACTATACAATTTATAATATAAAGTGTATATATAAACAGTTTAAAAAACCTAAACTAAAAAATAGGGCCTTTATCACCGGCCCATAGTGGGAACCGGTGCTAAAGGGTCCTGAAAATTTCAGGACCCCGCCCGAGCCCGCGCATGGACCCTTTAGCACCGGTCCGTGGTTGGCACCGGTGCTAAAGGGTTCCTTTAGCACCGGCTGGTAACACGAGCCAGTGCTAAAGGGTCAGGTGTTAAAGACTCTTTAGCACCGGTTCCAGCCACGGACCGGTGCTAAAGGGTCCGCCCCTATATAAGCGCACAGGCGCCCAAATCCGACAGTTGCTTCGTCTTCGTCTTCGTCGAGCAGAGAGCTCCACCGCCGCCTTGTCTAGCGCCACTCGTTCGTCTCCCCAGCGCCGCCGTTCGTCTCTAGCGCCGCCGCTGCCATCTCCGGCGCCGCCGCAGCGGCCATCTCCTTCGATCGAACTCCGGCCGCAACCATCTCCTTCGATCGAACTCCATCCTACGTACTATTCATCGATCTATGAATGCCAACAGTTTATATATATACTAAAATTGTATATATGAATTGTATATATATGAATGCCAACACTTTCTATGAATAATGTTATATATATATATATATATATGCCAACAGTTTATATATATAGACTACAAAATGTTTTGAATGTATATATATTTAAGTATATACACTAAAAAATAATGCATGGTAGTATATTATTACACTAAAAAATATTGCTAGTATACATGTAGTGTTTTGAATTGTTATGAATTGTATTATGCTAGTATATTTTTAGTATATTATTATAGTATTACTTGTTTGGAGCACTATAGTACTTTCGTTTGTAGTAGTAGTATATAAGTCTCTAATATATATTTTATTTTCTACTATTTTGTATATATTAATGTTTGTACTATTATTCTTGTATTATTTTGTAGTATTGTTTTTTAGTATATTATTCTAGTGTATTACTTGGCTTAAAAGATTCTAGTATTATTTTTTGGAGCACTCCAGCACTTTTATTTGTAGTAGTACTAGTAGTAGTATATAAGTCTCTAATATATATTTTATTTTCTATTATTTTGTATATATTAATGTTTGTACTATTATTCTTGTATTATTTTGTAGTATTATTTTTTTAGTATATTATTCTAGGTGCAAGTGTATTACTTGGCTTAAAACATATAATATTATTGTTTATACTATTATTCTAGTATTATTTTTTTATATTATTTTTAGTATATTATTCTAGTATATTACTTGGCTTAAAAGACTTTTTAGTATATTATTCTAGTATATTATGAATTGTAGTGTTTTGTATATATTATTGTTTGTATTATTATTCTAGTATTATTTTTTAGTATTATTTTTTAGTATATTTTTCTAGTGTATTACTTGGCTTAAAAGACTTTTTAGTATATTATTCTAGTATATTATGAATTGTAGTGTTTTGAATTGTTATGAAATATATTGTGCTAGTATATTATTCAAGTGTTATTATTCGTATTATTTTTTAGTTTGGAGCACTCTAGCACTTATATTATTCTAGTGTATTTCTTATCTTATATAGAATATATATATATATACATATATATATATATATATATATATATATATATATGGTTGCAGAAATAGAAATGGCCGACCGTCCTCACGATGATCCTGATTATATGGAAGATGTCATTCAAAATATAATCGACGACGGTAGTCAGTACTTTATTGATTACAACTAGATCATGCAAGACAATCCGACTGAGCAACAAGAGGGCAATGCCCCTGAGCAACAAGAGGGTAATGCGCCTGACCAACAACTTGTCGTGCAACAAGAAGGAATACCGGCGAGGTATGTAAATGTAAACATATATAATGCATCTCTTACATTTGGTTTTAGACTTACTTGGTTATTAAATTAGTATTTTTGTTTCTATATCTACGTGTAGCCTTCTGGATCGACCTCTACGGGGAGAAGCGTACCTCCATGAGGGCCAAAGAAGCCGTTGGAGGGCCGCTATGTAATCTCCGAGTTTGAGATAGCTACAGGCAGACCACTTGGTGAACATGCAAATAAATATGTTAGTCACTGTGGATACCTTGTGAGAGATCAAATATCGATCATTGCTCGTGAATGGAGAGAGAAGCGAGGTGCTCCTGAAATCAATTTTGTCTCTGATCGTGACAAGGAGTTAGTTTGGAAAGCCGTCACGGACGTTTTCACCTTCGACACCAACGATGAAGAGTTGAAGGTGCGAATTTTTGACTGGACTACGAAGAAGATGGCAGTACTGTTCCAGAATTGGAAGAAGTCTTTGTACAATAAATTTGTCAAGAAAAACGAGACTCCAAATTTCAACCTCAAGTAATATGTAAAGTTGAGGGCCTTCTGGAATGACTTCGTGCCGTACAAAACATCAAAAGAGGGCGAGGAACGAGCCATTAGAAACAAAGAGAATGCAAGTAAAAAGATATACCACCAACATATGGGATCAAGTGGTTATAAGAGTGTTGTTCCTAAGTGGGACCAAATGGAACAGGCGATGCTTGCTAGGGGGGTCACACCCGAGACAATAGCAAAGAATTGGAGCGAGCGCTCCAAGCATTGGTTCTACGGTCATGGGGCCAAGAAATCTCTGGAGCAGCAGAGAGACTAGTCTGCGCACGAGAGGCGGTTCAGTCTGGTGAGTTCAGGCCTAACAGGGAGAAGGATGAACTCACCTATGTGCTTGAAAATCCTGAGCACGGTGGGCGTACGAGAGGCTATGGGGCAGTTCCATGGCTGCAATCATTCCAAGCCGATCATGATACCTACAGAAGCCGCCAGAGAAAGAAGGATGAGGAGGCAGAGCGGATCCGCCGGCTGAAAGCTTTTGTTCTGCAGTCAAAAGAGCGCGAGAAAGCTCGTGAAGAATGGATGCAGGCGGAGATTCAAAGGCAAGTGCAAGCAACACTTAGTCAAATGACGAACGGACAAGGTACATCACAGCCTGAGGTCAACGTTAGCCCCCCAGGCCAGTTGAAAAGTAGCTGCGCATCCATGGAAGTACCAACCATTCAGGATGACACGAAGCTACACTTCCCCGTGGATGATGTCACAGAGGCTTTTACTACCTATGAGCTTCATGTACCAGATGGGAATGCAACAAAAAAGGTGGCTATCGTTGTTGTCAACCCTATCGACCGAACGAGAACTCCGAGAATCCATAATCAACCAGTACCTGGTGGATATGCTAGCGTCGCGGTTGATAGGGTTGAGAAAGGTTGTGGCAGTGTGCCTCTAGAAATAGAAGGAGGAGACGGAGAGAAGACCTTAGGTGAAGCTGAGAAGACGTTTATTTGTTGGCGCAAGCGCTTCATAATTATTCCTCACCATAGGTTTGTGCGTGATTTTACTTCTTATATTATTTATTATGTATTGAATTTAAAAAAAGTTTGCTCACAAAACTTGTAATTGTTTTCTTTGCAGGGACTCCAACCTAAGTCCAGTTCTTTCCCCAGCGCATCATAGTGCCGCGGGCGGTGACAATGCTGGATCTCCTCCAACACCTGCGGCGGCCACACCGACCCCGCCACCCCACGGTCTCCACCTCCTCCACCGAGGTCTCCAACTCCTCCACTGCGTTCTCCAACACCAAAAAGATCGGCCCCACTACCTCCACCGCCTACACCGCCCTCTCCAAAGAGTACACGGTCAGTCCTCTCGCCTCCAAAGCGAGGTAGTCAGAAGCGGTCCACCCAAGAATGACCGAAGTCATCGGTCCCACCTCCAAAGAAGGCTGCCTCAGCAAAGAAAGCTAAGACACCAGAGAAATTACCTTATGAAAAGAGTGAAGAGGAGGTAATTGCTATATCCAAAGCTGAGGTGAAACAATTTTTTGATAAATTGAAGGAGGAAAGGAAAAAGCGGCTAAACCCAAAAAAGTCATACTTTTATGTAAAGCCAGAGGAACTGAGGAAGAAGGTGGCGGTCCAGCAAAAGAAGCAGCGAGAAGCTCAGAAAAAGCCAACACTTTCGGACTATGAGCGGTCTCTGGTCAAGTCTTCACAGCCTAGAAAGAGAGTAGGAAAGGGGGTCCTCACAGCTCGGAGAAGTATCAAAACCGGTGCCCCCTTTGATTGTGCCAAATCAATATGGCTCAAATGAAGACTTGATGCCAAAGAAATCCTTAGCGTTGTATGAGCTAGATTCGCTTGAGCATTACTTTGGACAGAGCGGTTTAAATATTGAAGGCATTGCCGCCATTATTGGATGTCAAACATTTGAAAAAGCTGAGGTAGTTGATCAATGGAGGGCAAGATATGAACTGGGCAGAAGTCTGTTCAACCCTCAATGTGTACATGAGCACGACACACAAATGTTTGCAATAAACAAGTGGTGCATGGAGGCGTCTAAAAGGGGAGATAATTGGATTTTTGTTCGTATTAGACAACATCACTACTTCTATGGAGATGACTTCACATACGTCGAGTTCGAAGAATTACACCAATTATGTCACCTTGACGCTCTCGACAAATCTCTTGTCAGCTGCTTTTGTCTGTAAGTATTTCTCTTTTTTATTAAACTTCTAACTTCTTTAATTACATGTATATAATCCTTACACACTTAGGATTTGTATGTATATATGCAGGCACCAAATGAGAGAGCTCAGAATCAGAAATGACAATAGTATTGGGTTCGTTGACCCTTATATTGTTTTCAAGACTCCGCAGGTATTAAGTCTGCACCAATCTTATGAGGTTCTTTGTGAACCAAAAAGAAAAACAAAAAATACTCTTCCCCTTTAACTTCGAGTGAGTTATATAGTTATTAAGTGCATGCACATTTTATTTTACTTATTATTACTCGAGACAAGTTTTATATAGTTATATATAGGCTTGACTATATATATGTGTGTAAACAACTTTCACTAGATACTTATGGTCATTGAAATTCCCAAGAACCGGTTGATAATCTTTGACTCAATGAGAAAACCACAAGAAAATTATCAACAAATGGTAATCATTATTCAAAGGTACGTAATGTTGATCTCAGCTAGAAGAATATCATAATATGACTCTGTAATTATTAGTTCACGATCTACAATGGCTGTGTGTAGGGTTTGGAAAAGATTTATTGACCGTGAACATCTTAGTGGATGTAAAGCGCCGCTTAACATAATTCATCCACAAGTAAGTTTTACTAGCTAGCAAACTTTCGCTAACTTTTAGCCTTCTTATTGCCGTGGTCATGAATATTTTATATATATATCATACAGTGGTGTTTAAGACAAGAAGGGGGGAACAACCTATATGCATATTACGTATGCAAATTTATGATGGCACAAGTTAATCAAACACCCACCGAGACGCTCAGAGTACGTTACATGTCTCTTTTCATTATCTCCTGAATTATATTGAATAACTTAGATAACTAATACCTTTTTTATTTATTTCAAATTAAAGACGGAATGGTTGAGGGAAAAGGTCATGTAAAAAAACCGAATCAAAGCTATCCAAGAGACGATAGCAGGATTTCTCCGCGAGCAAGTGATCAATCCAAACGGCGAGTTTCACTTCAACGGCAACGAAACTCTTATTCCAAACAACGATGATCATTTTTATCGGTTTTAGACATTGGGAGAAAAAACTCTATGTATATATGTGTTACGAATTTTGTACTTATAAAACTATATATAAAGCTTTTTACATATCTATTTAATTTTTGATGTGGCCTATTCATTTTATTATAGGCAAAGCTTAATTATAAAGCTAAGCCTATAATTTTTATTTATATATGTTTAATATGCGTGTAATATAAATATATTATTGTATCAGCATAAAATATGTATTGAAAAACCTATTATTATTATATAAAAACAATAAACAGAACCGAAGAAATGACCATAAAAAAAAGAAACCCTTTAACACCGGTTGGTAATACCAACCAGTGTTAAAGGGTCCTGCAATGTGGAAACCCTGGCAGGACCGTTTGAAAGGACCTTGATGTCATCGAGGAGGCCTAGAGGGGGGTGAATAGGCCTGCAAAAATTCTGCTCAAACAGAAACTAAAACACAGGGCGGCACTGCCTCCCTTTGAGGGCGGCACTGCCTCCCTTTGAGGGCGGCACTGCCTTCCTGCAACCGTGAGTCCAACAGAGCCCAAACTTGGTGAAGATGTTCTTGAGATATTCAGTGACAAATCTGCAAAGTTTCAACTCAAAACTCTATCAGATTAGAGGGCGGCACTGCCGGCCTTAGAGGGCGGCACTGACGCCCTACGCAGGAGCAACTTAGTATAATTCAAAATACAACCAAGGAAATTTAGATCAGATAAATTTCCTAGCTTCCTGCAGGTATGTTAATCACTGAATAATAGATATATGCAGCAGCACAAGTACCACCAAGTAGATCGGCCACAATCCCTACAAACACCTCAACAACAATAGCAATACAAGAATGTAAATCAGCACACGATATTTATCCCGTGGTTCGGCGTCGCCACAAAGGCTGGCCTAAGTCCACGTTGTTGAGGTGCCCACACAAGGACCGGCTTGCCACCAATGGCTTGCCCTTCTCTCGTTCTCCAAACAAGAGTGTTACCTCTTGAAGGAGGGGTGATTTCACTAGCTGCAAGAAGAACTTACAAACTGTCCCGCTGCTCACCACAAGCACGGGAGCTAGCTGGGCAACGCCTAGCCGTCTAGGAGGCTTCACCTCCAAGAGTAACAAATGCACAACGAAGATCGATGAAGCCTAGCAAGTGCTCAAGGTTAGGATTGCTCTAATCTGCTCTCAAGCTCTTAATCACACAGCCCCAACACAATTGTGCACTAAGCACTTCACTCTCACAAAGAGAGGGTTGGGGAGAGGCTTTGCAAAGGTTGGGAAAGTCTGGAGCATCAGCAGCACGATCAGAAGCAGTGGGATGGGTATATATACTCATCCCACTGAAACTAGCCGTTAGGATTCGAAAACTAGCCGTTGTGACTGTACAGGGGCGGCACTGCCGCCCATCAAGTGCGGCACTGCCGCCCTTGTAAAAACAGCACAGGTCACCTTACGGAAAAAGCCATAAATTTTTACTCCGAACTCCGTTTGCAGTGATCTTGGACTTTTCGGAAAGCTTATTTCGAGGGCTATCTAACCCTGCAAAGAACAAGCTCCAAGATCAACTTGTGCAGGTGCAGTGCTAAGTGTTTTCTCTCATGTTAGCACTTGAGTTCGGTTAGTTTGAGCACTTGAGACTTGTCTATCATTCGTATTGCATCCCCCTTGATAGTACGGCATACCTATACTCAAGAACAAAAGAATATAACTAATTTAACCACTTGAGTCTTCAATGTCTTCATATGCCATTTCTTCTCAATATTACTCCATAAAGGGTTGCAATCAACTTTGTCTCCGTTTCTTGAGCAAATACACCTTGAGCATGTGACTTGACCCATTTCAACACATATGAGTTCACCTCCCTGGCTTCAAGTCACTTCTACTAAAGATTTGATCCTCAACACAATATGACTCCTCATAGCTTGATTAGTTCCTCGACTCAATGCAAGTACTCTCTTCTTCACCTTAGCCATGGTACCTCGGTCCTTAAGCCGTCGCTTATCCCTTCACCTCCGCTTAGTCCCTCGAAGCCCTTTCCTTGCTATCTTCACCTTATCAAGCCATACTCAAGTCATATCACATTAAGTATCCATTGAATAATCATTTCTTCAATATCGTGATCCTTGCTTGAATATCTTCTAGATATAAATATTGAGATCAATCAAGCTTCAGTTTGACTCACATAGAGACATATATGGATCAGCAACAATATGGTCAAGCCAATTCACAGTTCCTTATATCCTCTCTATTTTGGCTTGACACTCAATACTCACTTCAATCTTTATCTTCATACTTCTAGCTTGATCGTTCACTATCAAGCTGTTCTTGTTCATGAAAAGCAAGTCATTGTAGAGACCAATCAAAGAACATCAACTCATGTCTCTTTTGCCATTTGTCAAATATGCTTGCTTTCTCATGATGTTATGATATCCCACAGCATATAACCCATTCCATAGATCTTATTTGTATTGTTGTCTTTTGCTTGACCTAGATTATTTCCATAATCCTTTAATACAACAATATACAATTTGGCCTTCATTTCAACACTATGTGGCATATCATCAAGTTTGCCTGCTTGTTGAGCCTTGAACATACTTGTTAATACACAATCCACAAGTATGTGCAATAGACTCAATATCCTGTTCAACACTTAGCAAACTTATTAGACCTTTAATCATATTGTCATTCAATTCACCAAAACCCACAAAGGGCTAGATGCACTTTCACCGTTTAACACCGGTTTGTATTACCAACTGGTGTTAAAGGGGGGGCTTTAGCCCCGGTTCCCCGGACCGGGACTAAAGGGTGGGCATTTAGTCCCGGAAGGGCAGCACCGGCTCGGGAACCGGGGCAACAGGCCCTTCCCGACCGGTGCTAATGCCCCAACATGCAGCAATGAAGCATAATATGAGGGGATGTATGCTCAAATGGTTTAACACGGCTAAACTGTGGTAAGCAATTTTAGTAGATCAAGTTTTATCATTAGCACCCGAGTTGCTTAATTATGCTTAAACTCTAATTCCCATATAATCATAAACAATGACAATATGACAATTATGGATAAACATGAGCAACTTACAATAAGAACCCTTAATTCTATTAGTTTTCCAAGCCACACTTGTGACTGTGAGTATGATTGTTATAACAGTTTTACACTGTACAGAGGTTGTACATTTTTATCATAAGCCATGATTTACTATTTCACCCAAGGTGATCAGCCTCTTGACCTACTACCAAGGAAGGTTGGAAGGATATACTATAAAGTTTTTCAAAGGTCGTCTAAGTCTCTATGTTTCCGTAGCCTGCAAATGTGAAGCTCCCTTTTCCTAAGGCACATTCCGCGCATTCTATACACTTAAGAACGGAGGTTGCACTACTACACCCAACCTAGAACACATCCCTCTTGTGCCATAAAGGTAACCACTAACAAGCTAGAAAAGATCATCATACTTGACTAAAGCTAGAGTTATATAGCACTCATTAGTATAATGTAAGTCCCGGATTTTGCTGACAAATAAGTCCTTATGATTCCATGTTGCTAAAGAGCACATTTTAAACATCATTGCATATGCTATTTGCCAATATTATGGAGCTTTCATCGTTAAGTAGAGGAGCTAGCAAGAACTACCCATATGCGTAAATCCAATAGGTAGCACATGAAAAGATGATTATAATGTTATTAGATAACAAGGAGCCTTATATTATATTTGTCTTTTACATTTGCTCAAACTTCCTAATACTTCGCTTTTGGTCATCACCTTCTGATCTTCAGCATTCACTAGCGGTTCGTCTTCTACTCATAGCAAACACCATGCATAGACAAAAATACAAGCAACAAACGAAAGCCACTAAAAAATAATAGACCAGTCAACATGCACAAGTACACAGAGGTATACAGGTGGTTCGCAACCCCTTTCTACAGGCGGTTTGGCGAACCGCCTGTGCTGGTGGCCTGTGAAAATAATTTTTTTTTCACAGGCAGGTAACTAAGAACCGCCTGTAGAAATGCATTTCTACAGGCGGTTTAGTTATGTCAACTGCCTGTAGAAATTTTTTTCTAGAAAATATGAAATCGGTTTTTAGAAATAGAAAAAAAAGATTTTAATCCTAGGAAAAGCCCCACTGGCGAATCGCCCGTCTCCGTCAAGTCGCAAGTCACGCATTTTTCGCGTAAAATCACGTGCTACGCGGTCGGTGGGATTCAAACCTGAGACCTCGCCCTCGCGCGTAACCTCCTTTACCACCCCAGCTATCACTCAGTTGTGTCTATATTAGAGTTTGGTTCCCCACATATTAGCCTAAACCGAGCATATATTGATTATTTGAGACCCTAAACGGATTCAAATGGAAAAGCTGTCAACTACAAAGTTTCATAACTTTTCAAGATCTACAACTTTTATATTGGTAGTTTCTCCATTCGAGGTCATTTACAAAATTTGAATTTCAAATTTGAGAAATTCAAACGTAGTTTTCGACGACAAGATGATTTCAAATGAAAAAATTATCAACTAGAAAGTTTCATAACTTTTCAAGATCTACAACTTTTATTTTGATGATTTTTTCAAACGATGTCATTTGGAAAGTTCAAAAAATTTAATTTCAAAATATGATTTTTATAGGCGGTTCCTTAGGAGAACCGCCTGTAGAAATACATGATTTCTACATGCGGTTTTGTTAGGAAAACCGCCTGTGAAAATTGATTTTCACTGGCGGTTTTTGAGTTGGGTCCACGATTTCTTTTTATAGGTGTTCTTTAATTCAAATCGCCGGTAAAAATTAAATTCCACCGCCAGCGTAGAGCTTTTCTATACTAGTGACAGTGGCGAAGCTAGGGGCGCTAGCAGGGGCCAAGGCCCCCCCCCCTATGGTCAATAACTTTTGTATATATTTCTACTTTAACTACTAATATATATAAGTAGTTATTTTAAAGAAAATAAGTTCTTCAAGGTCATATTTTCATGCCTTTCCTTTGTCTTTGGCCCCCATAATTTATTTCTCTGGCTCCGCCTCTGCCAGTCGAACAAAGCTTTTAACATCAACTAACTAACGAATGTAGCTGACTATACGGTTAAGAAGAAACAACTACCAAAGACTTTATATAATAACCAAAAAGAAAAGAATACATGCTTGGTTTATTTTAATTGAGTAAAGCTACATAATGTTTCATTACTTCAGATCAATCAAATTATATTTTAAATTTTAAACTATTCATCATGTTGTATTTATAAACTCTATTACATAATTTATTTGGCGAGTTAAACTTTATCTTTAAAAAAGAAATAAACATGAGAGAGCATCTAATCGAATTGCATATGGCGTGTGGTTAAACTAAGCAAATTATAAATTAAAAACATATTTACGTTGCTATTAATCAAGTTAACAGTGGCACATGGCACATAAAAAGACGAATGTTAATCTCTATGTTGTTTAAAATTTGGAAAACAGTGTGAACAGGGATTAGTCAAAATTAATAATTAAGTTAAAATTTAGAAAACATGAAGCATTTTAAACATCGTTACCAACTTACCATATGATGGAATGATGAGCATACATAACTACAGAGACTGAATGGCAGTTTTAGCAGCTCCAAGATGTATATGGAAGATACAATTTATCGATTGAGGAATAAATAGAGAATGTTGATTTATGTTGACATCAGTATAATATTTGATCAATAAAATAATGGATATAACAGGTGATCTGTGGGCTGACCTTAATTAACGTGCATAACGCTTGCAACTGATGCCAAGGCGATGGTGTTTCTGCTGCTGAATAGTAGCTGGGTGACTGTGAGTTTCATCCCCTGTGCGGTGGAGGAGGACAGAAAAAATGACAAAATGCATAACGTAGCTAACAAGTATTTCTCACTAAATTGAAGGTATGGCCAAGCTGCATCGGATCTTGATCAGTCGGAGATTGGTTTCTGGCAGTTGACACTCGGCTCGATTCAGGCCTTCAGTAATTCAGGTTTCAGGGAGACGCTGCCAGCTGCCGCTGTCACCGACTCGATGATGTCGCCAGGACTCTTGCTTAGCACTCACTATGCATGAAAACGGATCGGATACGGACGGATATCACTGATATCATATTTGTTTTCATATTTTTGGTCGGATTCGAATTCGAATACGGATAATATCAACCATGTCGGATAAGATATGATTGGATGTCGACATCACAAATATACGATTTAAGTATTTGGATACGGATACGGTATCGGATGTTGAATATTCAGACTCGAATACAGACCTATCTAAACTCCTCTAAACGAATTTGGTCTCGAATACGATCAGAAAATATGCTTACGTTTTCATCGCTAGCACTCACGGTGAACGAGCGGCCGCAGCACCGCCAGAGACGGGCAAACAGCGGAGCCACAGATGCCGGCCCAACGAGGGCACGAAACGGCGATTCATTGAAATCGAAAGTCGAACATAGCTCGTATTCGTGGGTGCCCATAGTCCAGCGAGCAAGCAAGCAGGCCGTAGTCCAAAAGGCCAAAGGGCCCATACTACGGCCACATAAAGTAGCAGGCATGGAGGCCAGGTGGTTCGTATCGTGCGTAGCTGTTCTTCTTCCTCCGGCCGCCGAGGGCGGAGGCAAGTCTTTTTCTTTGATATGCTCATGATACAGAATGATTGAGGGATAAAAATTGCTGGGAATTACCTTTGCCATAAGAGAGCTCCGCTCACCTGAAGCATCTGTATGTAGATAGACATGCATGGTGGAAGCCAGATAGCAAATTGCCGTTAAGGAGGCTGCGGCTAGTAAAAACAAGCACTAAATTGCTTGGACTAACTAGAGGAGGGAAGGGAACAGATAGGAACTATATGAATGTTCACTGCCCACCAATGGCAAATGTTAGAGTGTGCAGTGGAATTTAGCACAGCTGGTTACCATGAGCCGTTAGCCCCTCGGGCCCAAGTTCACCGAAGGTCACAATATACCCAGGTATTGGGTCTAACTCAGTCCAAAAGACTACCTGATAGGTGAGGGCTGTCCCCGTCTTATATATTGTACTCCTCCACCGTCATTTACCGATGTGGGACTAAATATAACAATCTCCCCCGTCACACATCGAGCCTAACTCTTCACATCACACTACACCATGTGATCTCCCAAAGATGTTCTGCAGGCCCCGAGTCCAACGCTCATATCACACATAATCCGTGTGACCTCCGAGACGTTAACAGGTTCCTCCATCACCATGTGACTCATGAGATTTTTCATTTTTTCTGACCATGGGCTTTGATACTACTTGTTAAAGTGCGCAGCAGAATCCGGCCCAGCTCGTTATACCCACGAGCTGTCAGCTCCTCAGGCTTGGATCCACCGGAGCCCACAACATATGAAGCCTTAGCCAGCTTAACTCAACCCAAAAGACTAGTTTGATAGGTGAGGATTGCCCCCGCCTTATGTTATGCTCCTTTATCATCAATTACCGATATGGGACTAAACCTAACACCAAATAAAGTCAACAGCCAGAGTTCGGCATGGGACGGCGGATCATAGACAAAATTAGAATGTCAGGATGGAAGGTGGTTGGACTTGTAGATGTAGAACGTCCGACGGTATATTTCCTACAGCCTACATGATCATGCTATGGGACAATGCTAATACGGTCGGAACAACTTCCCAGTTACCTGGCGATGGCACAACGCCTTCTAACTCTTCTCTAGCGCAATTTGTGCAAATTTCAACGGTGGCCAGCACAGTAGTACATGAACAAACTAGGGCACATTCGGAGCAATCTTGATGTTGGGAAAGATCAGCACTCGTGGGCTGGCGGCGGCAGCTTGGATTTTATGGACTGGGCGCATCGTGCGTGCGTCTGCGAGGCATCAAGTGATTGTTGGTAAGCAAATACTCCCTCCATACCCGATTTAAATGACGTTTTAGCCAGGATCCGAGATTTCACAAAGCTTGACGTCCACAGCGCACGGAGGCTGTTTTGGACGTGAATGCTCCTGCATGCGAAAGCCTGCTTGCATGCGCGTCGCTTGCCTTTCATCTTCCGCGCTGCCCGCTCGCAGTTATCACGCGCGTCTCCTCGGTTCGCACCTCGATCGTTTAGCGTCGGCACAGCAAAACACGCGTGCTCTTCATTTACTTGCGCGCCGTTCCATCTGCCCTCCATCGCCGCCCGGCAACGCACTCAGCCCCCAGAACAGCACATCACGCTCGCCGGTCGCCGCACTCTCGCTGCACTCTCGCCCAGCCGGCACAACGTGGAGCCGCACGCTCGCTGCACTCTCGCTCGCAGCACTCTCGCTTGGCACAACACAGCACACTCGCCGCGCTCTCGCCCGGCAGGGGCGGAACTGGGCCTGGTGCCGCTAGGGCCACGGCTCTAGTCGTGGGCCAAATTTTCCCATAGAGTATAGGTATGTTTTTGGCCTGGCCCTAGTCGTTGGGTCAAAATCTCTATACATTCAGCCCAGAAAAACAAGGCAAGCGTTTGGCGGCAGCTAGACGCTGGACTCGGCAGTCAGATTTTCCCTAGATGTCTCGGTCTTGAACTGGCGAATGACGATTGGAATGCTAAACTCGAACCGTCGCGCAGGCGGTACTCGTCCAAGGCTCCGACTTCGACTTACCGTCGCAGGCGTGCGGCGTTGCTGTCGCCAAAGCCCCAGGTCGCGCTCTCGCTGCTCCACTCCACCGGGCACCGGGCGCCATCGCCGCTCTCGCTCGTCACTTCGTCAGCAGGTCACGTGGCGCCACGACACCAGGGAAGCAGGGAGGCCAAACGCCCTAGGGCGCTGTGCTGCTGTGCTGCAGCCTACATCGTCATCGAGCTTGGTAATTCCCAAATCCTATTCCCAAATCACTTGTTAATTTGGCTGCATCACCATTAGGCATTCAGGCAAGCTGCAGGCTGTATCACCAGATATTTGGTCTCCATGAACCATGATTGCTAATTTATTGTCAATTTTCTAGTCTGTAGAGTTGCACAATGAAGAGTATCATAATTAGTTAGGTATTTTATAAAACTACTTTCATGTTCCATCAATTATATCATGGATTTAAATATAAAATTGATATATCATTTTAATTTATGCATCTTTGAGTTTTGTTTTGTTATTTATCGGTATTAGTCTCGATAGTGGCCCTAGGCGTCAAATTTGATGAGCTCCGCCACTGTCGCCCGGCACAACATGGAGCCGCTGGACTCCGTCGAGGCTGATCTGGACTCCGTCCTTGAGGTGCCGGACTCCGTCACGCTGAACAGCATGCAGCCCCCGGACTCCGTCGAGGTGGTGCCAGACTCCATCAAGGAGGTGCCAGACTCCGTCGCGTTGGACAACGTGGAGCCGCCAGACTCTGTCGACGAGGTGCCGGACTCTGTCGAGGAGGTGCAGTGTCCTCGCTGCGGCATCTTCCATGCCGGCGGCGTCTTCGGAGAGGCCTGCTTCCAAGGGAATGAATTCCTCTCATGCCAAGTGATGTGGAAGCCATTGCATTATATGAAAAGGAGAGAATATGATATGGAAAGAAGTAATGCACGGATGGAAAGAGAGTGGACAGGAAGGAGCAGGACATAGGCGGTTAAATAGCAATGCACGGAGAGAAGACGGTCAGACGCACTAGTAAAAATAACGCGCGCTCTGAGAAAAACAAGCGGGCACAGTTGCGCTGCAGCGAAAACAAAAAAATGGCGGGCATGCAGCCAGCAACGCGCGCCAGCGAAAAAAGTGTGCGTGAGCGACGGGGCTGTGGGCACGCACAGGGCCATGCAACGCACGCGCGAACGTCCAGTGCCATGCAGGAGTCCAGTGCAAACTACCCTTAAGAAATAGCGCCCATCCAGGAGTCGAACCTACAATCAACAGCCTCACGCCTCAAGAAGCTAACCAATCAAGCTAAGGAAATCATCTGCCTAGATTCCACGCGCAATCTTATTTAATAGGGGCAAATAAAGAAAACTACTCTCTAATTAATCTTTCCTTGGTTACCACAATCCTGTCACAAACGTCTATTAAACTGAGTATGGAGGGAGTGGCAGATTGCCAGGAACAAAAACTCGACCAAACGGAGCCACGTTGGAGATCAGCAGGAAAATGACAGGTAGCCTTGCTTGTTGCTGACAAGAGGCTAGCGTGGCCTATGGGCGAGAGGCCAGCAGCAGCAGCAACAAAACATGGTAGGCAAGCTTGGAATGTTTGATATGTGTCGAATATATGTACAATTAGTTACTTTGGACTTGAGTTGTATTAGGGACTGGGATAGAGTTGGAGTTGAACTCTATGTCCTAGGAGGCCATAAGTATGAGGTCACCCATGTTATAACCATGAGATGACTTGGCTGCTGGTTTGGGTTGTGGCAAGACCGTGGGATCGACCAGATGCCGATATAGCTGCTGTTTTATGGGGAGGAGCACTCATGGTCATTTCCCCAAGGATTAAGCACATCGCCGAACCTCTTTAAGGAACATCATGCCTTGGTGCCATTATTGTTTGCATATTTTCTTTTATATTGATTATTGTTTAGTAGATCCGCTGGGGTTTGTACTAACCGTGCACTCTAACAAGTGGTATAAGAGTCAGATTCATAGAAGAAGTTCATGGAAGGATCGCACGGGTGTGTCCAAAGAAGGACATGGCACAAGGTGGAGCATGGCGGTGATCAATGACTCGATCGATGGAGTTGGAAACTTTGAGCGAGAGGCTTGGACCATCCAATGGGCTGCAATCAACAAGGATCATTCCAGATATGGAGATCGAGTTGATAGCAGCTGATGGCCAGTTGTTCGATAGGGGTCGGTCACACATGACGACCAGGTTCAACGGGTAGAAGACGTCATGGTTAAAGATGGTGGCTTCGACTCATGATCAAATTGATGTTTTTAATCATGATCGGAGTGATCGTTGCAAACTTGGCAGAGAAGAAGTAATGATGATGGTGAAAGCCACAGTGGACTCTAGGTATTTTTGGAGAAGTTTTTTTTTCAAGGATACATTGCTCAGATTGATGACAATGTACAGGATCCTATGTGGTAAGATCTGATGGTTTTCTTGGCGATCAAGAGATGGACATTCTATATTTGATCGATTTGGAAATGGGTTTAGGTCATGGTGCTCAATTTGGAAACGGGTTCAGGTGATGGTGCTATGCCTAGCCAAGAAGGGCTGCAATTAGGTCGGCATATGATCAACAACAATACCTACCAAATTAGGAGTTTGGAGATGGCTGAACATGGTTGGTGAAAGCCCAAGTTTGGTTTTAGATAATTGATGAAACCCAAGTGATAACCTTCATGTTAATTGTGTGAATTAGATAAGTTGGTACATGCCAAGTGATGAAGCAAGATATGATCATTGTGATGATGGTGATGACCACAAGATGATTGTTGATATTTCGTAACGCCATCAGGAAATGATCCGCAAGCGCACGGATATCGGTGAGCACTTCACCCGGGAGGTTATCTAGAGTATCGTATTTATATTTTTACCATTGGGAGAAAGCGTGCATCTGACTAACCAAATCTATTGCTACTACCCTTTAGGCTACAAACAATATGATTCGATGTGAGCGATGTATAGAGAAGACTACAACCGCACTTTCGTTCTAACCTTGGTAAGGATGATCTACTGTTCTATTGGAGAGGCTCACAGAATCTAGACACCACAGAGGATGTTCGGCCCACACCTATAAACCCTATCGATCCTGCTAACGGGATGTGGGCTACAAAGGTAACTCGGAAATGTCACGTTCCTCGCTACTACCACGGTCCAGCTAGACAGGGGATATCTATGAGTACCCTAGCCCAAACACCACGTTTACGCTAGCAATGATTACTCTAAACTCAACCGAAAGAGATTAAAGTAAACTCATAAACCAAAGAACAATAAGAACAAGAACTTACTAGAATTTAGAAGTCAAAATACTGAAGAATCCTAAGAGCAAGCCTCGGGTTAGGAGATTGATCCCGCAGGTACAACCTCGGAGTAGACACCGACAGGCCAGGCTTCCTCCGATCTACACCTCCACTCTATCTCTCTCAATCTAGAAGAACTTAGAAGAACTAATTCTAATCTCACATTGGATGCTAAGCCCTAATTCTATATAGAGGAAAGGTTATCCTTCGAGGGCACCTCTCAACTCTATAATGATGTGTTCTCCTCCAAGGGCCAGGGGCCTTGCTTATATAGCCTCCTCCTTTGTGCCTTTTTGGTTCAGCAGACGATGTGGTACTAAACTTTCCACCATATCTCATTAAAATGCACATAGGCCTTAATGGACCAAAATCTGATTTGGGCCCAATTAATCCCGCAGCTCTTTTATGTCTCTTTTATGTGGAGTCCTTCTTTTATTAATATCTCTTGATTCCGAACTCCAAATATAGCAAATAATATATGTATTTCGATCAGCTCGACGAGATCTTTGTAATGGTGTACTCCATTCTATGATTGGTGCTTGTACCAGGGTGGGCGCCCAAGGGGGGAGGGCAGGAGCCCTGCCCCCGGGCCCGTTCGTTCCCGTGGCTTCTGGACTCTTCTAGATGATCGAAAATTGCGCGGCACGTTAATACCTCTATGTAAACCCAACGTGTGGGCCTTTCCTCCATATTTCCTGATAACCCCCTACAGAAATAGACAAACACCAAAACTCGTGGAATTCTATCAGATAAAACCCTATGTCTGGGTGTTGGTTGCATTTGGATCCTTTTCTTTATTTATTTGATAATTATATTTGGTACTTAAGGACCGTCAACAAACTCTCCCAAGCTTACCTCTTGCTCGTCCCTGAGCAAGGATAGACTCAAAAGTTTCTGCAGTGGTTTCATGCCTTAAAAGTACACATGCGTTCAAGCAAGATCCCATCTCTGAGTTAGAGTAAGCTGTTAAGACTTAAAACTTACTCGTTTTACCTTTCACCATGGGGCTTGCAACCGTCACTTGTGTCCTGAGCAGTTAAAAGATAGAACAGTCTAGTCAAGCGCCATGTCTCTTATTCTTGATCAGCTATAGCTCTGGAGTTTTTGCAGATTTTCAAATAAAACTCAAAGATTTCTTATATGATTCTCTCAAATATCTCTTTTGTGGTATTTCTGGATCCTTTCCAAGGCAATAATGGTGTATGTCTTCTCTCAAAGTATGTGGTGTTTTTGGAATGAGGCATAGTGATATTGCCTTCTCTCTCACCCTACTCTAATAAGGTTTTGATATCTGGAGCTCATAGGTGGGAGACAGATAATACATACTTACAAGACATTTATTGCATAGTCAAACCATGGATCTAGAAGAACAAGTCAATAAGTCAAATCAAGATGTGCATGTGTGGCGAGTGAATGGTGTATGGTGATGATGGTGATAACAATGGTGAAAATCTAATTCTACTTTTGCTCTTTTAAGAGGATACATACCTTTAAGCTTTTTTAGGAGAATGAGATGTTATTTTTCTTTTTCTTTCCTCTCAGGTGGGTATCTTGTACCCCTAATTCTACTGTCGGACACTTGTCCATTTTTACCTCTCATCTTACTTTTTCTTTTCTTCGAGGTTCCCGGCACTTGCCCCTTTTTATTTCCTCGTATCCTTTTTTTAAGAACACTCATCTCCTAAAATAATATAGCAAGTGGTAGTAACCAAGATAACTCGAGCATCTATTTCACAGGGAAAAACAGAAATGTTTTTGGCTATTCTCTCCCAGATTAGGAGTAGAATACTTTTGGGTGGCTCTGGAGATGGAAGTGAGTGGATATATGTGGATGCGTACTACCGGAGTAGAAGTAGCATGTGTGAGTGAACGTGCAAGTGAATCTTGATTTTAACCACATGACAAGCTCCTAAGGGCACTCCCAATGCTAGAAACTACACGTAGTTTCTATACCTATTAATTTCTATAGACACTATGTATAGAAACTATGGTCTCAATGGATAGTTTCTATACAATAATTTTGTCGGTGTTTTCCCCCCGGGGGGTCACACCAACGAGTAAAACTTGTGTGCGTGTTCCCCTTCCCAGATGGTGATGCAAGAAAGGTACAAAAATTTATCCTGGTTCGGGCAAGAGAAGGCCCTACGTCCAGCGGGGGGGAGATGTTTTTATTATCTTGCACCTAAGTGCTTGTACAGGGGTGAATACAAGTCGGTATTGTGGATGGATGGAGATGAAGTATGGTTGTTCTTCTACATATGTCTTGTCCCCCCTATCCTTTCCTGTGCCTCCCCTTTTATAGTTCCAAGGGGAGACCTAGATTACACGGCGTAGGTGATAGAGTAGGGGTCGATAGGGGTATGGTACGCTGACCTACTCGAGGCATCCGTACCGGCATGGCCTCGAACCGTCTTGTTACTCAGTACTTGGATGATGATTACGCGTGCCTCTGAATCCGGCTCCTGCGCGCCGTCCTGGATTGGCTTAACCGTGGGCACGCCTGTACGTCGTGGTTGCAGTCACATTAGGGTGGTTGAGGTACTGTCTTTCACCGCCCGACCCTTCTTGGGGAAGGAACGCGTTCACTCGAGGGTCCGGTGCCGCGCAAAGCCCTGCTGATAGGAGCACTGACTTTGGGCGTCTCGAGGGGGGTTGTGACAAGACGTTCCGACCGTCTTGCTGCGCCCTGCGACGCTCTGGCTCATCTGGTGGACAAGGCTGCAAAAAGGGGCGATTGGATGGGTACTTGCTCCCTATCACGCTTCCCGTGAGTGTCGGGTTAGGTGAGAACGCGGAAGGCGCATTAAATGCCCTGGTTCCCGTATCCGCGTGAGGCGGCGAACGGCGTCCTTGCGCTCGAGGCCTGTTGATTCGTATGAGCCAGTTTCCGTATTCGACGGTCGTTGTTCTGGCGAGCCTTGGTCGATTCGCACAACGCTCTCTCCGTGTTCGAGGCTATGGTCGTCGTCTCGTTTTGACAATCGCACGTGCGATCGGGGGGCGTCGAGTGAGGGGCCTCGATTTACGTACGGGTCCTCTCGTTATATGCGTTAGTTAGGGTACCCCTTACTGATACCCTCGACAAATTTGTTATCAAATCACATTCATTCTCTCTCCATTCTCAACCAATAATATCACTTCATGTCTTGGATCTCGCGTAGACATGGTTTCAAAGTTACACCCAGTTTCTTTGTTTTTTGCTCTCTCTCTCTTGAATAACTACCTTGCCACATCAGCAAAATACTTAAGTGACACTATAATTAATGTCTATAGAAACTATGATGATTTCTGGAAACTATATATAGTTTCTATATGTATTAATTTTTATAGACATTATATATAAAAACTATGGTCCCAATGGATAGTCTCTATAGAATATTTTTTTACCCAATCACATTCATTCTCTCTCCATTCTTAACCAATCATATCACTTCATGTCTTGGATTTTGTGTAGACATGGTTTCTAACTTAGACCCAGTTTCTATAATTTTTACTCTCTCTTTTTAATAACCCTCTTGCCACATCAGCAAAATGCTTAGGTGACACTATAATTAATGTTTATAGAAATCATGATGGTTTCTACAATGGGAGTGTCCTAAGTTTATATTATTTGAGGTAATAAATAACTTTAGACTCTATAATAAAGTCTACATTATGAGTGCTCTAAGGGTCTATACAGCTTGACCACACTCAATGCTCATAAGCAGTAAAAAGTAAATGTGTGGCTCAAAGTCTAGCAAGCATGTATATATGGCTGTGGTAGGAATTTAAACTCTCATCATACAGGAACTCATCATGTGTTATTTTAAAGATTTTCAAAGATAAAATTCTCCAGAATTCTAGCATCTCTAGGAACAGATAACAGCAGCTCAACCTTCCCATATCATATCCGTTAACGACTTAGATTTTAGATCAAGTACTCTTCCCACAAGTTCAGGTTTAGAGCAGGTTTAAATTATAACAGTTATGCCTAAACTTGAGAGAGAGCTCAAACTTGAAAACTAGGTATATGGCAGAGCAACTATTTATCATATCCATGTAAGAGTTTATCATTTAAGTTCAGTTTGGACTAGACACTTTATTTATTTATTTAGTAGACTAAGCAAAGATATATATAAGCAAAAAAATTTTATTTGGGTTTTTATGATTATGCATCTCTTTTTTTCTATTATTTGAGTAAAGTATAAACGCGAGTAGAAACACTTAGCTGGATAAATGGGGGTGCTCTCTCCAGTAACGGAACTAGGGGAGGCTAGCAGGGGCCATGGCCCCCCTAACTCCTGAAACTTTCTTTAAGAGTACATGCAAAGTTAGTTATTTTTAAGTGATGGAGCTTAAGCCAAGTGTAATCTTCATGCATATCTTCTATACTCGTCCCCCTATATATTTGCTCGCCTCCCTATATATTTGCTCTGGTTCTGTCTCTGGCTCTCCCCCAAGCTGGATTTTGACATAATTTCTTCTGATGTAGCTAGCAGGTGGCAGAGGTGTATTTGAATATCGGCAGCACCCTGACAGCGATTAGGATGTCCTCCGTCTACTAGTCTTCTTTGATCCTTGAATTCTGTGGAGCTCAAATAGACAACAAAGCTTTGTAGAACTGGTTAAGTGTTAGCATAAATATCTTGCCTTTATCATGTTGAGCCTCCTCAATAAATGTTACTCTCTTTGGTAGGATCACAATCTTATTTTTATATTTTCATTTTTATAGAGTAGAAAAATATTTATTTTATTTTTATGCCACCACAGTGAATGTACTTATGGGTTTTATGCCACTCGTATACTCACATGGGGCTTACTGTTTTTTTAGCATTTTTATTTTCTTTTCAAGATAGTATGAACCCGATTAACTAAACAAGCTATTTAAGGAAAATAAATAATTTGAAGGGAAAATGACAACTACCAAGTTTACCTCTTGGCACGGCGTTCAGTGTTTTTAAGTCCTCCGAACGGGACTCCTTGTGTTTTGAGTCGTCATAGGATTCCGGCGGCGCCTCCTCTTCTAGTACAACTCTCTTCTCTATCCATACCTGATTTGGTGCTACGGTCTCCTCTGGACAATCCTGTTCAAGATGTATGTCTTCAGACCTTACCACTTCTCCTTCGTAGTCTGCCCATTCGTCCTTGATGATTTGCCTCCTCTGGTTGCGGTTGCGTCGTCTTCTTTTTGTCCTGACCTGCTTAGAGTCTTCAACTATATAGTTAGGGTGAGTAAAATAGCGGCGTACCTTCTCAGAGGGGAAGTGCATGTGGACTTCTCCGGTTCCAATGTAGATGATTGCTTTAACGGTGCTGAGGAATGGGCTCTCAAGGATGATGGGTGGATCATACTCGTCTTCTCTCATGTCAATAACCTTCGCCCTTTCGGAATGTCTAATCTGCCATCTGGAGCTGGGTCGTCCTTTTTGGTCAGGAACGGTGACTTAAGTCGACGATCTTGACCTCCTTGAACTGCAGTGACCATCTTAGCTGACTCGGTCCACATTTGCTTGTTCCTATTCCTCCTGTTGGTCCTCTTCCTTGGTTCATGTCGGGATTGAACTGAGATTTGTGTATTCTTGTTCTTGAAGAAAAACGTCTCCTTCCTCCCCTTGATGTAGAGACTAATCTTGGCAGCACTGGGGCGTACAAGATACCAACTCGGACGCAGAGGTTCTTTAATATTCCCTTTGGGAAACTTAGTGTCCGATCTGCAAGCCTGGGCTTAATGTTGACGCTGGAGCCAAAGTCGCAGAGTGCTTCTAGGAAGTCCACCATGCCGATGGAGATCGAGATGATGGGGCGTCCTGGATTGCCTCTCTGAGTAGTTAGGCCTCTGTTGATTCCAACCTTGATTTTGTTGAGGGCGGTTATAGTAGTAGTAGTTGTTGTTGTTGATGTAGTTTCTAGTATCTCCAGTGTGTTTGTGCTCGTAGATCCAAGCCCTTCACTTGGTGGAATCTGGGAGTTGTAAAACTCCTTTAGGTTTTGCTCGAAGTGTACCTGCTCATAGAGACAAGGCAGAGATCAAGTGCATGGGTCCTGTTGGTGGAAAATACCAACAGAACCAAAAGTATATTTATTCTTCTCTATCCTTAAGCATAGGGAGCAAGACAAAGTTGATAGATAATAAGATCATGAGTGTAGCATTTAAAACATTTGTAAGATCAGATCGCTCAACCTAATGAAAAGATAATCTATCTATATTTATGTTTTTTTATATCTTCCAAAGATTGAATGTGCAATATTTTATATGATTAGGAGTGTGGGATCAAGAAGGTAGTAAAAGATTAAAGGACTAAACATGTTGAATTAATTGGGTTGGTTAATTTATGTTTGTCTCTTTATTCATATGAACGCTAGAACCAAGGAGAAGCTTATAAAAGTGATAGTCACATATCTTAAGATGTTACCTTAATTGAAGAGTGATGGTACCATCTCACCTTGTGGAAGCTTCCCATTCATAATGGTTGTGTATCTTATTTATGTACTTTGTCTCCTTCCATGGATCATCTCTCTATGAGCTATGTCCTTCTTGTGCAAATTGTTACACTTCATGTGTCTCTCTCTTCATCTCCGATGTGAGTTTATCTCAGGACTTCCCAGGTTGATATTGAAAGTTTTCCTACAGGGGTTAGTCCAACAAAATATACCAATGTCTACTCAAGTAGTTTTTAGTTCAGTAACCAAACAAGACTCCATGTCTAATCAGATTAAGGAAGGCTATTTAACCTAAGCACCACGCTTAATTTAAATGCCAATGGAAGTATGTCGAGTACTTCCAAACTAACACTTACTAGGATAAACAAAGGTAGCATGACAACATTTATAGAGATCTACTCAGGTGGAGATGAAAAATAAGTTTAGTGTTTAGAAAAATTGAGCATGCCTCAAAAGTAGGGACAACCAACATAGCAACATGGCAAAGGATGTTCTTATGTAAGGTATTTCCCCCAAGCTTGAATTTTGCAAAATTCAAGATTGGATGAATTTAATTCAATGTTGCATTATGATTGGTTGGGCATATCTTGCGCTTGTCATTCCTCGGATCTTCTTGCTCCAATCCTAGAAAGGTTAGTGACACGAATAGCCGAAGGAATATTTCTACAATTATCTTTATATGCTCAATACACAAGGCAATGTTGCAAATAATTAGAAGTTCATGTTACCATCTAATACGTGCTTATTTTAGGATACTAAGCTTGTCCTTGGGAAACCATCAAATTATGTTGGTGAAGTGGTTTCCCCTCCAACACCAACCTAAGCGTGCCTATATCAAGATCGACTCAACGATATCTGCAATATTTATTATAGACGTATGCATCGATAACCACCCCTTTAAAGTTTTTATAAATAAAAAGGAAGAGGGGGTTGGAGATCTCAAATGTGGTAAGGTTGGAGAGACCAATTGATTGGGGAGATGTTTTATATGAGCAAGGACTTCGTGAGGTATTTATGAAATAACTTCATGCTCACTGTTGTTTCTCTTATTCTCAAACTCCAAGGATGATTCTTCCTGAATGCTTAAAATTTCTCTAGGATTGTCTCTCAAGTTTGTTTTATCTATCCATTCAATGGTGATAGCACATGGATTTTTAATGCCCTCTAGCCATTGATGTTGCTCTTCTCGATCCTCCTTGTGGTCTTGGTGACTCTTATGCATGGGATGTCTAGAGAGATTCATAGGATCATCGGGAGGTTCAAGAGAAAGTGCATAGTAGAAATTATTAGGCTCAAGGATGGGTTTAAAGATAGGTTCGAATGAGTCATCAAAAGTGGGCGTAGAAGGGGAGAAGATGAGATTGTCTTCTAAATGGCTTCGCTCTCCTTCTATTGCATCACTTAAGATGCCATCCTTGAGTCTTTCTAGATGTCCATCAAAGGGATTAGATTTGAGATGCTTTCTAAGAGATCCCTTTTTAGGAAGGTTCAGACTATATGCACTCAAAGGTCTTTTATGAAGTAGGAAGTTTAAGCTCATCCCAAAATGAATTTCCAAAGGTAGAATTTCTTCTTCTCTTAGACTATTTTGGAGCACTACAAGTTTGGGTTGGATAGCCGAATCATGGGATTGAAATGTTTGGAAATCGGCTATTGAAACTTCCTTTCCTTGTCTGGGAGATGATTCCTTCTCTATCTCTAGGATTTTTTTTATGAAGACTAGTGCAAGAAGGATGTCCATGAATGAAGACATACCTTGCTTTACTAACAGATAAAGAAAGAAAAACTCTACCAAAGGTTATATGATTAAGACCAATGTGAAAATATTGAGAAAAAACATGGTCTTGTAGGGCTAGGTTTAAACCAGAATTTATTGGAAGATTAAAAGATTCCCTAGGTGTAGCTAAAAGTTCATTATCTTCTTGATTAAAAGATAGGACCTCGGCTATAGAAAAGGGTTGGTTTTGACTTATTGCAATCAACTCCGAACACAAATCATAATTAGGGGCAAAGAAAGAACTTGTTGACTCCCATGGTCTATGGCTGGTCTCCGAAGGTGCAAAAAATTCAATAATAGGTGTGGAATTTGAGTTATCCATAAAGATGGAAAAAATAAAAATATAAAAGAATAAAAGTATAATACAAGATAATAGCAAGACTCAAAGTTATCTCAGCAAACCGTCTTTCTCCCCGACAACGACGCTAGAAATGCTTGTTGATATTTGGTAACGCCATTAGGAAATGATCCGCAAGCGCACGGATATCGGTGAGCACTTCACCCAGAAGGTTATCCAGAGTATCGTATTTATATTTTTACCACTAGGAGAAAGCGTGCATCTGACTAACCAAATCTATTGCTACTACCCTTTAGGCTACAAACAATGTGATTCGATGTGAGCGATGTATAGAGAAGACTACAACCGCACTCTCGTTCTAACCTTGGTAAGGATGATCTACTGTTCTATTGGGGAGGCTCACGGAATCTAGACACCACAGAGGATGTTCGACCCGCACCTATAAACCCTATCGATCCTGCTAACGGGATGTGGGCTACAAAGGTAACTCGGAAATGTCATGTCGTTCCTCGCTACTACCACGGTCCAGCTAGACAGGGGATATCTATGAGTACCCTAGCCCAAACACCACGTCTACGCTAGCAATGATTACTCTAAACTCAACCGGAAGAGATTAAAGTAAACTCATAAACCAAAGAACAATAAGAACAAGAACTTACTAGAATTTAGAAGTCGAAATACTGAAGAATCCTAGGAGCAAGCCTCGGGTTGGGAGACTAGATCCCGTAGGTACAACCTCGGAGTAGACACCGACAGGTCGGGCTTCCTCCGATCTACACCTCCACTCTATCTCTCTCAATCTAGAAGAACTTAGAAGAACTAATTCTAATCTCACATTGGATGCTAAGCCCTAATTCTATATAGAGGAAAGGTAATCCTTCGAGGGCACCTCTCAACTCTATAATGATGTGTCCTCCTCCAGGGGCCAGGGGCCTTGCTTATATAGCCTCCTCCTTTGTGCCTTTTTGGTTCAGCAGGCGATGTGGTACTAAACTTTCCACCATATCTCATTAAAATGCACATAGACCTTAATGGACCAAAATCTGATTTGGGCTCAATTAATCCCGCAGCTCTTTTATGTGCAGTCCTTCTTTTATTAATATCTCTTGATTCCGAACTCTAAATATAGCAAATAATATATGCATTTCGATCAGCTCGACGAGATCTTTGTAATGGTGTACTCCATTCTGTGATTGGTGCTTGTACCAGGGCGGGCGCCCAAGGGAGGAGGGCGGGCGCCCTGCCCTCGGGCCCGTTCGGCCTCCCGTTCGTTCCCGTGGCTTCTGGACTCTTCTAGATGATAGAAAATTGCACGGCACGTTAATATCTCTATGTAAACCCGACGTGTGGGACTTTCCTCCATATTTCCTGATAACCCCCTGCAGAAATAGATAAATACCAAAACTCATGGAATTCTATCAGATGAAACCCTAAGTCTAGGTGTTGGTTGTATTTGGATCCTTTTCTTTATTTATTTGATGATTATATTTGGTACTTAAGGACCGTCAACAATGATCAAGTGCTCAAGTTGAAAAGAAGAAAGAGAAAAACAAAACCCTATGGAGATCAAGGAAAAAGTATTGTTTAGGGTTTTGGTTTTGGTGATCAAGACACCATAGAGGGTGTGATCACGTTTAGGATAGATAGTTGTACTACAAAGAGGAGAATTCTTTGGCTAAGCGGTTTATCGAGTGTCACTAGGTGACATTGTTCATATGCATGGATTTAGAACCTAATGAGCTAACTTAACCCTTGAAAATATTTGCGAAAATATGCTAGCACACATGCACATAATGGTATACTTGGTGGTTAACACTTTTGAGCAAGGGTTGAAGAGGTAGAGATGGGTTGGGTTCCTCTCTCCCTCCCGTCGAGCTTGCGAAGTAGGATTTGGCGCTTTTAAGAAAATGAAATACATATTTTCTATTGCGCTGGTGGAAAGTTCAGAAAAGTCACTCACCGAACGCTGACTCCGGGAGTGTCGGACACTGGGCCAGCGTCCAACGCATGCTGGCTAAGTGGCGCAATTCTATGCAATGCGTTGGAGCGTCCGATGAGTTCACATCAGATGCTGGTCAGACCCTGTTCAACCATCCGATGAGTAGTGACATTAGTAGGGGCACGGGCGAGCATTTCAAGTGTTGTACGCGTCGGATGCTAGCTGCATCTGATAGCCTACCATCGGACGCGTCTAATGCCTCCCCAAGCTTTTTCTGACCTCTCTATGTAGCGTCTGATGTGAGGGTCATACGTCTGATGCATAGCATCGGACTGCGTGGCATCTGACACGTCCGATGCCTGTTAACTGTGAACTTTAACGTTTAAGTGATCATTGGAGATCAACAACTCACATTTAACTGAGAACACGTGGCAGCGATTGAGGGCCACTGTCAGGGCAATGTCCGATGCCTAAGCATTGGTGCGTTCGACGCCCTTGATAGAGGCAGGTTCCTAAGGGTAACGACTCTATTTGTTGAGGGGGCTTATAAATAGCGTTATGTCAGCTTGGGGCTCACTCTCTTGGCACTTTGACATACTTGATATCCTTGTGAGCCTAAGCAAACACCTCCCACTCATCTCCATCATTGTTTCATCATCATAGTGAGATTGGGAATAATTCCAAGTGCATTTGCTTGATTGCATCTAGTGGCACTTGGGGATCATTGTAGCTGTGGTTTTCTTGTTACTCTTGGTGGTTGCCGCCACCTAGATGGCTTGGAGCAGCAGATGAGCTTTGACATGAGTTGATGATTGTTCGTGACCATCTCCCGGTGATTGTGAGGTGTTCTTGTGTCTTCCCCGGCACAGCACCAAAGGCAACTCTAGTGGATTACTCGTGTTATTAAGCTACCTCATTTGTGGGTAGGTTTCTATGGTGTTCTAGTGAGGACGAGGTTCATGCAACACCTCTTAGTCGTCGAACCACCAAGTGTTGATTGACACAAAGGGGACTAGCTTGTCAGCAAACATGTGAACCTCGAGAGAAAAATCTTGTGTCTCCATTGTAGTTGTTTCTTTGAATTTTTTTCGGTGATTGATTGGCTCATACGTCGGTGAATGGTTCATCTCCTACACATCGGTACAAAGATCACAACCTCTCTATTTTTATTTCTGCAAAGTAGTGCAATTAGTTTTAGTTACTAGCTTTGCCTTGTGTAGCTTAGTTCACTAGTGTAGCTTGTAGTAACTTAGCTTTTGTGTGCCTAGTGATCTTAGTAACTAGATTTGTTAGATAAGTGACTTGTAACCCTTATAGAGCTAGAGCTAAATTACATTGCCCCTTTTGTTGTACTAATATTTTGCTCTAGTGATTTGTAGATTTTTAAATAGGCTATTCATCCTCCTCTAGCCATATTAGGATCTTTTAGTTGGGTTTGTTTATTTCTTTTGGTTTTGGTCAAGATTTATTGAATTTAGTGTTTGTTAGAGAATCGGCCATCTATGGGCCCACTATAGCCACGATGGAAAATTGTGCATGTATGTATCATGGAGAATAAGAAAAAGGAGCAGACAGGTATCTCTCGTACAGAACAAAACAAAGAAAGGAACGGACAGTAGGAGTAGTTCAACTTGGACTCGTTGCCGAGTTTCAACAGTAGTCCACGTTGGACTTGTTGGTGAGTTTTATTGTTTCCATAAATAAGGACAGGGTCATGACATATTGCAGATCAAAGCAATTGACAGCTCATGAATGGGAGTTTCTAGAGTTGTGATCTACTAGCAACGCTCAAAGCTGGTTGATTTGGCCGTGTGCGAGCGACTGGCCAGTCGATGAGGCTTGCGAGCGGTGTGGGCTGTGCACAGGTGGCGTACAATTGCAGCAAAGACACGGCGGATTTTTACAGCATGTGCGGGAGGCATGTGCTGTGTTGATGTGTGTGCTGTAGTGAGAAATTGGCATGTGGGTGATGTGCTTGGTGCACTTGGAGCCTATGGCAATAGGCAGATGGCGTCGATGACATCCAAATTTGAGGTGAGGAGGTTTGATGGCTCCTGGAAATTTGGGCTGTGGTAGACGAGAGTGAATGATCTATTGGCTCAACAAAGTACGCCAATCATAGTTCGTTGTGGGTGATTGGGTGTGGCTTTGTTTATCCAACCGCCCCACCCTCTCACTCGCCGCTTAGCCTAGGGGCTTGCTCGACCCATCATGGTATATCGGGCCCTTCCAAGTGCCGGACATGTAGGGATGAAAATGGATCGGAGCGGATGATGGCGTTTCCATATCCTAATCCTTTTTTCTTGATGGGATTCATAGCGAATCAGATATGATACAGATTCGGATGCGAATACGGATTTTTTAGGATATCAGACATGGTACGGATTCGGACCGGTGGTGGAGCGAAATTGGACTTTTTAAAGTCCGACAATATGTGCTTACATGTTGTTTTTTAGATGAGAAACAATTCATTAACCAAAGACATAAAGCAGTTATGCAACACAAAATAATCACTATTAATCCGCCACATTGATTTAAGATCTCAAAAAATTAATATAAGTTCTCATATTGAATTTAAGAGTATAAAACAAGTATGTAAAAGAAGTAAATATTTTTAATTAAGTAAAAATTTACCTTCACTCTTTGCCTCCACTTTGGTAGAAGACAATTCTTTCATCGGACGAGCTTATTGTAGGCTATAATATAATTATGTTTGTGTCATGTTAGGCTAACTTATATTCTTTTCAATTGAGCTCCTTAAAATGTTCGGATTATCCTATCATATTATAAGAGTCGGATAATCCACGTTCAATTATCGGATAATTCATTTCCGTCAGATTTTGCTTTCTCATATCTTACGCCGCATCCACATATAATCAAATTTAGATTATCTATGTATGTACGGATATTAAAAACACTTACCTATATCCTTAAAATTCAGATTTAGAGAGTAAATAAGAGCGAAGAATTATCCATACTAATTTAACCTATCGCTTTCAGCTTTAAAAGGTGCCCGTCTCCACGACGTGTATCATCTGGGGCTGCCTTACAAAAGGGACCCTGACAACTCCACCGGTGCCACTGATGCAGGTCGGCCATCTCTTGCCGACTCCAGAGTATGTGGTGCGCGCCCATCTCTGTCGTGGTGCCTGGTGAAGTGTCAGGGTCTGCCAACCGATGATGCCACCTTAGGCTTTGTTTAGTTTCGAAAAGTAAAAAGTTTTTGATATTATAGCACTTTCGTTTGTTTGTGACAAATATTATCCAATCATGGACTAACTAGGATTAAAAGATTCGTCTCGTGATTTACAGCTAAACTGTGTAATTAGTTTTTATTTTCGTCTATATTTAATGTTTCATGTATGTGCTATAAAATTCGATGTAACGGAGAAACTTGAAAACTTTTTGTTTTCACAGTGCACTAAACAAGGCCTTCGACCCCCCCCGACGTTCAGCTCGGGGACGAACTATTTGAAGAGGTGGAAAGAGATATTAGGATCGGAGTTAACTATAGGTGCTACGGCCACAAAAGTGGCTAACGTCACATTGGCCTGAGAGGGCGAGAGGACTCCAAGAGCTTGTCAAATATTAGTAGTTAAATTTTATTGTTTAGTTGTTTTATAAAATAAAAAAAATAAAAAGAGTTTGCTGAATGCCTGACACTTAGCAAAGTTCAAATGGAAAAAGGAAAACCCAAAAAAATTAGAAAAACAAATAATCGAGAAAGGCCATGACCAGCCAGCACCCATCTTCGCTGAAGTCGCAAGTCACGGCTTTTTTGCTGGCGGGATTCAAACCCGCGACCACTTCCTCACGCAATAACTCTTCTAACCACTACACTACATAGTCACATGTGTCTATAAGTCATTTTGGTTCCTCACATATTTTTTTAACCGAGTGTAAATTGCATGTTTAAAGCCATAAACAAATTTAAATAAAAAAATTATCAACTACAAAGTTTCATAACTTTTCGACATTTACACTTCTTGTTTAGAAAGCTTCTCCATCCGAGGTAGTTTCGAAAATTTAAATTTTAAAAATTTCAAATTCAAACGCAGTTTTGCATGACAAGATTGATTCAAATGAAAAGTTGGCTACTATAAAGTTTCATAACTTTTCAAGATCTACAAAATTTGTTTTTATTGTTTTTCCATCTTACAACATTTAAAAATTCAAATTTTAATTTTTTTTTAAATTCAGACGTAGTTTTGCATGACAAGATGGATTCAAATGAAAAAGTTATCTACTATAAAATTCTATAACTTCTCAAGATCTACAATGTTTATTTTGGTTATTTGGTCATATGTTCATCCGACATTGTGGTTCTAACATTGTTTACAAATCTTATATATCTCTCTTGTAGCTTATGAACTACAAGAGACATATATAAGATTTTGTGAACAAATTTACTTTCACTTTGTCATATGAAGAAATAACCAAAACAAATATTATACATCTTGATGAGTTATATAACTTTGTAGTTGAGAACTCTTTTATTTGAATTCATTTACCGCTTCAAAATGTGTTTTGAAATTTTCTTTGCCGAGTGCTAAAAGAAAAACACTCGGCAATAAGCTCTTTGCCGAAGGAAAATACTCGGCAAAAAAGCTCTTTGCTTGTTTTTTTAGCATTTAGCAAAGACTTCTTTCCTGAGTTTTTTATACCGAGTGTTTTTTTGTTTGGCACACGATAAAAACGCTCTGCAAACCATTTGACACTCGACAAAGATGTCGTCTCCGGTAGTGCAAGGCAATAGTTATTGCCTGGCCTCAAGGGCTACGTCGTATGTGACTTCTCTTCTCCCTCACGCTCACGCCTTCGCCGCGCCGCTCAGCCACCACCACAGCTCCCACCAGGAGCCAGAAATTCGGTCCCGTCCAGCGAGCTCGTATCCCTATGCTCTTCTCAGCCACGGTAGGATTTCGGATCCTATCAACGTGCATGTACATATGAACACCAGAAAATTATCAGCCAATTATCAGCTAGGTTATAGATTGTGTTAACTTGCATTATTGTGGCTGGCGTGCAGCATTTAAATATGTAGCTAGAGAGAGTTAATCGATCAACTGACCTGACCCTTCAATTCTTCCCACATCTGCGCTCATTTCCTTTCTCTCTCACTGTTCAATCATGATCAATTTGTTGCAGCAAATAACTCTCAATTTGCCGTGGCAATTTACTGTCCCTTTTTTCCTCTAACGATGATTCGCTAGGCTGCTCCACTGCTACAGAATACTAGTATGAGTATATAACAAGCTGAAGCTAATACATGTGTTAGAGAACAATAACCGATGTTATAGCTTTTGGATTTTGGGTGAGGCTAGCTACCCCTAAATTGATTAGTCCATAATTTAGGTAATTGATTTGTAGCAATTACTGGTAATTGGTGCATACATAATTGAAAAGAAAACCTATCAACCAAAGAGAAGTGAAGCTTTAACCCATATATTGTCGTCATGGATCCCAGTGACAGATTTTGTCATCAATAATAAGCATTCATCATCGGTTTGCCCTGAAATTATTCCGAAATACAGATTTGTGGAAAAATAGTTTGCAGCTAAACATAAATTGGTCTCCAGTTCCATCACTCGCTCAATAGTGTTCATGTCCCTGTAAGTAAGAAAAAATACATAGACACCGTAATATATATCAGACAGCAAAACACAAATGGACCTGAATTTCCGATGGAGATTGTAGGAATCTATGGCATGTGCTGGGAAATGATCAGTGGTGCCAGGCGTATGCGTATGCATATGCTCGAGGCCCTTTGACACTGGAGGGAAGATACACTAGCCGTTCCATGATTTTACCATCACAGATTGAATCACAGTAGTAATATTGGTTAAGATAATAACAGAGATTTAGGCTGTTTGGTTTAGGGAGCCACCCCGTCCGGCATGGGTTCATCCGAGAATTTCCAATAGCGCGCGGAGGCTACGATCTCATGACGGACGGGTTGGTTTCTCTTTGCCAAACGGCCTGCACTTGCTTGCTTGTGGCAGCGACAGGAGATGACCCAACGTCAGCAGCTCCTCTATCTTCCCCGCTTCTAACTTTGGTCCTCTGGCCGACCGACCAAGAACGCAGCCCCGTGACCACCCAGCAAGGGCGGGAGAGCCGGTGACGCGCCGGCACGGGCAGGGAGAGCTGGTGGCGTGCCCGCACAGCACGGTGCAGGCGTAAGGGCAGCAACGTGCTGCTACGGGTGTCGGTGGGGAGGACTGAGCCACTGAGCTCAATTTGGGGCGAAATGAGTGGATTTAGGGTTTGGGGAGGGCGTTGTCGGAGGTATATGGTGGGCTGGATGGCGCGAATCAGGTTTTTGGGCTTTTTGGCACGCGATTTGAGCGAGAGGCCAAATTCGGCTGAAAATTTTGCCAGGTATGAGATATTTTTGGGGCTGAACAACGAAATTTCGCGTTTTCCAGCGAAATTTCGCCCAAAAAATTTTCCTTGGACCCAAACCAAATGATCATTTTAGATTCGGATGCACGATCTTGCCATTCCGTGGACCAAACGTGCCATAACGAATTAAGAATGAGGGGCTTACCTTCTTTACAAAATCGACGTTCCCTGAACCTGGATCGATGAATGGCAGTCTGGAGAACTATTATAGACCAAGGAAACGATGATGGCATCATGGAGAGCCTTTACATCGAGTATTGATGAGGGAATATGCGCAACGTGAATCTGAAAGTGCTGCCGGTTCTAATCTGTGCTTCTGTAGACAATTAATGTAGCAATTACTCTATGGCTGTCTATGTGAAAGCGAAGAGGAAGAAGGGGGCCGAGGGCCGGGGCAAGGATTGAGAAAGGAAATGCCAGCACCCAAAATCGGCCATGAAATGGCTGGTGGCCTGGTTGACGAGGCAGCGGTGGGTGGATGGATGGCTATGTATGTGGCAGTAACAATCGGATGGTTTAGATTGGTTGCTGACGTGGATGGCTATATGGGATTAGATAGAATAGATAGTCGTCGGGGTTTATCTTTGTAAGAGATATAGATATAAGATGTTCGTTTACTGCATTTCTTTTTCAATTCACATATTCCACTCATAGACAATAATATCATTTTGAACTGAGGACTCAAAACCTGTTTTTGACTGTTAGAACAGAAATGCAAAAAGTGCTCTAATTCCAGTCCACATACAATACAACAACTCGGTGTCTTGAGCTCCTCAAGCATAAGGTATCCCTGAACCTGAAGTGGCCTAGCATCACATGGAAATTGCTCTAATACCTGGAACACAATTTTTTTCCCGGTAAGGACACATGCCCTTGTGCTGTGGACCACAAGATGCCCATTCTATCTGTTCACTTACATTTGGTGGCATTGTGCTTAGTAAAGGAGCTGCTACTCCACGCTACAAAAAGGCCAAAGCCAGAGCTCACAGTTACTCTTCTAGTCTACAAAAAGGCCAAAGAGACAGCGCACAGGAGAGGTGATCTCTCTGTTCTCTGCAAGCAATCAAGCACAATATTTCAGAAATCTCTGTCGACTAAACATGATTCTATTTATGCAATCGATCGATGATTGATCCAATCACTTGTACTAGACCAAATTCTGCGTTCCATCAAGAACGACGATCGGGCTCCGAACGGAGTACTTGCCGGAGACCCACCGGAGGCTTCCTTCCACCGTGCCATTGGCGGCGGCGCCAACTCTTCTGAACCTCACTCTGAAGTCCATCTTCTGGTTCACAGAGCCGAACTCCAGCCTCGGTGGCACCACCTCGACGGCGACGCTTGGCGGCGCCACGACCTCCGCCGTGTAGGCCGAGACAGCCTCGCCGACGTTGGTCACCGTGCGCCTCACCTCGACCACCGGCGCCGCCGCCGTGAGCGTCACGAGGAACGACGGGTAGTTGAGGTCCTTGCCCTCGATCTTGCTGACCGTCGCGCAGCTCACGTTCTGCAGTGGCTGCGCGATGATTTCGTTGACGAAGGTGTCGTTGTACCCGAGGCCACAGATGTAGGGGATGTAGTCCATCCCCGAGAGGTCGTAGAGGAGGCCCGGGTCAAGCGCCTTGGTCGGGTTCACGATGCCAGAGCCCATGAGGAGGTGTCCCGCCGGCTTGCCGGTGATCTCATCGGTGATGGGCGTGCCGTCCGGGTGCGTCACGTCGGCGGTCGTCATCATCGCCGACTTGATCGCGGACGGCGACCACCCTGGGCGCGCTCGCTTCAACACGGCCGCGATCCCCGAGAGGTGCGGCGCGGCCATGGACGTGCCATCCATCAAGCCGAAGGTGCGGGTGGGGGTGGGCGCGCTGCCGTTCCCGCCGCCGCCGGCGTCCGGGACGGCCGCGATTATGCTCGTCCCGGGCCCGGTGATGTCGGGCTTGATCACGCCGAGGTTTGACATGTTGCAGGGGCCTCGTGAGGAGTAAATGGCGACGGCCGGCTGATAGGAAGGATCCAGCGTAACGCCGGCGAAGTGGAGGCCGGCGGTGGGGTTCGCCGTGGAGTTGATGTACGACATGATCTTCTCGCCGTCGGCCTGGCTGACGCGCGCCGCCGCGATGGACACGTTTCCGCCGAACATCGTCACGCGGCCACCGGACGCGTCGTTGAAAAAGATGATGCCCACGCCGCCGGCGGCGCGGACCTTCTCGCCGCGCAATGTCGTGCTTTCCGAGAGGTCGCAGAAGACGACCTTTCCGCGGACGTCGACGGCGCTGAGCGAGCCGTTTTCGAACACGCCATGGACGTAGATGAGAGGCGCTGGCTTGACGTCTGTGTACCTCTGGTTCACCTCGCCTTGGATCACCATCCCATTGCCGAGACTGACCGTGGAGACGACGCGCCGTGTCATGGTGCTCGCCGCCACGGTGAGCACCCACGGCGCGCAGTTGGTGACGGTCCCGTAGTCGGGGCCTTGGTTTCCGGCGCTGGAGCTGACGAACACGCCCGACGTGACGGCGGAGAAGCTGCCGACGGCGGTGAGGTCCTGGTAGAAGGGCTTCGCCGTGTCGTCGCTGGCGGAGATGGAGATCACGTCGACGTTGTCCATGAACGCGCCCTGCTCGATGGCGGCAAGCTGCTTCGTGGACGGGCACGTGTCCTCAAAGCACACCTCGTAGAACGCCAGGTGCGCGCGTGGCGCCATGCCGGAGGCCGTGCCGACATTGGTCCCAAGCACCTGGACGTCGCCGACGAAGGCGCCCACGGCGGTGCTGGACGTGTGCGTGCCGTGCTCCCACGCCGTCAGAGACCGCCCGCCGATGAGCTTCTTGTTGCACGGCGCGCCACCGAACTCGCACCTGCCCTTCCACTTGGCCGGCGGCGGCGGCATGCCCTCGTCGCCGTAAGACGCGTGCCGCGGGTCGATGCCGTTGTCGAGGACGCCGACGATGACGCCCTCCCCCATGTTGCGTGCCGCCGCCCACATGCCCGTCGTCGGCGTGCTCAACCCGAGCAGCGTCGGCGTGTACGTCGTCTGCAGCCGGTAGTTGACGTCCGGGATGGCGTCGACGCACCATTTGAGCTTGCGCAGCGCGTCCACCTCCCGCACCGTCAGCCGCGCCGCGAAGCCGCTGACGACGTGCTGGTACGAGTAGACCAGCTGCCCGCCCTCCGGCGTCCGTGCCTCCTCGAGGACCGTACCGGTGCTAGTGTTCAGGACGGAGGCGAGCAGCGAGGCGTGCCACTCGCGCAGCTTCTCGCCGTTCTCCTTGGGCCCAGTGGCTCGGCAGACGACCACCAGGTACGTCCTCACGGCGTCCCCAGCTGCACCGGTGGTGGTGGTGGTGGCGGTGGCAATGTCCCCGGCAGCGGCCGGTGGGGAGAGGAAGATGGCGAGGACGAATATGAGAGATGGAGTTAGGATGGTGGGCATGGCGGCGATCAGGGCAAGGATCGAGCTATCTGGTCATTGAAGTGCAGGGGATTCAAGGAAGGGGAAGAGAGAACGTAAGCTGGATTTCGGTTTTGATAGCGTGCTTTTAAGGCCATCAGTCAGGTCATGGCCCGCCATGAACGAACGTACGTTTTAGAGCTGCAAAGCAGAGCATTGCGGGTGGTGGCTCGCTATTTTTAGCGCAGAATTGGAAAGTGCCGGGCGACTGAAAGACGGGGAGCTCATTGGGCGGCAGGGCGGGCAAGTAGAATTCTAAGCTATTCTATGCAGGCATACTCGAACCAGTGGTCAGTCGCGGGAGAACCGGGCGCTAGCAGGCAAGGCAAAAGCTTGTCGTCCTCAACATAGAGCCTTGGGTCATTTGCTTAGGGTCTTGTTTAGTTGGTGAAATTTTTTAGATTTGATTATTGTAGTATTTTTATTTGTATTTGGTAATTATTGTCTAAACATAGATTAACTAGGTTTAAAAGACTCGTAAATTACAACTTTACAAGTAAACTGTGTAATTAGTTTTTTTATATTTAATATTTTATGTATGTGTTGAAAGGTTTGATGGGATGGAGAATCTTAGAAATTTTTGGGAACTAAACCAGACCTAATTAAGTTGAAGAACATCTCTACCTGTAGTTTGTATATAGTAAAACAAAAAACATGTGAAGAACACTGCAAGACATCACCATTAACCAATATGATAGTGAGAATGGTAACGGAAAATTGAACTCCTTGCAACTTACAGGCCTACTAATAAAGGTGTGAGAACTGAGTCATCCCGATCTTATGACCCGGAATATAAGGCCCAGGATGGAGTCATGGACATAGTTTTAGAGTTGCACACTCTCAACATGACCATAATGGATAAGGTCCAAAAGAATTGCTAACCAACTCCAACAGTTTTGTAAATAGATTTGGCATTCTTGTTTTTTGCCTAAACTTTCAAAATCTCCTATCCAATAGTTTGGCAATTGTGTTTGGCATTTATAGCAAGTTGGCAAATTCTCCTCCTTTCTTGGCATTTATGCACACCTAGAATAGGCTTGGCATTCTGCATGCGCGTGCTTTTATAGCAAGCTGACAACCTGATGCTTCTTCGTTGATCTTTAGAACCAATAAAATTTTGGTTTTGCCAAGTCAATTACCAAACACTTGGAGATGTCCTTTTTGTTCCCTATCCATATCATTTTGGGAGTTGGCAAATAACAACATTTGCCAAATAAATTTTGCAAAACTGTTGGAGTTGAACGTCATTCGCTACTAAAAAATAATTTTATAGGGCACCCATATATTAACCTCCGCCTCCGTTAATGGGTTGCCGGACTCATGGCCAAGCGCCTGCCTTCATTAATGGTTAATGGAGGCAAGTGACTTTAGACGTCCACCTGCGTTAATGCTTAGACTGTATAGTGAAATCTCACTTATCAGGTTTGGTTTCTTCTAGGATGTTGATCTGCATGGTGAAGCAAATGCAAGTAACGATGCATTTGGAGGAAACTCGTCATCATCGAGATGGTAAATATAGACCATGTAGAACCCTCATCATCATCAGGTGGTAGGCACGATGTTGCTGGCAACAATGTCGATTTCATCACAATGAATGATTTAGTCCAAGATATGTCCAACAGTGGCGGGGAAGATGAGGATGGTGAGCCAGCTGTGGTGAAGCCGGAGGATGTAGAGCTTTTTGAGGAAATAATTGGCAACGACAATTTTATGTTTGGGAGCCCCGAGGTGGTTAGAGAATTTTAAAGAGATGAAGCAGACGACAATTTCCGCTCTATAAGGATTGTCCAAAGCAATAGACAACACTCCACTATATGAGGAGAGGGCCCCACCAATAGAGAGAGAGAGAGAGAGAGAGAGAGAGAGAGAGAGTCGTGCTTGTGCGGCCGAGGAAGGGATGGAGCTGAGGCTGAAACCCTAAGCCTCCTGTATATATACACATGCTTGGTATTAGGCCAAATGAGCTTTGGCTAGGCTCTAGCATTTTAGGAGGCAGACTTTATAGCATGCCCGTCTATGAAAATTTATTTATGGAGATAGGCAACTTAAGATGACCGCCTTCACAAATAGCCTATTTTGAGGTGGTTATCCCAAGTTGCCCGTCTCCATATATAAATTGATTTTTGAAAGCGGGCAAAAGTGTCCGTCTCGGTAAATAAAAAGTGTCTGCCTCCATTAATAGTATGCATTAATCGAGGTGATTGAATTTTGTGACCGCCTTCGTAAATAAAAATGCACCGTCTTGCAAAATTATTTGTGTAGTTGCATCTGGTGATTGCACGAAGGATGATGACAAGCTGTGATACCCTACCGATGCCCGATAGTGGAAGCGTTATGATGACAGGTTCATGGAGTTTGGCAACGAGGCAAGAAACATTAGAATCGCGCTGAGTACCGACGGGATAAATCTGTTCAGTGATCTCATCAGCTCGCACAACACTTGGCTCATCATCCTAAGCATCTACATCCTACCTCCCTCTCAAGAACATGCCGCTTGATGATAAGAGTTGGATGCACATGCATTTTACGATAAATGAGTGGCAGAAAGGTTTCAAGAAATTTATTGAAACTAATATTTTTTGCGAAATTATTGAAACTAAATTTGGTGAGATTACTCGAGAAGAAACTACACCATGTCCATGGACCATGTAAAAGATGTCATTGCATGAACTACAGAACAAAATTAGGGTTTAGAGTCATTTAGATGTGAGAGGGTTCGATGAAAGCTTCATCAAGAAGAAGGTGATTTGCAATGAGGGCACTAATGCAACAGTAGTAGTGCTGTGCGGGAAATGGTTTAAACACTAATCAGTGCTTCCATACATGGATACATCATAGGTAATGAGGAGCCAAACAAAGAAGCAAAAAAAATCTTTAAATTATTAACGTCTGAGATATCTTCCGTTGTCAGGCTCTTTTAGGTTAAGTGCATGCATGGTGAAAGGATCAAGATGCCCAAGAGGGAGGTGAATTGGGCTTTTCTAAAAATTTCAGCAACCTATAAGCTCCAATTCAACCCCTTGTGCCTAGTGTGACTAGAGAGCTACCGGATCAAAAGTATTACAACCTAGTTCCAATCCTATTCTAGCATGGCAATTTTAGGAATGTAAAAACACAAAGTAAATGCTAGAAAGTAAGGAGTAGTGGAAGAAAATGCTCGGCGATGTTTTGCCAAGGTATCGGAGAGTCACCACTCTCCACTAGTCCTCGTTGGAGTACCCGCGCAAGGGTCTTGCTCCCCCTTGGTCCGCGCAAGGACCAAGTGCTCTCTACGGGCTGATACTTCGACACTCCGTCGCGGTGAATCGTACAAAACCGCTCACAAGCTTGACACGAGCCACCCATAAGAACTCCGGGCCATCTTCGTGCCTCCAATCACCACCGAACCGTCTAGGTGATGGCGATCACCAAGAGTAACAAGCAAAGAACTCTCACTTGACCTAAACAAGGCTCTTGAGAGTGGTCGATGCACACTTGACTCTTGGAATTCTACTAGAGAAGGATTCTCACAAGAAATCTCTCAAATCTCAATCCTCTTTAGGCTCTTGCTTCTCTCTTGCTCCACAAAGAATTTCTCATCTGTTCAAATGGGCAAGAGAGCTCCCATGGACGAGGTGGAGGAGTATAAATACACACCACGAAGTCCAAGGGTCGGCCAACCGTTTTACACTAAAAACGGGGTCACCGGACGCTGTTGATGTGGCACCGGACGCTCTACACAGAGCATCCGGTGACACTCAACGGCTAACTATACTGCCTCTGATAGGTCACCGGACACTACTTCCCAGCGTCCGGTGCTGCCGTCCGGTGCTCGAAGGAACTTTACAACCTCCCTGAGTTTAGGACAGGACGCTACCCGGCGAGTCCGGTGCTAGCGTCCGGTGACCTTGGTCACTCTATGGACCTCCCTGGGTTTAGGACCGGACGCTACCCGGTGCGTCCGATGCTAGCGTCCGGTGCCTAACCCTAGGCACTCATCACTCTAACGGCTAACTACCTCACCGGATGCACTCACAGAGCGTCCGGTGCAGCGTCCGGTGCCTACTTAGACACCCAAACTTCGTCGAAACACGACCGTTCCAAAACGAAGTTTGTTCCTCTCGATCTAAGGACTATCTCTGAGCTGCCTAGTGCTAGGTTTACCAAGTGTACACCACACCTAAACCTAAAGCCTTGCCTAAGTCAAGGTACTAGATCAAAGCCCCTCTTAATAGTACGGTCAAAGGAAAACAAAGTCCTAAACTACTCTAAGTGCCCTTCTTCACCATAAGGCACTTAGACCTAGTCTAGTCTTGACGATGTCCATCCATCCTTTGAAAACCGAAACGATTTCCACTATTAAGTAGGCATGTACATCCCTGTTCATTCAGTACCTATTACCATGACCTCACTAATGACTTTGCCTCTGCAAAATACACGTTAGTCACAGTAATCAACATTGTCATTAATCACCGAAATCATTAGGGGCCTAGATGCTCTTTCAATCTCCCCCTTTTTGGTGATTGATGACAATAACCTCAAGTATGAAAGGAAATGAGGTTTTCAAATGATTTGGTTCCTATAAGCATGAGACAATAAGAACACAAAAGGATTAGGCATGCTTATATCAACCAAGTCTATCATCCTGCATCCAAATATGTGAGATGTATACAACAGGAGATAATCACAAAAGGCTCATAGAACATCGGAGTAAAAACACGGAAGCAAAGAATATGAGCCAACCACATGACATATAGATATCACAAAAGCAAAAGTCATGTCTCACAACCAAAAGTATCTCACAGAGTTAAAGAGTATCTCACACAAATGTATAAAAGTAAACATGATGCATGGAGTAGCACACAAAATAATCAAAAGCCCTCTCTTGCTCTAGCTCTCACTAGCTAGCTCTAGCTCCCCCTAACTAACATACTCTCAGCTCTCTCTCCCCCTTTGGCATCAAGCGCCAAAAACCTAAGACGAAGGAGGTGGAGGCGGAGCAGTGGAGTCCCTCGGCACGACCTGAAACTGAGCTGCATCGTCTGATCCATCGGCCGTCGACTCAGAGGAGGTAGAGTGACCCTTGGAAATTGCTGGAGCTGGAGAAGCTGTCCGGGTCTACTCGGTGGGCTCTGAAGCTGTCACTGGCTGTGTTGGCTGCTCAAGTCCTACTGACGAAGCGGGCACAGACTCGGTAGCTGTGGTTGATGTCTCTGGCACTGTGGAAGAAGGCGCAAGCTGCTCAGACGAAGCCACGAACGATGACAGGTGCTCAGTAGTGGTGACTGGGACCGTAAAGGCTGCAGGAGCCTGCAGAGGTGAAGGCGTAGGGTCACCAGTCAGAGCACTATAGGAAAAGATAACGTGTTGCCCTATCGACAAGTCCAACATAAGCTGTGACACTGTAGCTGGCTGAGGAGTGAAACCAGAGCGAAGCAGGGTAAACTGGGGCACCTGCTCAAAGCCAGAAGAGATGGCACCCTGTGAAACCTGGTGTTGTGGCGTCGAGAACGGCTGACTCTAAGCAGGGAGCTGAAGTGGCGGTTGGGACTGACTCTGAAAGCCGCTAGGCTGAGGCACTGGAGTAGGAGGCCTGACCGAGAAAGTGCCTGGTAGTTGAATCTGAGGAAGCTGAATCCCTAAAGCGGCCATCATCGCAGTCTGCTGTGCCTGGAACTCTAGCTGCTGCTCCTGAAAAGTCAACAGCTGTCTCTGGAGCTCGTCCTGCCTGGCCTGCATGGCTATATTGATGGCAGCTTGGTCCCTTTCTCTCCTAGCCTGCTCCTCAGCTGCCCTCCGCTGATCGGCTCTCATCCCCTCTAAGATAGCAAGCAGAGCTGGGTCTATGGCACTAGAAGAGCCTCCTGCCTCGTGGTCGTGCTGCCTCGAAGGTAGATCTTGGCACTGGAAGACGATAATCATCGTCCGACTGTCGGAAGCAAACTCAAACTCCTCCTCAGCCTCAGCATCTGCAAACGCCCCAATAGCTATGTCCTGCTCCTCCTCTGTCTCTAGGACTGCCCCTGAACGACGGGTAGCCCTAGGTGAGGGTGGTGGCACCTAGCCACGTGGTGCTGGAGGAGGAGGCGGAGCTCTGAGGTCATAATGCGCTCTCAGCATCTGTCGGGGGTCGTAGTGGGGGAACACTGTGTCAAAGTCTCTCAGCTCTCTCTGAAGGTGAGCTGGCAGAGGCTTAGGCCTAGCACGAAGAATAAGAAGAGTGATCCGATGTGCGTATGGCAACTGACGACGTCCTCTGAAGCTCTCTGCTATAGTGTCCTCAATCTCTGACACTATCAAGTCCCACAAGTCAAATGGTCGCTGAGCAATCAGATGAGCTACCAACCACTATTGGATCCTGGTGAAGCTGTATCTGTAGCCTGTCCTGGGAAAGAGAGTCTTCCTCAACACGAAGTCAAGAATCCTCGCTGGGCGTGTCAGATCGCCCACTGTCCTGTTAGAGCCCTCCCAAAGGGCTGACGGAAGCAAGGAGCCACGAAGTCAACTGGTGGTAGAGCACCACCGTGAGGTCGTCGAGGGGGCTCGAAGTTCCCATAGCACAACTGATGGATCCTGGTAGTAGAAGCGATCAATCAAAGAACCTCTATGGCCCTCTGAGTTGTCATCCTGTAGTATGTTCCTGCTAGTGCGTAGTGGATGTAGCTATGTTCTGGAGCAACCCACACTGAGGCATAGAACTCACGTACCCACACCTCACTATAGGTACCTGGCAGAGCGAGCAAGTATGGGAGTCCTGTCAAATAGGTGAAGTACTGTCGGATGTCAGCACCTACCACATTCCCTAGCACCTCGAGGTCTAGCACCTTGTGCTCCCTGAACTGGGTCTCTGAACGGACAAAAGCCTCATACATATCCTCCTGGACCACTGTGTAGAATCTGGCACTGGCCCTTTGATCCCGCGTAGCTAGAAACCAAGTAGGGAAAGGAGCAAATCTCAGTTCCTGGATCTCTCGATCGGAGGCCTGGGAGTAATCCTTATGAATCCTGACTAGAGCTGGACATGGAGCTGGAGTACCATGTGCTGGGGTGGAGCGAGCCGACGAGGTGGACTGCCCTTGTGTACCAGTCCTAGAGGAGACTTGGGTACGAGTGCGAGTCGACCTCCGAAGTGGCTGCTCCTACTACTGAGCCTCTGTCGGGCCCTCTGCCTGGGCCTCTGCCTCTATCTCAGTCTCCTCCTGTGCAGACTTAGTCACGTCAATCCGGACACGCTGACCCCCTAGCATGATGGTGCCAGGTGGAGTGCCTCAACCTGAAGAACTGCACGCCTCTCCTGTGGCGTGAGATTGGCCCCGATCCTTAGGGCACCTGACCGTCCACCCCTCTCTGCTGCCTGAACTACTGCTGCCACTACCTCGACCACCTCGGCCTCTCTGTCACTGGCCTTCCTCTTCTTGGTGGCCAGCTTCTTGCCTTTTCCCTTCTCGGCTACTGTCAGGCGACGTGGAGGATCATCTTCACCATCACCTCCTGGAGAGCCACCACTGCTAGCTGTCGGACCACTGACGTTCTTGCAACGTGCCATTGCAAGAAACTGCCCCTAAACCACTACCAACAACTGAGCAACTAACACTCAAGAGGCTTGGCCTCAATCCATACTCGCGGGCTTGGCCCCGAGTTCAACTGACACTGCCAAACTACCAAAAGAGACCAACGCACTGCAAGAAAAGGACTAGATAGGGTATACATAAGCAAACATTATAGCTAGAGATGAGAAAACCCTATAGATCGCAAGATTGGATAAGGAACGGGCGCGAACAGCTTACAATCCAATGACGAGACGCGTTTCGAACGAAAGATCTCGATCAAAAAAACGCCGGAGAACGCGAATCAACTCCTCAAGGTGCTGCACAGATGAGACGGAGCAAATCGAGGTCAAAAACCTTGTTCTAATCCATTGACACATAAATCTGAACACCTTGAGTGCACAGATAAGGAAGCTCACCCCAAACCCTAAAACTTCACGAGATCAGGCACCCTGCACGAAGTGAGGGAAGAGGGGACCCTTGGGGAGAGACTTGGCCGCAGGGAGAAGAAGAGGTCGCTGGAGAGCGGCGAGATCACCGGAGGCGGCGCTTTGGCGATTAGGGCACGGGCGCTGATGGGTTCTGACTGTGGTTGGGCGGGAGGGCGAGAAAAGAAAACTACCGAGCGAAATCGGATCTCGGGGGTTATATGTGGTGTCCGTGGGGTCACCGGACGCTCTTAATGTGGCACCGGACGCATTCGGTGACCACCGGACTAAAACACAGAGAGCCCCGCAGATGACCCGACCACCGGACGATGGCCACCGGACGCTGGCTTAGCGTCCGGTGCCCTAGGGCACGCCTGGATGAACACTAGACGCACCTCACCGGACGCAACGGAGACACTGTTCCAGCGTCCGGTGAGTGCTGTCCAGCAAACTCACCACACCGAACGCACTGCAGGAGCGTCCGGTGCACTCCTGGCCTGTTTTTCAACATGGAACTTCGCCCGACTTTTACCCAACCAAGTTCCAACTTCAAGAAGACTCAAATAAGCACAAATTGGAACTAGTATGAGTGACCTCTCTCAAACCCTCAAATTTTCATAAATAATTAGCCTTAGGCATAGTAGTTTTTATGAAAATAGTCAAGTGAAAGCACCAAGGAGCATCGTGTGGCCATAAAGCTAGGGGTTTAAATCATAATGAGCTTTGAATGCTCCCCCTATCTATGGACGAACACAGCGGATGCTCAAAACATAACCAAAAAGGAACGATAAATCAACAAGCATGCATATGATATGAGGTGGAATGCAATACTTGAATGTAAACTAATGCTTGTCAAGTCACAAGGGGGTTATCTTAACCATGTTAGACAAGTCCTACACACAATATTTTTGTATTTTTAGTTTTGGTATGCATGATATGCAAAACAAAAGCTATTTTCAGGTCAACACACAACTTCATTTTTAGTGAAGTTAGAGAGATAAGTATATTAAGTTCATTTCTCAACATACAAAACCTAGCTTCATCTAGGGGTTTTGTGAAGATATCCGCCAATTGATTTTCCGTTCCCACATTCTCTAGAGATATATCACCTTTAGCAACATGATCCCTAAGGAAGTGGTGGCGGATGTCAATGTGTTTTGTGCCGGTGTGTTGAATCAGGTTGTTTGCAAGTTTTACGGCACTTTCATTGTCACACACAAAGGTACTTTGTCTAGTACTACTCCATAGTCTAGCAAAGTTTGTTTCATATAAAGTATTTGTGCACAACAAGCACCGGTGGCAGTGTATTCTGCCACGGTCGTTGACAAGGCAACACTATTTTGTTTCTTTGACATCTAAGAGACAAGTGATCTACCTAGGAAGTGGCACCCTTTGGATGTGCTTTTTGTATCAATGCGGCACCCGGCATAATCCGAATCGGAATAGCCTACAAGTTGGAATCTTGCACCTTTGGGATACCACAAACCTAGGCAAGGTGTGTATTTTAGATACCTAAGAATTCTCTTGACGGCAATAAAGTGAGATTCCATAGGCATTGCTTGATATCTAGCACACATACACACACTAAACATGATATCGGGCCTAGATGCGGTGAGGTAGAGTAGACTTCCTATCATGGAGCGATAGAGAGTCTTGTCAATTGGGTTACCTCCCTCATCCAAGTCGAGATGCCCATTTGATGCCATGGGAGTCTTGATTGGCTTGCAAACCATCATCTTGAATCTCTTGAGAAGATCTTGTGTGTACTTCTCTTGAGAGACGAAGACCCCATCCTTCATTTGTTTGAATTGAAATCCTAGAAAGAAGGACAGCTCGCCAATCATGGACATCTCAAACTCCTTGGATATCAAATCACCAAATTCCTTGCAAAAATCTTCAATAGTGGAGCCAAAAATAATATCATCAACATAAACTTGGCAAATGAAGATTTCCCCATTTATTTTCTTGGTGAAGAGTGTTGTGTCAACTTTCCCAATCTTGAAGCCCTTCTCAATGAGGAAGTCCCTAAGCCTCTCATACCAAGCTCTAGGAGCTTGCTTGAGACCATAGAGAGCCTTGGACAACCGGTAGACATGCTTTGGGTACCTAGGGTCTTCAAAACTGGGGGGGTTGCTCAACATAGACAAGCTCATTAAAAAAACATTTTAAAAAAGCACTTTTCACATCCATTTGAAACAACTTGATATCATGACTAGATGCATATGCAAGTAGGATACAGATTGCTTCAAGTCTTACCACCGGTGCAAAGGTTTCACCGAAATCAAGACCTTCCACTTGTGAAAAGCCTTTTGCCACGAGCCTTGCCTTGTTGCGCACCACCTTTCCTTGATCATCCTTCTTGTTTCGGAAGACCCACTTTGTTCCAATCACTCTTGCATCTTTGGGTCACTCTTCAAGTGTCCACACTTAGTTGCGAGAGAAGTTGTTCAACTCCTCTTGCATGGCAATGATCCAATCCGCATCACGAAGAGCTTCCTCTATAGTCTTTGGTTCATCTTCAAGAGACACAAAAGTGTGATGTTAAATAAATAAAGCATGTCTAGAGCGTGTAGTTACACCATATGATGGACTCCCGATGATGAGATCTTGAGAGTGATCTTGACGGTGATGTGATGATCTTCTTGGCGCCACTTGAGGGGTTGCTTGGGGAGCATCAACATCTTGTGCTTGTGCCACCGCTTGCTCATGAGTGACTTGAGTGTCTTCATGAGCATCTCTCACATCCTTGTCTTCATGTTGTGGTACATGTGAGGTGGATGGTGGCTCAATGATTTGCACATCATCATCTTCTTTTGGCTTGATGTCCCCCACCGGCATGTTCTTCATGGCATCCCTCAATGGTTCACCACCTACATCATCAAGATTATCACTTGCTCCTTGGGAGCCATTAGTTTCATCAAATTCAACATCAAATGTTTCTTCAACCATGTTTGTGGCATGGTTAAAGACCCTATAAGCCTTGGACTTTGATGAATAGCCAACCAAGTAGCCAATGTCACATCTTCTTTGGAACTTTCCAAAGTGTTGGCGCTTCTTGTAGATATAGCACTTGCACCCAAACACTCTAAAGAATGAGACATCAGGCTTCTTCCCATTGAGCAACTCATATGGTGTCTTCTCTAGGAACTTGTGAGGAAAGAGCCGGTTTGATGCATAGCATGTGGTGTTGATTGCCTCGGCCCACATCTTCTCTGAAGTGTTGTACTCATCTAGCATTGTTCTTGCCAAGGTGATCAATGTCTGGTTCTTTCTTTCTACAACCCCATTTTGTTGTGGTGTGTATGTTGAGGAGAACTCATGTTTGATTCCAACTTCATCACAATATTCTTCAATGTTGGTGTTGTCAAACTCTTTGCCATTATCACTTCTAATCTTCTTGATCTTGACATCAAATTCATTTTGGGCATTCTTTGCAAATTTCTTGAATATTGATGCAACTTCGGCCTTGTCTTGCAAGAAGAATGTCCAAGTGTACCGGAAGTAGTCATCAACTATGACCAAGCAATATTTGTTGCCTCCAAGACTAGCATATGTGGTTGGTCCAAATGAGTCCATGTGAAGTAGCTCAAGCACTCTTGAAGTAGAGAGATAGGCCTTGGTTGGATGGGTGTTTGCAACTTGCTTGCCGGCTTGACATGCACTACAAAGCTTGTCCTTTTCAAAGGTCACATCCTTCAAGCCTCTAATCAATTCTTTCTTCATCAACTTCTTGAGTGTGCCCATTCCAACATGTGCTAACCTTCTATGCCACAACCACCCAAGTGAGGTCTTGGTGAATAAGCAAGTCTTGATATCAACTTCATCGGATGAGAAATCAACTACATATAAGTTGTTGTGTCGGAAGCCTTTGAATACCATTTCATTGTCATCCTCCTTGGTCACTATTACTTCCTTCTTCTTGAATAAACATTCAAAACCAAGATCACAAAGTTGTCCAACCGAGAGCAAATTAAAACTCAATGATTGCACATAGAGCACATTAGTGATGGAGTTGTCATTTGATATTGCAACCTTTCCTAGACCCTTGACCTTGCCTTTTGAATTGTCACCAAATGTGATCTTCTCTTGGTTGTCAACATCTTCATCAAGTGAGGTGAACATCTAGGGATCTCCGGTCATATGTTGAGTGCAACCACTATTAATTACCCAATGTGATCCACCGGTCTTGTAGTTCACCTACACACAAGAGATCAAGCTTGAGATTTAGGGACCCACATTTGCTTAGGGCCCTTGACCTTCTCAACTAATTGCTTTGGCACCCAAATCTTCTTTGGCCTTTGCTTGTTGGGCGGCCCCATGAAACTAATCTTGACCTTGCCACTCTTGTCTTTCCTTACAATGTAGTGAGCATTGAAAGCAAATGGTCTAGCATGCTTTGGCAAGGGTGGTGGTAGTGGTGCCTCACACTCATGAGCAAAGTGTCCTTCTTGACCACACTCAAAGCATCTCTTTGGCTTTGGCTTGCTTGGTTGATCATGAGTGGCTAGTGATTTGATGAGCTTTGTTTGATGAGCCTTGTAGCCAATTCCACTCTTGTCCATCTTCATGACGGTGTTCATGAATAGCTCACTTTGAAGGTCCTTTCCTTTTGTGAACTTTGCTAACCCCTTGGTTAGATGTTCCTTCTCTTTCTTGAGCTTGCTATTCTCTTGAGTTAGCTTCTTGATGATTGGGTCATTGTTGCTTGCTAACTCTTCTAAGATGAATGACTCATCTTCTTCTTGCTTGTCATACATCAAACCAAGCTTGAGATATTGATTTTCTTCTTTGAGCAACTTGTTCTCATATGCAAGCTTCTTGTCTTGATCAAGTGACTCAATCACAATTGTTTTGTGCTTGGCTTGCTCTTGCAACTCTTTCTTGAGCATGACAATTTCTTCCTTGAGCTTGATAGTGTCCTCATAGCTCTCGGCCACTACCACTTTCTTGCCCTTGCAATCAACACATTTGCTTGTGCTCTCCACAAGTAAGTCATCACAAGATATGGCTACATCAAGCTTAGCAACATGGTTAGTAGCAACATGTGTATCATTGATTGCAAGATCATAAGCTATCTCAAGGTTGTCATAGTTTGCTTTTAGAGTTGTTAGCTCTTCCTTCAAAGCTCTATGTCTAGTGATAAGCTCATCATGAACACTCTCAAGTTTATCATGTTTTTCTTTGAGCTCTTTTAAAGAGAGTTTGAGCTCCTTGAGTTTAGTGGTCATGGTCTCATTTTCGTCTCTAAGCTCATCACTAGATTTAAGCTTTGCTACAAGTGATTTATTTTCAAGTTCAAGCTTCTCATTTTCACTTCTAGTTTTTCTTATGACCTTTTTGTATTTGTTTAGCAATTTTACAAGTTCATCATAAGATGGTGATTCATATTCACTATCACTCTCACTACTCTCATCCTCACTTTGTACCTTCCGGTCACGCTTAGCCATGAGGCATAGGTGTGTAGAGGATGTAGATGGTGGTGAAGATGATGGTGATGAAGTATCAATGGCAATGGCGACAACCTTCTCATCATCACTTTCATTGCCGGAGGAGTCACCACTTGAGCTTTCAATGTCGGTGAGCCAATCACCAACAATGTAAGCCTTGCCATTCATCTTCTTTTGGTACTCCTTCTTCTTGCCACCTTTCTTCTTATATAGCTTCTTGTCATTCTTCTCTTCATCACTTGAGTCATCATGCTCTTTGTTCTTCTTCTTGTACTTGTCCTTCTTGGGCTTTGGACAATGGTGAGCAAGATGACCAAGATCACCACAATTGTAGCAATCCATCTCAGAGATGGGCTTTCTCTTGCTACTTGTAAAGAACTTCTTCTTCTTGGAGTCAAAGTTGACTCCATTCTTGTTGAGCTTCTTCAACATCTTGGTGGTTCTTCTCACCAAGAGGGCAATGGATGCATCATCATGACTTGAAGTTGATGACTCAACTTCAATCTTCTTGGCTTTGCCCTTGTGAGAAGCTTTGAGGGCCAAGTCCTTTTCCTTCTTGGCCGATGAGGAGCCATCTTGGGGGTTCATGTGCATATATTTCTCATGAGCATTGATCTTCCCCAATATGGACGTTGGTGTAGCGGTGGAGAGATCGCCTTGATGAAGCACGGTTACTATGTGCCCATATTTCTCAATGGGGAGAACACATAATATCTTTCTTGCAACATCCGCCGCACTCATTTGAGTGAGCCCAAGTCCATTTAGCTCCTCTACAATGACATTCAAGCGAGAATATATTTCATTAGCATTTTCTTTAGGAAGCATCTCAAATGTATTAAGCTTGTTCATCACAAGATGATAGCGTTCCTCGCGTTCACTCTTTGATCCCTCATGGAGCGCATAAAGTTCCTACCATAGAGCATGGGCGGTTTTGTGGTTCTGAACGCGGTTGAACACCTCTTTGCAAAGACCTCTAAAGATGTGGTTTTTGGCCTTTGCATTCCACTTCTCATTTTCTTGTTCTTGTGGAGTAAGAATGGTGTTTTTTGCCGGAGGGGTAAACCCTTCGGTCGCGGCTTTTAGGCACTTAGAGTCACATGCCTCAAGGTATGACTCCATCCGTATTTTCCAATACGGGAAGTCATCCCCATCGAACATGGATGGGGTCCATCCCCCTTAGACATCTTTCTCTAGGCGGTGAAGCCTAAATAATGAGCACTAGGCTCCAATACCAATTGAAAGGATCAAGATGCCCAAGAGGGGGGTGAATTGGGCTTTTCCAAAAATTTCAGCAACCTATAAGCTCCAATTCAACCCCTTGTGCCTAGTGTGACTAGAGAGCTATCGGATCAAAAGTTTTACAACCTAGTTCCAATCCTATTCTACCATGGCAATTCTAGGAATGTAAAAACACAAAGTAAATGCTAGAAAGTAAAGGAGTAGTGGAAGAAAATGCTCAGCGATGTTTTGCCGAGGTATCGAAGAGTCGCCACTCTCCACTAGTCCTCGTTGGAGCACCCGCGCAAGGGTCTTGCTCCCCCTTGGTCCGCGCAAGGACCAAGTGCTCTCTACGGGCTGATTCTTCGACACTCCGTCGCTGTGAATCGCCCAAAACCGCTCACAAGCTTGACACGAGCCACCCACAAGAACTCCAAGCGATCTTCGTGCCTCCAATCACTACCGAACCGTCTAGGTGATGGTGATCACCAAGAGTAACAAGCAAAGAACTCACACTTGACCTAAACAAGGCTCTTGAGAGTGGTGGATGCACACTTGACTCTTGGAATTCTACTAGAGAAGGATTCTCACAAGAAATCTTTCAAATCTGAATCCTCTCTAGGCTCTTGCTTCTCTCTTGCTCCACAAAGAGTTTCTCAGCTGTTCAAATGGGCAAGAGAGCTCCCATAGACGAGGTGGAGGAGTATAAATACACCCCACGAAGTCCAAGGGTCGGCCAACCGTTTTGCACTGAAAACAGGGTCACAGGACGCTCTGCACCGAGCGTCCGATGACACTCAATGGCTAACTGTACTGCCTCTAACAGGTCACCGGACGCTACTTCCCAGCGTCCGGTGCTGCCGTCCGGTGCTCGGAGGAAGTTTACAACCTCCCTGAGTTTAGGACCGGACGCTACCCGGCGAGTTCGGTGCTAGCGTCCGGTGACCTTGGTCACTCTGTGGACCTCCCTAGGTTTAGGACCGGACGCTACCCGGTGCGTCCGGTGCTAGCATCCGGTGCCTAACCCTAGGCACTCAGCACTCTAACGGCTAACTACCTCATCGGACGCACTCACAGAGCGTCCGGTGCAGCGTCCGGTGCCTACTTAGGCACCCAAACTTCGTCGAAACGCGACCGGTCCAAAATGAAGTTTGTTCCTCTCGATCTAAGGACTATCTCTGAGCTTCCTAGTGCTAGGTTTACGAAGTGTGCACCACACCTAAACCTAAAGCGTTGCCTAAGTCAAACTACTAGATCAAAGCCCCTCTTAATAGTACGGTCAAAGGAAAACAAAGTCCTAAACTACTCTAAGTGCCCTTCTTCACCATATGGCACTTAGACCTAGTCTAGTCTTGACGATGTCCATCCATCCTTTGAAAACCGAAACGATTTCCACTATCAAGTAGGCATGTACGTCCCTATTCGTTGAGTACCTATTACCATGACCTCACTAATGACTTTGCCTCTGCAAAATACACGTTAGTCACAGTAATCAACATTGTCATTAATCACCGAAATCATTAGGGGCCTAGATGCTCTTTCAATCTCCAACTTTTTGGTGATTGATGACAATAACCTCGAGTATGAAAGGAAATGAGGTTTTCAAATGATTTGGTTTCTATAAGCATGAGACAATAAGAACACAAAAGGATTAGGCATGCTTATATCAACCAAGTCTATCATCCTGCATCCAAATATGTGAGATGTATACAACAAGAGATAATCACAAAAGGCTCATAGAACATCGGAGTAAAAACGCGGAAGCAAAGAATATGATCCAACCACATGACATAAAGATATCACAAATAAGCAAAAGTCATGTCTCACAACCAAAAGTATCTCACAGAGCTAAAGAGTATCTCACACAAATGCATAAAAGTAAACATGATGCATGGAGTAGCACACAAAATAATCAAAAGCCCTCTCTAGCTCTAGCTCTCACTAGCTAGCTCTAGCTCTCCCTACTCTCAGTTCTCTCTCCCCCTTTGGCATCAAGCGCCAAAAGCCTAAGACGAAGGAGGTGGAGGCGGAGCAGTGGAGTCCCTCGGCATGGCCTGAAACTGAGCTGCATCGTCTGATCCATCGGCCGTCGACTCGGAGGAGGTAGAGTGACCCTCGGAAACTGCTGGAGCTGGAGAAGCGGTCCGGGTCTGCTCGATGGGCTCTGAAGCTGTCACTGGCTGTGCTGTCTGCTGACGATAGCAAGATCTTCGCAAGCTTTAGTCTAAATGCTTTCATATCATCCTGTACATTATATAGAACCTACTAAATTATTAATTACAAACACATAGCTAGGGTGCTAGTTTACCTGATTAAATTTGTCCGATAATTCATTCTCAGTCCAATACTCCATAAAATTTATTAAGAATAAACCACATGAAAAACTACATACAATAGTAACTGAGGTTTAAATACACATTAGATAAAAAAAGGCAAGGACACAAAATTCAACGTATATGCTGCCAATATTTTAATATACTCATCTTCTTGTAAGAATTTGCCACGGAAAATCTCCTTAACCGGCCAATCATCAACTTTTACATCTGGCCATTTGTGCTCTTTCAGGCCTTTTCCCTCCTTGAATACGAAATCTATTTGTTTCCGCAACCCAATTCACTATTTGTTCATAGAAGAAGGATCATTCAGTCTTTCTAAATCTAAAATATGTACAAATAGCTATGTTAGAAGATACCTACAATTTTTTTCAGGTCAGCACGTCCGAACATATCTCCCAAAGAGTCTAGCACCTAGACCTCATGTTTGTCAGCGTTTATAACAGCAAGGTACCACTGAGTACTCGTAACATTTATTGAAAGGAAAACCTATAAAATCACAAAATAAACATTTTATCAGGTATAAAAATTTGATAATAAAACTCCTCGTAGTTGATTCAGAAAATCACTACCATATTATGGTCCAAATAAGTTAGCACCCTTTGAACTAAAGCAGGACGATGGCCATGATTAGGGTAAATATCTTTCATGGTCTCATTCTTTTCTCCAACCCGCTTCATACATCCAGTTAAGCATACAGTTTCAAGATAGGTCGTGAAAGAACGTGGCCAACACAGCCTAACGCCAACACAGCCTAAATGTAATATTTTTATTAAATAATTTAAAGAAATAACCTTAGCCTAACGTCAATATAGGATCAATAATTACCTTGCCATGCCGCCGTGTCGCTGGGTAGAACGTACCCGCCGTGCAGCCGTGTCGCTGGGCAGAACGTCGCCGCGTCAGGGACGTCGTGTCGCTGGGCACGACGTCGCCACATCAAGGAGCCGACCAACCGTGCTGCCAAGCAGAATGTGCCTGCGATGGGAGACTGCCGTGCCGCGACTAATAAAAGTTAACAGAAGGCACCTTGATAAAACATCAGATGCTCTGTTCTAGATTAAGGATTATTTCAATACTAAAAGTCAAAGGTGAATTCTGCAACCTATAAATTATTGTCTTTAGCAATCATAACACTACTAAACAAAGATGGGTGAAATATTGGTAACTAAAACCAACCTAAAAAGGATGCCTTTTTATGTGTAAATATAAGATCAGAGGACATGTAAATTTGAACATACCAACTTGTTCAAAACTCCTACGGAAAACATCACATTGTTGTTGACAAATTAAAATTTCTAATCAAAATCTATCCCAAATACTATTTGGCATTGGTACCAGTGTTATCAAGCATAGCTACCAAGAGCATCGTTCACCTGGTGGCGAGTTCCTCACTCAATACATGAGCACCGACAGCACCTTCGTCTAATTAATGTGGAAGCTAGATCAGATACGTGCTTACTCTGAAGAAATCAATCAAAGAAGTCAATGGAGAGCGTGATAGGGTTGTGAAAAGCCTCGGCTTGGACTTGTGCCACCCGCCGCATTCCTCGCTGATCTACCTCAACGGCCGCATGCCACACCCGGCGCGGCGAGGAACGAGGGCAGGGGCGGGGCGCGACTCCACCTTGCTGTGCCGAGCAAATGTAGGGAGAGGCGCACGATCTGCGAGGGACACGGGGGAGATGGTCACGGTGGAGATGTCGCCGGGAAGAAGAACGAAGGGGCTAGGAGAGGGAAGAAGTCTCACGGCGTGAAAGGGAGAGAGAGAGAGGGAGTCGCACAGCGCACGGCGTGGAAGGGAGAGGAAGCCGCATAGCCCTGATTTCCTGTTACTAAATTTGTTGGGTGGTAAAAAATCAATAATCTTAAGTGGCGTTTTGAGGGATACTTATCCAGGACGGCCCACCTGGAGTGACATTTTTAGGGACACATCGGGCGCGGGTGTGCGGTCGCACGAGTGCGGACCGATGGAATAAAACAATTGTCGTACGACGGGAAAGTCTTACTTTTAGTCTTTTTATAGTTGTAGGACATAAATACACTCCCTGCACCCTTCGTTGCACTTCATTAGGGATGAAAACGGATCGGATACGAACGGATATCGTTGATATCATATTTGTTTTCATATTATACTCGGATTCGGATTCGGACACGGATAGTGCCCGGATATAAATACGAATACGGTTTGTCTCGGTTACATATGCGAATAATGAGTTTCGAATACGGTAAAAATCGGATTCGGAGAATGTCAAATACAAATATCTACTCGGATATTTAGTAAAAGCAATATATATACATATCATAGATGCGCAAACCATTACACTACTATATGAGTCCATAATCTCGCTAGATTAACAAACAAATGATTAAAAGTCAATAACTCATATCTGTATATCGTGGATGCAAAACATAAATGGATTAAGACTTTAAGAGTGGGCCACCATACCTTCGACTCTCCAAGCTAGTATAGTAGCTAGCTAGCTAGCAATAGCAAGCACGCTCAGCAAGTCAGCAATCAGCACTTCATCCACGGGCCAGCGGCCAGGAAGCAAGTAAGACGAGAAATTTTAGTGGCGGCTAACTTCAAGCTAGCAAGGCATAGGCAAGCAAGCACATTCAGACATTCAGCAGTCAACACTTCAACCACCGGCCGGCGGCCAGCGAGCAGCAAGACGAGAAATGGCGCTCGCGGCTAACTTCAAGCTAGCAAGGCAAGCAATACGGATAGTATCCGTAATTAGTAGGTCGGATGTATCCGAATATTTTTTGGATTATCCGGTATCCGTGGATATTAACGATATTGTATTCGTATCCGTTATCCGCTTTAGATATCCGTTTTACTGTCTGTATCCGGAAAAAATTGTGGATATCTGTATAACTGTCAAAATTAATGTTCATATTTGTTCGGTCGAACGGACGGACGAATAAATATCCGTATCACTTTCATCCCTGCTCTTCATTATTGATTGATAATCAATAAACAGCACACGACGACAGTTCGGCAGCGGAAACCACAACATCATCCTATGGCATCCGGCAGTTCCACTCACACATACCACAACCGTGTTAGTTCCACTCACCTACTCCCTCCGTCGTGAAATAATAGAATGTATTGTGACTTCTAAAATTTGTATTAAAATACAATGTATTCTATATGATAATAACAATATTTGATTTTACAAGGTTTGTTAAAAGGAAAGCTAAAATTTAAGGAAAAATTTTATAATTTAAATAATATATGGATACATACATTATTTTATTATTCCTTTAAATTATCTTAAAATTTTTAGAAAACACGTGACAGAGGGAGTAGGGCACAGCTCACAGCCACACGGTGTCTCCTGTCTCTTGGGGGTGGTCCTGGCCCAGGCGATTGGGCAAGTGAGCGGAGGCGCAGAGCCATGGAGCACGAAGAGTCAAAGAACAGGAAGACGAGCAGGCCGCAGCGACGCTTGGCATTCATCTCGTGAGTTGAACGCCTCGACAGAGAGGCCTAAATTTAAATGGGCTGTATAGCTAGGTGTCAAGTACACTAAATGGGCTTTATTTTTTTTCAAGCCATCCATTTTATGATGCTTGAAAAAAAAAACTTGAGTCATCCATCTAAATAGATATGATAGGATGATAGACCCCGCCCCTGTGTAGTCCAAGCCAGGGTGACATGGGCGGCTCCGCCCCTATGCTCGTGTGCTCCAACGTGCCACCGCAGCCACGTCCCTTGTTGCACCGTCACATGAGCTATCTCAGGCGAGCACCGAGGAGGGCGGGGGCACCCTTCTCCTCCCTCCCAACTTCATTCTTCCTTCCTTCCTCTCCATTGCTCTAGGTTCGTCGACGTCACTACAGCATGGCCAGTGGCCTTTTCCTATGCTCGTCGATTGGATCGGGCATAGGCTAGATAGATCCACTTCTCTAAGGTTGGATCATCATAGGACTGCCAGATCCGGTGTTCCTAGCCCTGGTAGCCTGGGCTAGAGTGACGGAGCTCATGGTGACGACTCAGAGGCGATGTGCTGCGGTTGTGCGGCCGGTGGCGCGTGCTGCGTTGTTGGCGACACCAGTGGCGGGGCTAGTGTAGCACAGCCGCGCGTCTTGGCGGGTGGTGCCTGTCTTGCCCTGTTACCTGGGAAACAACGGGCTGCAGTGGGCGGCGGCCAGATCCACACGGGGGCGCCCTGTTCCAGGTGCTAGGGACCGGATCCGATGGACCGACGGGCGGGACCGTGTGGAGGGCAACTAGGTGTGGCTATGGCGTGGATGTTGGCGGTTTGGGCGTCTAGGGCTTCTATCTCCCCTTCCCTAGCCCCTCTTCCACATCTTGCTTTTCCCTTGCCGGTGACTAGTTCGGCTTGCTGTTAGCCAGCTTTGGCTGGTTCCGATAGTGAGCATCCTCTTTGGTGTGCTTCATGGTTCGCTACAGTGGCTGTAGAAGGCCTTGCATGGTGTCGTTAATGTGGGGCTGGCATGGCAAAGGTTGGGACGTGGGTGGGCTAGGCGACTAGGTCTTCTTCTGATCCATGCCCTCTTCTCTCTGCCTTCTACCTTTCCTCTTCCTTGGGCTAGCTTCTGTGGTGGAGCTGGCCGAACCTGCTTATTGCTAGCCGACTTTGCCAGTTTTGACACGGTAGTCTCTCCAATGGGCTTCTCCCAGCACTTCTCCTGTTCGGCATCTCTAGGGGCGACGGACGGGTGGGGCTGCCGCTGACCCATTTTTGTACCTTGCTTCCATGGTAGGGTTGCGTCTTTGGCGGCGACGGTGTGGAGGTTGCTTCAGGTCAGGAAGAAAGCTTGGATGACGATGTCAATAGATGTCGTTCCCTTCTTGAAGGCATCCTTTCCTCCCTCTCCTCCTACCACACTTGATGTTGCAGGTGAAAACCTTTCCTTGTCCCTTGGCAGGCTACTTTGTCGGCGCTTTTAGCGTCATTACCTCCGTTAGAGGCATTGCTAGGCTTTCTAGTTCCACGGTTGTTCTTTGTTGTGTGGCCTTGGTGGTGTCCAGTGTAACTTAGCTGGTCGTCGTGTTTCTTCAGTCCTTGTTAGTTGTTTTTTAGTTGTTAGTTAGATTGATTTGACCAAGTTGGAGCAGGTAGTGGCATGAGTTTAGATAGTTCTTTAGTTATTCTACCAAATTTGTGTAGGATGAGTGGTGCACTTTCTTTGGTTGTATGGGTTCTGGGCGTAGTTTTCACTCAAGAAAATTAGACAGACACTCGCCTTTTTTTTCTTTGTGTAATAGAGAAATAACAGCAAAGCTTTTCCCATCCTTTCTTAAAAAAATGTAATGGAAGATGGTGTTGCCGAAGATAGATGGTGGGCTAGGCTTTCGAGATAGACACACCTTTAATTTGGCAATGTTAACACAACTCCAAGGGACTATCTATTCATTCCTAATTATTAGGAATAGAGAATTTGATGAAAAAAATATCCTCCAACAGCTTCTGAAAAAAATGTACCCTATCTATAACTCTTATATAGATAAACCCCACTAGCTAATTTTCTTGACATGCAGAGCATCCACATCATTATCCACTGGAGTATCCCACTAACTAATTCTCTTGCCATGTAAAGCGTCCACATCAATATTCACTAATTATTCTATTAATACATTACCCCACGCATGCAAAGTGTTCACATCATTATCCTAGTTCTAGATATTTTGCTAGCCAAATATGGATAATTTGAGAATAGTTCTCTGAGTGCATACAAGATATAGAAAAATACGTTGGAGTATGCAAAATATAGAAAGTGACTTTTATTCGAATGACTCTCGAAATGATGTGGAAAGTAAAGTTTAGAAAGATTATCGGAGAGGTTCTTAGCAAAGCAAGGTTGGTGAATTATTCAAAAACCGGATTCCCTATGTGCCATGGTACCGAAAGCAAAGTACTTCCCAAATTCCAGATGTCTAGATGCACGTCCGAAGGATGGAATTTCGTATACTTGGAGAAGTATTCCGAAGGGGATAGACATACTGAAGGTGGGAGTTATCTGGAGAATTGGAGAATGGGTGGGGATTGACATGGGGAAAGACCCGTGGTTACCCAGAGATCACACACGCTGGCCGGTTACTCTCCAAGGAGGGGCAATCTTATGAGCCATGTTTCAGAGCTCATCGACCTAGCTACCGGGGAGCCGGGGACTGGGACACATTCAGCTGGTCAGGGATACCTTTTGGGAACCAGATGCAAAGTATTTTAGCTCTTAATCTTACTTCGGCATGGGAGAATTCTCTGGCATGGCACTATGACTCGGGCCTGTTTTGGGTTCGCAGTGCCTATAAAGTCTGCCGCAGAAAATTTCTATCAGAAATTCAGAACAAGGCCGGCAAGGGGACTTGGGGATCGGAGCATCAAACTCGAACTCGGGACATCAACAAGATGATCTGTGGGGGGTCAATCATCTTGTTCGCTTGAGCTTTTGTGCCGAATCTGCCAGCTTATTATTAGGAAGCTGGAGATTCGAATAAGATTAAGCACTTCCTATGGAGAGTGGCGCATAATAGTCATCCACTGAGAGCCAATCTGATTCATAGGGGAATGGAAGTCGAAGGCAGCTGTGTTGTCTGTAATAAGGAGTCTTTGAGGATGGGGGGCATCTCTACTTCAAGTGCTCATCGGCAAAACAGTTCTGGCTAGAGTTGTGTGCTGAAGAGCACTGACTAGCTTTGGCTACAATCGATTCAGCATGCGAGGCTGTCTGAGTCTAACCAGGTCGGTGAGGAGAGCTATGCTGCTGAAACTGTGATCTTATGAAGAAGGTGCAGGATAGGGGACCCAAAGAAAACTTACAGTGGCGCAAACCTGAACCTGGCTTCCTGAAAATTAATTGTGACGCCTCCTTCCACAAGGAGACAGGAACTGGAGGATGGGGGTTCATCATCAGAAATAGTGACCGGGATGTGGGAAATGCAGGTTGCCTCATGTGCTGGATTCTTTTCAAGCTGAAGCAGTAGCTTGTGTGCAAGGTCTCCAAATAGCTATTGACGCTGGCATTGCTCATGTGACAGTGGAAACTGATGCTTTGCTAGTGAAGCAGGCAGCGCTGTCAGAAGAGTAGAGATTATCCCTGGCAGGAGGGATCATACCGGAGATACAAGAGGTGGCTAGTTTGAATTTTATTTCCTTTTAGCTTAGTGCTATTCCTAGATCATGCAATAGGGTTGCTCATGCCCTTGCTGCGTTGGGTTGTGTGGAATCTGTGGATAGGGAAGAGGATGATCATCTTGTAAATCCTCTCCCTGACTGTATCCAGTGTTTGGTGGTTGCGGATTGCGCAAGAGCCAGTGTAATTGGTGAGACTTGGAGACAAAGAGGCAGCAAGAGCAAACTTATGGTGCACGAGTAGGAGGAAATAGGTGACGTGATGATTGATGAAATAATTCTCAATGAGTATCGCTTGTGCCTCAAATGGAATGCTGGGCCTGCGCATCACTATGGACAGCAAGGATGGCAAGAACATGAGGAAGAGGAACTGGAAGACAGCGTTGAGCTCGAATGATACGGTGTATTTTGCACGGCAGCGAACTCGCGGATTGGGGCGACCAGCACGAATTCCCCTTCGACGATGGATACTCTAACTATTAAAGACATGTGAATTTTTTTTGGTGCTCGAAAATAATAGAAGCCCTATGTTTCATTAGATCGGATGGTTTAAATTTAGGAAGAACTAGATAGGAGGAGAAGTTATGGGCCACAACCAAAAGAATGTGTGGACTTAGAACTGGTTTCTAAATAAATATTTGGAGGGTGTAACAGTATTTTTGACATCTCAGGAGCTGCTTCTATAATCAAGAACTGAACTGCTTCTCATCTCACAGGAGCTGCTCAATTGAACACATACATTGTCACTCTGTGTATTACGTTCCAATCAGTTTCGTAGCCTTGAATTAGGGAAGTGCAGGAATAGCTTTGTCCCTGCTCTCATCATAAATCCATCGGTACCGAATACCATGTACATCCAATTAGTTTCACATGTCATGCTAGGCGGGATGATACGATATATGCTAACCTAAGCAAAAATTTGGTTTGATTTAACCACTTCAACCATTTTAATCCTAATTTATCCCTTAACTAATATTTTTGTTTCTACACGTATAGTTTTGATTTCATAATTTATGACATCATATTTTATGTGAAGATTTTCATTATGATCTTTTTTCATTATGATGTTTCATACAATTTTGTATATCTAGTTTTATTTTATTATTAGATGACTTAACCTATCAAAATAATGATGAAATTATGGTGATGTACCTTATCATGTAAAAAAATAAAATTAAAACCAAACTTGCATGTTGAGAAACAAAAATAACAAATCTTATGAAGGACCTGTTTGGCAGAACTCCTCACGAGGGGCTCCTCTAGAGGAGCCAGAGCCATTTTGGAGAAGCTAAGCCATAATTTGTACCTTCACCAAAACAACTACAACTTCTCTGCTTTTTACTTAAAAATGACTTCTCCAGAAAAACGTTTGGGCAGGGCTCCTCTAGAGGAGATGGAGCCAGAGCCGAAGAGAAGTCCTGCCAGTAAACTGGATCAACTAAAATAGTTGGAGGGAGAAAATCATACAAATTATTCTAGACATAAGCTGAACTTGCAGAAGTAATTTGGACTTAATTCCTTCTTTTAAGATCTCAATATATTTTATTTCAAACAAAACTATAACAATATAGTAAATCTAATAATATCAAGCTTTTATCTCAAAAGGAGAGTGTCATGGATCGTTTGGTTCCATAATTTCTCATAATTAACCTCTAAGTATGGTCATAACCCAAAAATGTGTGGCTAAAAAATTTGAAGTCATTTTGTCATTCCTAGGCGAATGTTGTCAGCATTCCTAGGCAAAAATGTGTGGCTAACCAAATACTTGTCAACTTAGTCATTTTTTCTAAAATAAAGTTTAGTGAAGTGTGTGTACAATATATCAAAGGGAAACCTCAATGGGGTCAATAGTACTATAGGTGTCCATATAGGAGAGAGAATGAGAGAACATAAAAGACTCTCTATAGGTGTCCACATAGGAGAGAGAATAAGAGAACATAAAAGCATGTCGCTTGCTATGTAGACAACCTATAGCTGTCCGCGTAGGAAAGAAAATGAGAAAAAATAAAAGCATGTCAGTAAGTGTGTAGAGAGTCACTAGACACTTTTTCATATGTGAATGGTCGGATCTTATCACATGTAGTTCTTTAGAGTGAAAGGGAGATGGATCCGATAAGATGCTACGAATAATAAAAAAATAATGTGTAGGCCTAGGTTTCTATTGAAGGACTAGTGTAAATATGGACAATTAGGCCTGTTTGTTGTAACTTTTCTATAGCCACAACAACTGCTCTTGGTTGAAGTGTGTGATAGTAAATATTGTTCTGCGGAGCCGCTTCGATGGATAAACAGGGCAGCCAAAGAAAAAAACTTGATTCACGGTGGCTAGAAAGCTCACGATATTCTGGCCTAAGAAGAAGATCTTCTTATGTAGATCGAGAAAACCTCCAAACTCCTGCCCCACCTATACACAATAGCAACATAGCTCTATAAGATAAGGTGACCATATACCTATGCTTTAGATGTGAGGACACGAGGGAGTATTTCCCTGGTCACTACAGCCGAAGACACAAATAAAGAGCGGTATGTCTAGCGCCCAGACGTCCGGCGCGTCAGTGCGTCCGGACGCCGGTCCGTTACGAATCCCACTCGCCCCCGATGTACAAGCCGGTCCGTTACAAACTCTGCTCACCCCTCCCACGCACGGTAGCCCATCACCCCCCGCACATGGTAGGGAATAGAACGGAACCAGTGTCCTCCGCTCTCCACCGCACCACTGTTCCTAGTTTTCTAACGCAACTTGTTCCCCACCGCACCCCTATCCCCAGTTCGGCAGCTCGTTCCCCCACCGCGTCCTTGTCCCAAAAACATAAAACATTTCAATCGCAATATTGTAAAAATATATGGATTCGCAAAAAAAAATGTATTGAAACATTGAAAAACATGCACATCAACATCAAAAAATATATACTGCAACAACGCAAAATATGTAGTGCAACATCAAAAAAATATGTACTACAACATCGAAAAACACAAGTACTGCAACATCAAAAAAATATGTACTACAACATCAAAACTTATATGCTGCAACATCGAAAAAATTTCACTACAACATCTCAAGCAGTTGTACTGCAACATCACAAGAACATTTGTTGGAACAACCTAAAAATCCCATTGCAACATTCAAAAATCATATATCGCAACATCACAACAAACCTATTGCAACATGGGAGAAACAAAAAAAATCGTACGAAAAACAGCCCATGAATGAACTCACCGGAAGGGAGGAAGAAATAGAAGCCATAGCTCGCCGGAACCCTAGGCACCGCCACGTCCCTCAGATCTAGAGAAGAAGGTGGAGAAGGATGAAAAGAAGGACTCAGATCCAGAGAGGAGGAGGAGGAGGAGCACTCAAATCTAGAGGAGGAGGACGAGGGCTTAGTGAAAGGTCCAAATGGCTAGAGGGGGTGAATAGCCTATTTAAATTTTCTACAAACTACAACTAGACAAGTTGATTAGTAAAACAATTGGCAAACCTATTCTAGCACTAGCACAACTAAGCTATGCAAGCCACCTACACAAGTCTAGCAAGAAAGCTAAACACTAAGATACTACAAGAAAGCACAACTAGAGGAAAGCTACAGTCCTAAACAAGATAGCTAAGCTAAACAAACTGCACAACTAGCAAGGTATGCACATAAGTAAAGGAGAGGGGAATGATTGTTATACCAACGTTGTAGAGTAGATATATAGCCAATCAATCAATCAATCACAATTACAGGAGAGTCCTTGGCAAGAGATGACACAAGATTTTTTACCGAGGTTCACTTGCTTCCCGGCAAGCTAGTCCTCATTGTGGCGATACACCCACTTGATGGATCACGAGCTAATTGGCAATCCAAAATTAAACCCTCAGCGGGTGCCGCACATCCACTCACAAGATGGGGATCCTCCAAGCCACGAGCAATCCACTAGAGTAGCCAATTGCGATCTCCCGCGGGGAAGGCTCAAAAACCCCTCACAAATCACTTGGCGAGGCTCGAAACAATCTCCAATCGCGAGCCCAACACCACCGCTGCTCCAAGCCATCTAGGGCATCGGGAAACACCCAAGAGTAACAAGAAATCCGCAGCAAACTCAAAGATCAAGTGCCACTAGATGCAACTCTCAATGCAATGCACTTAAATCTCACTCAATCTCACTAGGATTAGCAATCAAGCAAGGAGATGAGTGGAGGGAGTGTTCTCTAGCTCAATGTATGTCTCAAATAATCAAGTGTGCAAGACAAAACCTCCCAAAGCCGACCACCTTCTATTTATAAGCCCCCTCAACTAAAAGAGTCGTTGGCCACTTTCACTTGGCTAAAATCGAGGGCACCGGACGCTACCAAGTGTGCACCGGACGCGCGACCCCCTGCGTTCGGTGCTCTAGGTTGGCCACGTATCCTCCTTTGAATCTCGCGCGTCAAACTCTAACGGTCATCTGTGGACCACTGGACGCGACTAAGTGGGCAACGGACGCGTCCGGTACTCACCGGTCTCGTGTGCAGAGAGTTCTGCAAACAGCGACCTCATCGGACCCGGTGCTCACCGGACTTGTGCGCAGATAGGGTTGCAAAAACCCCTCACACCGGACGCACACCACCAGACACACTTAGAGCATCCGGTGCTCTCAGTCAGATACGCTCGGCTTAAGTCAGGCCACACCGGACGCATGAACAGGGAACACCCTGCGTCCGTGATAGGCTACCGATATGAATCGGTACAAGGGTGACCCGATCTTCACGACAGTAGATCAAAAGAACAAGGATAACTTACTACGAACAGCGGATAACTAGCTTTATACCTGACAAAGGTTGGATGCGACCAAGCGACGGGGAGAGAGGCACCGAAACAGCGAAGAATTCGACTCGATCTCCGAACGACCGCAGAACCACAATCTGGAACTAATCCACACAATACGGTGCAGCCGAATGGAAGCTGTAGAGCACGAAGTAGGGGAACCCAGAGGATTCACTTTACAAGTCCATGAAGAACAAGGAAGAACAAAGGTTGAGTAAGGCACTCAGTAGCGTGGCTGCAATATCATGTAGTTTATCAAATGATCAAAGGCTGCTAATAGCTTAGAGGTAGTGAATATTTATACTAGGAACAACCCTCCTAGATAGGTATGAAAACGAAATAGGGTTTCTGAGGGAAGGCAATGTGAAAGGTCCCCTCGGAATGGATTCCCAAACTAGCTTCGCGTGACTGTTGGCCTCCAGAGCAGTTTCCATTAAACTGACCATAACTTCTTATTGACAAGTCCAAATGATGAACCGTTTCTTAGGTGTAAAACTAGGCTCCAAGAGCTTTCCAGCAATGTATGCCATGCACCACGAAACATTGTAGATTGGTATAGTTTTGCACAACAAATTTTACCAACATTCTGTCACGACAGACTGTTGACATTCTGAGCAGTCTTGACTAGTCCAAGCATAACTCTTGATTGTAACGTCCAAATGAGATGAGACTTGAGACATTGGAAAGCGGACTTGAAGAGCTTTCAAAAAAGTCCTCCTGGGCCTTCATAGCATTTCTGAGTAAAACGTTATGAAGATTTCTTTGCACTGGTCCGTTCTTGACTTCCACTGGTCCGTTTTTTACTCTTCTGGTCTGTTTTGTAGTGTCTTCTGGGACTTGCACTGGTCTGTTCTTCAGGTCTGATTCATCCTTCTCTTCTTCTATATACCTAAGTACAATCAAGGTACAACACTTAGGTAGTATAACATCCTTAAATATTTCAATCTCAAGTTTAGTTTGAAACAAATTCACCTGCTCTTGTTTCCTTTTGGCAGAACATCGTGTAGGTGTATAATGTTTATGTTCACTTATTTTGCATGGTGAATGCTCATCATGTTCCATCATATGATGAGTTGGCATGTCCTCATCAGTCTGGTGCTCAACACTAACAGGGCCAAGCACTAACAGCACACCAGACACTCATGCCAGCGTCCGGTGCCTCCGCGCACTGCGTCCGATGAGTGTTTCTCAGTGAGAAACACCTCCGCGACTTCTCCAAATTTCTCATCGGCGCAATAGAAAATATACACTTCATTTTCTCAAAAGCGCCGAGATCACCATAATTTTCTCAGTAGCACTTGATTCGAGAGATGACCGTGATTTCCCCTCTTGATAGTCGGCTATCTATTCTAAACCCGGTCAATTACTTCTCTACTCATCTTAGACCGGTAAAAGTAAAACCCTATGTTTATACCTTTGCCTTGATCACCTGTCCACCACCATGATCTCTATTCCATGCTTTATCTCTTTGTAATCATGTGGCCACCTTTCCATGCCACCTTGCTCCTTCATCACATGTGTTGCTATGCCTATCTCAATTCACTTAAACACAAGGCATTAGCAACTTGGTGTCATTAATTACCAAAACCAAACTTGGGCTTTCAATCTCCCCCTTTTTGGTAATTGATGACAACCATCACAAAGATATGAAATGAAATCATAATGAACTTGAATTGCTTGTCCAAAGCATTTCAATCATGAAACAAGGTTGGACAAACATTTCAATTTCGGTTTTGGTAGTACTAGCTCCCCCTACATATGTGCTTCCATGAGTTTGGTTCAAGTTTGCACATATGCATGAATTGGAATTTTGGGAGATTTATTACTACCAAAATGATGCTAAGGTATATAGAATGGACCTTTAAAGCGTGATACCAATCGAAGTTGCTAATATACCATCCTTAGCACCAATGTAGCTAGACATACATCAAAAACTCAAGATACCTCGTGAGATCACATTATATGTCTAGATACCACATGAAAATAAAACTCTATGCTAGAGAGCATCATTCAAGTTCTATTTCTAGCAAGCACCAATCAAACAAGAGTAGTGAATTTAAACTTGCAATGCAACACCTCATTATGTTAGTGCACATTCAAATGCAACAAATGGTTCATGAGCTTGCTCCCCCTATTTGTGTGCTCAAGTTTAAAAACTTTTCTCTTTCTTTTATCTTCCTATCTTTGTTTCTCTCCCCCTTTTTGACTTTATATTTGTTTCTCTCCCCCTTTGTCATCAATGACCACAAAGGTTTAAATTTTAGTGAGAATAAGTCAATCAATGTGAGGGTCAAATTATGGTTCAATCTAGATCACTTGCCTAGAACATGTAATTCGGTTTGATCCAAGGATAAGCTTTTTCGCACCTCATAAAGTATAAGGGTTATCTTGACCATGTTGAATTACACATCATAAGCTCATATTCTAGATCTAACACTAGGCTTACAAGCTCACAAACATATCATATGCTACCACTAGATCAATCAAACATAGAAGCAATAGTAGTACCATACATACATCAAAATCTTTTGATTTTCATGAATGAGCCTATTTGTCATGCAAACATGTCTATATGTTCTAATCATGTCCTTAGCAAAGTATGAATGCTATGTCAACCAACTTTACCTTGCTTTGTTGGAGGAGAGGCACGTCATATGTAAATGTGGGGGTGCACTCATCTCAAGTTGGAGAAGTCAAGTATGTTCAATTCATTCCTCAACTTGCAAAATCTCTTCTCATCAAGTGGCTTTGTGAAGATATCGGCCAGTTGATCTTCGGTGCCAATGCTTTCAATGCTAATATCACCCTTTTGTTGATGATCTCTTATGAAATGGTGCCTTATGTCAATGTGCTTGGTTCTTGAATGTTGAACCGGATTTTGTGTCATCTTAATTGCACTCTCATTGTCACATAGCAAAGGAACATTCTTGAATTTGATTCCAAAGTCATTCAAGGTAGCTTTCATCTAAAGTAATTGTGCACAACAACTACCAACACTAATGTATTTGGCCTCGGCGGTTGATAGTGCAACACTATTTTGTTTATTTGATGACCATGAAATTAGAGACCTTCCTAGCAATTGACAAGTGCCACTTGTGCTCATTCTATCAATCTTGCATCCACCATAGTCGGAGTCTGAATATCCAATCAACTCAAAGTTAGACCCCTTGGGATACCATAATCTAACATCATGAGTGCCCTTTAGATACCTCAATATTCTTTTGGTTGCCTTCAAGTGACTTTCTCTAGGTGAAGCTTGGTATCTTGCACATTTGCACACACTAAACATCACATCCGCCCTTGATGCGGTGACATAGAGCAAACTTCCAATCATAGATCGGTATAGCTTTTGATCTATCATGTTTCCACTTGCATCACTACCTAATTGATCATTTGTGTCCATAGGTGTGCTCATTGGTTTAGCTTCTTGCAACCCAAACTTCTTGATCATGTCCTTGATGTACTTGCCTAGACTTACAAAAGTGCCATCCTTCGTTTGCTTGATTTTAAGTCCAAGGAAGTAACTAAGCTCTTCTATCATAGACATCTCAAACTCATTAGCCATCATTCTTCCAAACTCTTCACAAAAGTCTTGATTGGTTGATCCAAAAATGATATCATCAACATAGATTTGCATCACAAACAAGTCATTGCCTAGTTTCTTGGTGAAGAGGGTAGTGTCAACCTTTCCCATGTTGAATTCTTTAGAGAGAAGGAAATCTCTCAATCTCTCATATCATGCTCTAGGTGCTTGCTTTAAACCATACAATGCCTTATTGAGCTTGTAAACATGGTTGGGTTTCTTGTCATCTTTAAAACCGGGAGGTTGTTCAACATAAACCAACTCATTGATGTATCCATTGAGAAATGCACTCTTCACATCCATTTGATAGAGCTTGATGTTGTGGGCACAAGCATAGGCTAATAATATTCTAATTGCCTCCAATCTTGCAACCGGTGCATATGTTTCTCCAAAGTCAAGACCTTCAACTTGAGTGTAGCCTTGTGCTACTAATCTTGCTTTGTTTCTCACAACTACACCATCTTGATCTTGGTTGTTTGTAAAGACCCACTTGGTACCAATCGCATTGTAGTTCTTTGGCCTCTCAACAAGCTCCCACACTTGATTTCTTGTGAAATTGTTCAATTCTTCATGCATGGCATTTACCCAACGGAATCCTTCAATGCATCTTTTATTCTCTTTGGTTCTTCAAATGAGACAAATGAATAGTGCTCACAAAAGGATGCTAGCCTTGATCTTGTTTGTACACCACTTTGAATACCACTGATAACTTGATCCAATGGATGATCTCTTGCTATGCTTGTAGGTTGTAGTATTGGGGGTTGATTGCTTCCACTTGCTTGATTTTGATTTTGATCATCATCATGAGAGCCACTAGTACTTGCTTGATTTGTATCAATTTGCACTTCTTGATTGATCATGTGAATGTCATTATCATCATCAATTTGCATCGGCCTTAAGTCACCAACATCCATGTTCTTCATTGCATTTGCCAATTCATCTCCTCTCACATCATCAAGATTTTGAGCTTCATTTTGAGATCATTCGGTTTCATCAAACTCAACATCATGTACTTCTTCCAATGTGCCACTTGTCAAGTTCCAAACTCTATATGCCTTGCTTGTGGTGGAATAACCAAGTAAGAACCCTTCATCACATTTCTTCTCAAATTTGCTCAATCC